>NC_066315.1:67632519-68257519 GCF_022539315.1 Serinus canaria
CTGCTACCAACCCCCTGACCAACAGGGTGTCAGGTTGAGTTCTGACTCTATCAGTGTTGTTCTAGTATATCGCATTGTTTTATTTTATCCTTTTAATTTTTTTTCCCTTCCCTATTAAAGAACTGTTATTTCCTGCTCCCATATTTTTTGCCTGAGAGCCCCTTAATTTAAAATTCATAGCAATTCGGAGGAATGGGGAGGGTTTGCATTCTCCATTTCAGGGGAGGCTCCTGCCTTCTTTAGCACCTGTCTTTCTAAACCTAGACACCTACCTTGTTTGAATTTGAATTCATTCTTTCAGGAAGGAATTGAGTCTGATTATTGTTAATGTAAATTAAACACTCCTGCAACTTACCACTAACAGCAAAAAGCCAAAGCAGAAGTAAACTACCCAGAAAAAGCAATTATACCACCCTTGTGGTGTACTGAGTAATACATATACTGTAAACTACAGATTACCAAGCTTGTGCAATGAATTTCCAGATCCCTCCTAAGGACTGTCAAAAGCAGTTGCTAATACTACCGACATCCATTGACTTCAAAAGAAGTGTAATCAGGACAAAAAGAAGCACATCTAGGCAAGTGTACCTTGTCTTTTAACAGCATGACTACATCTAGACCAGAAACAATGCACTGAACTTCTAATCGAAAGAAAAGAAAGTATAATTTATTCCTTTTTTGTTCTTTTCTAAGTAAATATTAGGTAGAAATACAAATGGTAAAACAACAATATATATCAACAACATATATTAACAACTTTTGAGAGTTCCCCTCAAAATATAATGATACATTTTTATCTATGTAAAAAATACCTTATGACAAAACTTACTAAGTGAGGTTGCTTCAAAAACAACACCTAGACTTCAGCTGGCAGAGAAAAACTTCCAATAAAACTGAGGATCATCAAATTTTGGATCCTGTACAAGGCTGTGGATTTTTCTTTACCAAATACTCAATGAACTGACTGAAGTCCTCTCCTTATTAATGAACATCAGGCTTTGTAACTATAGGTAAGAGATTTCTTTCTCTAAAGAAATCTCTGGAGCCTCTGAAGTTTGTTTTCAGAGCAATGCCCTCTCAAATTAGTCCTGCATTTTACAAAGCATTAGTACACTTGACTTTTAGAGACTGAATTTCAAGATGCTTTTCTTAAAGGCATTCACTGCCAACTAGTGACTGGGGAGATAAAAATAACATGCATTTGAAATTTACCATATTTTAAACACGCTGCTGTTGACTTAGGGAAAGGCACAAATGCTTACTTAACATCTGCAATATTCTATTTCTTGCTTTCTCTAAAAGCATGCAAAGGCACAAATTGGTTTATGATTTGTTCATAAAACTATTCATATAAAATACAGTTATTAGAGATTTCAATAGCTGAGCTGAGTACAGGCTGTTCCATTTAGTTGCATTTATATAATCTTTTTGGAGGGCAAGTCAAAGAACTGGGGAATCCAAAAAATTCAGCCTTCAAATTGGCTTCAAAAATATTAACACTCCTGGAAAGCTAAACCATAATTTGATTGCAACCATGGGACAATCTACTATAAAGCCTTCTGGCTTTCACAGTCTTGGCCCTGATTACATTTCTCCCAGCAGCAGTGGTGTGTAATTCAACTGGAGGCAATGTAAAATGAGCAGGTGAGACCACAATCATGTCTTTTGAGTCCAGTATCAACCTCTCCACACTTTTATTTGAAACAAAGTTTTTTTCCTCCTGATTCATATTACACTTTTCTTCCTAGATATACTGGCAGAAAACCAGTCTCTCTTTCTCTCTCTTTTACTTTTTTCTTCTTCAGAGGTATATGGAAATTACACAGCACATGAAGAAGCTGCCAAGGACAGTTCAGCTCTAAGTGTCATAACAAGCATCATATTTCATGCATTTCTTAACCAGCCTTGATGTACTGCGGGAATGATCAAATGATCTTTGGCATGTGCAAGCGAAGGACACACCAATATACCATGTCAAAGCTACAGCAGGAGGAAGCTGTATGAATGCAAAGAGTTTACATTCTGGGAAGTATTCCAGCCTTGAAACTCACCAAAAGCCCTCAGAAAGAGTTTCAAATTTTAGAAAATAAGACAGGGAGCTGAATACTTACATCTCTTGCTCCTCCTGGATCTCTCTGTGGGTGGTGTCCCTTCCACCCTTAAACATGCAGTGGTTCTGTGGGATTTACTTCCAAACTTGCACTGACTGGATTACTACCCCTCAGACTGACTCCTTGTTTCTGCCTCCTGCCTTCTCATGTACAGGCTGTAGAGTAGAACAAGAGCCCCCAGAATTCAGTAGGCCTGCAAAGAGGACAAGAGTGTATTAAAGGCCAGGCTGCTGGGATTCCAGGCAGGCACAACAGAGAACCATGGTCAGAAACAAAGGAAAAGGGGAAAGTGCCTGTGACCTCTATTATAACACAGAGCACCTTCAGTCTCGCTAATGCCGTGTTACTGACCAGTAAAGCAAGCAAGAGTGTCTGGAAAAATACTGATTATTATAAAGTACAAACCATCTGAGCCTTTTTCCTCATCGCCACTCAGAAAGCTGGACTGGATCCCTTACCCCATTGTTTCCTTTGTGCCTGGCAGACACAGCTCCATCATCAAACTGTACCTGATGTAAAAGTGGATTAATTCCACATTTAAGAACAGCAACAGTTTGCATTGGTGTGTTAAGGAGACCTCCTTGTCATTCCAGGAAGTAGCAATTACTACTCTCATGAGAGCAACCTCAACAATTTTACAGAAAATGTCAAAGGAGAGTGAATAAATTAAGAAAGGACATTTTTAACCTTGGTCTGTAAAAACTTGAGCCAAAATCCACCCAGGAAAGCAGGAAAACCTGGCACAGAAGCTCTGCTGTTGCAGCTACACAGCTTATGTCTGTACTCTAGATGCAGCCTGCAGACAAGAGTGGCTCAAGGGACTAATTTTGAAGATTGCTGTGTTGTTATCTGTGATATCAGCAAGCTACAGATCCAGATGGATTTTGAAACAGCATTTTCCTACCACAGTGGTAGTCAGTTGACAACAGCAGTTTTTTCCAAGAAACTTTAAAAGAATTCAGGAGAAAATAGGACTGTCCTTACATTGATCTATTTGCAACACATGTCCCACAGCTTTTTTAGCATCTCCTCCCACTATAGATCTTACTTATTCATGTATCCAGCCTCACTTTACTGCAGCTCAGATTCCTATAAAGTCTTTTGCATCTTCTTAACTTTCATAATTCTAAAAACAGCTTTCAGGAAAAATAAGGTTTTGGTCTGCTCAGAAAGACTTTCCTACATAAGTAAGATTTTTAAAGTACTTAAAGTCCTGCAAATTTTATTTAAATAAACCCTGAGTCACCCACAATGAGTTCAGAGTTTCTGTCATGATTTACTCCTTTGCACAATGGTTGAGATAGATTGAGACAGGAAGGGCACGTTCTTACTGCACCAGCTAGAGCAGCAGAGAGGCTTCAGGGCACAAATGAGGGGAGGGAGGGAAGGAAGGAAATTAGGAGGAAGGAATACTGTTTTTTGAGGTGGGAGGAGGATAATAAACTCTCATCTCCTTTAGCAGAGAAACACAGGACCAGATGGAATATCGTAAGTTAATGTGTTCAAGTGCCCTGCTAAGGCATTCCTGCTAACCTCAAGGTTATTCTATTGATGGCTGTTTTATGCTCATTTGTTCACTGGGCAAGACTGGGAAGATGCACTGCCTCTCCCTTATTTAAAACTCAGTGATTGCCTGTTGATAATGAAGGCCAAAAAAAGATGTCTGTTTCATTCTTATTTAAGCAACCTTTTAATCTGATTAAATCCAGTTCATGTGCTTTCCTTCCTACCTCCCCCAAAATCTTCAGACAAAACCAATATAGTCAAGACCTTCTTTACAGTTTCATTTTGATAAAAATGTTTATTTGAAAAAAAAATTGAATTTCCTTCAAATGTTACTGAAAGTTAAAAATAGGAAGGTATCAGAAAAGCCTTTTATAGTGCAATCATAACAGTACCACATCACTGTTGAGCACCACAATTAAAATGATCCATTGTGACAGTGATGTGATACATCTCTGCATTTGGTCTTTCAGGAAGCAGAAAAAGAAATAGTGCAATTTTTGTTCTGTCTGTCAACCAATTTTTCAAATCAGGTACTCATATACTTTGAGATAGTATTCTTTCCTTTAGATGTTGTGATATGGGTATTTTTTAAACACATTTTTTGGATGTTAATGTAACATTATTATATATAGTCACCAAATCTGTTAAGACAAAAAAAGGAAATCTAAGACTCTAGGGTCCATAATACTGGGTCCAAGAGCCATAGTTTGTTTGGAAGACTGTGGCCAGGATAGTTACGTTGCCTTTTGCGAATTAGGTAAGAGTTGCAGGTGTGAAATTACTTTTGATATTTCAATAATTAAATTAATTTAGGAGAAAAAATTGTGCTGACATTTATAAACATGGATGCTGCTACAGTTCAGCCTGAAAACGAAATGTGAAAATCCTTTAAAGGTGAACCATCTAAAGAGGCATTTCTGAACTATATGAATATTGTGTTTTCTTTACAGCAAAGGGCCATCAGAAGAGAACTGTTTTCTCCAAAAAATAATCCTGTTACATAATGCATAAATGATTACAAGGGTCCACAGTACACCACAATTTAAGTAAGTTAATCTTAATTTATAATCAGCTTTAATAAGATATTCATGAATACTTTGTTCCTTTATTCTATGTGAGTTAAGATCAAGGAAAATTGCAAACTTAAAGGAATTTTTAGATGCATTTATTAAGTAGATACAAGGAAACAGATCTACCATTGCACCAAATCTTCAATATGCAAGGAATTGTAATAAATACAAACCTAAGTTTAAGCCCTTATAGGTATTCAAAGTACTGTGTTACAAACTGTGGAGACCCTCTTGGCCAGCCTCTAACACCATGCTCTTGAAGCTCCCCTCTAAGCTGACTTAGACACAGAATCATCTTTTATGAATGTTATATACTCCAAAATATTTGGTCAGCACTCTTTTGCAGAGAGAGCTTTGAGAAACTGCAGCTTCTTTTCTAACAGTCCTTTCTGCCAATACAGATGACACAAACTTGCATTTGACAAGATCAAGGTGTCTACCTCAGGACGACACCAATGGAAAAACTGGTGTAGCGGAAAATTAACCTCAGGGGGTAAGAGTTTAAATTACTACTTAAGCAACACAGCAGTTCACAGAAGAGCATGTACCAATGTGTTGCACAAATCAACAGGGAGTGGAACTAACGTGTATAAGAATGACATTTAACTCAGAAGGAAGGCAACAGTGGTTAAAAAAAAAAAAAACCAACAAAAAACCCATAGCTATTTATAGTAAGAGACAAGGAGCAAGGAGGGATGACTTGCTAGGGCAGAGTAGGCTACTTCATAACATTACATCTGAAATGGAACTTTTGGGGAAAAAAAAAAATCGTACTGTTAATTGTAGCGGTAGTAGTAAAGAATATGGGAAAGCATGAAGGCCATTTGCAGAAGGTGTACTACTGGAAACACCCAAAAATTGACTGAAGAATGAACTGAAACCATTCAAATTTTGGGGTTTCTACCACCTAGACTGTAACACCGTGACCTGGACAGAAAAGTGCTGTGCAAGGTTTTGTCATCGTGCTGAAGTCAAAGCTGACAACATCCATTGCTCCTTCCTCACAGATCTAGTCATTTCATTATAGCATGAATTGGGTTGGTCAAGCATATCACCCTTGACAAATCCACACTGTCTCCTCTCTGTTGTCATCTTATTGCAGGGGTACCATACTGTTGTCTCCTATCACAAAAGTTTCATATCTTCTTGGTGTTTTCTTGTGGTTGGCTCCTCCAAGCACTGACTCTTTCTTCTTCACAAAGTAGCCAGATAACTCCAGTTCCCCTCTCAACCACCCAACTCACTCTTTTATAGCACTCTTCTTCTCATTGGTTGCAGCTGTGGCCTGTTAAAGTCAGCTGTTCCTAATCTTTGATAACTGGCCCAGCTGTGACTCCTTATGGGTAAGATTACTTTCTACACTATCTTTATTTTCTTATATTCTATCCCTCTACACCTCTCAGTGACCTTCTTCTCCTTCATGTGGTGAGGACTGGCTACCAAGGGGACTTGAGCCATAATTTCCAAAAGATGAAAGCAAGGTTGACCTATCTGGTCCCATGTATTTTTACGTGTTGAGGTTTCTCAAGTGAACTCTCAACTGGCCATTCAACATAATCTCTTCTATTTGAACATGTCTCTGGGTACAAAGTTTGGGAAATGCTGATAAAGACAGAGGCATTTTTAAACCTTCTGCCACTAATTTACCCAGCACTTTCAGCCATGGGCCATTTTTGTCATTTGTTCTTTTTGCTGCTAAACTAGCAGTAAGCATGCCCTTGATGTTTGTTGTCTGTTTCAGCTCTACCTGTACTTTTTCCTCCCTGCTGCCACTCATGCCATTGTGGGCAGCCTCTATATTCTTTCTTTGTAGTCTGCTTCTGCCTCTTACATACATTCTTTTTGCCTTGGAACTGAACTGCATGTTCCCTATTTTGTCAAGCCTGTATGATACACATACTCATTTTCCCAAGTCCTGGCTTGGGCAACATTTTGCTCCTTATGAGTAATAACTTGAGCTCCTTTGCTCTTCAGTGACATCTTCTACAGGATCTCACCCACCAGCTCCCCATGAATAGGCCAATTTCACTTTGAAGTTGAATCTCTCCCTTGCTCCTTGCCTACCTCACCCCACTCAGGATCTTGAACATTGCTGCTCTATGGCCACTGGAGACAAAGCTACCACTGACTGCATCAAGAAACTACATCATCTCAGGTCATAGTATTCAAAGGGCTGAGATACTCAGTCTTACAACAACAGTAGTAAAGATTGCTCCTGTAAGGCTGTAGTCCCAGGGGTCAGAATACTTGCAGAGGAAGGTTCACTAGGCAGCAGAAAATGTGTTTGTTTTCTTTTCCTTCCTAAATAAATGGAAGAAATAGCAAAGGCTGTACAGCATGATTGTAAGGATTTCATTATTTAGGGGAATTTATATCAGGTCTTGCAAGAAAGAATTATCAATTTTGGCATGTCACATAAATATATTTATTCTTCATAGAACAGCACACTGGAGGATTTGAAGCCATGCTCTTATCCACTTCCCTTTAAATACACAGTAATGACAACTGTACCAGTCTCCCATGAATTCACTGGCAGCTGTTTATTTCGTTATGCCTCACTGTCTTTCTCCACCCTGTTGTCTCTTAAATTGTAAGCTCTTTGTGGCAGGAAAGCCCTTTGTTCATTGTTTTGGGTTTTCCTGGACAGCATCCAGAACAACAAGGAAAGTGGTTCCTAAACTTTACCATAATACTAAGCAATGCATCTTCATAATCCTTATCTATTTTTATATCTTATATCTTTATAGGTGACATTTTAGACCCTTTTTACCCAGCTCAGCTAGACTCCAGAAGCTGCTCCATTCACATCATCACAAAGATAGTGGTTTCAGCTGCAGTAAGCAGAAGATTGATCCAAATAATCCTCTTCAAATATGTGTGATGCAAATACTGCCCAATAATGTCATTTACAGATATAATCACCTTTCTGAAGAGACGCCGATGAACAAAAACATGACCATGTTAAGGGCTGCTTTTGCCAGAGAAAGTAAACTGATCTTTGTTATACTGAGTGGTTTTTGTTCAAAAATAACAGAAAAATAAATGAGAAAGAACATGATGTTGTTCTTCATGACAGAGGAAGATGGTTCTTATTAATCTCCACTGAAGAACTGACATACTTGTACTTCAGATTTTACAGTAGGTGCTTGGACCCAGAGAAAAGTTACTTTTAATTTTTGAAAACTTTGGAACACCCGAATACCAGTGTTTCATCATGCCTTCAGTGGTACATAGTCGTGTAGAACAAACCTCACCTTTAAAAAGATTACACACTCTCCACAAGCATAGGTGCACAATTTCATGGATGATGAAGAAAGTAAAACCAGATTGTCTCTAAAGGCGTCATTTCCTCTTTTCACAAGTTTTTACAAACTGTTTCTTTTACGATTATTTGGTATGTTTTGTATTCTTTTGGTATTACTTTTACAATTATTTGGTATGAGCTTGGCACGTGCAACTTAAAATGCCACTACATTAAGAAGAGAAGCAACAAAATAATGATTGCATCTGGAGGTGAGACTACTCAGGTCACCAGAGAGATGGTCCAACAGTACTGACAGTCTGTCTCATCCCAAATGCTTCAGTGTTTAGGAAAATGGTCAACAGCTATGTAATCTATTCAAGCATAATCATAATAGCCCAGGATTAAAAGAACACTGATGAATGACTCTTATGTTCTCATCTGTGTCTATATGTCAGGCCCATTTTGTTGTGGGAGTACGTTGAATGGAACATCTTTTTGTTCCAGCAGTATTCTTAGCAAGATTTGAATAAATGAGTCTCTCCTTTCACCAGTGTGAATAAATTTGCCAACACTTTCAAGCATCTGCAGATAAATAATAAGAAAAATGACCTTTCCTGAAGTCTGACTTGCGTAATATTTTGTACTTCGTGTATATTTCTCTTGAGAGAATCTCTAATGCTTTGAAACCTGGATGTGTTCCACATGACTCTATCAAAATTTAAACAATTAGTCCCGTATTAAATTTGTGTGTAATAAACTCCTAAAGAAAATTCACCACATTTACTTTACAGCATGACATTCTATCAAAGATCTAAGAACTAAGAAACAAGTATTATATCTGAAAAGCAGCTGTAAAGTTCTTGTAGCTTGCACATGCAAAATATTTAGGATTTATTTGCACAATTTAGTATTTTGTTCCCAGATCTGCTAGTTTTACTGAGATGCTCATAGAAAATACTTTAAGACATGACTTCTTTTTAATGCATGTGAAAAAGAAATAGCTAGATAATTTGAGTTCATTTTTAGAAGATTCTGCAAACAACAAAGCATTCTTGTGCATCATCAAACAAGACTGGCTTTTTGTGTTTGTTTTGCACTGCAAAACACATCTCTACTACCTTCCAGTACTCTAGCTATTGCAGCTGAGGACTCACAAGGGGAAAGAGACTAATGGACCAACAATTTTCTACCTCACCCCATCAGTCCTGGCTGTACCAGGACATCATGTGAGACAGAAGACTGTGCTGCCTTTTCGCAGCCAAGATCAAGTCCCTTAGAGTGATAAAAATCACCAGTCGAGACAAGTCTATTTATAAGTGTGATCAGAGGTTTACGCTGTACAGAGTGGCTTTTCTGTATGAGCAGCTTCTGTGAGATGGTCACCAAAACTGGTAAAGTCAGTGCTTTTCCTGCACCTACTAGTACTGCAATTATTTCCATAACACTAACTAGTAATTGATGCTATTTACAGTAGTACTCAGTGCAGGTTTGTAGGGTAAGTGCCAAAGGTATGGAAATAGAAACAAAGGAAGACCTAGAGCATGCCGTTCTAAATGAGAACGTGTAATATAAAATTCACACAGCTTCAGAAGATCCAGGTGTCCACCTAGTGTTCCTCCAAAGCATTAATTTATGGGACAGCCTCCAAAGAGAGCTTTAATCACATTGCAAATTCATATGTAGCCTGAACATCTGAACTAGGCTTAAATAAAACAGATTCAATAAAATGCTGCACCCCTGTTCTCAGTGAAAAGAGGTTCTAATATCATTGTGTCAAAAGAGCAAGGCAGCTACAATTCCACCTAAGAATAAATTTCTAGGAAGTTACAAATTTCATGTGAAACAACAACACAGAGACAGAATATTTCTTTTGTCAGTCAAGAAACAAAAGCTTCAAGGCACAAAGCAATCATGAAGAATTAATTACTTCACTGATACTGTCTTCCCGAAGTGGGTACTTCAGCGAATCAGCAGTACTTACGATGACATCTACCAAGAAAAATGTAATACCACCTTTCAGAATTATTCATTTTCACAGACCTTGTTTACTGTAGCATTCTTTGTTTACTCAAGAGATAGTGGCTAGAAAACCTATTATTTTGATGTTTCTTCTTGCTATAATGCCCATCATGACCATATGAGTAGAGGCATTTAATAAAAGGAGCTGAGTGCTACAAGTGTAATTACTGAGAGAGCCAGACAAGCTGAACTACCCAGGATATCTGTTTGTCTACAATGTGCATATAATAACTTTGTCAGCTTGACATCCAGTTGCCTACATGCATTGAAATAAAAGATTTTGGTTCAGACTGTATTTCAAAGCCCTTTTGAAAGTACTTTCTTAATCCAGGTGGTAAATAATATTTCTCAGACTTTAAGGGTTTTAAAAGGGTTTAGTTCTATAAGAGGATAAGCATCACAGAATTGCTGAGACCAGAGTATTTGTATCTTAGGCATTTGGATAAACACAAGGCAACTGGATAATTATTGTGAACTCTTGCAGATGACAGAGGTTTGGGATTCAAAGAGATCAAGAGGATTTTGGGATCTTGCTCAAAATTTTCAAGAGCAGCTGAATGGATCCAGCAAGAAGTGATCAGGCAGTTGACAGCCTGTGATACTAGTCCTGCCATTTTTATTTTGAGCAAGGAGAAGACAGCTCCCAGATCTGCCTAGAAAGAAAAGAAAACTGTCATAGTAAAACACCTACTAGAACTTTACAAGGGTTTGGACTTCATCTGAAAGAAAAGGGACTGTCAGGAAATAGTGTTATCCTCAAACAAGACAGATTTGTTTGGCCCATGTTAAGTGTTGCTCTAATGTCCTTTTCATTGCTTCAAGAACTCCTGTCCTCCTCTTATAGTAGGCTCAGTTTCTACAGACTGGGATTAAAGACCCAGAATGAAGCAGCCTCAGGAAAATGAGCAGCAAAGAATGCAAGTTGTGATAAACCCAGCTCCTGGCCAGGTTGGTATTATTGCTGGCCTAAGTTTGAGCCAAAAAACAAATATTGTTAATAGTAAATTGCAGAGTTTGTAGAGAGGTCATTGGCAAATCAAAATGGTGCAAAAACCTATAATTGATGTGGTAATCCATACTTGCTGGGACACAGCAATAAAATGTGCTGACAGGTACAACAGAGACTTATGAAAGTGTTTGTTTTAGGAACACATCTGCAGATCACAATATGATAGATAAATACGTTTTTGCAGAGCTTCATCAATAAATTGTATTTCATTAAATGTGGTATTCACATGCCCTCTGAACAGAGAGAATCTGTGAGACAAGCAGAGAAGAAGGAAAAACAATTCTTATCTCGCTTGCTGTGCCTGTGTTGTGCTAAAGTAGAATGCAATCTGGAGATTGTTTACCCAAAATGAGGATGTTTTGTTCTCTTGGCCTATCAGGGCCAAGAAGTGTGTGTGTGTGGGACTGTCACATGACAGTCATGAGAGAATCAGAGATGAGTGCAGTTCTGCGCAGTTGTGAGCAAGAGTGAGTGCCTGGCAGATTCAGTGTAGATATAATGTACACAGTATAGTATAATGAAGTAATTAATTAGCCTTCTGATGATGGAGTCAGATGCATCATTCTCTCTCCCCTTCCTCATAATCGTCTTTGATTTACAATAATTAGATGCTTGACCAAAAAGGATAATTAAAAAGATACTACAAGAATAAAGAGACACATAACAAAGGTATCTGTAACACTTCTATAATACTTAAAGCAGTTTCTGTGCTTTATGGTAGCCAAAGAACACTGTGAGGAAGCCTAACTCCTCTAATTATCTGTGGAAGAGACATGTATGCCTGGTAATTTGATCTCAGCAGGTATAAAAAACCAGTCACTTCTGAAAACACTCCATCAAGAAAAGTATAGGAATGACATCCTGTCTAGAATACCAGAAAAAAATGGAGCAAGGGAAAAACTAAACCAAAGTTTAATCAGAAATTGTGCTTGATTGTAATCAATACTTGCAAAGCAGGGACCAGCCTTTGCAGCATTCTTGTTTACAAATTGCATCAATAGTGCAAGGGAAAAGTGAAAACACTCTACTCTTGGCAAGCATGTGAATTTTTAAGCAGACTTCTTCTGGGCTTAAGCAAATCTGAAGCTTCCTCAGTTTTTTCCACAGTTGTCTTAAAATTTGCAGGAATTCTTATAGCATCTATATTGTTGGGTCATAAAATAGTTTAGGTTGTGGAAGGGGCCTTGGAGATCATCTACTTCCAAACCCCCTATCATGGGCAGGGACACCTCCCATTAGGCCAGATTGCTCAGAGCTCCTCCAACATGGCGTTGAACACTTCCAGAGATGAGGCATCCACAACTTCTCTGAGCAACATGTTCCAGGGCCTAAAACCCTCACAGTAAAAAATTTCTTCCTAAAATGTAATGTCAATGCAGCCCTTTTCAGTCTGAACCCATTTCACTGTAAGTGCAACAACTGATATAAGTAAAAGCCATTAGCAATTCTTCTGCTCCAGAAATTTTCCAGTTCAATCCAGACAGCTCCTGCTCTGCAAAAGCCAGCTATATCAGCTTGCACCCTATGCAAAAGCAAAGCTGGACTTTTGTCATTTCTGCATTATTGGCCCATGGTAACAGTCTTAGGCAACTGGCTGGGTTGCAGTAAACTACCCAGAACACAGAGCTGTATTAGCTATAAATTTACACTGTTTATTTAAATAAACAGTGAAGTAAAGGGTGCTAAAATAATTTTAAGGTTGACTATTGGAAAGAAAATTAGTAGGTTGTCTCAAGTTTACATTTAATTCCTTATAATTAACTTAATGTACACCTAATGGCCTCTTGGAGTAAGAAGACAGCTACCATGTTTATTTATAAAACAATAGGTATGTGTTATATTTCTTAAATGGTGTTAAGAGTCTTTGGTTACTAAAGAAGCGTGGATTAAGCATTACAGGTTGTGTTTGTCAGTAGGGATAAGGGGAATGATATTACAAATACACATCTCTGTTGCTATGTTCCAGGTTACCAAAGACTTCTAAACCCTGGATGTAGAGTTAAGCATCGTTAGAATTTATGCTTCAAATGTGACCAATTGCTAACGTTTCTGATCTTGCTTCATTTACTTACTTGGATTGCACTGCAATAAATAAGCATCTACAACACTCTCGTTTATCTGCACTCGGCTTAATTATTCGACAGAGAATGAATCCTTTGGGCTTTGGTTTGTTTGTGATTAGGTTTGTTTTATTTTGTATTTGATTATTTGTGCTGGTCCAATACAAAGGATGCCACCTTAACGTCTTCCTTGCCTTCGTTTTCCAGTGCTTTACCACGAGGAGGAGCTATAGGAAGCCTTGTAATGAGACAGAAAACTGGAAAATTTATCTTTGAACACATCCTCAGCAAGCATTTGCTCCAGACTTGCCCACTGCTGGTACAAGTATTTCAGACAACTGCTTACAACAACTCTTATGATCGGGATAAAGGGTGCACTAGACTCTTGTCCTCTGAAATTATCCAAAGTGATTTTTATTTAAAAAAAATCCAACAATTTTAAGTCACTAATAAATAGATTTAGCTATTTTTCCTAGCTTTTAATCTTTCTCCCAAATGCTGGATGAATGCAAATAATTGTTATTGCCAGTATTCATGCATAGTCACATGTGTGTGCATGTAAAGGTCCTTTCTGTGTGGGAGGTGGGATTTTTTACTGTGCAGGAAAGTCTACCAGAAGCTGAAATCTATATTTGAACTGGCTGAGTTCTCTCCAGAGAAGAAGGAAAAAATGAATTAGCATGTATTACACTCCAGTGTCCTCTAAAAATTTAGTGTACACATTATTTATAAATCCCAATGGAGAAATTAGTAAAGAATTTAATTCGAAGGCTGTAGAATTTTATGTTATTTCCTGCTCAGTTTTACAGCAGCTTTACCATTTAGTTATAGAGATGTAAAATGCCAACAGTATACTGTGAACATGCTCTTCAAAGCAATAGTCATGACAAATATTTCACGAGCCAAACATGCTCTGAAATGTTTTAACTTTTATTCCCAACCCAGATTAATGGCACATTTCTTTATGAAGCAGAAATGTTTGAGAAAATTACCACAATTTTTTCACCTGTTAACAGGATATATATATATAATAATGCCCCAATATCCTTCTTATTTTAATTTTATTTCTGTGTTTCATCATATAGCCTTCTCTTTCATAGAATGAGATACTTTAGTAATTTCCTGATACCTTTTCTCTCCCTACCTTTTCTATCATTCTCTTTTTTCCAATATATGAGTGGTAGAAATCAGCTCACTCTTCACATCTGTTCATCCTTTTGCTTCTCTGCTGCCTGCTGCTGTCTACCAGCATAACAACTGGTGCCAGTGATTGGTATGATCTGGACACCTTTCTCGGAAAAATGAGCTTGGTACAATTTCATTGCATGCCTCTTTAGGATTGCATCTAACTTTGCAAAAGCAATTCCTATTTCCCAACTTAACATGTTAAAAAATATCATCTCAGCATATTCAGTCAAAGCTAAAGTTTTATTTTAATTGCAAGAACTTTACAATTTTGCTTTCAGTGATATAGTAATTAGGATAATTTGGAGCACTGAGATGTTCTACTAACAGTTTTCATCACTGAAAGCAACGAATCGCTGTCATTGCTGAGGGTCTCTAGGCCATCATAGGAATTGGAGCCATACATTAAAAAGTTGCTATCATGGCCATAACTGCATATATATGGTACTCTCTCCATAAACTAACACTATTTTCTTTGTCTAGTGCCAAAACAGATCCAAAATCAACAACAGACATATTTAGAGTCTTCAGAGATGAACCAGTTAAAATCTTCTGAGAGGAAAACTACAGCTCTGCACCTTCCAAGTAATTAATAATTTAATGTTAAGGAAATATCTGCAAAGCACTCTCCACACATGACTAAAAGCACTGGACAATTAAAGGATATTCATTGCATACTGAAGGAAGAGAACCATTATCCTCTCCTCAACCGAGCCGTTCCACCATGACAGAGAGAATAAAATTCTATGGACAAAATTCTTTGTCAGGCACAATTTGCCCCTTTAAGCATGAGGCAACACTTGTGGCTCACAGGGTTTATAGCACTGTGGGATGCACAGATTAAGTGCATATGTGCAGGAAGGAGACCTCATGTTTTACAACAAACTACCTTTTTCAAGAAACAATTTTACTTATTGGTACAAAATGGGTGCTGTTAGACTGAAGGATGATAACAACTTCTACTCTTGGCTACGCCAATTCCAACCCAAGCAGCTTGGGTTTCTTTTTTGAGCAGAAACAGTCCCAACTTTCATTTCAGCTACAATTTAAGGCCATTTACTGGTTGTGCCCAGCATACTTCCACAGGGGATTATAGGGCCCCAGGACTTCCCCAGTTCATTCTGTAATCAAGCCAGAGCCCAAGTTCTTGCTTCATTCATGGTCATAAGATTCCTGATTTCCTTAGTGACGATTCCATGCAACAGAATTGGAAAATGCCATGGTCTCCATTACAGCGACATAATTTAAAGGTCTTCTCTGTGAGTTTAACAGCTAGGGACTTGCATGAAAACAAAAACATTCAAAGATCTAATTGGGAAAAGGCATTTCTATAAACACTCTCCTCTAAGAGATGCAGCTCAGCTATGTGGATTAACCTGCCTTAGATAAATATTGAATGCAATTATTTAAAGCAAACAGTAACACAGGAGGAAGTCTGAGGCTGGGTTGGTGGGGAGCAGGGAAGAGGCAGGAGAGTAGAGACTGAGGGGGTAATTTGAGAAAAGGAAATAAGAGGTAGATAAGAAAATCTTACAGGAAGAAAGGAGATAGTTTATTTAAGAAAAAAAAAGGGACACTAGATTTTAAGTATAAGGATTTCAAAATTTTGACTAAGTATAATAAGTAAGTTTTTACTTAAATTGACTCTCAAGTTACAGGACTTCTTAAGGGATGTGTGGGGATGTGTGTGGACATGGTTTCCCTCAGGAAAGGACTCCTATTATTCTAATGATTAATAGATTCCTTTATATGAACTGCTTATCAATCAAACTTAAAAAAAAAATCATAACTTTTAAACAAATCAGTCAGGTTAGTTCACATAATTTTGAAGTAATATACCTCTAGTATCAAAACATCTAGGTAGCAGGTTTACTTCCTTAGCCTTATAATACTTATATGATATATAGAGGCATTTTCATCCAATTCATACAGATATGGACAAAGATACAAAAAATCAGCTCTGTTTTAATTGCTGTTGAGCACAAAACTGATATTATCAGAGAATTATTACAGCTCAATACCTTAGCAGATCATAAAAATAGAATGGATATCATATAAATTTTTCTAGACTGAATTCATCTGACTTTTTACCATCCAGTCACTCAATATCATGATGTCCTTATGCACATCTTTGCCATTGGCATGTATCATTCCTTCTGTGTTCTTACTGCTCCTACTTCATCAAGAGTTGTCAAGCCAGTGGAAGAGGAAAGAGCAGTGCATGAAATATATTGTCCTGCATGAAATATATTCAACTGGGATAGAGTTGATTTTCTCTCTTGGAACTGGAACAATGCTCTAGTTTGGATTGAGGTTGAGACATTTTTATAACACACTGATGTTTGTTGCTAAGTAGTGCTTACCCTAAATGAAGGATTTTTCAGTTTCCCATGCTCTGCTAGGGAGGAGGTGCACAAGGAACTGGGAGGAAGCATGGCCAGGACAGCTGACCTGAGGTAACCAAAAGGATATTCCATACTACAGAATCATGCTGAGTATATAAACTGGGGGAAATTGTCTGGGAGAGGACAATCACTGCTTGGGGCTGGGTATTGGTCCGTGGGGACGAGCAAATGTTTTCTGTTGTGGTTCATGGGTTTTACCTCTCTTTTTGTTTTCTCCCTTATCATCATCACCATCATCATCATCATCAACTTCAGTTATTAAGCTGTTCTTAACTCAACCCAAGGGTTTTACCTTTTTTGTAATTTTCCCTGCCATCCCATCAGTTTCTCTGTGTGTGTGCTGAGTGAGAGGCTGTCTGTTACCTAGTTGCCAGCTGGGTTTAAATCAAGATATACATACTGGCTAAAATTGACCACGGTTTCAAAACCAAAGTCTAAAAGCAGAAACAATGCAAATAAGAGTTACAAAGGAAAAATGTTATGTATCAGGGTAGCTTCCAAGAACATCATCAACACACCACAAAATCACTAGCTCAAATTTATAGAAGAATCACCAGCCTCTGACACCTGGGTTTTGCAAGCAGTTCAAGCAAAGCTCTGAGATGGACCTACACCATAACCTTGCCAACAGATTTATGGTGGACTGGAGTCTGCTAGGTCATCCAAGCCTGAGCTGTGGGAGGAAATTAATTAGCAGGACCCAGTCTTCAAATTAAACAGGGTACAAGCAGAATGCCCTGTTGTACTTAACTCCAACCCAACTATGATTTACTGCTAAAATTCCTTTGCTGACACTGGTCACCACGTGGAAAGGTGAAATAATGAAGGAACTAACTATTACTAAACACGGTGATGCAGTCCGAATGTAAGTGTTTCAACAATCATGCCATCTCAAAGAGTGACTGTGCGCCAAGCTGTGTCAACTCCACTATTTTTGTAGAGAGAGAAAATCAAAATGGGAAACTGGTGCAGCTAATAGGTTTTCTTGTATGGGTTATTTTTGAAGTGCATCAGTTCTCTGATCTGGTTCACTGAATGCCCACACAAATATTGGTGTCAGGACCATAAAGTGGGCTATGCAAGGATGGTCACAAACAAGCAGAAGCAGAGAATGCTAGCACTTACAATACCTCAAGGCCCAGAAAATCTCACACATGAAAAAAATGTTTACTACAACAATTGTTTGATAGCGTACAAAGCTTGTGATGCAGTCTTTGCTCACTGGAACCATTAACAGTTTCACTTTCTTCTGTCAACAAAAAAAATGTGTAGGGATTTAATGTCTTCCCCTAGATCTCTGTCAAGTTTCATTTTAACATGCTAATTGATGCAGATTGCTGTCACTTTATAATATGCTTCCTCTAAAGGAGACAGGTAACGGTCACATTTGTACCTACTTATAGGTAGACTGCTTCCTGCAAAATAAAACATTTTAGGAATATAAACAGCCCAAGACAGAAAGCATACCAAATCCCTCCAGGCTTGACAGAAACCAAAACAAATACCCCAGAGGCAGTGCATGAATGCTTTAATATCATAAGCTGACATAACTGCTGCTGAAAGAAGCAATCCCACTGCCTGTCAGGCCCCTCCTTGGCACCAGCATGAGCTTGCATTCATGTGTGTGCCAAAAAGGATAAGTTGTTTGATCTGGGTCACAATTAACCATTATTCATTTACTTACTGGGTTTTACCTGGTTAATTGTAACTCAGATTGACTCCCTGAGCTGGGTCAATGTACGGCTATGAAAACAGCCCTGTCAGCAGAAAACAAGGCTTGGGAGTGAACTGGGAGGGACTGAGGAAAATAGAAAAACTCCTCCTTTCAATAGTGTGTTTGCTTATACTGGCTGAAAGTCTCAACTCTAAAATGATAGCCCAAAACACATTTATTTTTATTTCAAGTGAAAGCACAAAAAGAGGGATGCCAGTTATTTGCCAAAAGGGTCTGATGAGCCCACAACAAACACCTGCATCACTTAAGGATTCAGGAAACTAAAAGGGACTCCAATTTAAAAAGATTTCAATTCCTTTAATTAACAACAATTCTGCCATTTGTTGATTAATATGTAAAATAAGGATCCTGTAACTACATCTCCTGATTGAATTCCAAGCAATAATATTTCTTTACCAGGTGCTTTTAGTGTGAAAAATTAGTGGAACCCAACACATCATTTTAGATGCATTCATAGGAGGATTTTCTCATTTCCTGCATTTTCAGATTAATTTCAGTGGATATCCTGCCAAAGTACTGACAAATGAAATATGATATGTAGTCTTTCACAAATACTTGTAGCATTTCAGAACAGGAGGATGAGAATGCACACGTTTCACAGATTGTGAATAGAGGTTGCAAGTCTATTATTTGAATAATATACTTGAAAATATGCAGGTCTTGCAAAAGCTAAATACATAGATTTGCTGGTTACTACGTAAAGCTCCACAAAATACCTTTGAGATTGCTTTCCATGTTATTTTCTTTAAAAATGTTATTTGCAATTGTACTTTTGTTTCTGTTCTGGTTAAACATCTTTAGAATAATATTCCTATATAGTTTAAATGTTCCTTCAATTAACCAAGCAAGATGAGGAAAGCGTAGCAATTTCTGAACACCAATACACTGGTTCGAGAGAGGGCCCTCAAAACAAGATTGCCAAGTAGCTTGTTTAAACCTGAAACTGTGACTTGCAAGAGTAGCTAAGTGCCGGTGATAAGAAGCACAAAAGTTATGATGATGATGACTATAGAGTAAACAGCCTTCTCCAGTGTTGGAATGCTGTATGTAAATAGTGGATGACCAAAGTAAATAGGAACCTGCCCACATTCTACCTACGGAAAATTGCACTAGACCCTGCACAACACAGGCACCTCCTGCAACTGTATTGTAAAGGGATCAGAAAGACTGTACAGTGAAATTCTGGAAGAAAATATTGAGAGACATTACAGCACACAGAGAGAACTAAGCAATAAATTACAATGTGACAGCTAACCTTATGGTACACTTGAGGTAAGTCCTTCAATAGCAATATAGTGACTAACTAATTACAGTAGTTTCCAGACAGGAGGCTTAGCCCCTCAGAAACTCCTTTGTGAAAATATTTCAGTGAGATAGGCCTAAACTTATAGTCCAGTACAAAGGGTCTTGATAAAAATTGTATGTATTGTCCAACCTTACTGAATGCTGAGAGTTCTGGAAAGATTCATAAGTCGAGATAGAAGAGATTATATTTTTATTAGATGAGGATAATCTGCAGCTAGATGGGATACATTAATTTACATTCGTGGTAAAAGAACTGCAATGGTTTGGAGTAACAGGGATGTCTTTGAATGGAACATTAGGGCAAAGTGTAAGACAGAGGCAGTTCAAGGCATGCACCAGGTGGTTATTGGAGGTGACTACTGAGAATTGTGGACCAAGAACTTGGTATTTTAGATCCAAAGTAAGCACAATGCTGCAAAAAGGCTATTCCTCCAGAAGTAATGATTGCATGAAAATGAACCAGCAATCCAGCCAAGAAAAGTGGAGTATAATTTGTTAGCTCCTGATTAAGTCTCATGTTTATATTTCTCTGCTGGTAAAAAACTCTGCTTAAGTAAATAGGTCCAAGTCTAATTCCTTCTTGAGTGTCAGGAACTGAGCGTACCTTTCATGCTGAGAAAAAAATAGGTCCCATGTAAACAGGAGATTCCAAAGACATCAATAATTAATGCCCTTTGCTAATATTGTAGTTTTCTACATTGTAGCAGCAAAGATATGTAAATCCCTCTCCTACATGTGTGAAACAGGTTGTCATCGTCAATGCAAAAACCATTCTAAAATCATCACAAAGTCTTGCAGGATTTATTGGACTTGTTTTCAAGGGGAAAACCATTTGTCATGGAAATCAAGTTCTGAATAATAAAGTACACAATACATCCGCTTTCTGGATAAACATTTCCATCAAAGAGAGAACAGCTGCCTTGTCATGTTAAAGAACTGTAAATACTCAACTCCTTAATACTGAGTTCAGTACAGTAACATTACAAAAAGCTTATTTTAGAAAATTTATAGAAAAAACAATCAAACACCCAGCACAAAGACTACAGAAATTATTGCAAAGATGCAAGAATGATCATCACAGAAAAAGAAAAGAAAAGATTGTTGTGCTTGTCAGACTCTAGAATCTTGCACAACTGAAGAAGAAGAAACTGGTGATGCAAATTTCCTGAACAAACTGGTGACACAAATGATAGAGTGATCACCTCAGTATATCAAAATCAGCTTTGATTGTGTCAACACCATTCCTCCCACCACAAAGTTACGCAAAACGCTTCTTGTTCAGGCTTGTATCAACACATCAGAGAACCTGCAATTATGCTGAAACGCACAGCACATAAGTACAGATTACAACAGGCAATCATTCTGCAAACAAAACATCAGGATCTGGTGGTCTGAAAACTTAGTGCATGATTTGGTATTTCATAAGAAGGGCCCAGTGTTTTCTCTAGCACATATATATGTGCCCATATATAAAGGGACAGAACAAAATTGCATAACATTGAGCTGCACTGAAAGCTGTAAGGTTTGTGACCTTGATCCCCAAGATCACAATTCCAGGAATAAGAATACATCACAAAGAAGAAACAGTTAAAAACATGGTCAGAAAATAAACCATATTGCACATGTAAGGAAAAGATAACACCACCTATAGGACAGAAAGAGATTTGTGTAATGGGCTGTTCATAAAACGGGGGAGTGGTTATGTCTTAGCTCACCTGAGCACTGAGATGAATGCTAGGAAGTTGAGAGAAGAACTGGAGAAAGAAAAAGAGAGAAGAAAAAAACAAGGAGGACACCTGAAGGTATAGGTTTCTAGAGACAGAGCAAACTGCACTCTTGTAGATACAACACATGGATTGTGATCTGTATCTTAGAGAGGTGATGAAGGTGATGAAGAAGTCACTGAGGTTACAATTCCTCCATGCCACTCTCTGTAAGCACAGAATACTGCTGGTGTCTGTATTTAATCCTATAGTATGCAAGCCATCTTTGAATGCAAATATGCCTTTTTGCAGTCTTCAGGCAAAACTGAAAAATGTTCATGCATTTTCAGAAGTTCCAATGTGACTTTATTAAAAAGCCTGGCCTATTTAAACTGACATACATTCAGCATAAAGAAATTAGGCAAAATTAAACTTCTAGGTAGTAGCAGAAAACATGAAGATGAGCTAAAGGAAAGAACATGAGAATTTTACCCAAGGATAAAAGTGCAGCCAGAAAAAAATCTTCATATTACCATTAATAATAAAATGCTAGAGAGGGCATTGCCATGAGGGACTTGTTTGTCAAACAATAAATCTGAAGCAACCTACTAAATGAGTCCTCTAGGGAGCCCACTCTAGATTCATTACTTCATTGCTAGCAATACTACTACAGTAAACTTTCAATTGATATTCATTACATTACATTTCTGTAGTGATTTTTCTGGCCTTTACAAATAACAACACTAAATTTTTTGTGTTCATAAGGTTTCAGTTTAAAAAAAGTGTTCCTATAACTCGACAAAACAAATGCTAGCATTTTAGAGCCAAATTCTCCTCTTATTCACAGCATAAGCTTTGATGCTATATCTCAGAGCAAAACTTAGCTCACAGTTTGTCTTTATATGTTCAAAATACTATCTCTAACAAGTTACATACTTTTAAGCCATGAGTTTTGCTTGATTAGGGGAAAATAAGGATATAGATCAACAGAAGTATTTACTTCAGCATCTTCAGGAGAGTGCTTTTAAAGTCTTCTGCAAATGTGAAATAATTTCACATCACAGTCTAGTGTAGCAGAGATGGAAATTGCTACTGAGAGGCTAAACACAAATAAATACCTGCTTTAAGTAGGTCTGCTAGAACTATAAACCAATAAAGGTTGTTTCTGAAATTGAGAAATGCTAGGCTTTTACATCTGTAATCATGAGTAAAAGTCATATATCAAGTTCAAAGAACATCCATACTTGAAACCCAAGGCTGCATTAGAAAAAATCAGCTACGTGTGATTTGACTCAGGTCACACATGATGACCTCCACAGTGTGAGGGAAAAAATGTGCCATCCTGATTGTTACTCTCTATCAGTTATGTACTATTTGGAAATCTGTAATCAAACACTTAAGAAAGCAGAACTCTGCAGTTCATTAGTAGCTTCAAAACATTTATCCTTGAGAAGACTCATAAACACATTTACTTTTGGGGAGGAGGGGGGGAAAGCCCCTGGACTAAAAGGTGATTTTTATTAGATGTCTTTTGAAAGGAAACTAACAGAGCTGAGTACCTGACTTGTAAGGATCTTCAGAGCACCTAAGCAAATACAGAAACATCTTTCACAGAGCAAGTAACACTAGCAAAGGAAAATTAAATACACCTTCAGGAGCTGAAGATGAAAGAGCAAAAGCTGAACAATAAACAGTGATATCTTTTAAGTGAGATGGGGCAGACACTAGTGTTTATTCTGCCCTTACACAGTGACAATGCCACTGACATACAGACACCAAGCCATCCAGCAGCCTGCCAGGTGATTTGTGTGTACAAACAAGAACACAAACATTTCAGGAGCTTCCTAAATAGAAACTTAGTACAACAAGTGGCTGTAATTAATAATGCAATGCCCACTACAAGTTGCTATTGGAGGGACTGAGACAAACTTATGACTTTTGCCCATTAAAGGGTTCCAGTTTCAGTTCATCTTGTTTTCCATTGACTGCTCTGGTGACCTTGGTTGATCACCAGGTTTGTGTCACAGCTGGTTCTATTTCTGACCCTGCAGAATTTGCAGCATGTGGAAATGCCTGGTCTTCTTGTTACCCTTGCTGTGAGTGAGTTTAGGGTCTTGACCAGCTCCTAAAGAACCTTTAGACTCAAAAGTGTCAGGGACCACATGGGATTTTATCCAAGGGTACTGAGGGAGCTGGGGCACTAAGCTGCTCTCCATCATTTATTATCAGTACTTTGGGAGCTAGAGGTGTTTAGCCTGGAGAGGAGGAGACTCAAGGGTGACCTTATCTCTCTCTACAGCTGCCTGGAATGAGGTTGAAGCCAGGTGGGATCGGCCTTTTCTCCGAGGCAACCACCGACAGAATGAGAGGACGTAACCTCAACCTGCACCAGGAAAGCTTCAGGCTGGATATTACGAAGAATTTCTTCACAGAAAAAGTGAAGACATTGGAATGGGCTGTCCAGGGAGGTGGTGCCATCACCATCCCTGGAGGCGTTCAAGAAACCACGAAGTTCAGCTAGTTCACTTGGTGCCATGGTTCAGCTGACAAGGGGGTGTTCGGCAAAGGTTGGACTCTGTGATCTCAGAGGTCTTTTCCGACCTCAATGATCCCGAGATTCCCGAGCACAGCTTTAGAGGGCGGCCACACGCAGCAGAGCCCACCCGCTTTTAGCGACAGGGCGGAGCTCGGCGCCGGCCCCGCCCTCAGGCCGCCCTCTCCGCGGCCATGGAGGCGGCGATCCATGCCCGGGGCGGGGTTTGCCGTCTCTTCCCCTCCCACCTTCATTTCCCCTGGTTATGGCGTCCGCGGCCCTGACCTTTGTCCGGAGGCTGTGTTGGCGGCTGCCCTGCGGGATAAGGTGGGTGCCGATCGCTGCGGGGCTGCCCGGCGGGGCCCCTCACGGGGCGGGCCGGCAGCGGCGGGCCCGCGGGTGTCGGTGCCGGGGCTGTCGGTGTCGGGGGCTGGGCAGCCCCGGCTGCCTCCGGCCGGCGCTCGGCGTGCAGAGCGGTGCTGCCCTGCCCGTGCCGCTGCATGAACCGGGCGGGATGGCCCCGGCGTTGGTGCACCGGGCCGGGCGCCGCTCTCATCTCAGAAACGGGGGAAATCGCTTTCTGCTAAAGTTGGGGGACCTCTCCGCCCGTGCCAACCACCTTTAAGTGTTTGAACACAGCGTGGGAGCGAGAAACCTGTGCTTGATGCCTTCCTGAGGCGAATATTTCACCACCAGAAAAATTGTTGGTTAGGCTGGGGGTGAGGTATCCAAAACCGTACTGAAATGTGTAAAAGAGTGTGTGTGTTTGGGCCTTTTCTTCTTTTCTATATTTTATTTTATCAGTCCCATAGATCATGTAATTATAAATGGTTTGGGTTAGAAGGGACCTTAAAGTTAATCTAATTCCAACTGTCCTGCAGGGGACAGGGACACCTTCCACTGGACCAGGTTACTGAGACCCCCATCCAGCCTGGCCTTGATAAAACCAAGCTTAATTGTGTGTCCAGCTAATTAGGGCTCCTTGCTATGACTGTTCTGGCTTTCCAGATAATCACACAGTATCTTCTACACCTTTATTTATTTCATATTGCCTTTAAGCTGTTTCCAAATAAAGTGTCACTTACAGGAGCGTGCACTGCAGCAGCTGTGCACCTTCAGAGTTAGCTGAAGGTGCACAGCTGCTGTGGAAAGCAGAAGGGATGGCTTAAGTTGCAATTACACTTGGAATTGTGTGATATACATTTTTATTGAAAATGGCTATATTGGAAATTCCACTGGGAAGTTGCTTGTATATGTTGCTTATAAAGTTGCTTGTATATGAATAAGAATCGCAAAGTATGCCAATTCATAGAATTTCCTCTTCCAATCAAAAATAACTTAATGCTCAAGAAAAAGCAAGTTGTGTTAGGTATACTTTGTAAACAAGTTCCTAAATAGAGTAGTGAAGCAGACTTTGTCATACCAGGAGATTTAAAGATGTGTGATACTCTGATTGGTAACACATTCAGATTTGACTGTTATAATGCACAGTTTCATAAATGAAATGCTTTTACTCAGGTATCCAAGTGTGTCTGTTTGGCATGAGCACATCTTAGCCAGAAGACTGTAAGACATTTATGCATTAAATTGTAATATTTGTCACCCAAAGCTTTGTAAGAACTTATTTGAAGTAAGTATATGAACATTCTAAGACAGAGGGAGAAACAAAGAGAATTGTGTGACTTCTACCCTCATTTCAAAAAAAGTATTCTAGGCAAGCTTTCCCAGCTAAATAATATTAATTTAATGTAGCTAAGTTGTTACAATGAAAGTGAGGGAGAGCAGTTCTAAATTGGGAAAACACGTAAAAGACTGGCCTGCTGATCATCATTAGGCTGGTGGAGTCAGATGTATTTGAAATGGCAAGATTCTATATGAGACAGCAGTTCATAAATCGGTCTTAATAATGGGTTTATGTTTTTATTTAATCAGATATAATAAAGAAAAATACTGCAATTTTTCTAATGCTGGAGCACCAGAAAGGTGAGCCTTATTTTCTGTCTTAGCAGCATGCAAGCAGAATTTTATCAAAGACACTGGCATCATTGCTGTGCCAGTGAATTTAGGAAGCAATTTTTGCAGTCTAAACTTGGAAAAAAGACTCATATCCTTGGAACACTGAAAGAGAATGTACAAATATAAAGGTGAAACAAAGGAATTGCTCTTACTTTATTTTGGTTTGTTTGTTTTTCAAAGAGCAAGACGTTCATAATTCTTTCAGACATGGATCTGTGGGTTCCACAGGCTCTTGTGCTGCCCTCTTACAATATATAATATTTCAAGTTGAAATTCATCTCAGGAGGGGGGATGGTGACACAGATGCACATTCAGAAGAGTCTTACTAGGGCTGTATGCATTTGACAGTCTTTGCTCTCAGATCTTTGAGGTTGGGGACCCCACAGCACTACTACTGTGAAGCCATATCTGCACTTAGGGCAGGTCAGACAGACCAGTGGGTGCCACATGCTTGCTGCTGGGAAACCTCCATCTCTGCTGTCCTTGTTTTGGGGGTTTCCTTTGGGCTAGTTGTAGTGCAGTCCCAGCACTGAATGCCTGTCAGTGGCTGGGGAACATCTCCCAGTTTTATGTAGTTTAGAAGGGATCTGACTTGTATGTGCCAGGCACAACCTGGGGGAGTGGAGTTGGCAGCAGTGTAGAGACTTTATCCAAGAGCACTCTCCTGGTCAAACCCAGACAGTAACATAGTCACACCCAAATTTCCTGGTGTGTTCCTTAGTGTTTCAGCAACTTTAAAGGAGGTCAGATCTTGTCAAAGACCAATTTCCCATGAACTGTTCTTTTATTTCTCAGAAAAACCTTTTTCATAGGAGCACTATTAAATGCTGGTCTTTAAGTAAAGTGAATTGAAAGCCAATTAATTTTCTCCTACCCTGTTGACTTCTCCTTGCTTCTGTAGCCTTGTTGGTCATACCCTGGGCCTGGAATACTTCCTGCTCTCAGTAAATCTCCACTACACTAGCTGGTTTTCAGCTTGGGAGGCAGCAGTCTTAAGAGTTCAAGTTCATTTCCATCTGTCTCTTGAGCAGCATTCCAAATCTCTTCTTGGCATCCGCTTATCATCTCATGACAAAACATCTGGATCTTTACAGCCCACCCACGTGGCAGGAGCTCAGGTGTTCCAGCACAATGCACAACAGTCCTTATTCAGTCTCTGCAGCCTTCTTGTACTTCTGCCTGGGAGTTTATTGATCCTGCTCCCTGAATTGCATACTGTTTACTTCTGCCTGGGAGTTTATTGATCCTGCTCCCTGAATTGCATACTGTTTACTTGGTAGTGCAGTTGTTTTTTTCAGGCACCCTTTAATAGGTTTATGGCAAAGCAGGAGATTATAACCCTTCCATCTTTTCCTTTACCTCTCTCTGACTGCAGACTTACAGACCCAAAGAAAAGAGCTATGGCTCTTTTCTGCCTTGCTTCCCACCAAGCCAGTGAGATGTGAAGCCCTGGGTCTTTAGGGCCCAGGGGCTTTGCTTTGCTGTTAAACTGTGCTTTTATAAGGAAGTTGCTCCACTGAGGGCAGAGAAAGAACTGATCTCTTGCAGCTGAGATTATTTCTTGTTTCATCAAATGATTGTGCTCAGGGGCCTCCTTAGAAGCAGTTCAGTATTCCAGGTCATTCCTTGAAAAGGCTTCTTGATTGCTGTAAATGATGTATCACCTGCATCACAGGTTTTTGTTTGCTTCTTTTTAATATGTGAGGAGCACGTAAATACATTTTTCCACTGCTACAGACATGCAATAAAGTTTCCTGGGTTTGAGGAGACTTGTGGATGCCAGCAAACCCAGAGGACATGTAAGCCTTGCCTTGTGGAAAACGTCTTTGAGGCTACTGCCATCCTGGAGGTGACTAGTAAGTCTGGTCCCCTGTTCTGTTCCGTTACTTTTTTCCAGGTTTGGCCATGAAGACCTAATTGACCTCAGAGAGAGTCTGCCTTGTATCCCTGGTGGGAAATGTCTAGTCCTTTCTGTCAATCCTATTCAGATAGTTGTGGTTGGGCATGGACATACAAATTTTAGGAGCTTTGTTCTGATATTCTCATACTGGCTGAGCAAAAAGGGCACTATTTGTGGGAATTCAGCACATCACTCCTGATGTCCAGAGCTACCGAGAAAACCCTTGGGGGGGCTTGGAAGTCTTGGAACGTTGCCAGAAGCACTTGATGGCTTGATTTTGATCCATCTAGAGATGTGCCACCTGTGTATGAGGAAATGAAACCTGTGAGAATTGCTCGGGTGTGAATGGTGAAGGGAAGACATAATTATAGGGTAAATCACAGATTTTGGGGTTTTGGTACAGGGGGGTTGTGGAGATAAGATGGAGGAATCAGGGCGTGTCACAAGGCTCTTCTTTCTTCTTGTCATCCATCTTCTGTGGTGATGTTGTCACTTGTGGGTTGGTCTGTGGTGAAGGTGCATGTGGTGACAAGGGCGATAGGTATTGGGGATGAAGGGTAAATATGATGTACGTAGTTTTTACTATAAAAGACCGCCTCGGGGGTGGTTAGAGTGCCTTTGTCTGCCCTGCTGGTCGGATCCAGGTCGGGCAGAGAAGGAACTTTGTAGATAAGAAATAATAAACAATTCTGAAGACCGAAAAAGCTAGAGTCCAGACTTGTCCTTTCAGGCCCAGCGTGCGAAGAACCATCCTATGCATGTGTGGGAGCAGAGACGGACAGCCGAACCCCATACCTATTGCCTCTTCACCCACTTTCGCCCCACCAGGCCCTATTTCTTTATTGTAGCAGCTTTCCTTTTCTTTCCTACTGTCTGCTGACATCCCTAATCCAATTCCCTTTAAAAGGAGGAAGACTGGATTTTTGCTGTGTTGCTATAAAGTAATTAGTCAGACTATATCCTTAAAAACCCTGTTTGCAAATGCTCCTGAGTCTCCTGGGGGTCTGTACCAAAACCTCTGCTGCTGGCAGTAGAAGTTGCTTTTATGCCTGAAACTTCTCCCCAGATGTGGGTGAGTTGGGTCTTGTTTCCCTCCTGATCTCAGTGAGGTGTAGGCAGCAGATGTCCTGCATCCTCCTGAACATCTGCCTGCTGACTTCCCCACTCACTGGCAGTTGAATGGGAATGCATCCTGCCTCACTGACATGGGAAATGTGTCCACATTCAAGGGTTGTGTCTTAGCCACAAAACACAGACCCTGATCCTACACCAGGAAAGCCCCGTGGAGTATGGTTTTTACTCCTTGATGCTGTCTTACACAGGCTCTTGCATTTTGGTTTCTGACTCTGAAGCTGTGCCTCTTGGTGCTGTATTTCAGGCTGCACTAGTGTGCCTTGCTCAGCTCTTTGCTATTCCCAATCAACCAACATTTTTTTCTGTGACAGATTTCCATGTATCAGCCTCCTTGGCTTGTGCTGGATTCTGTAGTGCTCAGGTACTCTGCTCTGCTTCTCCTGCTCAAGATAACCATGCTTATCTTTGCAAGCTTCCTTTTGGTAGGTCCGGTCTGCAGTTATAGTTGGTGTTTGTGATCTAAGTTACGTGGGTCACAGACCCTTGCCTGGCCACCAGAAAAGCAAGCAGAGCACATAGCCTAGGAAACCTGTGTTTCCCTAAGCTTAGCCTTTTCTGTCTTGGTGCAAGTCAATAGGAAGTTTAGAGAGCTCATCATACTTTTCTTACCTTTCAAGTAGTATTTTTTTTTTTGTTTGTTTGTTTTGTTTGTTTGTTTTATATATTAAAGAAACCACCAACCACCTTCTTTCCTTTCTTGAAACCTTGTGCCATTTGACTTTTGCAGTAAATTTCTGCAAAATACTGGTAAAATCAGCTTTCCCTAACATTTTTAAGATAACTTTCAGAGTCTTTCAGAAAGGTTCTTCATACCACTGATGGATCTTTAATTTCTCTTTTTCTTTAAGGGCCGGGATTCTGAAGTATAGTCACTGGAATAAATGAATCTGCTGTGTTTTGAATATTGGGCTTAACTAGTCAAAGGAATGAACAACAAAAGGAACAACTAAATCTCGTAATGGGAGTCCTTCTCTGCAAATACTCATGTTTATGGCAGGGGTTATTACATCTTGTTTGCTCATGCTGCTTTACCAATACAACTTAAAAGACAAAAGGTAGTGGTGAGATGATTGGATAGTTTTTCAGAACAGTGTCTTAGTAAACTTCTGTCCTTATGTAAGCACACTCCTAAACTGTTTTGAATGGAAATACACACAGCAGTTAAAATCAACAAAATGTAATACAGAGCAGCAAGCTGTATGTAGTTGAGCTGGATTTCACAGTTCATAGCTAGTATCAAGTCAACGTGTCTGGAAATCCTGAGGGTGGATTGTCGTGGAACAGAGCTTTCTGAACAATCCCAGTTCTCTAGGACTCTCTCCATATGTGAGATGCTCCGTCTTTGTGGTTCTCTGGTCTCTCTCCAGTATGACAATGTCTCTGGTACTATGGAACTCAGGACTGGATGGACTAATCTCGGTATGGCCTCAGCAGTGTTGAGTAGAAGAGATTCCATTCCTAATTATGAATAAAAATTATTTCTTGAGGATTAGAAAGATTGTGTTGTATGGATTCTTTGCTGATTCTTTGGCCTTCCAAAAGAGCAGCTACTGTTTTTCTGGTAAGGTGTTCTGATAATATTTTTTCTGGTTTAAGGTTTGGTGTAGAGGTATGTAGCTTATAGAATGGCCAAAAATTCTTGAATAATTTGGTCCTTAGAAGCTAACCATTAAACAGGGTAAATTTTCAATTTCAGACATGCTGTCATTTCATACCATGATACATACGCATACTTGTAAAATTCTTACTGCTTTAAACATGTCAGTATAGTCAGCCTGTTTCTGAAACAAAAGAATCTATTTGGGTTTGTGTTGATTTTCTTAGTTGCCAGTACAATGCCAGATGAAACACACTTTTATTCAGAGGAAGATCTTCCAAGTTATATGGGTTGTCCACCTCTTTCCCAGATCAATAATTCTTCATGATCTCTACAATGATAGCAGAAGCCAGTTTGACTCCGCCAGTGTTGCATACCCACTTAGGACTGGCACAATTCAACACAATCCTCTGACCTCTTTCTTGGGAGCTGCTGCTTTAGGTGCAGCCTTCTAAATGCTATAATTTAAGCTTTTTACACTGTCTTAGTAAGACATGACATGAAGTCTCTTGGTATGTATGTAATTTCCATTTCAGATTATCAGAATTTTGTTGAATGAATTGCCCCAGGTCTTTAAAGACAACCTGTTGGTCTGTTTGATTGTGGGTGCTGGAAATACTGACAAAACCAAGAGCAGTGTGCTACTTTGTGTTTAGACCTAAAGTGTTTAATTCTAAGCTGTCTGAAAGAGATCTAGATTTGGGCAGGATAAGCCACTGGCTTTGTTACTGTTTTGTTCAGTATTCTTTTTGTCCACCCTTATTATGTCTAGGTGTCATGGGTTCAGGAGAGAAAGTAAGCCTCAGACAAATTTTTTTTTTCCTTTCACTGATACAGCTGCACTGTGAGGAGTGTCAGTGGGTGTTCTGATGTGGGTGGAAGCTGCAGGAGCTAGTTGTATCCTTATCAAGAAACCTACCTCTGTTGGCCATAAGCCATTGTTATTAAAGTATACATTTTCTTGCTCTCCATACAGCCAACAAGATTTGTCCCTGCAAGCCAAATCAAAATGGCATTTTCCTTTCTCCATTGATTTTGAGTATTTGTTCATAACTTTTTTGTTAAGTCACCTTGGATAAAATGTGTAAGGAATGTATTTGAGTTTGCTGCTCTTCAAATGCTGCAATAAACTGTGATTCTCAGCAAACATCCCATGTATAAGTATTGCAGCTCCAAGTTTTTTATGCTAATGTTCTTATTTTTAACTTTGAAGTGTGTTTCTGTCTGTAAATCTTCCTGCTTTTAGAGATGTCTTACATGGACTGAGCATATACTGGAGGTTCTCTCATGATTTAGTCATTCATCATGTTCAGTCAACTTAAGTCTGCTGGAAAGAGAATTCTTGTGGAGATTTCAGGAGATGACCCTAGTGTCCCTCCCAGCAGCTGTGATAAGAGCATAAATAAAATAAACCAAAACAAAACTGTGCACAAAGATCAGAGCACTTCATATCTCAGTGAATGGTAATTTAGAGCCTTCATTCTTAGCTATTCTTTATTATTGAAAAAGAAACTATCAAGCACAGCTGAGCCACTTGCACTAAACAACAGTGATTCAGCACTTCAATTTGCCAACAGACACATAATTATCATCTAGTTTTTATATGTCAAAACAGTGTAGGAGTGTAAAATAATAAAAGCTGATAAGGATTTATACACCAAACTTCTGTTTAGAACAACTCTTGAAACATTCTAATGTAAAGGGGAAAATAATTTGGCTTCCATTTCTTTCTGTTTGTTAAAGTAGCGGTAAGTAAATTGTTTATAGAGTATTTGAACTGATGTTCTCTACTAGTATGGTACATTGGAAATATGAAAAATTCTTATTGCCTAATAGCAATAAATTTTAGTTACTCCATGCTGCAGTATAGTAGGGTACTGCCGGGGGTTCTGCTGGTGGAACAGGAAGGGATAGTAGTTTCTTTACATCTTGGGGATTTTTTAGGAAGGCTGGAGTTCTGTCTACTGAGTCATCAACTCCTTCGTGGTGGAGTTAATAAAATTAACTTGCCATGGTTAATAAAATTTGGTGGAGTTAATAAAATTAAATTGCCATGGTTAATAAAATTTGGTATTTCCCCAAGTGAACCAAATGCATTGATTTCTAGAGAATAACTTGGATGCTGATAAGACCCCATGGATGGATCAGGGACTGTGAGCACACATGCAAGAACTCTAAGCAAATGGAACAGCATTGTTACCAGCAACTATTATGCTAATTTATTAAATGCTTTTAACAAATTTGTTCTAACATGCCATGGTCAGATCTGTTGTTATCTCAACCCTTTGTGCCCCACATTGGGCTTCAAAAAGGACTGTTGTGGTTTAACCCCAACTGGAGTACCATGCAGCCAGTCGCTCACCACCTCCCTTCAACTGTTTACTCCACATTTCCCAGTATAAGAGAAGAAACTTGAAAGGACAGACCTAGAAATAAAAGTCTGAAGGAATATACCTTTATCAGTGCTAAAATTGTCAAGCTGAGGTTTCTTTTAACATTGTACACAACTCCTGTTTGTAAGAAAATTTGTCAGTACAACTTAAAGGAAGGGTGCTTTGCAGCTGAAAGTCTAACAGCAGCAGCAGGCATTGTTGATTTGATAGGCACACATGATGATAAAGTAATTCAATAGCAAGAAAAGAAAAAAAAACAATCTGAAAAGAGTATATGGTGAGAAGTGTGTATAGTTAGGTGATATGAATTTCTTTGGGAACAGCCTGTAATTAGATGGCATAAGAAAGAAAGGTTTGCCTTTCTTCTACAGCCAGAAGAAACTACCCAGAATTTATGTGTAGATGTACCATCTATACTTTCCACATCTCTCCTTTATTTTTCCAACAACAAAGGAGCAATGAGTGTTCCAAACATGCCACAGGATGCTCATTTTGCTTTAGCATTTTCAGATTTTTCTTCTTTTTTCCAGCTCAGGTATAGGTAGCTTTTAAGAGGAGAGTAACTGAAGAGATATGGAAGAACTGAGCCCTCTCCACTTTAAGCAATATGGGAAGAGCTTATATATTGCTGTATAAGTGCTTGGGCTATGTAAAAAATTTATGAGTCCTTAATGTTACATTATTATCTGTTTGGTTTCAGTAGATTATAATCAATGGCATGATGAATGATAACTTGGGGAACCTGCAGATTAAAATTTTCTAATAATTTTTATGTTAACAGCATAGACAATAACTTCCTCTTGTCAGCAAAATAAAGTAGAGTACAACCTTAAATTTACTGTGTGCAGAAAATACTGCAAGTGAATATGGAAAATGATAAATATTTTCTTGGTTACCAAGGAAGCGTGGTACTGCTAATGCTTTGCTCATTGTCATGATTATTTGGTAATTAAACTTTCTTTTTTAAAATCTTGTTAGAGATTCTGATATGAAGACTTGATGCAGGGTTGAGAGAAGTTGATGTGGTTGAGAGAAGTTTATGTGTCAGGTCTGACTTGAGTCATTATTTTCAGATGATTCACTCATTTTCTCATGGTTACAGATTAAATACAAGTTTCTATTCCTCTCACACTTCTCATTTCCTAAGAGTTGCTACAATTGCCAGTGGTGACAAGCTTTCCCACCAGCTGTGCTCCTGTGCTCCATGATGTAGCTGAACTAATGATCTGAAGTTGCTACTCCATCTCCAGATCCCTATTCCCCTCCAGGGAGAAAAATCAGGGAAATTTTAAGGGAGGATCAAAGTGAGAGAAGTGCTGCTAAAAGAAGGGGAATGAAGCCTGAAACTGGTTGGAGTGATACTGTCCAGACACCAGCAGGGAAGGACTGCCCCAGTGACCTTGGCAGGGAGCATGTGTAGTTCCTCGCTGTGGATGGATGCATCCCCACAGCAGGACAGAGAGCAAGGAGGTCTGATTTTGTTGCTCTCCTCCTGTGTGACTTCTCAGCGGTCTCTAAGAGCAGCACTTGCTGGTGCTGGGGCAGGTGAAGCTCTTGGGATAGGTTTTAGGCTCCTGAGCCTTGTATAAAAATTGGAGGTCTGACTGGCACCTGCAAATCAGGTGTGGGTTGGGCTGGGAAACGTGTGTCGTCTCTTCTTTGCAGATATTCAGGAGAGGCATGCAGTCAGAAGCTTGTTTTAGGTAAAAACCAAACACTGAGCACCGTGAGGTTTGTGGGAATTGATTGCTTTGTGTCATAACTAAAAAAAACCAAAACAACAAAAACCAACCCATATAACTCTTTAAACAGCACCAGCAAACCAGTATCTCATGTAATTTTCTCTTGAGATGGAAAGAACATGAGCAGAAGTAGTGCCTCTTTGTGATGCTGCAAAACTGTGTGAGGGGAAATGGCAAGGAGTTGTTGCCATGCCCTTCACTTCTGCATGAGGAAAGTGTGGAAAGAGCAAAATGGGAAAAATGACAGCACCTTGAGATTATGGCAAAGAAGGGGTGTTGTACATGTGGTCTGAAGTTTTACACATAATGGACAAAAGGTGTTGCAGGATTCATCCAAGTGACAGTTTAATGTGCTTCTTGCTTCTAACACCACTTCCTGTTCTTTTTCTTGCTTGTCTCCCTAAAGCTACTTAAAATAATGTAAAATGAGTATTTTCTATTTCTGCCAGGAGTTTTAAACCCATGTGTATCTAGCACCACCCGCTGCTTTTAATCCTAATAGGATTTTTAACTGCTTTTCTATGTGCTTTATTTCCCCAGGATCTACTAATGTTTAAAAGAAAACTTGTACTAAATAAATGGAAGATAGATTTCAGGTATATCCATCCCTTTCTTTTGCTGAGTGTCTGATATTTCCTGTGCAAAGAGATCTTTTGACTTCTATTTAATCTTTGAGGGGAGTGCTGTGTTGCTTTAAAAGTTAGAAAGTGAGCAGTCAGTATTTTAGAAAATGTTGGCATTTTTAACTCTTCTAAAGTCCTTATGCAAAGGGCAGAAGTAGGCCGAAGTAAGAGGCCTGCCTTTAACAGTCTTTGCAGTCTTTTTGTGAATAATATAAACAGTGAGAAATTACTTTCAGTGTAATTACAGTCCTAAATTTAAGAGACATTTGAATGTTTGTTGTGATAAGGGACATTTAAGTGAGCAGGTAGAGTGAATAGGATGAATGATGAGCCTCCAAGGTATCCTGAATGACTGAATGGCAGCAAAGAGATGTCTGAACCGAGGGAATAAATACGAAATGGCTGTCAACCTGCATGTTTCAGGTTCAGACAGTGATGCCCAGGATTTATTTCTTTTTTCAGAGTGTACAACTTGCGAAGTCCCCAGTGACTGGTCTTGCAGGAGAGCACAGGCGTTTGTCATGGACTCTGACTGCACTGCCAAGTTGTGACTCATCTTGCTTCTGTCTGTCTGTGGGAGCTGGCTTTTTACCCAGCTGGGGGAGGTTGCCCAGCCCTCACCACTCTTCTGTGGGTGCCTCTACAGCGAAGGTAATTTGTACCAGTGGGGCAGTGGCAGCTAACTAGGCACTTGGTGCAGGGTAATGAACAGGAAACTTTGTGAAGGAAATTATTTCACTTTGTTGCAGTGAGTAGATGAGAAAGAGAAATACAGAGGGGTTTTTGGTTGCCTTTCATAGGCTTCTTTTACTGCTTAGATTAAAGCCTGTGTGTCAGGTTCCAGGCTTTGTGCCTCCTTAAATAGTTTCCACAAAGTCTTGTGTGGCTTCTGAAGTGGGGCATGGATTTGCTCAGTGAGTGACTAGGAAGGACTCAGTGTCACAGCAAGGGAGCAGCAGATGGAGAGAGCAAGCTGTTGCACGCTGTACTGCAGCAGCCTGTCCTGTTCCTCTGTCACTGGGACTGTGGCATGGCACCACTATGCAGTGCCAGAGGTGGCAGTGCTGCTGTGCATGGTGAGAGGTGTCGAGTCATCTCCTCATTATGTGTGATCTATTTGGGATTGAGGGGCTTTCTTACTGCTGTTTGTGTGTGCCTTTGAAGAATGAAGCCCTGCCTGAGATGAATTAATTGTGAAATAAATTAATTTTTCCTTTGTGTTTTCATCCTTTGTTGTTATTTTATAGAGAAATCATAGTAATCAGCTTAGCCTTAGCGTGTTGAGAATTGATGAGCACCTCTGATGTGTAGGAAATGTCTGTAGAGATCAGAATGCAGAAGGAATGGGGTGAACCATCAGTGTCCTGCAGAGAACTGAGCTACAAGCAGCAAGGAAGAATGAAAGATAAAAGGCCTTTTCTTATAAACAGACTTTAATAAACACCTAGGTTGAACAATTTTCTATTACAAATCAGTAGGTAAGGAGGAAGAGAAGAATGAAAGATGAAGTATTTGAAGTGGATAGATAACTATTTTACCCAAACATTTAACTAAGAAGCAAAAAGTGAATATAACCAAACAGCAAAGTTCCTCTGAGCCTAGACTTACTGAAAAATCATTCCACTTTTCCCCAGCCAAACTTTTTTGATTCACCTAATTGTTTTCTTATCATCTTCTAACTTCTCTACTTTGCATCTTTAATAAAGAGTAAGTAACTGTGACCTGCTAAATGCAAAGAAACGCAAACCAACCTTAACCATAAATATGTGTGTTCATACCTTCAGACCAGCTGCTATGGCATCCTCCTCTCCCTAGCTGCTCAACTTTTGTTAATTTATGATCATTATCAAATTGTATATAAAAGAGATTCTTAAAGCCTTTTTTATGATACTGACCATAGCCAGGCTGGAGTGAAATCCAGATTGTCAAACATGGTGTAACCCCAAATCTCCATTGTTAAACATGGGATCTACGTCAGTCACTTCCTAGACTGACAAGAAGATTTGTAGCAGATACACAGATCATCTTGGGGACAGCAGCATTCCAGTAATTCCAAAGATGACCAGCAAAACTGAAGGAAAAGAAAGCCAAACCAAAACTAGCAACTACTCTTCCAGCACTCTCATTTCTTCTTCCTGTTAATGTGGCTTTAAAAACACGTTTGGGAATAAGAACGGAATGTGTCATGTTCTGGGACTCCAGGACAGACTAATGAAAGAGATGCAGTGTTAAAAATCTTGTATCTCTATCCATTTAGGTGCACTTTTTCCTGTTGAAGGTATATTTTTGATGCTGGAAATGGAGTCCACAAGTTGGATAAATAACCTCCTGACTATTTAAGGGATGAACTTGTTAAACTCTGACAGTCTTCTGAACACACCAGCTTGAATATTGGTTACAGTGAGAGTTGTTTACCCTGTGTTTGTCTGGGTACACTGCGATCTTAATAAAAGCTTACAGCTGATCAGCTGAATTTGTTCTTACAGCCTTTTCTGATAGCCTGTTCCATTTTTGTATTGTTCAGATAGGTTTCTTGCTACTGGCATAAGGTTTTGAAGCAAATTTTGAAATCCTTTCACTTTGAAAGAAATTCTGGTATAAGAAAAAATACTCTTTCCATGTCTGTCATTTAAACTTGGTATCTCCAAAATATCAACTTTGATTTTTATTAACAAAGAAGGGCTGAAATAGGACATAAAAACAGTAGGTCTTACAAATATTCTTTCAAAACATCATCTAACTACATAAAATTAAAGAGAAATAAAATTATTGGGGAACAGTTCACATTCTTCACACTTCCTGCCTGAAACTTTTAGGCTTTCAGCCGAAAATAAATTTTCCTTCAGAAATAAGAACAATGAGGACATTTTTGAGGCAGACAGTAGCACATCTTTTAAATTCTCATTAGGTATGTATAAAAAGGCAACATTTCCATGATTTTTAAGTAATTGTCCTGTAACTGAAATATTAACATTCAATTGATTAAGCATTCTGTCAGTCTCTGTTTGAGATACTCATTAATTTTTAAATGAGACTGATTATAAAATCTATCATATAGGATGTTCTAACATGACAGGTGTGTCTATAAGTTAGAATAGGGAAAGTTGGGCCTTTTATCTTTTTTAGTAGAATAGAAAAGAAAGGTTCATACATAAACTGCAGACATTTTAAAAATAGTGACAGCATGCTTTTGCCCTCTTGAAATAAAACAAAATTGTAAGACTTCTTGGCTTTTGAGTCCAAACTTTACTGAAGTAAACCTGCTTTTACGAAGTATTAGAGAATCGTGTTAGGTTTGCTACTTTTGGGGGAGGTTTTGATGCAACTGCCTTTTTCTGGTGGGAAGTTGTTCTCCCAGAATATTTTGACTGCCTTTCTTTTTCTAAAGCTGGTTTACTTACAGTCCTTTTCCAAAGTACATATTGAAATTAGTCTTCACCTGTGCTGCCCTGAAAGGAGAACCAGACTTTCAAATTCAAATGTTTCCAGCTAGAAGCACACACACTTGAAAAGATCACGAAGAGCAGACAGCCTGCATAGTCATCTCAATTAATGGATGTATGAAGCTGCTAATCACAGAACCATTTAGGTTGGAAAGGGCCTTTGAGATCATCAAGTCCATTAACCCAGTACTGCTAAGTCCACCACTTAACCATGTCACCAGATGCCACATAGACACTTCTTTTAAATACCTCCTGGCATGGTGGCTCCACCACTTCCCTGGGCAGCCTCTTCCCATGCCTGACCACCCATCTGGATATTAGGACGATTTTCTTTGCCAATCTAAACTTCCACTGGTGCAACTTGAAGCAGTTCCCGCTCATCCTGTCAGCTGTTACTTGTGAGAAGAGACTGACCCCCACCCAGCTACAGCCTCCTTTCAGGCAGTTGTAGAGAGTGAAAAGGTCCCTCTGAGCATCCTTTCCTCCAGGCTAAAAAACCCCAGCTCCCTCAGTTGCTCCCCACAGGATTTGTGCCCCAGACCCTTCACCAGCTTTGTACCCTTCTTTGGACACATTCCAGCACCAAAATGTCTGTCTTGTAGTGAAGGGCCCAGAACTGAATGCATTATTCAAGGTGCTGAGTACAAGGGAATGAGATTTAAATAATTAATAAAAATTAATAATTTCCAAAGGCTAATTATATCACAGCAAAAGCAAACTTCTAAAGCATTTTTCTTGTGACTTTTAATACCTTTCTTCTTGTTATTTTGATTAGTGTTGTATTTAATGTTTCACATTTACTTTAAACATCTTAAAAAGCAGTGTATTTGTTTCTTCTCTAGTCTTTCACAAAAATCAAGTAATGAGGTTTTTTTTCCACACTTACTCCCAGGCCAGCACAAGCTGTTTGTGTTCCAGCCATTCACCTACACATGACTGCAGCCACCATGCAGGTCAGCCAGAAGGACTTCCAGAAGGCTCAAGAACAGCTGAAGCTTTTGAAGAAGGATCCTGGGAATGAAATTAAGTTGAAACTCTATGCCCTGTTTAAACAGGTAGGCATGACTTGACTTATTTTGTTTGGTAAGGAGCATTTATAACCTGAGGGGATGGGCCTGTAAAATTTATTTGAAATACTGGCTGTATGTACTGTGTGTTAACAGGCTCTTCTTTTTTGTGCTCAAATTGTGTTCCTGAGATGCCAGCCCCTTAATACCTAAATTCTGAGGGAAACCAAACCTGTTTTTTCATGCTTTCAGTAGAGCCTTTATTCAAAGAAATAAAGCAAAATTACATCCATTGTGTGATGCCTTCCATATAGTAATATTGATTCAGCTTTGGAAAATGGCTTATGCCTGAGAAAAAAAAGAGCAGGCTGAATGCTTCCTCATAAAGTTCTTGTATCTACAGTCATCTGGGCCTGTAATATAATGGTGTTGACATTTGAAAGTTCATTTCTGGAGTTTTTTCCTCTTTTTTTTAGTATGGTCATTGTAGGTTTTGTTTGGGGCTTTTTGTTTATTTCTTTTTAATTCAAGGAACTGTTCCTCTACAGTTCAAGTGAAGGTTATTCTTTGCCACAGCATGAAAGGAGACCTTTGCAGAAATAACTTTATGCCCATAGCAGGGCTTGTATTGCTATTTTGTGAAGTATTTGTGGATCAGGATTGACTGCAGGGTCAGTACAGGCTGTGGTTTATGTTGAGGAAGGCAATCAGGAAGTCATTTTAAAAACCTTAAAGACAGCTGATGTTCCAGGTAACTTTATTGATTAATAATAGTGAGCTCATAAATGTTTCTGTTTTTTCCTTCCCTTCCTTCCCTTCCTTCTTCCCTTCCTTCTTCCCTTTCCTCCCTTCCCTCTCTCTCTTTTTCCTGCCTCACACTTGAAATATTTCTTTCCAATAGTTTATATTTCTTCAGGAAAAGTGATCATAGAATACTTCAGGATAGCTCAGACTCTTGCAGTTCAGTTGATCCAATGCCCTTGCTCATAGCAGGGCAAACTTTGAAGTAAGATCCAAATTAATAGTTCCTGTTCAAAGGTCTCTTTACACAGGTAACAAGTCTTCAACATTCTTTATAAGTATAAAATTTTCACAGTTTTTGCAGCAGGAGAACTTAAGATGCATGGGGGTTTTGAAAAGCAGTCTCTCACATTGGCTAGGTGCTTGTAGAACCCCACTACAATATTAGAAATAGCAAACACTGAAAAACCTCACAGTGTGTGAATTGTCAGAAAATTGTCCAACCAGTATTCCTTCTCTCTCAGAGTTGAATTCTGTATCCTGATCAGATAAGTATTCAGAACAGTCATATTTTCTACCAAATCATCTGAACTTTAATCAAAGGTTTAAATAAGTCTATTTCTCTCTATTTTCAGGCTACTGAAGGTCCCTGCAATGCTCCAAAACCAGGTATGCTGGACTTTGTCAAGAAAGCCAAATGGGATGCATGGAACTCTCTTGGCAATTTGTCTCAGGTGACAAAACCCATAATTTCACTTAGATACTTTGTAGATTACTCTACCTTGAAGTGCCTGGTCTTTAAGTGAGTGGCTGATGAGTAAAAATATTACATGCTAGTTGAGCATCTCTGCTTCAGCTATCAAAATGTTTCCTGCTGTATTCCTCTGTCACTTCACTGCTTCACTGTTTGGAGATTTTCTTTTTAGTGTGTAAGCCTAGTTCTACATTATTATTGCCAGTTTGTATCTGTGTAAGAGATCTTAGGTGGTGACTTCCAATCAGAATAGTGGTTTTTGCATTATGGTGCATTCTTCTCTGCTCTTTAAGAAAGATGGATTGAGCTTCTCGGTTCTTACAACAAAACACAAATCTCTGAATTCAGCATATTCATAACTTTGCCATTTTAAAAAGTCAGTCTCTTATGCTGTTGACTAAAAGACTAGAAAAAAATTGGTATATTGAGAGCCTCTATTCATTCTTTCTTTCTCAATATATCTTGATATTTTTAGTAAATTTCATAACCTTTAGAGAAGTCAAGTGAAGCAAGCAGGGAGAATAAAGATGCAGAGATAGATAAGCATTCCTTTTTCTTGCAGGCTTTAGTAAGTCTGACTGCATAGAGAGCTCATGGTTTCCTCAGCTGCTATTAAATGAAGGAAACAAGCTTTTCAAATCATCTGTGTCAGTGCTGCATTAGGCCTGCTGCTCAGTGGTAGTTCCTGAGCTCAGTCAAAAGGATTCTTTAATATAGGGGAGGGGTTTTGTATTTTTCTTTTTTTTTTTAGAAAAAGAAAATATGGTTGCATAATCTCATGAATATAAGATACTGTTCTGCTTTGGGTTTTTTGGGGTGCATTTTGATCTTTGTTTAGTTTGGGGTTTTAGGGTTACTTTTGAGATGGCTCTGCAGCTTTTAGGAGTAGTCAAGAAATACTTAAGGAAAAGAATTTGCTCCTCAAGTTAGAGTGGATAGACAATTTCATGTGCTGCTCATTATGGATTATAGAACTGTTCAAAATATGTTATCCTTTCAAGCCAATAAGTTTTAACAACCAAGTACTTAAAATTCTAAATTACTGCTTACTTTAGAAATAGGGAGACAGGATTCTTTAGGCTTCTGTGTGTCATGTTAGTGCTAAATGAAAACTATTGTCTTCAAGCAGTTTTAAAAGGCCGTAATATCCATTTCAGTGATCTTATTTTCAGCAACACATATTCTAAAATAAAAACTTGTTGGAGAAATGTCTGACTGGAAAGCAGAAACAAAGGATCCATAGAAATGTGTAAATGCTGGGAATATGACAAAGGTCTCTTTGGTAATCTTAATCCTGGATGGAGCACTCTTCCTGCAAAATAAATGTCATCATCCCAGCATCTATGCATTCTCATTTTGTGAATCTATTGCTACTGCCTTTAAGGTGACTTAAAGCATGTTCTGCAGTGGTCAGATACAATGTTCCCTTCCTCTGCCCCAACTGGATTATGTTATAATGGAGATTTTCATTTTCTTTTGTCCTGAAGCAGCAGCCACCTCTCCCTCCACCCAGGTACCCATTTTATTAGTATTGTAACTGATTTCAATTGTCCCTTTTCATAATCTTGTGTGTGTTATTTTCTTCTTACTTTTTAAAGTATTTTTTTCTTTTTTTCTCCTTTTTTTTTTCCTACCTTATTTTTAAATTTCTTTTCTTTTGTTGCAGGATGATGCCAGGCAGAAATATGCTGAACTTGTCTCAAGTCTGGTCTCTGCAGAATCTACTCGCCAGAAGAAAGAGGCTTCTCCAGAAGAGGGCAGACACGATGGCTATGAAACATTAATTGTTACTACCAAAAACAATATCACAAAAATAATGTTTAACCGACCTGATAGGAAAAATGCCATCAACCATCAGGTAGAAAAATGAACTTGTGAGAATTGATGATTTTGTCCTTTCTGAAGGAGCTACTTTAATCTTTAAAGGGTCCTTACTACAGGTTCAACAGAGCTGACTGAAGCATGGTGGTCTGACCTTTGTGAGGGATCCAACAACAACCTAAGGAATAAATATCCAGTACAAAATGAAATCATTCAGCTAAAATTTTACAGATTAGGCTTTTCTGTGTCTCTTGATTTCTTTCAAACTTAATATACAATTATGGTCTAGAGTAAATTAAAATAGCAAACTGCAGGAAGCCTGGCCTGTGTTTTGGATGCAAGATTTGACTGCCATGTTAAGTATAACAAAGCATTTGTGGAGCCTTTGACTCAGTACTGCTGTGCATAGGTGTAGGTGATCTTCTGTTTCCCACAGTTATCTTCATTAGTACGTCCATCCTGTTGGAAGCATCACAATCATCCTGGCTCACAACTGCAGAAATACAAAAGCAGGGTCTTCACCCCACTGCTGCTGATTCTTTAGTATGCTTTTTTGTCCACTTAAACTGCTGTATTGAAATTAGCTCTTTCACGTCAGTTCTTGTTTTTCCAAAGGACTTTATTTTGTCCTTTAGATTTGCACCAGAAGTTTTCAGTATTGCAAGCGTGTGTCTTTGTGGTCTGAAGTACTTCACATGTAATACCAAACTTTCTGTGCATGACAAATTTTTCAGTAGTTAAAAGGATCATAGCTAGTCCATCTCTTGAGCTCCTTGTTGTCAGTTTCAATCTCATTTGTATGTTCTTTTGCAACATCACATTTGTATTTTGTTGATTTTCCTTTTATGCAGATGTACAGAGAAATTATCAAAGCACTTGAAGAAGCTGGAAAAAATGATTCCACCATAGCAGTTATTACTGGTATGTTTTACATTAGACCAAGGTATAGTACTGACATGAAATACCTACCTGTGTTTAGACCAAGGTAAAATTAAATGAGGAAATCCTTTCCTCTGTTAACAACCAAAGGTTTTCCAAAGTGTTTTGGCAAATTTTCTTTAGGCTGGTGTTTTAAATTCTCAAGCAAACTTGTTGTTACATCAAAACATCTTTCTCACCTGAGAAGATGGAAGTGGAATACTCCTAAAGGCTTTATTACTTTTGAATTGCTGCCTGTCTGGCCCATCCTCATTGCAGAAAAGTGTCTTTTTAGGAAATTAGCCAAAACTTGAGTTTTGGCTGGTAGCTAAGTGGTGTTAATTCAAAGTGAATTTGGGCTTGATCCTGTTTACTCTGAGGTTATTGCTTGCAAATTCTTCTCCACGGTCTGCTTTACCAATACCTGGTTCCCATTCCAGGATGCTGGATTTCCTTTCTGTAGCAATGACTGTGCAGCACAGCCCTTACAAGATAAGTAAGGCAATTCACACAGCTGAAGCTGGAAAGTCTAACACATTATATAGCTGTGAGTCAACAGCAAACACCTCTGCAAAACCTTGCTGTTCCTTTTCACACAGTGAATAAGAGCACTGCAGTGTAAAGTAGGTCCCATCCTGTGAATGTCCTCATGGAACATAGGGTGATTTAGGCAATTGAGTCATGCAGTAGTCAGCTTTTAAAAGCTTCTTGCTTTTTTGCTGGTGCCTCAAATTGACTTATTCATTGAATACCAGGTTATCTGTTTCTTACTGAAGAATTCATCTTCCACTATAGTGATATTAATGCAGTGCTGTCAGTCTTGTCCTTATACTGCTGTGCCTTTTTCTAAATAGATCATAAAAATGTGAAAATCTACCATATATTAAATAGGTTATTCTGTCCCCTTTTGATTTCTTCATCAGGTTGAAGGTGGGTGAAGGGAGATGCATCAACTTACATTTCCATTGTCCTATTTAAAAAACAGTTTATTGCATCTAATTGTTTGAATGGTTGCAAATTGACAGAAAACATCTCTAAGGAAGTGTGCAGGGAAAGAAATAAAATATTTTTCAATCTGACAGTTACAGTAAAAAAAATTAATTTTCCCCATCAAATTTTTCATAGCTAGCATTCTTTGGCTTTTACTGATTGTTGTTTTCAACAAATTGACAGTCAAAACATATGTTTAAACCCTAGATGTCCTTTAAGATATTGTGTGTATTTTGAGAAAATCACTCTAATTACTCAATGTTATTAGACACTCAGGATGAAATTCTTTTGTAAATGAGATAAATGAAAGCTTCTCTTCTCTTTCCTACTCAGAAACCATTGGTGCATTTACTCCTATGTGTTCTCTGCAGGAAATGGAGACTACTACAGTAGTGGAAATGATCTGAATAATTTTGCTAATGTCCAGCCTGGTGAAATGGAGAAGATGGCAAAAGATGGAGCAGTATTACTCAAGTAGAACATCTTAGTTTCATATGTACATAAGTTACTCTAACGGGAAAAATGTAGTTTGCAGGCATTGTCAGCAAACAGCAGCAAAGACCCAGATTCATCTATTTAGGTCACTGTGTCTAAGGGCTCACCACGTGCATAAACACAAAGATCCTGTGGGAGGAAGTGGTATTAATTGTATGAAATAAATAGATTAATATTAGAAGTCTTTTAAAGTGCAGTGATGCTAAAGACTTGATTTCCTTGTTTAGTCCCCAAAGTACATATAGGTATAATGACAAAAAATTGTTTCAACTGTATATGAAAAAATTTTGGGTTTTTTTTGTAGCAGTGTCTACACTAGCAGAAAATGCCAAAATACATTCTCTGGCAGATTTCTTTGAACAGAGACAGGTGTAATGAGCTTGTTCAAAATTAGCCAGTAATTCTGGGATCTTGGCTCTGCCTTTAAGTTTTAATTTACCTGTTAAATGAATTTATTTTCTAAGGCCAAGTAGATCAGGGATATCATCTCACATAAGGGTCTGCTTCTTTTTTCCCTTACTTAAGCACATTCTTTCTTCTCTTTTACTTCTGTATGTGATAATTGTATCTGAGAGATGCTTGCAAATTGGATTGTTTCCTTAGGCACTTGAAATTGGTGAAAAAGCTAAAATACACAGAAAATCAGCAGTTTTGGTTTTTGTTTTAAAGATGAACTGCAAGTAAAGTACTCAGTTTTGCAGCTTTTACTTAGGTGAGCTGTTTGTGGATCACAGTTGCCCCTCAAAGTGATAATGATGGAGTGTGAGCCTGTTGTGAAGATGTTACTTAGTGGTATTTGGCGAGTGTTCCAGCCTGCAGTGTTTTGCAGGGTGTTCAGCACAATGCAGGGTCTTGTGTTCTTTATGGTCTTTAGCCTTGCTCTTGTGAGAAGCCTGTGTTTGTTGGGCTGTTACTATTACACAGGCACAGTGCTTCACTACAACCAATGCACAGAGATGCCAGAGAAATGGAGTTCTTACAACTCTTTTGGAAAATGTTTTATTTTGAGGATGTATTTTGCACCTCTTGGATGGAGAAGCAGCTGTCAGATGAAACAAAATGCTGTTTCTCAAACGTGTGCAGAAGAGCTCTAGGGAATTCTCTGTTGAGGTAGCATCACAGTGTTGGTGCTGTTGGGGCTTCTCTACAGAACAGAGTCTGTGAAGGGAATTGCGGTCCCATGGGTGGAGTTGGGATGGATGCGTAGGCAGAGGGCTCTTGTCAGTGTGCTGTATTCAGCAACTGTAGCTGAAGAGGAAAACACTCCTATAATTTGATCACAGGAACTAGAAAAGCTCTGCTGGCATGTACATGTTTGATTCTTAGTTGCTAAGGAAATGCAGCTGTTTCAAATAGTTCTTATTTTGTCAGAATTAATTTCTGAAAGGCTCAAAACCCATACATTACATATTTCTGTCTAGCTCATGGGTTTTGTTATGCAGTGTCTAATTATGTGTTTTGCAATTTGTTTATATTGGATGAAAAACACTTGAGGTATGTCTCTTACATCTTGCATCTTCTGTTTTCCCTTCTCTCTAGAGACTTTGTGGGTCATTTTATCGATTTTCCTAAACCACTGATTGCAGTGGTAAATGGCCCAGCTATTGGAATCTGTGTAACAATTCTTGGTTTGTGTGACCTTGTCTATGCTTCTGACAGGGTAAGTACATTGCATGGCCTATCCCAAGACAGTCCTAAAGGCTCTTTCTGTATTAAATACTATTTGATTTGGGGTAATCTGAAAGAAAAGAACACTTCAGAAAAGTCTAAAGGCTTTGTATATCACATCAAGGAACACCTACCTATATTGATAACCAGCACAGGGGTGCATCAACCAGTGGTTAACATGCATGGAATTTCCCATGCTGTAGTTGTGCTTATCAAGTTACTGACTCCAGCTTAGAGACTCTTTTCTAAGTGCCCCTCTTCTAAGCTGGTGTGAAATGATGTTTGTAAGGCCCCTTTTAGGTTTGATAGGGGGAGCAAAAGTTTATTGTGGAATGGAAGTTCAGTGACTGGCTGAAGTAATTAATTACAGATCACTGTGTCACTCCTAACATATGCTTGTGTAATGTGCATGATTTAGTCAGTCAATTATGGCCTGTAGATCTCTTTTTTTACTAGAAAAATGTTGGCTTCTCCCTCTTTCACCACTCTCATATGTTCTTTTTTTGCTACAGGGTGAACCTATTTTTCCTTGTTTCTCAGTTTAAAGAACAGTCTATATTCATCCTCCCTTAGAATAACCTTAGCCATCAGTGTCCTTAACCTATTAGATGTATCTCAGGTTTACCTTCTGAGTCTTTTCCTTTTTTTGAGCTGAACAGCTGCCATTTGTTCAGCTATTCCTCACGTGGCCTGCAGTCCCATTCCTCAGGACTCCTTCCAACTGCTCTGAGTCTGTTTAAGTATAGTGGTACAAGCTGGACACATCAGTCCAACTTGTGTCTTACTGACATGAAATGGAGCAGAAGAACTTCTCTGCATTCTGCAGGCTGTATTTCTGATTTGACATCCCACTGTGTTTTTTGATTTACTTACTTGTGAGCTGATCTAACACCTGGATCCCTTGCTGCTAGGTTGCCAGTAAAACAGTTTTCCCTATTGTGTATCATATGCTACATACCAAGGTATTCCCGACAAACTTTAACTTGTCCAGCAGTAGTATCTTCTTACTCATACTCTCAATTTTATCAACACTATTTGGAAGTCTAGTCACTTGCCCTCAGCATATTATCTCCTTATAGCCATGAGTTAGTATAGATTTAGTTGAAGTTTAATCCAAATACACATGAAATGTCTTGTCCTATTAACATTATCCTTCTTTCTTGAATAACTTGAAATTAATACTTGAACTTACTTTTACTTTGTATGTATAATCATTGATAAATGCATCTAATTTTTGCCTTGTGGCTTTTTTCTAAATCTCTGACATAGTTTTCACTTTCTATATATTTGTGTTTAAAGTCCATGGCAAGCTCATTATTTAGAGTCTGCTAGTACCTTCCTACCAGCACTGGGACAGCTTTTGCTTGAACCCTTGGTAACAGTTCTTGTAGGATTTCTGTAGGATCTAACCTAGCCTTTCACTTAGATTATCCTTCATGACAATTTTCCTATTACCTTCAAGTTTATTGAAGCCTTCTCAAAGCTGATTGTTCTCTGTTCTAACAGATTGTTCACTGTTCAGTTCTAATGTGCAATTATGGTATTATTTTGTAAGACTCCTTGCTGCATTTCTGGCACAGGCTCTTTTTAGATTTGCTTAACATTTGGTGGAAAAAGATTCAGTGACTTGAATTTTTCAGGAGAAGAATAAACTTGGTGTGCCTTCAGAAAGGCAAAAATGCTTTTTGCCTCCTAAGTTATTTGGAATATGTATTTAATAATATATTTAAGGCAAATGTGCATGAACATCCTTTCTGTAAAGATTTTGCACCTACACATTAGTTTCTCTAAGTGCTGTATTCAATTAATGTAGCTTCATCAACAGGGTTTTTGGATGTGGAAATGGAGTTACACAAAGTTGGCTCTGGGGTGCATTGAGAGGATGAAGCAATGTTACCAGATGGTATTTGAAGGCTTTTGTGGCAATAGTTCAGATGTGTTTGGTGAACTCTGTCTCAGTAGAAGATTTAAAATGAAAATGAAGTCCTAGTATTTAAATTCCATGCTTTGATCTAAGGTTTCCTTTATTTTCTTCTCTTTTTTTTTTTTTTTTTTCCAGGCTACATTTCACAGCCCATTTAGTCAACTTGGGCAGAGCCCAGAAGGGTGTTCCTCTTACCTGTTTCCAAAAATTATGGGCTTAGCCAAGGTAAGAATGTCTGCACAGCCTGTGTTATCATCTGACCTTTGTGTGTTGGTATCCTCTGACCATGACAGCAAGTGTGGTCTTCTGTCCATACTCGTAATTTCTCTGTCTATTCTGGAAATATGGAAACTAATTTATAGTACAAAGAAAAAAAAAAGAAAAAAGAATGAAAAATGAAGGGACAACAAAACCAATTTTTTTTAAACAGCATAAATCCTTTTTACTTCTTTTGATATCCCTCAGAAAAAAATCTGGGTAGTTTTAAATACTTATCTTATATTTAATGCATTAATAGAATGTATTTTTTTGAGCAGGGTTTAAATCTATAAAGAGCAGAGCAAGTGCTTCATTGACATCCAAGTACCAAGAGTAGTCTGTTCAGTGAGATACAGCCTGCCAGTACATGTTCTAGAAATCTTGGAGTCACTGCAAAAGTGAACAAACACATTTATGATGAGGTAATTCCAGATTGCAACCTTGGAGCTCTGCTCAAAAAGATATGTACAGTCCTAATGAACAGTAGAAGCTGTAGGCCAGTCCCTAGTGATGAAGCCCAGGGGTTGAGTCTGAGTGTGAAACTTGCTGAACCTCTTCCTTATGGCCTGCATGATGGGACTGAGTAAGGCCTGCTCGAGCAGGGCCTTTGAAGTAGACAGTATCTGGAGGATCCTTAGTAATTACAACAATAATTATCATCTATTCTGTGTTCTTTTCAGAGGGCAGATATTAGCCAGCAAGAGAGTAAAATGAATGTGATGTAGAAGCATGCAGCTTTCCTGTCAGATAACTCAAGTCTTGTGTCTTGTTGAATCACACTTTATTTTTTTTATATAGGCAAGTGAGATGTTGCTTTTCAATAAAAAGCTGACTGCAGCAGAAGCCTGTGCCCAGGGACTTGTGACTGAAGTCTTCCCTGACAGCAGTTTTCAGAAGGAAGTTTGGGCAAGATTAGAAGCTTATGCAAGCCTCCCCAAAAATGTCAGTATTTTTAATTTTTGTCCACCTTGTAAGCCTATAGCATTCCCAATCCTGCCAAACCTCTCCTGTCACTTGGTTTCACTTCATCCTTAATCGAAATAATGAGGCTCAATATATTTTCCTTCAAGCACAGATCTGTCCCTCTGCTGCTGGGAATCAGATCCTTCTCTTCTACTCTGTCTGCATCTTAAGACAGTGCACTGTCCACAGAGATGAAGTGGCTGAAAAGCTTTACAAATTAACTGATTAATTCACCTGTGCAGTGCCTCTGTCAGTGCCTTAGGTGGCTTCTTTTAGGTTTTTATTTTGGCAATATTTTATATTTAAGAATCTTACCACTGGTTCTGCAATATTATTATAGTGTGTGCCCTCCGGGTACTCAAGATGACACTGAGTGGCTTTAATTTTTACTGAACTCAGTGTTCCTGCTCCCTAGTTTAGGATTTGCAAGACTACTGAAGTCATGGTGGCCTTGTGTTTCCTTGGACAGAGGAGACAGCTGTGCCAGCTGCTGGTAATGTGAGTGGCATTTGACACTGCAGACAGTTCAATGGGTTTTGTTTCTTTTGCCCCGTCTACTCTGACTCATGAGCACTTATGAGCAAGCTGCTGGTTTGCTTCCTGTGAGCCTTCTCCACCTTATTAGCAGTAAATACTTCCAGCAAAAAGGTTGACTAAAAGCTAAGAGATCTGATGTTAATGAATTTAGGATTAGGGTTAGGATTCCAGTGTGGGTTTTGTATTATTTCCTGAAGCATTAAAGTATAGAAAAGAATACTTACCTTCCTCATGTTCCTCTCTTTCTCCTCCAGTCCTTGGCAGTGTCCAAGCAGCTGTTACGAAGTATGGAAAAGGAGAAGCTCCATGCAGTCAACAGCAGAGAGTGTGAAGTGCTGACAGAGAGGTGGTTGTCTGATGAATGTGTGAATGCTATTGTCAGCTTCTTCCAGAAGAAATCAAAACTCTGACCTTCGCCAGTAGAATAATTCACCATCGGCAGTGGCCTAATCTGCCCTCATCATGAATAAACTTCCTCTTCAAATAGTAATTCTTACCCCTTTTCATGGGGTATATCTCTTCTGAGTACTAGGTCAGACCTGGTTCCCAAAATTAATACACTGTTATGTGCCTTGGATCCATTATGGATGTTTAGGTTGAGGAAAAAGGTTCGTTATTCTGTAGGCATCAGTGATGTTTCTGAATAATACTAAAGCAGGTTGTCTTCTAAAGGAAGCAAGAGATTCTATAGCACTCTGTTTTGATAGCTCTTCAATAAATATCTTATAAATGATTCTTTTTATTTGTCTGGGGAAAGGAAATACTGTATTAATGAAAAAAATAAATAGAAATATTTAATTACTGTTGTGGTGAGTCTTATTTTTTCTGTGAAACATCCTGAGTGAGAGGGCAAATAGTTCCTGGGAGCCCTGTTAATATAATAATCTTACAAAAAAGCATTCACATTCAACTCAAAAGCTGTTTGTTTTGAGCTTTGTGGGTCTAATCCCCAAAGTATTTTTCCATTAATTGTTTCATATGACTCCTTTTCTGTGGGAAAGTGTGATGTGTTCACTTTCCTCATGGGTTATCACAGCCCGTGATAACCTGTTGATGGATGGAACAGCAGAAACTGGGATGCCTTGATCAGTAGATGCCAGCATACCTCTTACAGCACTGGGAGATAAATCACTGCTCTCTGTGAGTAATAAGAATAAATCAACATTACTTTTAGGGAATGGAACTCCTGTGTGGTTTTGGTTAACTTTTGGAAAAGTTAAACCAGTGTCTCAGATCACTTAGAAAGTTCATAACTTTTATGTTCGCAAAATATTTGTTTCAAATTAGCATCTTTAGTAATTTATGCACATTTTATAGGTGTCTGGTATTAAGAACAATGAAGTCTGATGAATCTCTTAATTTCTATTCACTCCATACAACAAAGCAGCAACTTTGGATAATTTCTTCTGAAATACAATCACTTATTAATTTTATCTATTATAATTAGATTGTGAGAATTACATAATTGTTCCTGAATGCTCCCTTCCAAGGTATCACTGTTGGATGGTGCCCATTTTTCTAATTGGGGGTGCAATGTACAATAGGATTTGGGTCCTGCTTGGCACAGTGATGCACACACCTACTATCTGCCTCTGTGTTTGTATAGAATCACAGGTAAATAATCAAATGGACCACATGAATACAAGAGGCTAGATACCAGCACCAAACTTCAGAAAATAGGGTGTTCTAAGCTTACACTGATTAGACCTGCAACATTCATTGATTACATTCATTATAGTTACTGCTAATACAAGACCTGTTTGACTAAAAGCACATTTGAGACCAGCAATTAGAAATCCAGTCTGTCAGACCCCACAAAACTGCCTATAAGTGACACACTCAGTATTTTCAGGCTGCATTATGAAACCAGCTTTTGTGTTTCTAAACATTGAATTTACAGTGAATATCCATAACAACTGTGCTGTGTTGAAGTGCCTCTCCATTGTTCCAGCTGAATGTGAACACTTCCATGAAGGTAATGTCATAGACTTCTGATCTGAACAAGGTCATAAAAAGTTTTCAAGCAGGTTAGAATTTATGATGAAAAACTAAACTATGGTCATCATTAAAAGGTTTTCTGCACCTAGAAAATTTTCTGGGTACTTACAGATAATTATGCACGTTATATAATCTTGTAGAAATCAAGAAAAATGTCTACATTTCCAAGATTTTCTTTGAAGATTATTTTTCTTCGATTTGCAAGTGAATGAACATTAAAATGCACTCTGTATTGCCTATAACATACATAATATCAATATCAATTGGTATCAATATATTTTAGCCATAAGTAGGTGGAGTAGGTTTAGAATGTAACATGTAAAACCTGGGGAGGAAAAAGCAAGCCCAAAACCTTTGTCCTTTCCTAAAATTCCTTAAAATCTTGTTTGTGCAGACCCAACATATGAGGTATGTTAAAAGCCAAGTTCAGCTCACTGTTACATGCTTGTAGCATGTTAAAATTTTCTTTTCAGGCATTAAGGTTTTTTTTTTTTTTTTTGATCTAGTAAATGATTAAAGGAAAAAGGCAAACCGATAATTTCTGGGAAGTGTTTTCACATGCACTATATCTCAAATTGATTTTCTTTTTTTGCAGGACTCTTATGGACCTTTTGCTAAATTTGAGTTTATCTGAACATCAGTGTAGCATAACAGAGGTGAACTTTGTTGGCCAAATAAATTAGGTATCCTGTTTTATTTCATATTCCTTGTGCTTAATTTCTGATATTTGAACCAAATTTTCCTTACTTCAGCTAACTCAAAATATCAAAAGGAATGAATGCTTTATGCCTGGAAGAAGACAAATTTTTCTGAGCAGGTAAAATAATGTTTCAATAATTATATCAAGTTAAATTGAGTAGTTCATGTCATAGGCACCCACCCAGGCTAAACAGGGGAAAGCTATGCACATAAAGATGTGTTAGCACTCTGGAATTAAATATGAACAGTTAATCACATTTATGTACTTTCTAATTGGAGCACTCAACATCTTTTATTAATTGATGTCAAATTTTTTGTCATTAAAGTTAAGGAAGGGCGTTTGGGAGGTAAAGACTGGTATGTTCCAGTAAATCCTTGAGTCTTCTCTCAAGCATGTTTGTTGCACCCTGAAGATGCTTGTAGACATCTAAATATACAATTCATTAACCCCATTATTAGTATAATTTCTTCAGTAGATAGTCTTTATTCTCTATCTAATTGTTGGTTTCAGTTATTGATGAAGTAGGATACAGCAAGAAGGGAGGTTTTGCTTGGCTGTTTTTCTCATTGTTACTGGGCTTTCTCTTCCAGTTTAGTTAAGATCCTGGAACATGTCATGTCAGTACTTTCAATTTTAAACAACATTTCTTGTGCACTATGTATTCTAATTCACAGGAAACATTTATGCAGATTGAGAACTCCAACCTGAACTTTGAATAATCACTTACCTTGTTTTCCCTGAATGTATATTCCCCAAATGATGATCTATCCAATTTGTATCCCTCACAATAATTAGGGATATGAAATGTGTTCACCTTAATTGATATCGAGTGATGTGTAGAGTTTCACGTTTTTCAATCAGTAAAATATGTATTGCAAATGTATTTTTTACCTTGTCTTTTAGATAAAGGTAGTGTAACTAATTTACAGATATGAAATAAGAAATTCTTTACTTATTGATATGAATGTTAATTTAAAACCCTTTGCATAGCTTATAAAAACAGGAATTAAAGTACTTACAGAAATTCCATGAAGTTTGTAAGAAGATAACAAAACAATTTTTAAGTTGCTGCAATTTGCAACAAAGGAATACTTTTGCTGTCTCACAGCACTGCTGAATGTTGTTCTGTTTCATTTTGACATTTAAAGTGATGAGTGTGGAACATTTAAAAACTTTTTTTAAAGCATCTCAGCAACAAGAGCCATCTTCTGACATTCAGATTTTGTTCCATTAGTCCTCATCATTTGAAAATGTGTGACTTTACAGTTCTTTTGTGATACAAGTGCAGAATGCCATTTTTTATCAAGGTCTGCCATTGTAAAAGAAGGTACAGCTAAGTACACAAAATCAGTGGAGAAATTTCTTGGAAATCTCCAAGTAGTAATGGAATTCACAGACATAGAACAAAACATTTTGTCAAGGACAAACGGTATCAAATTGATCTAATTTCCTTCATCAGTGTGACCTGCTTGGTGTGTAAGTGGACAGCAGTGAATGTCTTTTAAGTTTAGAAAGGGTTTTGTGCTGTTCTGCTCTGCAATAAACAAAACCAGGAAATGGGATCTAAATTAAATCACAATTATAGGGTTGTAGAATTGGCTGAAACACTCAACTAAACAGCAGTCATCAGGTTATCGAAGTGAGAGGAAAGAGACTGGGATCTGCAGGAATTACAGAACATTTGGGCTGGAAAGGATCTTTAAAGATCATCTAGTTCCAAACTCCCTGCAAGGAGCAGGGATACCTTTGACTAGATCAGGTTGCTTACAGCCCCATCTAACATCCCCTTGAATTTTCCAGCCATAGGGCATCCCCCACATCTCTGGGCAACCTGTTCCAGTGTTTCCCCACCCTGATTATAAGAGACTTTGGCCTTAATATCCAGTCTAAACCTGCTCTCCCTTTCTGTTTAAAACCATTACCCCCTGCATATTGCAACAAGTTCTGTTAACAAATCCAAGTATGGCAATGACATGTATCTTCACATGTACTTTTTTCTGGAAAAGCACACAGAATTTGCTGCTGCTGCTTTTGCTGATTGTGTTTGTAAATGAGTTGGATGTCAGAAGAAAACATTATTTTATAAAATACGTGGCTAACACCAAGTTTTAACAATCATGAGATGGATTGTTCATAATCAAAAGGATGAATTTCAGTGAAGAAAAGCACCTTTCCACTCATACTACTACTGTTTTGTTTTCTTTTGATGATTCTACTAACAATTATTTTCTAGCAGTACTGCAACTGATACCCCAAGCATGGACATAATTGCTCTAAAATTGTTACCTCAGAACAATTTCAATAAGGATTAACTTTTTAGCAAACCTTAAATAGGTTTGTTTCAAAATTAGTTCTTGCTATTCTACCCATCTAGGATAAACAAATTTTGCAATATGAAGTAAGAACTCAAAAACCTCTTCTATTATACATTTCCCTTTCCCAAACTCTGCCCTTACCTCATAGATCTTCATCTCCGAGAACGTGCTCTCCCTTTGCTCTTGCTGGAAAACAGAGAAAGGTGATACTAATGGGGTGGAGAGGGGAATTGTCCCAGGTTCTGCTACTGTGTGCTGTAGCTAGCAGAGAGCACGTGGCCAGGTTTTGGAAGGTTTTTTCTTTTCAATATGCTTTTGCAAGTGTTTTGCAAACTCTGTATTTCAAAAGATTTAGAGGAATGTCTGTGATATTACATTTCCTGTTACAGGACAAACTTGTAACAGTTGTGCCTTCTTCTATAGTAAATCAGGAAAGCAATGGATCTATGTGTGATTGTCTCTGCTCAGTCAGCTAGAAACTGGGAGAACCATGATGGGGGCTTCTGCCTTCCCTACTCCATAAAGCCCTGTGGAAGTCCAGTGGCTTAAGGAGTGCTCAGCAAAGGCAGATAATATTTTACCTGTGATGGATATTAAATCAAGAAACCACTGAAATTTTTTAAACTCCTGCCCCTTGCATTCAAAATCAGCTTAAACCAAATCACGGTTTCCCCTGTGCTCTTCAAGCTTCATTTCCTTTCACAGACAAAGACCCTGATAGCACTTTATTTTCTTCTGGCCAGTGTATTATCACTGGGGATTCATCACAGGCCACTGGACTGCTCATGGTTATGGGAAAAATGAGATTGGAGCTAGAACACTTTTTAGACCAAAACCAGACCGTGGCTTGTGATTTTGGTTTATTTGTTTATTTTGCCTCCTGGCATCTAGCTGTGTTATGGATGTTTGGATAGCTTTTAATTCATAACATTGCAGCACATACTCTGCTTTGCCTCAAATTTCTGTCACTGAGGGGCAGCTGGGAAACAGGAAGGAAGCCTGGATGTTGCCTAGATGTTACTTGTGTTTTGATGTCTTGATGTGTTTGCTCTGTTCTGTGATCAGCGTACTAGAAAATCAAAGCCACGTTGTGAATCCAGTTGGAACAGTACAGAAAAGGTCCTCAGCCTCCCCTATGAGCATGAGAAGGTAAAGTGGGTGTGCACCTTCTTGTGGGAGTCTGGAACAAACCTGGAAGTCAGTAACACAGGATTAGTTGCAGTCTTTGGAGCAGATCATCTGTGAGATATCCTAAATTGCTCTCAATTTCCAGTATTCAACTATGTAATTTATTACAGTAAATGAGGATTTCTGGATTATTTTTAAAGAAAACCCCCAAGAAAAAAAGGCATTTGATCTAGGCATTATTTGGGATTTTCGTGTAAGTACAGCTCAGGTTTTTTATTAAGGCCTTATAAACATAAATTGATTGCAAATTACTTGCAAACAAGAATGGACATGGTATATTAGCTTTAATGAGCTACAAAGCAATTTGGGTCAATTTATTTGTGAAACCACCCATTTCCTAGCCTGTCAGAGTGCTGGATGTTCTCTGTAAAAGAAGGAGGAACCTCTATTCCTAAATTTGCTCTTCCAGATTTATTTAAACCTCCTAGGGGGAGAAAAGGGATAGGCATTCTGTGCATTTCAGATTTAATTTAAAAACTCACAGTGACCAAATTGTCATTATTCTGTGTAAGATCACCCAAAGGAACACTGGATACAGGCAGTCCTCATGTTCAGCCATGATGCTGCATCTTCATTCCCGAGGCTGAAAGGGACACACCTCTACCAGTTTAACCCAGCTGGCCTAATCTGTCTGCAATTCAAATCCAGACTAAACTTTTTGAAATTATTTAAAGAATTGTATGTGTTGCCTTCCTAGTTGACTAGTAAATACTCAAGTCACCAGGGTATGGAGGTCAGCTTGGCTTTAGTTGAGCAAAACCTTGTTCCTTCCTATGGAAAAGCTGTAGCCCAAATGTCAGGTTGTTTTACATGGAGTACTTCACCTGGGTAACATTTTTAGGATGAGCTTAGTTTTAACGTAGGAGAAGGATTTGTAGTGTATCTGAGCTGTCCCCTTTACACAAGGAGTTTTGCTATTAGTAGTTAAGAGCTGTTTGAAAAGTGAATATGCAGACTGTCAAACTCAGACTATTAAATACCCTTTTCTTGCTAAGACAGATTACTTAAGGTGGTTACCTGTCTTTTCATCAATGAATTCAACTTCATCCTCTAAAAAACTATGCTTGTGCCTGATCCTGTGTCAGGTTCTGTGACAAATCTGATTCTCCAAATGGAAAGGTCTAGTGTAGCTGCAGGTTTAAATTGGCCTTCAAAGCCTTGAACATGTCAGAGTTTCACTAAGTCCGTAAAGAGGTGCATTTCCTCTAACAATACAGAATTAGGGTTTGAACACTTACTAGCAATCAAGAGTAATTCCTTCTCTGCCTTCTTGTGCCCAGTAACTTTTGTCATCAACTCATTTTTAAAGCTGTACAGACTCCCTTTGCTTATTAGTCTTGGTAGCTACTATCAGTCCCATTTTTCAGATTGGGTGTACTTCAGGTATCCTCAGGGACCCTTCTAGTTTCTTTTGTTGCACTCTCACTTAAAAAGTCACTTCTGAGACTGAACCATCAACAGTTACTCTATCAGGTACAGCCTATTCATTTATATCTTCCCATAGGAAGCTTAAAATTATTTCTCAGTAACTTAAGCCAAACACTGAATCTTTGTAAATGTTAATGGCTTTTCATTATTTTATAAATAATTAGCTCATACCTACTTTATAGAAATATCTGGGCCACAATCATCAAAACTGATGTTTATGAGGAAAAAATTAAGACAGTGAAGAATTCAATAGATGTATGATGAAAGGAATGCCAAGGTTTTACATTTAGAGTAAGTATTGTCACAAGTTAAAATTAAGTTTTAATTATCTACATGCTTAAATTAACAAAACTAAGACACAGAAGTGTAGAACACACATGGCAAGTCTCACTTCTGTACCCACACACATACTTTAATTATGTGATACATAATTTACAAATTAATAAATGAAAACACACATTCCCTCCCACTTCACCATGCTGCTACTCCCAATTATTTTTTTCCATAAAAAGATTAATCTGTAAGTATATATTGCTTCACTTTACTGCAATACAATCCAATTCTTTCATCCCCTGACTCAATATAGTTTAACACGTTGCTGTAAAAGATAAAAAAAGACACAGTAAAAACAAAAGTGAATTCACATTAAATCTTTGGTGCTGAGGGGCTTCCAAAGCTACAGGAGAGGCAACTTCACAAAAGCTCCATTTTACAGGTTCAGGAAGACTTTTCCCAGAGATTCTCTAATGCCTCTGATACCTAAGGAGACAACCCCATTCAAAGAACCACACATAATTTCTAGTGCATTTAAAAGTTGTTAATATATTTCACAGCTTTGCAGTAGGATATGGAGGCAGAACAGAAGACAGGATGAAAGCAAGTTTTAAGTATAGTTTATTAATTTCAAGCAATTGCCACTTCTCAACATTCTCCACCCACATTACAATTTTACACATGCTGTAGAAGATCCCTCTATCTCCAGCAGTATCACAGTCTGGTCTGCCTTCTGTATGGGGGTCAATATACACATAAAGGTTCTTCAGAGGTTTAATGCCACTTACCCTATGTATGGAGATAAAGTATGATTAAAAAGGTTTTAAAGGAATCATTATCTTCTATTAAAACTCCTCAACAGTAATTAATTTTTAAACTAAGTAGTATACACCAAGGTAATAAAAAACACATTCTAACTCCACAGGGCTGGAATCTTGTTTTTCCTAAAGGCTTGGAAAACTGAGTATGTTAAATGTGAAGCTCCTTGACACCAAGAGGGAGAAGGAAACAGAAATCAGCACAGTAGATTTAGCCAAACTTTCTATATGCAGGACCTCTAGCAAAGACATAAATTAAAAATTTGTGCTCAGGAGGAAAAGGTAAGTTATCCTCTCTATTAGATGAGCTGAGAAATTGTTCACTCTGTTGCACAGCTGTTCTGTTTGCACTCAGCCACAGCCATGAGAATTCAGCTGACTGTAGTGGCAGCCACAGCTGCTCTCCTCAGAGACCTCAGGCTACAGGGACAGGCATTGCCCAAAACTGGAGAGGGGCCTTAACACTGTCAAAAAATCCTCAAGCCCAGAGATTTTTGAAGCCAGAACTAAAGAGTTTTCTACTGTTGTCAACAAGAAGTGTCAGCTGGATGGGGGACTAAAATCCACTTTTTTTTTTTTTTTACATAACCCCTGCCAGCTATTCTCTGTATGGATAATTAAGTTTGACAGAATTGAAATAAATAATGAAACTACTGAAGTTAAAGAAAAAAGTGCATCACCTGCTTAAATGTTTTCTGGTTAACACATTTACATAAACCAAATATAATGGCCAGTTTTTTTTCCCTAAATGTAATAGATTTTGTACTGCTCATTCTATCATTTTAAGAAAACTACATTTAAAGAGTAATGCTAGTTTACCTGCATTTAATTGCAATAAAAAAATCTCTCCAACCAGAAACAAAATAATCTATGTTACAAATTTTAATACAGCAAGTATGTTTCAGGAATTATCAGTAATGCAGCAGTGTTAATCAATTCTAAATTGAAACGCTGGAAATCAAAAGATTAAGACCGAACTAGATGAAGAGTATTTTTCATATCTTTTATAGGACAGAAACCTTTGTTCATGTCTTCTGGTAGCCTTCATCTTCTTTTGAGCTGCACCTACAACACAAAGAACAAGTAAACGAGCAACTTTATGCTTCTCCAGAGCAGCTTAAAACAATTCTGTAGGCATTAAGGGGCATCTTTTCTACTGCTTTGTTTCTGTATCACCAACTCATTTCATTGTTTCATATTCCTATTTTAATAAAGTACAAAGCAACAGAAAGAATAAGCTATTACTACATCTGTGTAAAAGTGCCCTCAGAAGTACTGCCTATGTTGTAAAAGCGCAAGTTCCACTTGCTGTATTTAACTAGCAAGCAACTAGTGGTTCACTAAACATGAAAGCTAACTTCTTTCATTTCCTGTATGAAAAAGATATCTCAATATGTAGAAATGGGGAGAGATTGGTTTTTATTAGGGATTTTACAATATCAATTGAGAAGAGACAGGTTGAAGGTTCCAAATAGGTATACAAAATCACCCATCTCCTGCTTGTTTTCGTAGTTAGTTCATTACACCTCCTCGGTGGGGTATTCCCCACCAGCAGAATGACCTGCTTTGTGGCATTTTTCCTCATTCTGGAGTGCACTAAGAGTGCATGACTGTTGCCATTATGTACCTAGATGGATACAAAAATCCTTCTTAGTTCAAAGTATTATAAAGTACGTGAAACCAGTGGGGTTTTCACAGACTGTCAGAATATATTAATAAAAAAAATGAAAAGACGAACTTTTTAACATCGTCAAAGAGAACATTAAAACAGCAGTATGGACCTGAAAAGGTTGCTTCTGTTTTCCTCACCCTGTATAACCAACTCAATTGTCTCAAGCTCTTTTAACTTGTTGCTAAATGTTTATCTACACATGCTGTCAGAAATAACCTTGTTAGGAAGGTGAAGTTGGTGTCTCAGCAAATCAGACCCATGGAGTAGGCGTTGAGTGGCCTGTGACTCGCTTTCCTTTTTTCTCTTTCAGCACCATCAAAAAGGAAAAGTGAGAAAAACAGCACAAACATTAGTTAAAGCCTGAATTTAATCCCATGTCCTACAGGAATAATTTCATTACAATGAAAGCAGACAGACAGTATCTGTAGGGTTTTTTGCTTTGTTTTTAAGCAGTGATAATTATATATCCAATTAATTTAGCCTATAGCTCTCCCAATAACACTTAATAATCCCTTTAATTAAATGATTAATAGGAAATGCAGGGGCGGGTCTTACAAATTACCTGATTTACCATCACTGAAGACAGATTCTTTTAAAAATGGCTACAAATGCCTTGTTCACAAAAGACTTTATTATCTAATGATGCATACTGAAAACATACAGAAATCTGCATGGTCCACTTTACATGCAGCAGAACAATCTTCACTTTACAATAAGTAAGTGTCAACTGTTTTATGCAAGAGACAACACTTTAAAGTCACATTTCTTAAAGAAAAGCTTCATTTACAAAAGAAATAAAAGGTAAAGAAGCAATTACCGCTTTTAAAAAGCAGCTGCTTTGTTCAAGAGTGGAAGGTTTATGCCTGTATTGAAAGACAACATGATCACAAATAATGAAAACAATGAACAAATGAAACACTTTTAGCATAAAGCAGTACACTTTCAAAATGACATACAAATAGTTAAAAATTATGTTGTCTATCTATCCTTTAGATATAAGGTCTTTCGAATGAGATCCCAACATATGTAATTACTAAATGAAAACTCTTCTGTAAGTATTGGTTCTATGTCATAGTGAACTGTATTTAACAAAATGTATACAAAGTCTATAGCAAGTTGATTAAAAAAACTAAAGTAATAAGAAACAGTACACTGAAGGCGCTCTATCCATCAAGTGCGCTCTCTCCCAGTTTCAAATGTGATGAACAGAACAGAAGTTGTAACTATGCCACGGTTGCAATGCCAGAAAATAAAACAAGATCATTTCTCAAACATGCAGGGAATTCTGCCACAATGCTATTGTCTCTCATTTGTCAGTTGTTCCAGTAAAATAACAGCTTAAACACCGGTGATGTTGATGGGTTAGCTTACCTTCAGTGTACTGAAAGTTGTACACAACCTGCTTTAAAAGAGGAGACCATCCCTGCGGGCAGGCTCAAGAAGGAACAGACCCCCTTCGGCACTGACTACACCAAGGGCATGCTGCTGTGGCCTGCACACACACACCTAGGAAAATGTGAATATAAACAGCATTTATGCTGGCCATTTTGTAAAGACAAAAATGAAGCCAAGTCTGCTAAAAACAAATCAACCACCCAGTATTACTGCTCTCTTTTTTTTTTTCTTTCTTTTTTTTTTATAACAGATGCTTTTTTTCTTTTTATAATATATACGAACTGCAACCATATACATTAGCATTGTACTTTTGTGCAGTCTTGGCAATTAAAACAGTTCTACAGTGAAAATTTTCACATAAGACACAAAACAGAATTACTCTAACATTTCTAAAAGAAATATCAGCCTTGATGTTAATTCAAATGTATCATTTCTTCCTCAACTTTGCAGGGGAAATATTTATGTTTATATACATTAATAACTCCTGTGAAATTTCTTCAGTCTTTGTATCTTAATTAATCAAACCCTTTGAACTTCTTCATCTGGTTTAAATTTTCTCCTGAATGAAGGCGTGCTGCAGAGCCTGGTTGATGCTAATCCGTTTAGCTGGGTCTAGCATTAGAATCTGGTCCAACAAGTCCTTAAGCTGGTGCACTTTTTTACGCTGGTCTTCAGGGAGTCGTTGGCACCCAATCAAGTCTGCTAATAGGTCCTTGGTTGGATTAATGGTGCTCATAACAGTAACCTTCTCCTACAAACATAGAAATGGTAGCCTTGTAGAACAGAAGTAATGCACAAACCCCTTATCCATCCCTTTTACAGAGCTTCAGCAGCAGCTTTGCAGCAGGCTTGTCTTGTTTCTGAGCAGCAACACCCTGCCCCCAATATGGCCTCATAAAATCGTCATGTGCAGAGAAAAGAGTGGAAAAAACACTGTGGAGGGGGAGGCCACAAACACAGGCTCACACATGAACCTAACATCCCATAACTCAGAACATGGAAGTCCACATGGAAAGTTCCCATATCTGACCACAATTTTGTGATTCTTAGATATGTCAAAATGGTACCAAAATTAATCGTGACCTCATACAATATAACCATATCATACTAAACACCTTCTACAAAATAAAGGCAGAATTCCTTTTATTAGTAATTTAAGGACAGATTATATGGAGATACCCTGTATATCTACCAGATTAAAATTAGTTTTCCTAATCATGTTCCTACATACTAGGAAAAAAAAAATTCTTTGGCCATTTTGTAACTATGTAATCTGTCCATCCTGCTGCAAAAGGACTTTCTAATAGTTTATAAAATCTTGTTTTTAATTAGGAAGCCAAGGTACATTTGAAAGACCATGTAGTAGGAAAGCCTGGAAAAAGTGATGGGTTGGTTAACACACGAAGGACTTACCCTTTCCGTCACTTTATCTACTTCTATATACATAAAGTTGAGATTTTGATCAAAGTGCTGATCTTTGAACACACCTTTTCGAATCATCTGAAAATGAGGAAGAGACAAGAGTTTCAGCCAAGTTCTGTGTCTTACACATTTCACAATTAAAATCAATGCCTAATAATTTGCTAACATAGTAATTTAGTACTAATTAAAAAAAATACCAAAGGAGAGGAAGAGGTGTTAAGATTGAATACAAAGATACAGTTCAAACCCTTTGAAAAAGGACACAGTATCTTTCATTGACTTACGCATTTTTTTCAGGTCAGTGCTTAGAAGGTTTCTGCTTTCACTTTATACTTAGTCTATGAAAAAGAAGCTGTATACTTTCACTTCATAAGATTTTAAATCAGTATAAATTACACAGTCAGAGCAAAGTCTGATATTTACTGTTAAGAAAAAATGCGTATGATAACAAACAGAATTCCAAGAGAACAAAGACGGTACGTTCCACTGTACATTAGAGCAGTTTCATATATTAAATACTTATTTTTCTTACCTTGTTTGGCATCTTTCCTTTGAGATCCATGGCAAGTTTCAACATATGATTATTGGTTTTGCCAGGAAACAGTATTTTTCCTGTATAAAGCTCATATAATGTGCAGCCTACAGACCACATATCTATACCATAGTCATAGATTTTTCCTATAACTGAAACAGAGCAATTCCAGTTAATTCCATAAAGGTAGACTTTGATATATCACAAAAGCAGACAGATGAAAAAATTCTGATTTGTAAACTATATTGGTGCTGCTCTTCTAGGGAATAAAAAGCTACCATAAAAGAAGGACATAAACCTTTTAGCTTTTGAAGTGCCTCTATTTTAGAAAGGGAGGCTTTTACCTAACACCTAAAATGATCAGCTTTAAATTAGCAAAAACCAGGAAGTCCGAACAATACCTCTAAATTGAAACATAACTATAACCCATCAGAATGACTTCTCACTGAGGTGACCACCAACATACATGAAGAGTCACACGAACGTGCCTTCAAAGTCTGAATTTTTGAGAGCCATCGTATTCTCAGAGTCATGTCTTGCTAAGACTAGAGAATAAACTCAAGTCAAATTTTCATCTGCTAATACTGGCACTTGCTGGTAAGTGATAGATATAGCTAATCCAAAATGTACTTACTGATTTCTGGAGCTCGATAAAATCTACTAACTAGATAGGGTGTGATGTCGTTATCTGCGACATGTGAAGCTGAGCCAAAATCGCAAAGCTTTAGAATCGTTTTAGACTCGTTCACCTGCAAGTTAAACATAAATGTCCACTAGCACGATTTGGGGACAGAATTGAAAACAGAACTGTAAAAGTGACAACACATTTAAGTCAGAGACAGGAAAAACATTCAGCCTTTAAATTGGAAGGTCCTTCCTCTCAGCATTCTAAGAAAACTATAAAACTTGCTCAGAATGAAAGTGAGAGTTAATGTCTTCAGACCCTACAAAATACAAAAAAAAAGAAAGGCAGTTTCATGTACTTTTCAAGGACGTACAAAACATCCTTGGTGGACCCAGATTTCATTCCAGATATTGAAATTTTACTGATTTAGACTTGCAACTCCAGTATCCAGAGTACCACTTAAAAACAGTACATTGTTCACATCTCATGCTTACATAGTAGATTTTACTGCTGAGATAGTAATAAGAAAACATTTCAGATAAATTAAAAATCTGAGTTTGTCACAGGGATGATGTCCAAAAAAAACCAAAGGAAACCACTGGATTCCTCTGATGTATCTCTCATGCCCTACCAGAAAAGAAGCGTTAAAGACCTTTCCCCATCATCTCATTTACATAAACAAAATCTCCATTCAGACTCCAACAACCTGCTTCCATTTTGCAGAAAGCAAGAACATCATTGAACTATTGATGGGAAAATTTGAAATAATTCTCCTGTAAGACAATGTCCTGCTTTAAAAAGTTTGCTTTCTGTAAAAATAGAAGGAGATGAATGTTTGTTTGAAAAAGATTTTATTTAGATGCTGTGTTGTATTCCTTTCTTATACCACAATATCATTTTATATCAAAGTGTGAACCCTTAACATTTTCAGTAAATTTGACTTTACCAAATTTAACAGAATGATATGAATTTCAAATACTACATTTTACACTACAGACCAAATAATTTTAATTATTTGTTACTTACCAAAATGTTATCTGGTTTAATATCTGCATGTAGGATATTGCATCTTTTAAGAAGTTTTAAAGCCAGAAACAATTGCTGGCTGTAGGAACGCACAGCTTTAATGTGCAGTCCAACATCTTTCCCATATTTCTTCAACACCTCTCGTAAATTCATACTGTTAAAGGGGGAAAGAGAGAATTGCAAAGAGCTTAACAGAAAAACTCCTAAATTCTACAACAAACTTGAACAAACCAGTTAGCTTTACATATTTTTTGAGAAATGTAGCATTCAACATTCCACTCTGTGAGCTACAGAATTGAAATTAAAAAGGCTGGTCAATCAGATCTGTCTTATGCTGTGCAATTACTTACTACATTGGACTTACTTAGTTCAGAGCATATTTTTAATCAATATTGATATGAGAGGATTTATTTGCACACAAACAGAATTTTCTTATCAACTGTAAACCCTTTGTACTCATTTTTTTCAGAAATAAGTGAAAAGGAAGCATTCAAAAGATAAAAGCTGAGGAGATTTTTTTTGTGACCTAAGCAGCAGGTAAAAAGACTATCATTCCAGGACAAAACCATAACTAGGCATAAATAAGGCAAAAGTGTGTTATCAAGACAGTGTAGCAGAAGACAATAATTTGCTCTACAGCTTATTAATGAAATATGATGGTAATCTCAGAAAATTTGCATTGTTGCAGTATATAACTTATCTTCACTCCAAATATGGCAAAACTTAAAATATGACATACACAGAAAACTTAGGATTTGAACAACTGATGTCTCTAGGTAGGAATGGGGACTAAGGCAATTAATATATCTGATCTACCATAAAACGGTATCTACAATCAACCTGTCACGAGAGCCTAATTACCTGAACAGAAAGTGAGCATACAAGAATCACTGTAACAACAGTCTCCCTAAGGCTGTTACTGTATGTGCACTCTTTACAGAATATACAGCATTTCTTCAACCTCTCTGGGAATTCATCTTAACACAAACCCTTAAAATGAAGAACTATGAAAACTAATAAAAATACTGACATAAATCTTGAAGAGCAGTACTAGAGAGATGAACCATCTTTAATACAGTATCTTTTTTCAAGTATTTTCCAGGCAGAAAATTCACAACAGTGCTAAAAATAAATCAGAAATAATCCAGTAGTCTGTGAATTTGTGCCCACAGACAATTTTTTTTTTGTTTCCAAGTTCCTTGCATTCTTGAATCTTGGCACTAGAACAAGGTATCAAAACAACAGCCAAAGCCAGACAGGTAAAGAACATACAGGAGTACTTTGCCTTTTACAGAGAATCCCTAAGATTTGTCATCTTACCTGAGTGGCTCAAATACCAGACAGAGATGTTGTTTGTGGTAGAAATGCCTGAACAACCGCAGACAATGAAACTTGTCATCAGGATCAGCATCATTGAGCTTCTTTAAAAATTCCAGTTCTTTTAGGCCAGTTTTTTGCCTGAAAACAGAGAAATATGACTCTAAACCAAAATCTAATATCTAATACATTCTAATATCTTTTAAAATATGAACATTCACTTCTGTGGCTATAATTATCCAGGAATGAGAAGTGTCTTGTCAATACTTAATGTACCACAGCTGAAAAACCAAAATCACAACAATGGTTTGCTGTCAGTGACTACACACTAGGTAAGTTTATTTAATTCCTGGATGTTCACTGTACTTTGCAACCTACTTACTCTTTCCTCACTCTCAGTTGCATCTAAGGCTAAAACTGTATTTTGTCCTGCAACGTGACAAATTTCAAACAGCACTCACTTGAGAAGTTTACTTGTTTAAAAAAGTGCTTAAACTGAACTGACTATGGATTCAACTACATATCCAAGCTTATTACCTATATAACTCACCAAACTAAAACAGCTTATCACCCTTCCCTTTGCCTTTAAATTTTTTTGGATACTTAGTCACGTACCTAAAACAAATCCAGTTATACACACAGTAAGACAACTTTTAAAACTTACAAGGTAAAATACATGGAAAATATTTTCATTTAAGTTGTCATTTACAGAAGAGGACACAAGAAATTACTGTGAATACAGCAGATGGTGAAAACAAGTACTGTAGACAAGTCAAGTGACATAGTTTAAGAGATTTTACTTGTTAATGTTCACTCATTCTGAAAGACTTTTTTTTTTTTTTTTTGTATTTCAACAGTGAGAGTACCATCTCTTTTTATGTACCTTATATACATGCAAATGTTTAGAAAATATACAAAAATAATTACACGTATGGAGATCTTTTTGTAAGTTGCAGATGATTGACTGGGATCCAACCCACAGCCTGCCAAATAGATTTGGTCCAACGAAACAAAATTTTTACACTTCACAACTCCCATCTCAAGAAATGTAGGGCTCAGAATTAGCTGTAACCTTGTTTCCTGCTATCACTGTTCCCTGCAGTTTTGCAAATGAGAAAGTGCCTGACAAAAATGCAAATACCCTTCTTCCTGTGATAGCTGTAAAGAAGTGTGGAGACATAGGCCTCAAGCGTGTCCCATTATCTGGCTCATATTAGCAGAAAAGGCAGGAATCACAGCTGTGATCTGTTACTTCACTTGAAACAGGGAGATTCAAATCACTGCTTTATTACCACCAAAAAAACCCCATTACTTACATAAGTTCATTGTTCCTGATGATTTTCACTGCTACTTCTTGGTTTGCTCTGGCCATGTCCCTGGCTCGCACTACGTTGCTGAAGACTCCCTGACCAGTGTAACCATAGACATTGTAACGTTTATCTAGAACTTCACCTATATTAACACCTGAGGGATAAAACCAAGCAAGTCCAAGTTACGCAGGATTAACATATTGGAACTTTTTAAGAAATATAAACTATTCTCTGTCATTACAAAATATGAGAGCAAATAGCAAGATCCTTTAATTTCATGACATACAATGTTTTGTATCACCTAGTTTTGCAGAAATTATGGGGAACAAAGGGTGAGTCTCTAAGTCTGGAGGCCTTTCAAAATTGAGGTTAAGACCTGCATGCTTGTTTCATCCATTACATTACACATTCAGAGAGGGATCTGGGATACATCTACATTAGAACAACATTTCAATACTTTTATACACGAGGACCCTCACTTAGCACCCTCACTCCACCTGTCCTTGCGGACAGACAAACACAACTTACGGTAATAGCCTTCTGCATCTGTCCAGTTATCCCTGAGATTGGGGTTTTCTTTGAAGTCTTTTCCAAACCCAGCAGCCCTTAGACGAGCACTCTGAAATAAAAAGAAAAGTAACAGCTTTGCTTGTGTGCTCTGTATTTTTCTTTGACATTCTCCTTATGCCCTTTCTCCCTACTGAAAAACTGTTCTCTCCACAATACAAACACAGTTATCTTGCAGGAGAGAGAAACAACATAATGTTATTTACATACCAGTATCTAAAGACTGATGCAAGGAAAGAGGATGAGATCAACCAACAGAATTATTATTATTAAACATTAATGGGCAAAGTTCCAACTAATACTCACAAGAAATTTATGTAAGTCACGTTAGAATGCTCATTTTGGACCATCTAAGTAAGACTACTTAGTTACAGTAAATTTATAGTAAAAAAGTTCAGCAGTTTTCAAGGAAAACAGAACTGTTTAAGCCTTGAATTTTGGTTCATTACATGCCACTTGTTTCATACTGTAATACATACTACCACAACACTTCTACAACTGCTGTCATCTCTTAACAGACTGGGCAATATTTTAACCACAAATTCAAAACAATGAGTAGTAAAGTTTATCTTCAATTGAACAACAGTTTCTGGAATGGGGAGCTGCTCACTTATAAGCCATATAAAACCCCACTTGTAACTTCTGAACTTTTAAAAATGCACCCTCACACACACACTACCCTTTAAGTATTCATCTTTTCCCAGGTCAGAGGGATACCAGTGTTTCAGGAGTAAAACCACAGCCTGTGTTATATCTGCTATCCAAATTCTCCAGTTAATTTTGGTTTTAAGTTAAGAAGAAAGTTCTTTTGTTATTTCTCAGTGTTGTGCATCATCAACAACACAGAGGATTTATAGAGAATGGCACATAAAGTCTTGAAAGTAGTCACAAGACTGCCAATATCTGAGGGTCACTGCAGAGAGAAAAGCTAATGAAAAGTGTTTAAGTAAAACCAAGAAATGTATCTCTTCATCCCAAAAAATCTCCAAACAAACCACCAGATTACTCCAACACAGATAGCATCATTAGCCAATTACAGTATGTTACACATTTTTTAATTCCATGAATCTCTGGGAAAAAAATCATATTTAGAACACTGCAACATGGTAACAATAATAAAAAGCTGAACTTATAGATTCATGTTTTTACCATGTGCCATTGTATTCAAACAGCAGGTGAATTTCCCAGTTGCTAACTCTGGTAAAATTGCCACTAATTTCAGAAAGTTTTATTTCACCAAATAGTAATTAAAAAGCACTTTGCCTGCCTTGGCTGACCAAAAGATTAATAATATACAAGTCACTTAGTAGCACATGCTTTTACAAAGCAAAGTTCTCACAATCCTCAAGTGACAGCGACTCTAACAAAAATCAAGCTGAAAAAACCCATACATTTCATCTCCAAGAATTACCTACATCAAAGTATGCAGCGAACATATCATCTGATTCTGTGAACATATCAGGAGCTAGCAGCTTCTTCTGAGATGAACCTTAAAATGAAATTCAGATTACTCAACATGAAAAAGACATCCAACGATAACTCTGTTGCCAGTATAATTTGGCACAACATAGTCTAAGATCGGTACATTGGCAAACAGGTAGCTTTGCTAATGTTTCTAGAAAATACCATTTTACATTCTAGAATATAAAACTCGGACTAGCTAAGTTCTTCAAACAACTCAAAAATTTATATCTCTTTGAAAAACTACGTGCAACAGCTTTCAAGTAAGCATAGCAGAAAGAAAAAACTACATACTTACATGCTCCCTACAAATAATGACTATATATATATGTATAGAAAGAAGTATAAAATTACTATGTGTCTATATTAAAAAATACAGTCGTATTTTCAATACACAAGTTCAGGCTCTTGTGCTGATCACAAGATAGTTTACTAAAAGCCAAAGCTGTAAAGCCCAGAAATTCTTTCTTTGGAAAATGTTTTCTCCATCCCTGCTAAAAAGGACCCAGTGTGCAGCTTTTTTCAAACACAATGTTTACTATTGTGCTAAAGAGAAACAGTTTTGTTACGGGCAAGATAATCCCTTTCTCACCTTTTAATCATCTTTAAATCCCAAAGACATTTTACTTGGTTGATAAGGTAGAAGCAAAGAAATATAAATTAAGTACACATTAGTAAAAGCAAGCAAACTTCAAACTATTTCATTCATGCACACATTATGGCAGCCCTCCATTAACATGGTAAATTGGAGACCCTCCTTTCACTATGCAATGAAGAAAAATAAACAGTTCATTCAGCTCAGAGGCTTCAGGTCTCGTGATGCACAAGCCCCTTCCATACCAAATAACCAGACTGAAACCTGACAGCATAAAAAATCATACAGCATGCTGATACCACTATTTCAAGGTATAGATCTGTCGCCTGACACTTGAAGGGAAGCAGTTTATACCACTGTTTTGAGCTACAGACTCTTCTAGAAAATTCCTCCAAGTTTTCCTTAGTTCCAGTTACCTGTACTGGGCTACAATGTGTTACTGACTAGTTTCTTAGCAACTTACTACTCTGGCCTTATAAGAGGTCAGGATAGAAATAAAAATTTACTCTTACAGAGAAAGATAACCCACTGGTTTCAGCTGTTGTTACAGCCACCTCCAACCCAGAAACCTACCGCCCAGATGCGAATGTAACTTTAAAAATCTTTTTTACATGTGGAAAATGCCTAGGTAGTTAAGACTTAAATTTTCATATGCTTTAAGAGACGGAATTAGAGAGCAGTACATGCTTTGACAAAACAGGAAAAACACACTGTCTGTTAGACATAATAAGCCTAAACTTGTGGTATGCAAAGAAAGCGTAAAACATTTCTTTTCACCAATGTTGCAGGAGAACAATCTGAAAACATAAGGCTCAAGGGAATGCCAGGATAAACTACAGAACAGTACAGCAGTCCCAAAGAGAAGCAGCTTTATTAGTCTGAAGATCAGCATCCGCTAGAGACAGCATATTTAGTCCCCAAAGATAAGTGTGGCACAGGACATGAAATACAAGCTAACTGCAACTCTCCCTCAGAGGAGCTGGGCAGGCTCCACAGCCCTCATTAAACATTGCTGTTGCAATTAAACTGTAGAGAGAGCTTGAACTAGCTCAAATACAATCACACAGCAACTTCACTACTTCGAAGACGTACAGTAATACACTTTTAAAAGACAAAAAAAGCAGCAGACTTTCAATATTAGAGGGTGTGCTGGGAGATCTAGCCTGTTCCTTTTGCTGCAGCTGGAAAAAGGCAGGTTTTATCAAAATTTATTTCATTTCAACATGGCTGTACAATAGAGTACATGATGGGGGGAAGAGAAAGAAAATACCCATTTCAGCAATTAGCTATGCTGCTAAAATGGACTTACTAGCTAATCACCCTCAAAAGCTTTAATCATTCTAAATTACTACAGACTCACCTATTTTCTTCTGTCACAGTGGCTTTGACCAAAAAAAGGTATAAAAGGAGCATAATTTCCAACCCTCACAAAATAAAATCTAGGACTAATACTAAGTTTCTAAGAAAAAAACTTGCCTGAGTGAAAAGAAAAATTTGGAAGGGTAACTCTTAAGCATGTAGATAGACATCCTTGTTTGCTCTTCCAAATGTAAAGCACAAATTGTGTTAAGAGTTACCAGAAATATAGAAATGTGTTCCACTTGTATTATCCCTCCTAATGAGGAAGCTTTATTTTAATGCCATGTTTTAAGCACCATAATATTTGTGAAAACGCTCACAAATTCATTCCAAAAAGTCAATCTACTTCCTAGTCTGGAAGTATGTAAATAAACTAAGCCAAGCATTTGAGCTTTCATAAATTGCACTAGAGAGATTTCAGAATCTTACCATTGTTCTGTTCAACTGTCATGAGGTTGTGCTTGGCTTTCACTGATGCCTCAAATGTATCCACATTTTCCCGTTCATACTCCTTAACATCAGCAGCAACTCTTTCTAGGATGTCCTCAGGAGAATTTGAGCGACTACGCGTACTACTCTGAGGGCTGCTTGGTTCAGATGGTACAGATATGTTACTGTCTTCTGTCTGGCCTTTGTATTTCTAAAAAGAAATTTAGTTTTAATCTCACTGTTACAGTTTATCACAATTTAAACATTTTCATATCCACCCCTTCAATGGTTTGGGCTTTCAGGTGAAACATTAATCTTTGCTTTCGTAATCACCTATGTCTATAAAGACAACAGATTATTTTCAGAATGGGATGTAACTTCTGAAAATTCCATTTGTCACAATGCACCACAATCCAGACCATAAGAATGAAATATTCATGTGTGCTCTTTAGGTCTTTATATTTTTGTAAAGACAGATTATTACTCAGTATTAACTACTTAGTTATGCATAACAAAATGTCAGCAGCAATAAATTTATTACTAAACCATCCTGGCACACAAAGACTGAAATACAGTCTTTGATGAAAAAATTACTTATTTTATATCCTGCATTCTAGAATATTTCCCAGTTTTATCAGTGTTATGGTACAAAAAAGTAGCCTTTAGATTCAGTTTTTTTCACGTGAACTATAAATCCTATTTATTCATTCATGTTGAAAAATTTCAGAAGCATTAAAAAACTTCAAACATCATCTTTACAATTTTTGTCACCCTTAGGTACTATGAAATTATACAGATCTCACTTCCTATCCTAAAAGGTAAAAATCAAGAAGAAGAAACGCTGCTATCACTCAGTTGTCTATGTTGAACTATTCAATAATACAAGCAGAAGTTTTTCCATTTAGGGAATTCAGCTCTGCAATTTGCTTCCAGCCTGCAGCAACATCAGGTGTAACCAGTCTTTAAAAAGAATTTATATGGTTTGGCTCAGTCATAGCTCTGAAGGATTTTACAATGGGCTTTACATAAAACTCAAACCATGACCCATATTTTTAGTGCTATTTAAAATAAGCACTACATCAAAGCCAGTAATTTTGTACCTGATACTAAATAAATACACTGCAGCATTTTGCTTTCTATGTTCTAATTGTGTGCCAAATCCCACCTTTGAAAAGAGATAGATGACTTGTACAGTGACACCCCCTCTGGCCACAGCTTCTTTCAAGGGTTTTGATCCCACATTACACCTGTGATTACTGTTACCTTGTTACTGGAGTAAGAAGTTCATGCAATTCACATTACTTTTAAGGAGGATACCATGACAGTGGCTTTACATAATTTTGGAAATTGCCATGGACAACTTCTACTTGAAACAAACTGACCAGTTAGGTTAATTGAAACATAACTTATTGTTACACTGATGTTATTGTATCAGTGATAAAGCTACAGAAAAAACCTACAGATAAAGGTAACTGACGAACACGAACACTTTTAACATGGTTCAAGACCATCAGAGAATGTTTAGCTGTAGCAAAAAATGACTCACAGAAGAGTCACTTCAATTTTAAAAGCAATGCTGTGACAATAGAAATATAGCGTTTAAGAGAGACTAACATTTACAATGAACCAACTGGAAAAATACAGCAATAGGAATTACTATTGTAATGCAGCAATAGGCAAAGAGCCCTTCCATTACCCTGAAATTTTACAGTAAAAACACAGAATTAGTTCCTGTAACCATGTACCTGAACAATTGCTTGTCGCTGTAATCTCCTTTGTCTTATCTCTGCTTCTTCATCCTCTTCTTCCAAATCAAAGTCTTCAAGACTACAAAAATATGTTTTTTATTATAACTTCATAAACATATAATTATCTACTGAATTTTACCAAGTGCAGTTGCTTGGCATATAAAGCACAGAATATATTAAACAATAGCTGTTCAAGTGACTCAGAAAGCAATGCAGTGTATCCCACTGCATATATTTACATTTCCTTACAAAGAAAATTTATCTCTTGGTATTTCATTGGGGCATTCTGCATGATATTTTTAATTGCAAACAATTAACAGCCCTCTTCTAAAAGACGATAAATAAACAAAAATCCTTGTTCCTTTTCACTGCAGCATAATTTTTCCTTACTAATTCCTTTAAGAATGCATGCTCTTGCACAATTGAATAGGCAGATGTTTAGGAAATAGAAACACAATTTGCAGACTGCAGTTAATTCTTTCAGCTATTAAAGCTTTTCCTCAAGCAGTAAGCTTTAGAAAGCAGACCAAAAGTTTTCACAAGATCCTGATCAGGTTTAATATAAAAAACCTAATGATACATCCTCCCCACAGGTCTACCCATTAGCCAACAGGTATTTTTGCATATTCCAACGTTTTTCAGATTTTCACAACACTAACTGGACAAGACCGCAAATACAAAGACAAGATTGTGGTTTTAGGTGACAACTTAAAACTACACCATCAAGATAAATGTTAGTTCATTCTTGGTTTGAATGGAACTGCAGATTATAAATAATCAGTGTAAGTTACAAATTTAGTCTTACTTTTCATCTGATGAAGACTCCTGTTCAGCTTTCATGCCCTCAGAAAGACTACCTTTAAATTTGTCTTCTTTAACTTTGCTTCTGCTCCGACGTCTATGGCCACCACGTGACCTGGACCTCCTTCGAAGGCGAGATCTACTTCTCCGGCCTCTATCCCTGTTTGATAAGAACAAGAGATTTGGATTTTGGGTTGGGGGGTTGTTTCAGTTTTTTTAAGGAAAGAAGGAAAATCTTTTCAGAAAACATAAAGACATGAAATGATTCCAAGTAATTAAACAGTTTAATTAACAGAGGACAAAATTAATTTAACTGTGCTAGCAGATATTAGTATGGACAAAAAAAATAAAAAGAGGTCTCTTTACATATATGATAGCAACCCTTATTCTTCTTGTAATATCTTACAAAATACAGTTAACGACACAGGGTGTCCTTACCTCCTCCGAGGAGATCTACTCCGCCTCCTGGGAGATCGGCTCCGTCGAAGGGGTGTTCGAGATCTCCTCCGAATGGGGGACCGAGATCTTCTTCTGGATGGGGACCATCTGCTGGGTGGGCTGACATCCTTGGATCTTTCACGCCTAGACAAAATGTCATCCCTGGTCCGTGTTCTTAAAACAGAGGAAGAGAGTGGTAGTAAAAATCAGGAGCAAGCTGAAAACAAAAAAATTATTCCCTCTAAAAACTCACTTGAAAAATTTTACTGCAGGTGAGGGGACCACCAGATGGGCTTCTGAGGGAGGGATGGATAAGTAGGCTGCAGAGCTGGCTGCCCTTCCTGGGTGTCTCTCCCCACCCTGAGAAGTGTGTGCCCATGCAAACATCTAGTTCAGGACAAGTCTGGAAACAGCTCATTAATTACTACCACGAAGCAAAGAGAGGTTTTAAAACAAAGCTTGTGTTTAGGTCTTACATAAATAGTGGCCTGTTTTCAATACATAAACCCCAAAATCTTATTCTTGAGAATTATTTCACCAACTTCCCACCATGCTATTGAAATTTAGGCTTAGGATCATGCTATTTAACAGGACTGACAACAATGTCTGTTTTAATTTGGGCACTACAACTGCATGGCTTCAACATTTCACATATTCTAAAACAGCAGATGAAAACCAGAATTCTTAACTAAAATCAAAACTATGCCTTCTCATATTAAAAAATAATTCAAGTCTGATACTATATACACTCTTCAAAAGTTCTTTATTCTTGCCTAAACAGATTATTCTCACAATTATTCAAGAAAAAAAAATCCTTGATGGGATTAAAAAGCTTAACTGCATGACAGCAAGAGGTCAGTCAAAAGCTGGAAAGAATATAAATTATAAATTTAACAACTACTCTTATGAGGCTGCATTAGAAATAGGAAAATAGTTTCACCCTCTTTCAAAGGAAATGTTGCTACCCTATTTTTCCCCTGCTCCTTATTTTTGATTTTTTTAAAATTAAGTTGGAACAACTTGGAATAACAGGTGTTTTATCTCATCAATGAACAAAATATCTTAGGTCTGAAAGATTAATTCCATTCATTCTGCAACTTTTTTCATTTGTTTTGAGACTGCTACATCAGTTTCAATTACCTTAACTAGAAACAATGATCAGGCATACAGAACTGATGCAAAATAATAAACAGTGAGGCAAAATGAAAATCTATGCATATACAGAGTACAGGCAGTTTCTACAAGGAATTACTGTACTCAAATGCTGGAGCAGGCCAATGCCTTTAGCCCAATTAATTGATATTATGTTCCTGTGAACAATATTACAAAAAAAGGCACAGGATGAAGAGTTCCAGACTTCCTGACTAACACAGTCATTGTACTGCCAAAACCTAATCAAATTATCTGTTACAAAAAATAAATTAGTTCAGAGATCACAAGGGTGAGATAAAAAGTGGAAGATGATTAAAAATTCATAGTAACATCACATAATGAGTAACTTCAGTCAAAGACCTGAGAAGTGTCTTACAAGATTAGAACACTGGAAACAAACTTGAAAAATGAAATTACTGGGATTTTTTTGTTAAAACTGCTCATTAAAGCTCCTGAAATTCTCTGGCAGTTTGAGTAATTACAAGTAGTTAAAACTCGAACACAGGTGGAATTAATTCAGAAGTCTTACAAGGAAAGATTATTCCTGCTGATCTGCAAACACCTCCAGCAGAAAATATTTTAGTAGTCCCCCACTCACATGCTGCTCACCACGCAGTTACAGAAGTATGACTTTGACTGCAAAATTCTAGACACATGCATCACTTGAAATAAGTGTCTAGACAACCAATTCAAGCTGGCTGCAATGCAAGCTGTCAAGAAAAATGAAAACTGAAAGATGCAAAGCGTTGCAGTGGAAAAGTCAACTACTATGCCAGAAAAACTCAGTGGCTGGGCCGACACATTCCTGATTCACCAGAAAGCAGCCAGATAAACTGGCAGCATTTACAATACTCGCTTGATCGGGTTAGCATCACTGAGGCCACTCTCCAAAGTACCCAAAGATACCCCATATCTGAAAACCAGAGTAACCTTCAGTGATCCAGGCTGAAACTTTCACATTTTTAGGTGCCTATTCACTAAGCTTTGTGGTTCCAATTCATTTTAAAATTGATATTTCTTAGTTCTCAGCCTGGATGAAGCTAAATCCCCCTATTCAAAGTTTTAAATTATTTATTATCCACTGCTGAACTTTTCTGACTCTTAAACTTCTTACAGCCAATGAATTAACTTCCAAAAGGGTGTACACTCATATTGTTCTCTTCTTGGAAACTCGCTGCCCAGGCATTATTAGCTTTCTAATTTCAAGGTAACTGATTTCATAGGCTAAATCTGTCTTTTTTTAAAAATGCCAAGACTACATCAATACAATAAATAGTTATCCATTCTTCTCCTTCAAGTGTATGCAAAATATGATAATTACATATGGCAGTCCAATAACAAAGCAACATTACCATTCCACTAGCAAATGAAAACACACAATATTTTGAAGAAAAAGAAAAGACTCTGAGAAGGACATCTTGATATAAAAACTGGCTTACATTTACACATACTGACTCTATCATAAGGGCTTTTTTTGAGGGGAAAGAGGGGTTAATTACCCACTTTTAGCCAACACTAATATGTAACACTTAAGAGGATTCTCACTCCACAGAAGTTTCAGAAAGCAAAAGAACTACTGACAAAGAAACAAAATAGAAGCCAAATTCTGAATCCAACCAGCAATAAAAAGGAGAATACAGCTACAAAACTTGTTCCCAGTAAGGGTGTGAGCAGCAAATAACTTAGCACTTTAACAACCACAAGATAAATTTGCACCTCTGACAGCTGGCAAGAACAGTCTTTAAAAAAACCTGAATACATACAAAGGAAGCTCATGATATAATGAACTATCTGATTACCTTTTTTAATACCTATTTTCTGAACAAAATGAGGAGATAAACTCCAAACTAGAAGATAAACTCCAAACTAGAAGATAGGTCATCCCTATCTTCATAATGCATTTCTGCAGTGACTCATGACACCTTGAAGTTACCTGGGAGAAGAAAGACGCCTCCTTTCTGATTCTCTTCTTTTTCTTTCTGCAGATCTACTCCTCACTCTTCTAACCGGAGAGCGGGTTCGAGAGGGGGATCTACTCTGTTTAGATCTACGGTCATTAAAGAGAGGGGATCTGCTTCTTCTTGACTTTTCACGCTGTTTAGGAGATAAGCTTCTCCCTTTTGGGCTGCGGCCAGGTCGTCTAGGGGACCTGTTTTCTTTCCCTGAAGAAGCATCTTTAGAAGGAGATTTAATTGGCTTTTTTTCTTTGTCAGTCTCTGATCTCCTAGGTTTTCTATCTTTGGACCGTGATCTTCTATCTTTGGATTTGCTTCTTAGTTCTGCTGGAGATTTAGATTTTCTACCACGATCTCTGCTTTTGCTTTCATTTACAACTGGAGATTTTCTGCGGTCTCTTGATTTACTTTTATCATCAGCCTTATTTCTATCTTCTGGAGGAGACTTAGACTTTCTGTTTTTCTCCTGAGATCTCCTCTTAAGTATTGGAGACCTAGATTTCCTTGTCTGATCTTCAGACTTACTTCTCTTATAAGGACTTTTGGATTTCCTTCTCTCTTTTGACTTGCTTCTAGTAGCCTTCTCTTTGACTCCATCAACTCCTGCCTTGGCTTTCTTTTTGTCAGACCTGTGCCTAGTCCTTTCTTTTGATTCACTCTTACTTGCTTTCTTAGAACTAGTTTTATTGTCCACAGGTTCTAGTTTCCCCTTAGTATTTGACTTTGTTGTAGCTCTTGTTCCATTTCGTGCTTTTTCATTAATCTCCCCCTCTTCTTCAGATCCAGACTCATAACCTTGTAATATTAATCCCATCCCAGACTGGACTTTTCCTTCCATTAATTCATTTTCAAGTTCGGCTTTCAGCAATGCTCTTTGTTTCTCTAAGTCTTCCAGAGGAGCCAAAAAATCAATTTTAGTTCTTTTAGCTGGTCCATCTTCTTTGTCAGAGGCATCAGCCACCTCTTTCCATTTATGTTTCTTATGTTTGTGTCTGTGTTTATGTTTTTTGTCCTTGTCATCTTCTGAAGAATGTTTGTGTTTCTTGTGTTTACTTCGGTGTTTGTGTTTCTTTTTTTTGTGTCTGCTGTGCTTGTTCTGAGGTTGGTCTGCCTCTGACACTTCCCCATTTTCTTCATTCACACTTTTCTCGGATGCCTCAGCATCCTCAACCCTGCAAAAAAAAAAAAGAGATCAGTACTATAAACTCACTGTAGTTCCTTATCTCATGTTAAATAGACACCCTTTTATGACAGAAACTAACTGACATTTATTCACCTACCTTTGGGAGAATTAAAAATGTACCACTAATTTAAGTAAGTTATAACAGCAGATACACTTCCTCAGAAACAGACAACTATGGCTGCAGATGGAAATAGTACAGAAGGAACAGACAGCAAATGCACTGACAAAACCAAAAGTGTGGATGGAATCAATGCTTATGCCTTTACATTCAATTCTGACCTATCTATTAATAGCATACAACAATGCTGAATATTTATTTGTCAGTACATCATCATCTACGTCACTTTCTGCTCCACTCCAATGCCTAACTCAAGCTACGACTTTCAGAAGTATTTTCAAGTGGCAGAAAACAGTTGTGCTCCAAAGATCAAAATTTATTTCAAGGCATGATGCTAACCACCTTATGAAACCTTCTTGAAAAATCTCATCCAGAGATGACTCTCTCAGCTGCAATTTTTTTCTCTAAGAGTACACACCTGTTAGAAATTCAAGAAATGTTCTTACAGATTTATATTATTTATGCAATACAGGAAACACTACTGAGGAATGGGACAAATTAAGAAAATCTAATTTCAGAGCAGCTTTCTGATAGTATGCAGCAGATTAGCAACTTCAAAGAAATGTGGTAATCTTGACACCTGTAAAATGCCATTGACCAAAACAGCTGAAAATAAGTCTACAGCAGGTTATCAAAATGATGATATACAGTGTTTCTTCTAAGAAGAGTATTTTCAATTAACTATTCAATTAATAATTTCTCCAAATAGTAACTTTAAAAAATGTAAAATTCAGTACACATTCCCTTGTATTATCCTCCATAGCCACTGAAAATGGCTTAGCAATAGGGGTTTTTACAGTGTTTAGCAAATTCCTCCCGATCTCCTTCAGAACATCAATTAAGTTACTGTCTGTTAATACGGCCATTTGTATTTTGAAATAATATTACAGGTCCCAGAGCTCACCTTTCTACAAACTCACCCCATCTAAATGACAGCTTTGAAATTTACTAGTTACCACTTTAATAACTTAAACATAGCTCTTTGCTGTATACTAAATCTCATTAGGTGAAAAGAAATACCCCAAACATGACAGTCAGGAGCAGGGGGTGAATGTACACAGAAACGTGGAAATTATCTTCTGAAGTCTTCTGGTTTCAGTTGTTTCTGAAGAATATGCTCAATCATCTGATCCAATAAATGTATCAGAGATATTCTAAGCCAGACCTAAAGGACAGCACTACACTATGAATTTGATCAGCGTCTTCCTAATTAAGGACAGGATCTTCAAGCAATGCACATTTACTCTCTCCTGCTTGAGTTAAGGCAAATTCTTGTACTAGTAAATAAAGCTGATTTTTCTGCAAAGTACACTAAAATTGTTAGCTAAAATTATTTGATAAAACTTTAGTGCTATGAAATGATGAATGTCCAAAAGGAACAAACTGTTTGAGCTAAGAATATAAAATATTCAGAGACTTAACTCAGAATGCTGCTTGTCTTTTATGTTTTTATTACAACTTCTGTTTATTCAAGGCACACAGAAAGGTGTTTTTCTTAATTGCTACCTCCTGACACTCCAGACCATTATGATAAAAGAATATCAGAAAAAAAGAGGAAAAACTGGATTAAAAAGAGCTTATTTGATCTTGCACATGGCATTATAAAAAGTCAAAAATTAAAAAAAAAATTAAATGCAAGACTTCTTCGACTTGGATTTGCCACTCTGAGCAAGTCTATCTGTGATATAAGTGGGGAAATGTGACAATGAGAATTTTAAAGGAACTATGTGCCCTTCAAAATTTCTTTTAGTTGGATCCAGGATCCTGTGTAAGTCCCCAGTTAGCATATTAAAGGTACTTCAAGACATTATAAAAATATTAAATACAATTCAAATCACATCTGTTCAAGCTGTTCCTGATAAGTCTTCCTTCTCTTAACACCAGAAAGTGACACCAAAATCTTTAAGAAAGTTATTTTGCTATTATTTTGGAGTTATGTAATAACCTCATCCTAAATTCTGGAAAAGCCAGCTGGTAGCTAAGGTGCCAGACAAGACACACCACCACAACAGCATCTCAGGCCACTGCAGGCTGCCAATACAACTGCCAGCTGTCTTTGTAACTCAACAATAACATTAGGTTGATTAATGGGCAAGAACCAGTTCAACTTTTCTTTATGTACAGGGAATACATCTATTTCAAGTCATTTCATTAAACTGTGGATAAACTTTTACTTCCACTAAATGCTTCAGAGATATAATGACAGGGATGAAAAAGCCTTTTAAGAAAATTTCAGAAAGTGATGAGGCATGTCTACATGTTTAGGTGCTAATGGCTTTAAATAGAGAGGAACTGTGACATGGACTTGTTATAGCCCTACTTTTTACTATTTTTGAATTCAAGGAGAAGAATAACAGGAAGTTCATAAGGATATGCAGCGATTTCACCCATCTTTTCCTTCATACAGGGTTCATCAGCTTCTACAGTATAATCAGCTTCTACCTTATCTAACTTTCTCTCTACAATACTAAACGCTATTCTTCACGTGCGTGTGTTTTACACGGCTCACATGTACTCCCACTGCTTTTCCTCACCCGTTTTCTTCTCCCAGGATAAACAATAAATTCAAGCCTCAAATCAAAACTTTTAAGAAGAAGAAGACACAGAAGGCAGTTTATATGGCTAAAATATTAATGTAGTAAAGACGAGCGATAGCGCAAGGATTAGATCGTTAACTCCCAGCAGAATTTCCAAAAGATTGCGTTCACGAGCTCCTGACTGTGGACAAACCCAAAGCCCGCGGCACAAACCGGGGCGCCTGGAAAACGCACGCCCGGGAGCCCCGCTCCGGCAGGGACGCGGCAGTTCGAGCTTCGCTTCCCAACGGGAGCCGGGACTTGCCAGTCATTTCGAGGGCTGGAAGGAGGGGCTGGCAGCAACAAATCACTTTCTGCTTCCACAAGCACGGGCACTTTCTACACCGCGAGAGCGGCCGGGGCCCGGAGGGAGGGAGGGAGGTTCGCCGCAGGGCGGGCAGCGGCTCGGCGGCCCCAGGGCAACGCCGCTGGCCCGGAGCCCCCCGGCCCCGCTCGGAGAGGGTGTGTGGGTTAGCGTACGTTTGAGTGGCGTGGGGGATCCCGGGGAGCGCCGGCCCGGATCGGCCTCAAGGATGCCCGAGCCCTGCGCGCCCGGGCGGGCAGCGGCCTCGCAGCCACGCGGAAGATGCGCATCCCTCCGTCCCACGTCCCTGTGTCCCACGTCCCCCACACCGGCGGCAATCCCGGTTCGCCGCGGCGGGAGCGCCACCAGGGCGGGAAGGCGCACGCGGGACTCCCGGGGACACGCGCCCGCCGCCGCTTCCCTCCCCCCCTCCTCCCGCGGGCCCTCCCGAATTCACGGGCGGATCCAGCGCCCCAGGCCCCGCCGGGCCGCCTCGCCGCGGGGCCAGCGGCGCCTACAGCAACCCCTTTCCCCCGGCGCGGCGGCCTTCCCCCGTCCTCCTCTCCATAGCCCCTTGCCTCCTCCTCCCTCACCACTTCCACCCGGGCCGCTTCTGGTCGTCCCCGTCCCGTGTGTGTGGCCCGCCTCCCCAGTCCCCTCGCCCGCGCTTCTCCCTCCACCTCCCATCTCCTCCTCCCCAAAGCTCCAGGGTGAGGAGCCTCCCTCCCTCCAGCCGGTCCTTACTCGGGCGGTCGCTGCTCGGGCTCGGCCGCGGCGGCCATTTTGAACTTCCGAACTCCTTCGCTGCCGCCGCCGTTGGGAGGGGGCGGGGGGAGATGCGGGGCCGGAAGTGAACCCCGCGCGCGGGGCCGGGAGAGCGACGGAGGCTCCGCCCCCCCGGCTCTGTGGGCGGCAGCGGCGGGAAGCGAGCCGGCTGGGAATCAGCGGGGTTGGATGAGGTACTGGGAGGGAGCTATTCGCCGTGAGGGCTCTGAGACAGAGGAACACGTTTCTCAGAGAAGCTGTGGATGACCCAACCTTGGGAGCGTTCTAGTCTGGTTCGGCCGGAGCTCTGAGCAGCCTGGTCCTGTGGAAGGGTATCCCTGCGCCTGGCAGGGGTTGGAACTGGGTGATTTTGAAGGTCCCTTCCAACCCAAGCCATTCTGTAATGCTGTGGTCCTGTTAAAAAACGTCGCTTCGCTTAATTTGCCCTTCCCGGCTCGGCCTGGCTGTGCTGGGCTGCCGGGAAGGGGTCGGTGAGGTTCGGGGCAGAGCGGCGGGGATGTGTCCGGGTGCGCTCCGGTGGTGGCTCCTGGACTGGAGGGGGCAGGTTTCTCACCAGCGTTCTCGCCTTTAAAAATAAGTATTAGATATAAGATCGCTGCTGCAGGAGTTTGCTAACAGGAGCTGTTATAAACTTAGGACAGAAATACCGTTAACATTGCTAACCTGTATTTCGTTTTTGATTTCAGCAGGTGATTTGAACAGTCGTTTACGGCATCACTTTTCTCATGCAGGACCCTCACTTCTTTCAGATAGTCGTAAAATTGCACACATCCCTAGGGCTGGAATCTGAATCTGGATGTCATTGCTCCCCACACTTTGGATAAGACACTTGAAATCATGAAGTGAATTTTAACTGTTTTGTTTATTGTCTTTTCACTGATTCACAGACTATTCTGAGTTGGAAGGGATCCACAAGGACCCTTAAGTCCAGCTCTTAAGTAAATGTCCAGTACTGGGATTGCACCCACCACCTTGGTGTTACTAGCTCCATGTTCTAACCAACTGCAACTCTGGAAAATTAACAAATTTAACTACAAATATCCATGTGTTTTGTCAATGAACCCACACATCACCATGAGAACATCACAACATCCCAGCTGTATGCTGCTCTGCTTGAGGATTTTGAAGCCCAGATTGCCTGGTCTGGTGGAAATATATAGGTGCAAGCTGTGCCATTTCACAAGCCACATCAAAAGTCAGGTCAAGAGACACCTGGCTCAATCTGTGAAACTGATATGGCATGTTGAATTTCAGGCTGCCCTGAAATGGACCAAGGTAAAAATGAGCTTTGGAGATGAAAAGAATGAAAACAAAGAAAATCTTACCAAAAAAAAAATCCCTCTCTTGTTGCCTGTGTGTCAGGTGCCTTAAAATAAGAGTCCTTGCTGTTGTGATATGAGCCCAAACATAATCCTCATGTGTCTCACTCCTGTGAAATGTTTGGAGAAGTAGCAGCTTATTTTCAACTTGAGGACCCCTGCAGTGCTGACTTCTCTTCCATATTCCAAGAGAAAGGACAGATAAACCCAGTCTATGCCTCTTAGCATCTGTCATGTTTCCAGTGTTAGAACCCAGACATTTGCTGGGGAAATTAAAAACCCCTAAGGCTCAGTTGAGGTGTAAACATCATAGGAAAATCAGTTGAAAATCCACTTGAAAGCTGGATCTAAAGGCTCAACTCACCCTATGGAAGGAAGATGCTCATTCCTTGAAGCTGGCTCTGAGAGAAAGCAGCGTTTCTGAATGTGTGGAATGTAACACTAGAGCCACAAGATGCTGAGAAAATCCATTTAAATGGTCATGATGTGGATCATGGCTTTAAATGTGTTTATTGTCACAGGACTGAGTAGATCTTAATGGAAAATCATTGAAAACCACACATGTGGATAAAAGAAACCTTCCAGTGCTTCATCTGTGAAAGTGCCTTTATATCACTTTATAAAGTACCTGGAAAGTGCACAGAAACAGCCATCAGAGGAAATCTCATCTCAGTACAGATCATCTGAAACTGAGCAGATAAGCAATTTTCATGTAGCTTGCTTGGCATTATCAGGATATGGTTATGTGCCCACGCAGTGATTTTACCAGTAAGTCAGGTTTTATTTTTTGCTCTCATCCAATTGCCTCCTCAGCTTAAATTTATTGCTGCAAATAATTTTTTTTCATCAATGCAAAATGTATTGGAGCCTTTCAGTATGAACTGTAAATGCTATTATCAGAAGCTACTGTAAAACATCTTCATACTGATTTGAGCAAAGAAAATGTAAGAACTGTAAAAATTCTAAAAATATGTTGTAAATGTTCACATTTTGATGATGTTCATTCTGCAAAATCCTTTCTCATTTCATAGTTTGGATTATGACTGTTTCTATGAGTAGTTGACCATCATATTCCAACAATTTCAATATTAGTAGCTTTTTAATGACTCTTAACATTACTGTGAGGGTACTTCTATCTAGGTGGATGCCTTTTAGCTCTACATTTTGTGCCATTTCTAATAGCTGAATATTATCTCCATTTATAAATGAAAGACCTTGACTAGCATAATCTGTCTCCTAAATCACAAAAGGACATTGTTCCAGTATTCTAGTTCTGTTCCCCTTTGCATTAATTGCTAATGTCATTTTTGTACCAATTGCACCTTTTTCCTCTTTGCTTAAATAATGCTTCTGTTAGTGCTTTGTCCTCCATAAAACTACGCATTTAGTGCTCACCTTCATGTCTGTAGGTAAAAATCTTGAATGACAGTGCACAAAGGTAGTCTCAGCATTTTTCTCTTTAACCATTCGGTGTTGTGTTAACCATAGGTGGTTGCAGTGGTTAATTGATTTTAACAAGGTTGCCCTGGCTGCTGCTGTGATATAAACCAGATTCTTGCCTCGTGGGTTGAACTGCTGCTTTGGTTCTGATTGCTCACTATGGCCAAGTGAAAGAACAGGGGATTGTGAAATAAGGTGATGGCTCATGGGTGTGTGCTGGAGTTTGTGGCAGTGGTCAGGTAAGGCAACAGGCCAGGTTAGGAATGTGAAGGAATGTGGAATGACAGGGCATCCTGTGGTTGTAGCAGGCATCTGTGTCATGATGTAGGGTTTAGATTAGATCATGAAGGGTTTTGATGGAAAGGTTTAGATTGCATTACGTGTTACGCTGTCTAGTTTTGATGCCTTTGTTGTCTTTGAGATACATGGGCTTGTTCTAAGGTTTTTAATGCTTGACAGAGCAGGAGATAGAATTTTTTAAAAGGTTATAGCAGAATTTCTGGAGGAAAAGAAATTGAGGAAATGGCAATTTTTAGAACTAAAAGCAAAACAGGTTTTTTATTTGCTTCACAATGACTTACAGCGTCCCCTTAATTGTGACTGTAAGCCAAGAACAAGGCTGCAGTCCAATATAACTTTGTCTCTAAGAAGGTAGGAAGGAGAGTACATGGAAAGACAATTGAAATTCACAGTATTTCAAAACAGAGATGACTGCAGCAGTGAAAAAATTTATGAGTGCTTATACAAACTGTTGGTTTTTTAAGTGAAAGGAGAACAGCTTTTTATTACCAAATTATAAATTGTCTCTTGAATGAGTATTTTCATTCCTTTTGGGTGGGAGGCATAGGGATCAGAAATCCATCTTCCTTACAACTGTAGTGAGAAAATCTGGGACTGGATTTCCTGAGATGCTCTTTTGACAATTTCCATTATGTCTGGGGGCAATGAATTTTGAAGATTATAACTTACTATTCATTGTTATGTTAACATGCAGAAAGTTTACTTAATTTTAGCTTCCTAGTGAAAAATCTAAGAGGTTAAATACTTAACAATTTTTTTAGCTCTTGGTAGTATTGTGGAATTGTCAACATTTTATATTTTTTTCTGAATATTGGTTGCATTTTTGTGATAAACGTGAGCAAAGAAAACCTTTCTAAGTATTTATTTAATACCAAGCTAATTTCATGTTTGCTATGGTTTTTCTGTTTTGACATTGTGGGTGCACTAAGGATTCTTAGAGCTGAGCTAACCTTGGATTTGCTGCCACAGTCCCCATTAATTATGGGGACTGTGGCAGCAAATTATGTCTTCATAATCAATAATTGCTCTTTCTTCTTGAATGCTGTGCATCTCAGCCAAATTTGGCCTCATATTGCCTAAATAACCACAAAATACTTGAAAGTTACATAGGAGTTAAGTTTGAACATTTATGTTAATAACTTTAATGTGGGTAAATGTGTTTCTTCTATTTTAGATCCACAGGGTTTCTCTGGTTTTAAGCTACTGCAACAAACTCTGGCTTTTAAGACAGCTAAGGAATGGATCAAGGTCTGCAAGCATCTGTACAAGCATAGGTACTGTTTCTAACTGTACTGAATGCAAGATGTGAGATTTTTTTGCAGTTATTTTTGGTTTTTTTTTCTCTTTCAGTGCTAAATATTTGCTTAATACAAGTGTACGTACATGTAAATTTGCTTTAATTGATGGAAGAAGGCTTTAAAACTCATTAAGATAGATTAGAACAGTGGTTTGAAGGGCAGGGAGGAAGGATTAGGAACTTCTTAGAGTTTGCTTGAGGGCACTCAGCAAGGTTCCCCATCATTCCAAGGCAGGAGGTGAGCTGGGATGTGGCAGCTGCATTGAGCCTGCAGCTGAGAAGCTGTTACAAAGGTAGAGGAGTAAAGGCAACATTCAGTGCAGGATATCTGGATGGCAGGACATGATGAGATGCTTGGGTTTTGAATACTTCTTAGGTTGATTTGAGTTTCTGATGGGCTCATTTTGGCAATTGATTATTGCTTGGTTGGATAATTAGCTGTTAGTTTAAAAGGAAATTCTGCCTTGTTAAATTAGTAGCAGCAAGTCACTTCCTTTGTCCAGTGTTGCTTCATCTCAGTGAAGCTTTATTTCCATCTGCAAGAGGTAAAAATCCTTGCTTCATACAAGGAAGACTCTATTACCTTATTATTTTGTTGTTTGTTGTGTTGCTGTACTGGAGTCTGGGATGCTGTGCTGCTCAGAATGTCAAAGCTGAAGGATGCTTCATGTCTGAAGCTTTTCTGGCTTTATGTCAATGTGACTGGAGTAACACCAGAATTGTAATACTTTTCATGATGACCATTTAGGTTCAATATCCAGTTTAGATCTATTTTTACCCAAGGGTTTAGTCTCTTTCTGATTACTTTTTGGACATTTCATGATGTCAAATGTGCAAATCAACCAAAATGATTCAGCCAGTTTTTTAGAAGGTATATGGAAAAAACTTTCTGTTCATAATGTTTACAAGTAGAACCTGCGAGACAGTGGATACCTTTTATTTAAAAAGCCCTAACAGTCCATGTCTTGAAGGAAATATATAAGCATTTTTCAGGAGGTGTCTTCTGTTAAGACAGTTGAAAGGCCACATTCCTGATGGAAAAATCTGTTGAGATTTGGCCTTTTCAATGTCTCTGAAAAATGCAGTGAACAATGACAATTTATGACAACCTTACTGCAGGAAGCTAATTGTGACAGACTGTTTTAGGGAGGCAGGGACAGGAACTAGGAAAACTTGCCAATTTCCTTTGGCACCTGGATTGCAAAGGTTTTTAATTCTTTTGTAGAAAGCATATAAAAGATGTTGGATACTGAACACCAGTGGGGCTGGAAAACCTGTGAGCTGTTGCCAGAGATAAAAACAAGATGAGGAGATGAACTTAAGCAGAATTTAGCGTGTTGGGAAAAGTGATAATGGGCCATGGCAAAGTGGGCAAATAGTAAAATAATGGGGAGTCTCAGAAAATGAGAATAACTTGGACCACAGTTTGTTCTGAAGTGAACAGAAGGATTTAACTTCAGACATGTGAACAAGCATTGAATTAACAGGGTGCACAATCACTTCTATTTGCTATTGCTGCCGTTACTCAAATGACAGTTTGTTCAAGCATCAGAGGGTTTTGGTGTGTTTATATATATATATATATTTTCCCCAATGTGAAACCCAGCAGTAATGTTTAAACTTCTTAGGTATTTTGATTCCAAAAGTGAAACTTGTCAAGTTCTAAACTTCTAAAACTTGTTGAGTGTTGAAAACAAAATCACCAAGAAAAATTAAGAGAACTCTCAATACAGGTCAAAAAGCCAAGCACTCATCTGTGTGGGTGGGTACACTTGCAAAATCTTCAATTGCCTGATTTGCCTGTATGCAAATTTCTGCTCCCAGTGATCCTTCTGAAATTCAGCGTGTAGAACAGGTAGTGAGTGCTTCGTTAGCCTTGCTTTATTCTTTAGAGAGCAGAGTAGATATACAAAAAACAATGAGATTAAGGTTACCAAGGCAGCTTTAATTTTGGCAATACCTAATTTTTATTTCTTGTCTTAGCAACCTTAATGAGTTGAGGCTTTATTTGAGTTTTTTAATGCAGCTTTTACTTTATGTTGTGGGAAATATGTTAGGAATTTACTTTAAAATACTAAAACAAATGACCAGAAATGCTGTCTTCTTTAGCAGTATGTATGCTCTGAGTTACTAGGTACTACATTGCTATACACCAGGTATGTGCCATACAGTGGCTATATAAAAGTTCACATATTTCTTCCTTATGTCCTGTGACATGCAGACCTTTCAGAGTTACTGGCTTCAGCTCCATCACAACATCCTTACATGTGTTGGTGGTGTCTTGACTGAACCACGCAGGTGCACACTGGGTTGGAGAGTCAGGTAAGTGTTCATTTATGCTTCAATACAGCAAATGAAACAAGCAATAAGATTCTCAAATATTTTTTAATCTGTACGTGGTCACAAAACAGGCAATTTATCTTCCCTTTTCTCTTAGTCACTAGAGACTTCAGAATCCAGCAGTATTTTTAATCTATTGCTTGCTGTGTCATCACATTAAAAGGAGTGGGCAATTTAATAAATAAGGCTTGGTGACACTGGGTGAGGAAAAAGTCTTTACATTTTTTTTTCTGTAAACAGCTGATGAAATGTCTCACGTGATCAGGTTCTGCTTTTTACAAATTATCTTCAGAGTTGGTAATTCTGTTTTGCAATGGATTTATTTATATAACAGTTAACAGCAGCTTTTATATCTTGTTTGTAAGCTTTTGGGGGGGTGGTGAAAAGACATTTTTTGGTATTTTGGTAGTTTGTTGCTTGTACAAAATCAGTAATATACAAACTATGTCATCAGAAAAAAAAATTAGTCAAATTAAGTTATTCTTTGCCAAATGATACTTGCATGGTTGAAAGTATTTCATTTAGTCTGAAACAAGCACTGGTTATCTTCTCAATCTAATGAGCTTTTTTTCCCCCTAATTTTACAAAGTATGGTGTATGTATTTAAAAGTGTATGCAGCACTGTATTTCTTAAGGTTATATGTTGTCATCCTATTGCAGGGGTTCCACACTGTTGTCTCCTATCACAAAAGTTTCATACCGTCTTGGTTTTTTTCTCTCGTGGGCTTCTCCTCCAAGCACTGACTCTTTCTTCTTCACAAAGTAGCCAACTGATTCCAAATCCTCTCTCAACCACCCAACCCACTTTTATACCACTCTTTTTCTCACTGGCTACAGCTGTGGCCTGTTAAAGTCAGGCCTGATCCTAATCTTTGATAATTGGCCCAGCTGCAACTCCTTAGGGGCAAGATTACTTTCTACACTATCTTTACTTTCTTGTATTCTATCCCCCTGAAGTTATAACTTGGTTTGACATTTCACTGATCTTTTTATTAGTCTGAACAACATAATTAGCATTTTATGTTATTTTAACAATGTTTGGACATTCATAACATAATGAAAATCAATTCCTTGTAGCATGGTAGCTGTATTATGTAAAAAGGTTTGTTGTTCTTTATCTGCATGTATAATGATCACTGGAAGTTTACCTGAGAAAACTTAGAAAAGACAGGAATGTTAGAAATGTGCACTGTAAGATTAAGCTTTTATGTGATAAATACATTGTAATCTGGTAGAACAAAGTGATTCAGGTCAAATGAGAAACCTTAAAATCATGTTTCTTCTTCCTTCATTGTCACTTTTTAAAAAAAAGGATATTTATTGTAATGGCAAGTACGTGAAATGCAGTAGTAACTTTTCAAATGCTGTCATTTTTATGGTTATAATTTGTGCTTACCTAATTTTGTTTTTATCTTTCGTTGTGCTGAGCAGCACTTTAGCAATTTTATAATGCAACTGTGCATCCAGTAATGATAATCTGTATTTCCAAGATGTGTGTGAATGACTGTTAAACATTTCTGTAAATCACTTGCCTATTCATTGTATTTGCAGTATACACAAAAATAAAACACAGCAGTTCTTTCCTCAAAATTTCTTATCTTTAACTTACATCTTATTTTGCCCTACAGGTTAAAAAAAACCCAAACAGCACACCAAATGAACAAACAAAAACCAACTCAAACAAATTACTTTTCTTGAGAAGCTGTATTTTGTGTGTGTGTGTGTCACAAACATGGCACAGAATGAGGAGCAAGGTTTGTTTTCTATACGGCTTTGTCTTTCATCACCTGAAAGTTTCGTATCTCAGATTTTTAAGTCTTACAATCACTGATGGTATTATAAAATATTGGTATTATGTATTTTGGGTTTCTTTTTGAATAAGTTTACTTAGCTTATTTCTTAAAGGGCAATCCAGTGAAGAGTTGAAGGAGCATTGGTAAAATTACAGAACTCCTACCACTCTTTTATCTTCAGTTTGGGATCAAGCATTCAAAACCACACATCGATTGAGTGGACATCACAAACAAATCTATCATGAAGAAACAACAAACCCACAAATGAAAGAGAAGAGGAGAAGAAAAAAGCCTGAAGATAATCCTGCTTGTGTCAACACAAAAGCCACTTGAAAGAAGGATTCAATCTAATTTAAATGTAGCATGTATGATCTGTATTATATCAAAATTTGCTATTTTGTTTCTTAATTGCAGAATATTTGGTAATCTGGCACATCTATTTATTTGCTGATTTACTTACATATTTTTGTAAGAAAGTTGCTCTTTGATAGCCTGAACAAAAATAAAAATAGCTGCCTCCTACTTGGTTTGTGATACTACCAGTCTTTGGAGTAGATTAAGCATTTGCTGATCAAAAGTTGCAGCTAAGGTTTTTTGCTATACTTTGTTACAGGGAGTAGCAAAGTACAGCCCCTGAAATTGACTTTTTCAGGAGCCAAGACAAATGCTGTGAGACTTTTTGGAATTCTGCAAGTTAACTAGGTGAAAAAACAGCTTCCTTTGGGTCATGGCTGCATTTTTAAGAGGGCTATTAACTAAAGCACCAATTTTATCAGTTAGTGTAAAATTCTACTTATCTGCACTTGTAAGAGTTAACACCAAGACTTCGCCTTATCTCAAGTACATCCTTTCTGCCAAAGAGATTTTGAGAAGGCATTTGTTTTTCTATTATTCAGAAAAGATCTCTTTTTCTTTGATAAAGAAGATAATAATCTCTAGCAGCCACCTGTCCATGAGTTGACATTACAAAATATTTGGAAAGCTTTTCTAGTATTTAGGTAGAGAAGCTTGAGTACATCTCTTTCTCTAAGTTTCTCCTGGGTATGTACATTTGGCTCGGAGTGTTTTCTCTTTTTGTTGTTTATGGCCATACGTGTCTGTTCCATTGTCAGAAAACATTTTTACAATAGTTTAACTAGAGAAGTCACTTTCTTACTTTCGCAGTTGTGTATCATGAATTAATTCAAATCATCAAAGCTTTTTCCTCAAAGGCTTCTTTATCCCACTGTTTTCTAGGACTTACATAATTGTCTATACTGAATCGAGATTTTCTCATTTGAAGTTGTTATTGTTCATGTGGAAAGAAATAAATGCATGTTTTAGTAGCTCTCTGAAATTGGTACAATAAAAAGAAAGCAAAAATGGGATTTGGGTTCAGCTAGTCAAAGGTCTAATTGCTTGAAGTGGGCTAGAGCATTTTTGTTAGTAAGTAGGGAGCAGACCAATGTGCTGATGATCTACCTTGCACATAGACATCTGCCTCCAGGGTTTTTTTAAATCAAGTAGTCAGTTAACAGAATTTATCTTTATTTTAAGTGGCAGAAGTATAATGTTAAGCACTTTTCATTGTTACATCATTGCAACAGATGCTTGTGAAGTTACATTGGAGTATGACAACCCAAATTTTGTCTGAGGTTACATTTGAAATGTGGTGTCTGATTTTTACACTTCTGTTTTGAAGGAAAAATGAGCTTTTGTGGATTGGATCTCTGGAGCTCTCCCTGTAAAAGGGAGATTAAGAACTTACTTGAACTTTTCATACCTACTTCTGACTCGAGCTTTGCTTGACTTTTGTAGAGCAAAACAAACTTCATGTCAACACTGTTCATTTCCTACAGTCCCCCTGAGGTGTAAACTCGTAAAACTGGCATTGGCCATAGTCCCAGCCTGCAGCTGTCCCGTAATTCTTTCCACTCAAGGCCCTGATCCCATAGCAGAACGGGATCTGTTGGGAATCACAGCCAGCTCAGTGGTGTGTCCTGCAGCAGAGATGGAATAGTTGATGGCAGAAGGGTGCGAGGATAACCCTGCTGTGCTCACTGTGACTGAGAGCACAGACTGTGCCCTGCACAGAGCTCCAGAGTGCCAGAGCCAGCTGCCTCATTTTCTCTTCGTCCCACAATTGCCTCTCGTTTTGCCTAAATTAACAGACACACATGAGAAGTATAATTTAGAATCTATGGATACTGCAAAACTTCAAGGAATTGCTTTAAACTGAGAAAGATCTGCTGTAAGGACGTTACCATCAAAGTGTTGGACTTAGAAATCCAGCTGTGTTCCTGGCCGTCCTGTGGCGCTTTGTTTGTTTTCCTCCAGGAGGGGGCAGCAGATGAACAACATCAGGGGTCGTTTCTTTTCAAGCGCTTTTCCAGTATCCCACTCTGCCTGTGAATCCCAGCAGGGCCTCCATACCTACGGGAGGGTTTAAAATTATAATTCCTACCTATTTGCTACAAGGATAGCTGGAATGTGTGAATCGGAAGTCTTCATTCTGTTCAGTGTTAAGCAGTAGAATTTATTCAGCAAAATATATCTCAAGTTTATAGAAAGGTCAGTTCAATATTGCGACTTGAGATTTTATGACCATGGCAGTAGGTGTGTATATATTTTAAAGAATAAAATAACCAAGCAACCCAACCCCATGAGCTTATTAGTTAATGTCACCTAAGTCTTACTTAACATCTTTCAAACACTTATTTTCTATCAAGTTGCATATTACAATTCAAAATAATGTTCTCATAGCCTTTTTTCTCTCATCAGAAAATAAAACTAAGAATGCACTGAATCTAGTGATACTTTTCATTCATGTGTAATTAATGTGCTCATGTACATTCTGTGCTTGTGCATTCTGCTGACAGAGCATGGGAGTTTGTCCTCAATTCACAGGCAGTGCTAATGATGCTAAAGGATATAACCAAATTTTATTGCATTATTTCAGCCACAAAGTGCAGGCTTCTCATCAAAAACTTTATGGAGGTGTACCATATTACTGATTGGGAATATGGTAGGGTCTTTTTTAAAACTGTAGGGAAAATGCTGATTATTACCTACCATTGCGAATTTCTTGAAAGTCTGTGGCTGTAATTCTCTAAGTTACAGATCAAGCAGTTAACAAAAAGCCACACAGAGAGAGCAGTCAAGCCTTTTCAGCTGCTAAATTTTATCCAGTAGTTTACATAAAAAAAGAAAAACATAGTGGCTTCTGTAAGTATCAGCTGCTGTAATCAGGGCTCGGAAGCTAACTGGGAAGAATAAAACTAATTCCTAACAGGACTGATTCACTGATAGACTTGCCTTGATGATTTTCATTAAAATTGTGTTGTAATGCATGTGGGACCTTTATGGAGCCTAAAACTTTATCAAGTGACTTGACTTTTTTTTTCTTTTCTGGTGATTTTTTGTTTTCAAAGATTACAAATGTTAAAGAGATGAGGAGAAGACAATTACAAAGATTTATTCAGAATGGCACAATTTACCTTTCAGAGTTGCCTTTAATCCCACTGTTTAAATCACAGATTTTTCTATAGGCCCATGGTTGTACTGTAGTCACTGATTTAGCACCTTCTGTGCATCAATCCCTTCAACAACTTCCCTGAGTATTTAAGTTCCCTCATGCAAGTTCAGAGCTTTTATTCTTTAAGCAATGTAAGCTTTATTTTTCTAGTGCAGGAAAGATCCACACAAATAACTGAGGATTAAATTACCTTTTTCCTCTTTCTTGTTTTGAATACTGTTGCATAAAATAACTCTACAATTCACTCTTGCTTTGTGTAGTAATTAGCAGGAAGACTTTTACCAGTAGAAGTCTTGAGTATAGTATAAATTAATTCCATAATATTCTAAAATACTTCATTTTCTGAGTGTCTGGACTTGAACTGCCTTTGCAAATATGTCATTAAAATAGCCCTGATTTCCTTATAGAGTGTTTAGAGAATGAGTAATCCTGTTTATTACATCTAATATATGAATGTTTTACATGTATTTGGGAACAGTATTTACTCAGTTATTAATTATTTACAGTTTGTTTTGAAAGGACATTGTTTCCTTTTGCTGGAAAGGTCAATAATCTGGATAGATGTGTAAGCACTTTTTAAACCTGCTATAGTTGGTTTTCACTGGACGAGGATTTTAAACTTCTATGCTTGCATTTCTCTCTTTGAAATTATTGTGTGTTAAAGATGTGATTTTAAAGCATAAAGACTTGTGCTTGAATTTGTGAACAGCCAGTGCTTCCTCTGTTGTTCCTGAGTTATACTGATTTGGGATTACAGATCTGTGATCTGCATTAGCCTTTTCAAACTTTTCAAATGTTTTACCATTTCCCTTCCAAGGAATGTTCTCTTTGTATATTAGCACATACATAATTTTCATATGGAGTTCCCCCCCCCTTTTTAAATAAATTCCATTTGAAGGCCTGCAAGAGTAACAGGTCATATAGCAGAGACAAAAAAATCTAGAAAACCTTGGTGGACCATTCAAACATCAAAATAGAATAATCCAATATTCTGTTTTGCATTATGCAGTATTGGCTGCTAGGAAATTAATTCAACACAGCAAACCGTGTCATTTTGGGAATATAAATAAATAATTGAAACATAATAAACTGAAGTATTTCATTGTATACAGGTCTGATAGGAATCTCTGTGCTCTTGTCTTTCCCATAGTGGTATGAATCTTTCCTAACAAATAGCTTTAAATACTGATGATAAAACACATTAAAAGCCTAAATTAACATAGTAACTGAGAAACGTAATCCCTTCAGACCACTTACACAGGAAGAATAGGTGATGATTTTCCAGCTGTGACAGGGTTCATTTCCTTTCTGACAGGAAGCATTCTTGTAGTTAGCTTTCCAGAAACCCATGGGAGTGCATGCTGGCATCAAAACCCTTCATTGCCAGCACTGGGAGTAGAGAACAAGGTCTCTCTGACCCAGCAGGTGCAAACATAGGTGGATTGCATGGATGTTACTACTTACATGAATTGCTCAGGGAGGAAAAATAGTACTCTACTGTTGAGCATTGAGTGCTGTGTAGGAGTGATTATTTTGTGACATGAAAAGGATTTCTAGAGAAAAGTGGTATATTTTCTGAACTGGTACTATTCTCTCTTATGTTGAATATGCAAAAACCAAACACTGTGACCCTGATTTAACAAAACAGGTGAATTTTTAACTGGTGGGGTTTTTTTATGGCAATTCGGGATATTGATCTTTAAAGATATGATTGATCCAGGTTTAGAATTTGTGTTCAGAAGACACCTATGTAAAAATATAAATACTGCAAAGGCAAGGACTGCTTATGTTCCTACCTTGTTAACTGAACAGGATGTCTTTGCTGGTTCAGAGGGATGTGGACTTTACCCACACCTTTTTTTCCTCGTCTGGTACTCCACAGCCAGATTAGAAATTGGCATGTCTTCTCCAAACTTTTAAAATCAAAAAATATAGGCATATTTGAAGATTTTCAATATCATAGAGTTGGGTTTCCACCTTGACTACATACCCTTTCATTTTCTGGAAATCTCTCTGCTTAAGTTTTTTGTTTTGAACTTCATTGAACCTCTGTCAAAGGCCCAGTCTCTGTGACTGATGCTCTGGCATTCTTTCTGACTCAACCAAGTGATTTGTTTAAATAGACTTTGCATTGCCATGGTTATAGCAAACCTTTATTCTGGGGTTAAAAAAAAAGGCAGTTACTTTAGAAATTCTTAATTACACAGAAGAAAGTACCTTGTAGCACTGTCTGCTTGGAACTGTTGCACCCACTCCATCTTGTTGGTATTTAAAAAGTGAAGGCTTCCTTCTTTCGTCTGAATTGAGAATTTTATAGGGTTAGAAAATAGGGTTAAGTGAATGCATAGGATGGAAACAGGTTATGTTGGGTTAAAGCCTTCCTGAAAACACCTACCTGGGGTGTGCAGTGAATAGGTGGACGGGACAGTGGGAGCCGATTCGATGCTTGTGATAAGACTTAAATATAACAGCTTGTGGAGAACTTGTCCTATAGGACCTGGCAGCATAGTGGATGGGGAATATCCACCTTTGTCTTTAGTGGCAAAATTACCTTTCCCTGAGCTGAAGAAACAAAATACTCTTGCAGTCACTTGGCAGGTGTGTGGTGCACCAACACTTGAGTGCCGTGGGTGGTGCTGCATTGCACAGCATCGGAGCCGTGGCATCACACGGTGGCACAGGAGAGTAGGCAGATGCCTGGCAGGAAACCTGGGTGTAAAGGGGGCTGATAGACGTCTCTTGCTACTGGGACAGATGGCTCTCAATCTCTGTGGCAGCAAGTGTGCCATGTCTTCAGAGACAAACATTTGCTCTATTAAATAGTTTTAGCTTATGTAGAAGCCAACTGACAGGCCTTCAAAAGTTACAGGAGAAGGAGAGTGATGGGCAAAACAGCTTCTGTTGGGAGGCTGGCTGGGCAGTGTGGCCAGGCACTGTGAATGGTGTTTAGGTGCATAAGTAAACAAGTGTCCAAACCCCTGCAAAATAAATTAAACTCTTGCAAAAAAAAAAAAAAAAAAAAAAAAAGGAAGACAGTCACTGTCAAGAAGAACAATTGCAAATCTTGAACTGTCTCCTATTCTTTGTTATGCTGCTATGTGACCCATGGCAAATGCATGTAACCAGTTTTAGGAAGCTACTTATAACCTAGGAAAATACAATTTGCTACCTTGACAGCTGCTCATGAACATGATGTCAGCCTCTTCCTGTTCATTTCCCCATTGACAGCTGGAGGTAAACCTAAAGAATGTTGGCTATGCAGTGGTCATGCAATGCATTAATTCTTGAAAGATAACAGTGGTAGAACTGGTACAGGAGAGATGCTTGTAATAATGCTGGAGTGAAATGCTGTATTAACGAGAATTGTTACTATACCAGGGTTGGTGTTATGCTTAGATTCTTAAAATATGTTCACTTTTCATTATTAATTTTAAACTCAAATATTTTCATTGGTATGTTTTATTTTTGGATGTAAAAATTAAAATTGGTTTGCTTATGTGGAGTTTGTCCTATATTCAACCCTGACCATTCTGTGATTCTGTTTCATTTTTCCAGTCTGTGCTTTCTTCCTGATTAGGTTCATTTCAGGTTCTCCACTGTAAGACTAATATTTGTGAATTGTCATACAAATATGAAATTAAACATTATAAATTAGATTTTGTCAGTGAGAATGTAAATGAAAGGGGTGGCCTGTCCTTTAAGAACATACCTCTCAATGTTTTTGGTTTTGAAAGTCATGATTTTCCTTTGTATTTGTGACCTAAATGTTCTCTTTGATGGCTTTACAGAAAATTCTTTGTGTGTTTTCTTCATTAAGTTAAAATTATTTTACCTTAACGTAATTTCCTATTGCTTTTTGAAAATTTCCTGTTGTGCTATATTTCCACTTTCTAGAATTTGTTTGGTTTTAGTTGGTGGCATAGAATACACTTGAAGCTGTCCCTCTGAACTTTGATTCAGAAGAAAATATGAAAACTCAATTTGGAAATAGTTCTGGCCGGTCTATCTTGGTTTAACTTATGGTTGAAGCCAAATTTAGATGCAGTAGGTTTGCTACTGGTAAAACAGACTGCAACCTTTAAGTGCCCAGAGCAGTGTCTAAGATGATGCTTCATTAGCAACAGGATCATGTGAAAGATGAGCTGTGGCTTGGAGGATGTGCTGTAAATGCTGATCCCCTGATACTGTTCTGAATTTCCCACGCACACTTGGCATTTGCCTGGAAGATAAAACATCCTTGCTATTGCTTTTCATTTCCTCGTAGGTGGGAGGCTTTGCGCATGTGAGCGCTGCTCCTATGCCACTATGGTGGTACTTGCAAACACATGCAAGTGAGAGGCCCTACAAATGTTGGCTGTGCTCATAGAGTTGGTAAGTGTAAACAATCCCTCTGCCAGACAAATTCTGTAAATCTGCTGGCTTTTAAAAAATGCCAAAATCCCACGCTTTAAGGTAGGCACTCCTACCCAAGTCAAGCGTTTACATATATTCCTGTTGGGACCTTGGCTCTGTGCAGGCTTTTTTGCTTAAGGCAATTGCTTTCTGGCTCTTCTTTACAGCTCTTTCTGTATCTAACTACCACATAGACCCTGCTGGAACATGAATGGAACGCTAATGGGATAAATATCCAGTAGGTGACAGTATCAGTGCATGTGTGTGAAGGGGTACGGGGGCAAGTGGTAGTAACTTACATGAAAAAACCAAAAACGTGTTCATTCACTAATTTTATGTCTTGATTTGGTGATTTAGGCTCACTACCCAGTTTTTTCACTGATTGGTCTGCAACTTTGCTTGTTGTGTTTTGCTTCCACCGCCCCACCCCGGCCCCGCGGATTGAGGAAATGATCGCATTCTTCCTAGAGCTAAACACATCTCCTTTTGCAGTGTTGGCAGGGTGTGTCTTGTGATAAGTGGGAGCACTAGCTGGTCCTAGCAAAGCCGAAATACATGTTCCAAGTACATACTTAGCAGTCTTAGCGGATGTTTAAATGTCAAATTCATGTGTGTTTAAACTCTTCACACTAAATAAAGTACTCTTTGCTTCGTGGTTGGTTTTTTTTCCCGAAAGCTGGGAGATTTAAACTAAGGTAAGCTAATGTCCACGAGTTCACTTCTTGAGGTGTGCAGTGGTTGGTGGAGAGAAGGTTTGATTAGCTTGGGTTTGTTACTTATGTAACAAAAAATAAAAAGCTTAATCTATTCTGGTTCTTTAGCTGTCATAATAATGGTTACTCTGATTACAAAACTAGTGCTGTGTTTGGAGAGTCTTTTGATGCCTGAAGTCTGGAAACGCATTTATCAAAAGTGATAAAACACCTTGAGCTTAAAGTAACTTCCTTCTTCACCTAGAGCTTTTCAATATCTGGTAATGGAATCACAGGCTAAAACACTTTTTCCTAGCTTTTGGGGTAGGTGGGCAAAAATGCGGAATTGTAAACATCCAAATGTTGTAAAAAAAAAAGAATGAAATTCATGTAATGGAATGATGACTTACTGACCTTGTTGCAATGATTTCCTTAGTAATTGGATACAACATGACAGGGAGCTGGACTCTTTAAGTCCTGTGCCACTAAAATTCCTTTTAAAAGTAAGTCATTCTGTAATATCTGTCATGATATTTTGTCTCTATTGTCAGTATTACTTTAGAAGCATTTTTTTCCATTTAATTGTAATAAATCGGTCCTTTTTACAGGGACCAACAATTTTGCTGCTTGCAAATTATCAGTGTGCCTCCTTCCACCAGCCTGCTTTGCCCTGTTAGGTGCATGTTAGCCATCATGATACTATAAACACTTGCATGCTCCACTTCTGCTGTGAAACTGGTTCCATTGGAAATGAATAGAATTTTTCTTTAATAAGTCAAAAACTTATAATGACAGTCTATGAGATCAAGAAGTGAATAACTTAACTAGTGTTCATTAAAGTAAACAGTAACACTGTCTAGAAGTACTCTTTTGTTGTATGTGAAATCTGTACTTAAAAAATATTTAGTTCTTATCTGCAAAATGTTCCTGACCTAAATACCTGGGATGTTTGGAATTGCCACTTGTGAAAAACTTTGCCTGAATTGGGTAGATACAGTTAAGGATGGGGTTTTGTTGTGTTGTTTTTGGGTTTTTTCTTAAGTAGATTATTTCAGGTCTGTGTTGGTCTTAAGATTTTTAGGCACAAAAGAATGTAACATCCTCTACTTCTGAAATTGTATCAAAAATATAATAAAATTTAAGAATACTAAAGAAGAAAAAAAAAAAAAAAGAAGAAAAAGAGAAAAATTTTGACAAACCCCACCCAGTCCTCAAGCATGCACTTTGCACCCACACAGAGCCCATTGACTGATTCAGTGGGCTGTGTTCAAAAGTGAGGTGTAAAGAGCAGAAATAACACACAGATCTGAGTGTAAGCAAGACTAAGGATGGCATAACTGCAGTGATGAAATATGCTGAAAAGTGTAATCTATAAACCTACACACTATTCTCATACAGTTAATGAATAAATAAAAATTGTTAATTGATACTCAGAAAAGTGTGCATTTCTACATTTGTTGATACTTGGACATGTGTGTGTGACTGTTCACAACAATCTTTTCTTTAAGGCTTTTGTTTTATCAAGAGCTTAGAGCTGTGTAGAAAATGGGATGTAAATTTGCCTGAGATATTTGCCATACTTAGTGATTTAGAAGAGGCAGATGACTGCTTCTGATGGCACAGAATCAGACAGGTTTGTTTTTTGTAGCTTTGTTGTCAGAGACTGCAAGAAGATTTCCTGAAAATTGTGTGTTCCTGATGATAGTAGAGATGGTGAGGGTTCTGTGCTTCTTTAATAATAATATATGGGAAAATGTTTCATCTTTTGTATAAATCCTAGTATGAATTTTTTTTTGTTTGCTAGATCAACCAATTAAATTTGTTGTTAGGTGTGAAGGAAAAGGAAATATGCTTTCCTATTAAGCATACTTGTAAGGAAGTCTAGGGGGTTTTGTGGCTTGTATTCATTATAACACCACCACCCAAGTACCACTGCCCCAAACAGAGAAAACCCATAAATATTGGCAGCACAAGCCATGAGATTTTTAAACTAGTATGGTGTATACATCAGTTTAAAAATTAAATTTAGCCAACTTAATTGTTTAATCTGACCTTTCTGTGGATCCCCTTCTATACTATTGGAAAATGATGGGCATTCCTGATGACAAGACATCATAATTTCATATGAAACATTACTTAAATGTTTGGGCTAATTCACTTCTTAGGATTTCTTGCAGCCTGCCTACAGTTAACTTTGCAGGGGAAATCTAGAAGATGATATAGCAGTTTGCCAAGAGTATGTGGGATGAATCCTCCTGTAGGTGATTGTTTCAGTATCTTACCTTGTAGGTCTGCAGAGTGCTGCCAAAATAAATGGTTCCTCAATATTTGTTGAATGGAAACCTTAAATTCAGAGAAGCTAATGTTACAAAATAGTAAGTTTTGGAGTCTCACTGTTTGATGTTAGGTCACAAGTGCTGAGACTAACCCACAAGTCACAGACTGAATTTTGTTGTAGCCTGTGTACAGCTGTATTCTTGGCTGGTCTTGCATGAGGAAAGTGCCAGAACCCAAAGGTTTAGGTTCTAGATTTGGTATTCCTGAATATGAAAGAGCTGAGGTTTTGATTAGTATCAGATGATAATTACACTGTCTCAGGGCAGGATTTTGGCCCATAGTAAATGTGTGGCAAATCTCATGTTTTAATATAGAATGAATTCTTGACAGCATTTGTGTTATGGTTAAGTCCTTTATTCTGAGGTATGTCCTTCTGTCCTAATGCAAAATAGGTAGAATAAATGACAAATGTAAGTTCAGAGCAGTTTGCACTGCATTGAGCTGGAATTATCTGCATACACAAAAGTGTGCAGCTCTGGTGTAGGTGGTTGCATGCTGGAGAAATTGTATCCAAAGGATCTCAATGCATGTAGGTCCTATTAAAATGGAAAAGTAAATTGGGACACTTCTGTTTGTAGGAGTTTAGATTTTTTTATTGTCTCTGTGGAGGTTTTATTTTAAAAGAATAGATACATCCACGGTCCCACAACTGAAGTAGAAGTACTGCTGAAAATATGATGCAAGCACCACTAACTTGCTGCAGCAGTAGGAAAAAAAAAAAGGTGAAAGGCATCATCTTGTTTGTGTAAAAGGAGAGGCACTTTAGGTGTAGAATCCCTCACTTGGGAATACAGCTAAGCTGTCAGTGAAATTGCTCAGGAGAGCTGCTTTGGGCTAGCTCTGCTGTTGGGCAGAGCCAGGGAATCTTGCTAGGGGTGGCTCATGCCCTGACCCACTGTTTGGCTATTTTGGATTTGTGAGCACTACAGCTCGAGACTGACAGCCTGCATATGTGCAGTGCTCACTCACTGCTGCTGCTGGTAGTCATCACTGAGATGTTCCTGTTTTATCACAGCGTTCTGAAGAGCTTGGACCTTCGCACAGGCTGACATCACACTGCCAATCGGGTGTTTGGCAGTAGTTTTTGCTGCTCTTCTTCCCCTGACAAACAACTTCTCTGAAAATACCTTAAGAAATATCACCTGAGTTGAGGAATCTCATTAACCTGTTCCCAGGCCATCTTTACCCTCAAACCACTCCTAGTGGAACAGGAGTTCCACTGTTTAGGTTCTTAAACTTCCCCCTAAGCATTCCAGCAGAGGAAGAAGTTGGCATTGTCAGGCTTTTGTGCTGAAAGCCAGGGGTTATATGTAAGAGGAGAAGTGGTTCTTATGTGGCAATTAAAAGCACTTTCCAAAGTGCTTTGCGTGGGCTATGGTACAGGTGGTAACTCCAGTGCTGAGAGGATTCTGGGATTTGTCCTGTCCAAAGGGTGAATGTGTTGATTTCTGTTCTGGTTACTTCTTGCTGATGCATTCTGCTTACTTACAAATGAGGAGTTTGACATTTCAAGGCAGGATCAATTAAAATGTGTCAAAACTGACAGTGAACCTTGCAAGTGGTTTCTTCTTTTCATCTTTCATTTTTAATACGGTCTCTATATAAAACAGTAAATGATTCAAGAAAATGTACTGATGCTGCAGCATTCAGTGGAGTAAACAAAATTCACTAAATTTCTTCATGGTTACTTTTTATAACAAAATGAGTATATTATCATAAGTTTGTCCAATGTTGAAATAAAAATATAAACTATTAAAATATGATATCAAATAAACTTGACTTAAAAAATCAGTGGCTAAGTATACCTGAATCTTATTTAGCCAAATAGAAATTGCTTTTTAAAATGGTTTTACTCTAAGGCTCCACATTTATTATTTGACTATGGCTTTAAAAACCTATGGGGATAAAAAACCTAATATCACAATTTTCTACTAGACAGAAGCACTGTTCTTTGAAACACAATTGTGAAGAATATACTACTACAACATGATGAAAGTTTCCCTTCAGGAAAATTGTAGCCTTCTTGATTTACAGGAAAATGTTTGTTAGAGGCTTATGTGGAGAGAAGTCACTGGCTATTTTTAAGTAGAATCTCTATGAAAGAATTAAAGAAAAAAAAATTAAGAGAAGAATATTGTCACAGTATAAGAAACTGGTAAGTATCCCCAGTCTCATCTTCCTGTTGAACATTTGGCACAGAAAAGGTTGGAGGTGCATACCAAACATAAACACTTTTGTCCCTCTTCTTCTGGAAGAATAGTAGTTGGGCATTTGCAACTGAGTACATACAGTATTACTGTATGTACAGTATTACAGTGGGAAATGTTTTCTTTCCTAAAAATGTCACCATATGAATTGTATTAACTTGTTTGCACAACAGTCTGATGGTTCTTTAACTTGAAATTGCTTGAGTGGGAAGTACTCATTTATGACAACAGCAGTACTTTATTCTGAAGGAGTCCAGCGGCTTTCCACTGCCTGCTTTGGGGAAATGTTTTGATCCTTGCTGGTGTTGGGCCCAGAGGACACTGATGTAATGTGTTGGTTGTTTAATAGCATTTAGCAGCAGCAAAGGGATGCGAGGGAGATGTAGCTATGCGGAATTTAATTAAACAAATTGGAATCCAGCCAAAACTCAGATCAACAGTCCCAATCTTGCAAAAAGCACAGAGACTTGTAATAGTTGGTAAGTGAACTGAGCTTTCATTTTGGTGTCACCTTGACAATTGTGTTGTAAGGAATCTGCTTTTCTAGGGAATTTATTCAGTAATGTTGTGAAGAATGGTCTGTACCACTTACTAAATTACTAGTCATGACTAGAGATTACTTCTGGCAGCATTCTGCCCTGTTTTTACATCTTTCATATAAGCACCGAGCTCAATCTTAGCATTTGAGAACAGGCAAGAGTAGCTTGGAGTAGCAGAGCTGCAGGTTTAACATGCTGCAGTTGCATGCCCACTAGAATTTTTAATATGCTGGGGGTTTTTTTCATTTTTTTCTCCACTGTTATTCAAGTAGGCTGCATAGTAAGCTTGATAAGTTAATTAGAAAGGGGACTTTGAATACAAAATAATTGCTCTATTTCTTTTGTGTGTGTGTGTGTGTTTATTACCCTATTATAAGTAGGCAGAAATATTCAGCATTAATTAGTTTACTGAAAAGACTGACTGCTGATAATAGGTCTTGTATGTACAAATAATTTATAGAGCCAAATTCTAATCTGTTCTTTATCCCAACCCCAGGCAGTGTAGTTATTCTGAAGTAAAGTGAAAGATTTTGGTATGTCCTTGTAAGTGATCTTGATCTTTCAATATGAATATGACAGGTTCTATCAGAATTATTTCTTTGCACTCTAGAAAAGGAAGAAAATTTTGGCACAGAAATTAATAATTTTGACATATTTCTGGTTTGGTTTTTAAGACATCTTGGAACAGCAGCCTTTTATCAGAAGTTCACACACTTTGGTGTGTGGAAGCTAGTAGTGGAAGTCTGATGTGGCTTTCATGCGTAACTATCAATGAATAATATATTTTAAATGTATCTTGACCAGTAAACAATTATTTTCTAGTCGAACTGCAAGGTATAGTAGAAATCTTCCAGGTCTACTTCTGACTCCAAGCCAAATTTTTCAAGGAATATCTGAATTAGTGTGTTTTATTTTCTCTCTGTGTAATCCAGCAAAAACAGTGGTGTGTGTCGTTCTTTGAATGTCAATTTCTGTGAGTCTGAGGGGACTCTGAGCTAGGTCTTAAGGTGTTAACTGTGCTTCCTCTTGAACAAGCTGATCCTTGCATTCCCTGTCCTTCCTACTTTGCTGTCAGGAAAGACCTTTCATAGAGCAGTATCTCCACAAAGTGCAGGCACAGCATAGGTTAAGGGCTGTAGCAGAGTTGACAAAAGACTCTTGTGTTATATTCAGGCAAAGGTTCTACTGCTATAAATAATGCATGTTTTGACTGGAAACTTTGAATGGAAATATCCGTCTCTGAAGGCTCATTGATTTCAGTATAATCTCTAGGGGCAGATTCTGCTTACATGCTGCGCATACAACACATTCCCCAAATTTGTAGTTTGTTTTCTTCATCAGCCCTACCTGCACAAGTGAGCTCCTTCCTATAAAATGAGATAAATGTCATATCTATATAATCATCTGGGAATTTCTGGCACTGTGTATTATAAAAGTTGCATGAAACACCATTATAAAATGGGGCACCCACTAATGTGGAGAATTCTAGTTTCCTTTTCCCTTGGTCAGTATTAATTGGAGGGCACACCCTACCTATTAAATTTGATTATTAGTAGGGAATGACTTTAAAAGAAAATAATGAACATTCCTTTCTTAAGAGATTTTCCTGGGTTTAATCACACTGTGCCTCATGTAAAGCACAGGCTTAGGCCTCCATGTACAGCCGCAGTGGCTAAGCTGATACCTGGCTAATTTGTGAATCTGGAACTCTAATCCTATCCAACAAGATGGGCACAACTTTTCGTACTATTTTAATTAAACTGATTTAAAACCACACCATAAGGCCTCTTCTAAACATAATATCCTGCTGACTTCACTAAGGTTGTCTGACAGTTACCAAAGTGGTGTCTAAGGGTGTAAGTACAAATCTGTGTGAAGGCTAGTAGTTTGCTTGTGCTAGGTTGATTTTTTCATTAATTTGGATCCTTTTGGTTTGCATGCATTCGTCAGTCTTGTTTTGAACTCATTTAACAGTGCCAAGATGAATTTTGCAAATTATATTAGTAATTTATAGATATTAAAATGGTAAATGAGCTTCTGCCACACAGCTTGCAGAATTATAGAAAAAAGAGAAACAGATTGGGGTTGCCAATGACATTTATTGCTGTCCTCTTTTGGCCCCCTAATCTCCTCTTGTTTGTGGTCAAGCCTGAGCAACTTACACCTAGAATGCATCTGAAATAGAGAATTTAGGAATACAATAGCATTTAGGTGTAGAAATCCTGAGTGATGTGGACTCCTTCCAGAAGTGCCTGAAGGCTGATTTCAAAAAAGGCTGGAGGAACACCAAACCTCAACCTCTGAATCCCTATAGGATCCCAGTGTTTCAGCATGGGTGTGTACTGAGGTGAGCTAGGTGCCTCAGAGTGCCGTCCAGAAGATGCTGACATTGAGTAGGGAACCTTCAAGAGGCAAGGTTAAACATCGGATTGGCTTTTTAGCCCCAATCTTCAGATTGAAGTAAGTCCAGCTGGTCATGATTAACACATCAACTCTTAACTCTTGTTTCATGGCTGGAGTTTCCATTGACAAGACACAACCTGGGAAAGTCCTAGTGCCCCTACTTGAATTTATTTGTCTCTGTGAAAATACTTTGTCATGGTTCAGAAGACTCCTTTGCACAGTAAGACACTGTTTTGTATTCTGGGGTTTCCAAGAGGGTACAAAAGGATTAAAACCTCTTGGAAATGGGGACTATTAAGTGCTTGTATGAAGGTGTTATTTATGCATGAGGAGACCAATTTCTATTTCAGAGAATATTCAATTATGCTGTATTAAATGGAACAGGATTTAGGTCACATCATTCAGTGTACCACATCTTTAAAGTTAAGTTGTGTAGACTTTCTCTTATTTTTCTAATGGCTAATAGTGACTGGATTAGTTTGTTAGCAGTGGTTTCAGATGTTCTTCTAGCTTCATGGTCAGAGCCCTTCCTTTAGGGGTGGCAGAGGTAACATAAGGCAGAAGAAGGTTGTTTAATTTTTTCACTAAGGCTTCAAAGTAAGTCTGGGGCACAAGTCAGGCAAGGAAAAACAGTTCTGTCTCATGCCTGAGTCTTTTCAAAGATAGCTGTCCTCTTTAGGATAGTGTTCAAAATAGAGAAGAAAAATAACTTCCTTCCCTTCTTTCCCTTGAAGATTCTTCTTGAAAGCTAATTCATGATAGCTACAAAAAAATTAAAAAGTACGGAGGAGAACCAGATAGAACTGCTCAAATCTGATTTTTGTTGAAGAACCAATAGTTAATGCTATTATATGTAGTTAACTCTAAATTCTGCAAGACAGTGCATTGTATTAGTGCATTATTATTTTCTGGGTCATAAATATACTGGACTTAGTGGTATACATGATGTACACTCTTGGATTGCATTGCACCTAAATCAGCATTTCCAACTTCACTTTCCTGTTCCAAGGTAATTCTACATATAATAGGAAATCTAAAAGGCCAACAGAAATAAATTGCCTACAAACAGAGCAGCAGTTTTGGCAGAAAATATCTTGAAAATATATATGGATTATGTTTCCTCATTTATACTCTATTTTCAAAATAAGCAGCTCCCTGTGGACTCTTAAACACAAAAACTATGTGCTAAGAGATAGCATGTGAAGATGAACCAACAGAGGTAGGGTAGGTGAAAGTCCAATGTTGTAAATGTATATTCAGCATTCTTTTGGGTCATTGCCCTGATAATTCCACACCCTCTGAGTAATATGGTCATACAGCAGTGACAAGCCATCATAGCCCTGGGAGAAAGAAGCTCTTTTTGTGTTCTCAGCCAGGCATATGCAAAGGTATGCCCATAAACTGTTGCTGAAAGTGCTGATTGCATCTAATTGGTGTTAATTTATTCTGGTCTGAATTGTGCTGAGTAATAGCTGTTAGCAGGAGCAGAAGAATTTTCTTCTTTATAGGCGGCGATTCGAGCCTTGCTGAAAAACAAAGTGTGCTGCTGTGATTATTACTAATTCTTATGCCCGAGGAAAGAGATCTGTAGCATTCCTCTTTTGTGTCATGAGGAATACTTTGGCCAGAATTGTAGTATTCTTGCCAGTATGGGTTGGCAAGAAAGCGTGGCTCCCTGTCCTCTCTATCTCTCCAGTGGCCCTGCAGCTGAGGTTACACGTAGTAACAGCCCTTGTCCACAATGAGATTGCTCAGAGAGTTGTTCCCAGATTTTTGCTCTTGACGCACTTACTGTGAAACAATGTCTCTCTCTGGCTCCTAGTTTACAGGAGTGGGTGTGCCCAGTGTTAGCAAAGGCCATGCACTGGTAAATAACTGTGTTACTGTTTCATTGTCCTTGTTCTTTCTTCGTGGGCAAATACAAGGAAGCGACAAGCTAATATAATGTTTTAACCTAATACTGAGAAAGCTTTACTTCGTCCACTACAGTCGGTGCAACTGGCTCAAGGTGTTTGATTGTTGTCTGAATTTCGGAAATGATGTCTTGGTGGTTGGAATGCCCTTTCTTCACTTGCCAGCTGCTGCGTGGAGGTGCCTTGGTTCCATTTTCCTGTGGCAGCTTTAATTTCTGTTCCCTTAAGAGAAAGTGAGCAATGCTGCACACCTTTCTTAGCGTGCAATTAAACCTGCCTTCGTCACTGCTGGCGGAACAGGCAGAAACAGATCTTTTGATAGAAACTGTCTCTAATTAAACTGAGGCAAACATGTCCTGTTTAAGGTTTGAGGAAATCTCTTGAGGCAAAAAAACCATTCTGGCTAAGGATGGAGTTAGCATGGCCTTCCTTGTATTGTACTTTCCTTCCTGTAGATGACAGATATGGTTAAATGCTAGCACCATTTCTAAGCAAACAATGGCTTTACTCCACACCCTGCTGCAAGGGGTCACACTGGCTGCAGCTGATTCTTCCCAATCTAGTCTTGTATTAATTTCAAACTTTCCTGGAGCCAAATGTGTGATTTAACTTTGCAAATTTTAGTGGCCTAAGAAGTAATGCATTCCACCTACAATTAGGTACTTGGATACTTTCTAAAGGCAATGGAGACAGCATTTGCTCCTGGAAGTAATCAGTCCCATTCTGGTTGGGGTGGTGGGGTAGCAAGCTGTTTACTTCCTAGGTGTAGCCACAGCAGGAAATATTCTAACAAGTGATCTAACATCTCTGCTCTCTGCAAATCCAGCCTGGCAAGAGGATCTGGCACGGGATCCTTTTCAGTTGTATTTTCAGAAAAATTAAGTGCTGTCAATGGTCAAATTGGTTATTACAATTCCTTTTGTAATGGTATTTCAAAAATACCAGTCCCTGCAATGTTGTTCTCAGTGTGGAATATTCATAGGTAAAAGGCATATTGTCCATCGTGTTTTTGTCTATTATGTTTTAGAGAGCTACTAAGACTAAGATTGGTGAAGGAATCCAACTAATGGTAGATTTGAAGAAAAAGTAACACAATGGTATAGATCTTAAGATCAAAAGAGGTCACAACAGCAACACCTCCCAGATAACTTCTGCGATAAACATGGCTTCTCTGCTATCTGTGGCCACAGCACAAAATTGCTTTTTTGTTGGTCTCACTTAAGCAATTTCATGAACAGCAAAGCTACTAAAGCCTTGTTTCCAAAATGTGTATATGCATGATGTATGTCCTCCCAAGGGGATTCTCTGATGTCTAATTCTGTGTTCCATTCCTCTGTGGAAAATAAGAGATTCATGGGTTAAGAGGACATCTTTTGTGTTAAGGACTGTCTGGGCTGTTAGGTATCTTTATTGTTGATCTGGATGAGGGGACTGTCTCTACCTGTAATAAATTCGCAGACAACACCAAGTTGGGCAGGAGTGTTGGTCTGCTGGAGGGCAGGAAGGCCCTGCAGAGGGACCTGGACAGTCTGGATCAATGGGCTGAGACCAACAGCATAAGGTTCAACAAGGGCAGGTCCCAGGTCCTACACTTTGGCCACAGCAATCCCATGTGGAGTTACATCTGGCACTGGTGAGGCCATGCTTTGAGTATTCCGTCCAGTTTAGAAATCCTCACTACAAGAAAGACATTGAGGTGCTGGAGCAAGCCCAGAGAAGGACAACAAAGCTAATGAAGGGGCTGAATCACAAGTCTGATGAGGTGCAGCTGAGAGCTGGAGTTGTTTAGCCTGGAGAAAAGAAGACTCAGAGATGACTTTACCATAGACATAAGCCATGCCAGGGGAGGTTTAGGTTGGACATTAGGAAAAATTTCTTCACAGAAAGGGTGAATAGACATTGCAATGGACTGCCATTCCCAGGCACAGAAAGGTGGTGGAGTCACCATATCTGGAGGTATTTAAAGAAAGACTGGATGTGGTACTTTGTGCCATGGTCTACTTGACATGGTGGTGTTTGCTCATAGGTTGGACTCAATTATCTCAGAAGCCTTTTACAACCTGATTGATTCTCTGTGTAATTCTGTGATCCTCTCTCTTTTGTCTCTTTTTACAAATTATTTAAGCATTTCTATATTTAGCAGCCCCCTACCTTTTTTGTTGAGTTTCATTAAACTTTGGTACTGTGTTCCAGAATTACTCAGAGGCACTGGATAGACCCATTCTATGTAGAGCACAAAGCTAAGTTTTATTTTCATGGGAAACTTGGCAATAAATTTAGACTAAGGGGTGTGGTGATGTGGTAAGAATATTGAGAAATTATTGATTTCATAGTGTGGTTGACCTCAAGAAGCACAGAAAGGTGCCTGTGTCCAGTCTCCCACCTGGCCTGTTCTCTGTAGTCCATTTCACAGAATTCCTGCTAGACAAGTGATGCCTTGTTTTTTATGAAAACTCTCTATAATTTGAACTTAAAAAAGGAAGTTTACTACTTCAGTTCATAATCAGTCTTAGCAATGGGTCACAGCTGAAGTGTTGCTTTTTTATTTCTAAATTCGTGTTATTTTTTTGCTTTAACTTTCTGCTTTTGATTCTTACACTGCATTTTTCTGCTAACTTAGACAACCCTTTGAGACTAGCTATTTTTTTACAGTAAGAGGTGTGTGTGCTGTAATTGGATCATTCATGATTTTGTTTTTTGATAAGTGAAGCACATTGCATTCTTTGGGCACCTATGATAGGGCATTTTCTCTAGCCATCATATTCTGGCTCCTCACTCTGTAATTGCAATCTATGTGGTCAAAAACATTTCTATATTAATTGTCAGATTCTGGCTATGATATGCTTTCTAGCTGGCACAGATCCTGCAGAAAGAGAGCAACATCCAGTTTCCTATCTGCTTTGCATGATAAAGTAAGGATGGCAGCATCAACTAATTTGTTGGGGGTTGTTTTGTTGGGTTTTTTTTCACTATGGCTGGGAAGATGCTACTTCAGTACAAGCTGTAGAACCAGCTAATTTGAAGTTGCATTTTTATATTTATATTTAGTTTTCCTTTTACAACTCTTGCATTCATTAGCAAGCATTTGTCGAACCATGCTGTTCCTTTGAGATCCTCAAATGCCCTGCTGAAAGCCAAGCACTGTGTGCATTCAGGAAGATGTTGGTCTATCACTACATGTTTCCATCTTTCTCTCTATGAAGAACAATTTAAATTTATTATTGCCAGCTGTTTCTTTCTACAGTGTTGTGCTGTGGCTTTTTCTCATGTGATTAGTGATCCTGATTGATTCAACTCCTTGCCCTGCACAGGGATAGCATCAAGGCTGCTCTGTTATGGTAAATTGCCTGGCAAGCTAGCATCACAAAAGATTTAAAACTGTAAGCAGAAAGAGCACGTGTTTGACCAGATTTTGCTCTTTTATAAATTTCCTCTGAAGGAGTAATTTATTTATTTATTTATTGCAATGATAAACAAATGTGATTAAGTTTCCAGCCTGTCTCAGTTTTATCTAGTGTGGTCATCCTCTTATGATTTTCTTGGGTAAATGCTTGCCCCTATCTGACACATGAGAGCATCATCTCACTGATTGCTGAAAATCTTGCTCACAGTGAGTTTCATGTAGATACAGTGAAGTGCTTAATCCTCAGTCTCTGAGTGATCAGAAGAGTCAAGTTAACCATTTCACCTTATGGCTAAACATTAATTACAAAGGGTACACTCGTATCCTTTTTTAGGAAACATTTTAACCTAAAGCATTCAGTGATTAGTGCTGGCAGGTCATTTTTAATCGTGCTGCTACAGAGAAAAGCTAAACTTCACAGGCTACAGCTGTGTCTCTAGCTGGGTGATGAGTTGGTATAGGTTTAGGACAACACTACTGACAAAATGGATGGATTGAAAATCAGATTCCTCTGTTGTTACAGAACAGCCAGGCTAGAATGAAATGGCAGTGGTTCAAGCTCATGCTAGACAGACCATATGGTCCTTACAGTGAAATGAAAGGGTGTTGTATATGTGTATTGATAGGCATAAGGACAACAACTCCAGCTTTCAGAACTGCTGGCAAGAGTCCTACATAGAAGAAATGTTCCTTTCCTCTATCCCTTAAAAGTCATTTAGGAGTGAAGCCAGTGTCCTTGGCTGTCTCATGCAAGAGCAAGATGTACTAGGAAAACATGCCTCTTATAAAGAAGTAGTCATCATTAATATATTTCAATTATATAGGCAACTAAGGTCTGAAATAATCAGCTAAAATCACCACAAAATTATCAATTCTGAAATAAAGGACTGCAAAGGATCTCTTGGGTGATTTTGTCTTACCCCTCTTCTCCTACTAATTAAATGAATGCTGATGAATTTATCAAATTCAGTTTTGAGAGTTTGTCATTTTCCTGCCCTATTGTTCCAGAGCTCTGATTCTCTCCTACCTTAATTTTCTAATTCTCACCACAAATTCTAGTCTTGCTGGGTGATTCCATTAACAGCATATGAGATTTTTGAGTGAAATACCCAATGGTTCTGTGTCTGGGAGAAGAGTTTGAGATGACAAGTGTGTCTTGAGTAAAAAGTGCTGGTTGAAGACCTAGCTGGTAACTTAAAGCTGCATTGTAGAAACAATAACTTTTCCAGCGTGCAAGTGGTGAGTGAGCCAAGTTATGAGGCAAAGGAAGTAAACCCTCAGCCTTCCAGGAAATCCACTTCTAAAGGCTTTTTCACTGCCTTGCAATTTGCATGGCCCTACTAAGTACATACCTGAATTGGTAGACCTCCATAGGAGATTTTCACAAATCCTATTGTCTTTTATGTAGTGCTCTAACTAAATCAGAACAAGGATAAAAACAAATTAGCTATGCTGTGACTCAGGCATGGGTAAGTCAATGGCAATGCAGTCATATGCTAAAGCAAATTGCTCAAGCTGTGGGAAGTGTATCTTTACACCCTCTACACCCACTCTCACCCCTCCTATCCTTACACACCCTCTTTCATCCTCTGGATCTTTCCCTTCTCTTTTCAGTTCATGGTGCCATTAGTTCTGGTGCTGTGCTCTGCATACTGGGTAGCAGAATGAAGTGTGTGTGCTTGTCAGAAGGTTAATCTCATAGGTTTGCTTTGGCTTTGCTTTCTGACTTCTAGGTTTAGCTGTTGATGTCATTTGCTGAAAAGCAGAAGGGATTGAGCCATTAGCAATAAGGCATTTCCTTCTGTTTTTTATTTTCCTTTCATGAAATGCTTTCACGCTCTTAAGCAGAGCATTGTTTCTGCATCAACTCTGCCTGAAATTGTGTATTATGCTGGCTGCCATCCAGGAAAGTAAAGGACAATTTAAACACCTCTCCATGCAGTGACAACTGAAAAAATTGGGAGCTACTATGCAAGTCTGGAAAGTGTGAGGGTTATATGGCTTAGTGGTTTTGTCAGTGCTGCCAACAAATATAAGGGCCCTACTAGCACTGTGTGTATGAGGCAGAGGTAGTAGGAAACCCACAGAACCAGAAGAAACTAATATCTACCCCAAACTCTGTCACTGATGAGTCTCCCAAGAGACTAAGAGAGATAGAGTGCTGCTAGAAAGGGGTTTAGGAGTGTGAGAAATGGCATTGTGTTGTGCAGTTTGACTTATGCAGTGTCGGTTTTTGAGGTCAGGTCTACAGCTGGTATAAATCATGACAGTGAAAACAAATGTTGATACTAATTTCCCTTGTAGTCTTTAATTCATTTTTTTGTTAACCATATGACAACTGCAAAACAATTTGAGGCAAAAATCCTAAACACTGTGATAATTTAAGCAAAAAAACCCACCACATCTTCAGATGAAGATGTAGCCTAGATCCATCTGCAAACCACTCAGCCTTAGTGGAAAGTAGTTCAAAATTTTCTATCACAAGTACCAAACACTGCAGCAGCACTGGATTTAGAGCTAAGTGTGGTCTGATTTTACACAGGTGTAAATTTGGATCATATCCAAAGATATTAATTGGCTTGCACTGTTTCTGCACTGGTGTAAGGGAAGAGAATGGTCTTCACTGGAGGGTCTGGGCCTCTCCTAGAGAATCACAATTCTCTCTGTAGGAAGGGATCTATGTTACAGATGTCTGTTGACACAGCAGTATGAGCCAGGGATACACAAAGGTGTCATCTCTGGCTAGAGGAGCCAGGCCAGGAAAATCTCCTAATACAAATGCAATTTCCCCAATGAAACTATTATACAGTTACAGGGTGACTTTCAGAAGGGTTGCCAAATGCAGTGGTTCTGCTGCTCCTGAATTACATCTGCATAAGGGATGCTTTGCTGGATGCTTTGGCTGGAATGGTTACTCCAGCAAAACGTCCTGTTAGTATAGATAAGATACACATCTTTTAAAACCTGCCTTCTCTAGCAATTAATAATTAGTAAGCTTTAGGCAAATGGGGGAAATGGGTTTTAGGCAAACTGTGGAAGACAGGTTAAAGCTGCCCAAACCATCCTGACACCGGTGAAGAAGTAATTACAGTCCTCCCTTGCAAGCACAAGATTTAAGAAAAAATTATGGTTTGTTCATAAGCTATTGGATTTGTTCTTTTGGGTTTGGGTTTTGTTGCTATTTTTGGGGGGTTGTGTGTTGCTGTTGTCTTGTTTGTGTTTGTTGGTGGTGGTTGTTGTGAAGAGATACCAGAAGACATTATATAGCCTTGGTATAATACCAAGGGAAGTAAAAATGTTTTGCAGGGACTTTAAATTGTAACACAATGTTTGGTTTTGAGTGATGAGGGAGAAGCAAAACTGCATCTGATTTGGATATTATATATTTATCCTGCAACCTAGCTCCCAGGGCTTCCTAAGGCCATCCATGAAGCTGATCCCAAAACCACATACCTCCCTGGGAGCAGCAGATGCTTCATGTCTGAAAGGGCTCTTTTCTGTCCCATTCTTCTTATTTATGGAGCTTTTCTCCTGATCTGGTGATCTTTTGCCTAGTTAAAAATAAATGGTTTGAGAAATGAATGAATAATAAACGGGGCGAATAATAATACTAAATATGCAAGCTGTTCTCTTAAAGAAAAAAAAGAGAGAAAGAAAAATCTAACTTTTTCTAGCTGTTTTCTTTATTTTAGCAACATGACTTGCACTAATGCTTCCAGCACATAGATTCTTAGAGAGTCATAATTCGTCTGCTTTGTAATTTGTTGTGGTTTTGGATAATCTAGGCATTGTTGCCAATGGCAGAATGGGGAAAGTGGGACAAATTTTTTTGTATGAGTACACTAGCACTTGCATTCATCTCTGGCTTATATGTGCCTGGAAGGATTCACATCTCTCCCCTCCAAGTATATGGCCTCCATGTGTTTGGGATTTGTTGTTACATTCCAGTCAGTGCAGCATAAATCCTTATTAGGTAGGTCATAATGATTCTTACTACTCAGCTGGGCATGTATTTGATAACTTTAGCACTTTGCTAGTAGAATTTGGAATTAACTTCCACTGAAACAAGTAATAAAGCAGCCTTTGAATTTTTAATATCTTTTATTGCATAAGTTAAATAGTTCTGTCCCTTCACACTGACTTGTTAGCACATCTCCCTTAATATGTTGCCAAATTAGGATTTTGCAGAGAAAAATATTGGAAGAGAAGGAAAAAAATCTCTACAACCAAAGAGCAAGAGAAAGAAGTTTGTGTTTATGATCTGAAATGAGTCTGAGAACAAGTGAGGTACCACCAGGAAAACTGCTGCTGTCAACATTGATGGGAAGAGCTGTGGTGAACATCTGGTTCTTGAAGCTCTGTTGCTCTGCAACACATCTGGAACACTTAAACACATTTTTAATTATATGAATGCAAAATGATGGAAAATAAGGCTCAGCAGTTTGTTTTACTGTAACACATTAAATTATCCAAGGGTCCAAACCAGCGATGTGATGAGCCTTCTCCAAAATCATCCAGTAAAAGCAGACAAGAAAAGTGACCTATTTCCCGATGGACTTCCACAGATCACCCACTGTATGTCCAAATATTTCATAGGCAAGCACTCCAGCTAATGATAAGTAGGGTAAGCAGTAGCAAGGTGATAAGCTCCTCTCACTGATCCAAAACTATAATCTCTGCTATGTTTCAAAAAAATTTTTCTCTAAAATTTCTTCCATGCATCTCTAAAGGAAGTAGCCTTTTGTGGGGATGAATTCTGATTTTAGCCTTCAAGTGTTCTTTTTGTTGTTACAGTGTCTCTTGTGAAAGCCAACTGAAAGTGATTTTGAAAATACTTATTATGGACTATCCTGTGGTTTGGCATCTCTTGTGTTTCTGATCAGATTAGCACTGCTGAAGGGTTTTGCATGCCTATCATAGGAGACAAATAAGCAGCCTTCCAAATACCAAGGGAGATCTTTAAACTTGAAAAAGACAAGCTTTCATTATGTCAGAATGGGCTTTGTATAAAATGTTACAACTCCACACAGTTATTAAGAAAAAGTCTTTTTTATTTGAAAACTCGAGACTTGCACCTGAATCTTGCCCATTGGTCAATGAGGTTGTCATGCTACATCAAGAAAGCCCTGCAGAAATAATTTAGTTTTGACAGCTATTATGTGATTTTGCCTGCATCACAAATATGCCTTTAATTCAGAGCTTACTCATAAAAACCTGAAAATGCCTAAATGTACATTGTTCAATTTGCTTCTTTCCTGGCATGAAAAACCAACCAGCCAGCCTCTTGCTCCCAGATAGCACTGCTTAGGAAGATGCTCTTTACTCAGGGTGTGGTGAGACACTGGAGCATGTTGCATTACAGAAGCTGTGGGTGCCCCATCACTGGAAGTGTTCCAGGCCAGGTTGAAGGGATCCTGAGCAACCTGTTCTAGTGAGTGGTGTCCCTGCCTGGACAGGAGAGTTGGAACTAGGCAAGGTCCCTTCCAACCCAAATCATTCTGTGATTTGTGTCAGTGACCTTGGGAATTTAAGCCTTCAATAGAGAGGGACATTTTGGTATCTGAGTGAGTTTTACAAAACCAAATAACTGTAAAAGTTGGAGATCTTTTTTTTTTTGCTGTTGAAGTCTCTAAAATCTGATTAACTGTCAGCCTGGAAAGTCCTCTTTTTACCAGAATTACTCCCTGCCTTGTTATTGATGGTGAGGCTTGAATACAGTAAAGTACAGAGCATAGCTTAGTAACCAGCTACCTGTCACTGTTACCAAATCTCCAAAAACCAAAATAAGACCTCTTTACACAAAATTTTCTGTATTAAAGAGGGCATCATTTATTTAGGTGCCTGGAAGGCATGGGGGATCACTGCTCCTAGCATGCCCTCCACTTTCTACAAATATGTTGCTAATTTTTGGTCACTACATGAATATTATAATTTATTTATTACCATTAAAACCCTCCCCGTGTTTCCCAAGATCCTAAGCCCAGTCCTTGTTTTGCTGTAGCTGCATTCTTGAGCCCAATGTGTCTTCTTTTTCTTCCAACAACCTTACTTGGAGAACAATTTCTGTATGCCTTGCTTCTCTGCAAAAGGTCTGCAGGCACAGTGTCTTGTCTGCCTAAAGTTCACAGTAAAAGTGTCTTTCTACTAAAAGCTCACAATTACAGTAGAAATTTATTACCTTTTTTGGTATCAGGAAAATTTTGTGTGAGGATGAGAAGATGAGACGTTTTACCAAGCACCAAGCAAAACAAAATACAGGATTTAAAACTAGAAGCAGGAAAAGCTTTTAAAAAGACCTGCCAAAGCTTGTGCTGATCTAATATGATGAAAAAACCTGAGCAGCTCACCTGCAAGTAGAAAGCATTCTTAAATAAAGTTCAGGAGGCCACTCCAGTTTACTGTCTTTGAAGATACAAGATCTGTCCAGATGTTTGAGCTATTTTTGCAGCAATTGGGAATGTGTATTTTCTTAGAAGGTATAGTGTTGTCCTGAATTACTCTGCCTGGAGGAACTCTGTTGTTCTCATTAGTTTGAAAAATGGATAATGCAAGGCAGAGGCTTGCTGCATTGCCTCTCTGAAAGGCCCTGGTGGTTCATTCACCGTGTTCATTAAGTGTGTTCTAAGTGGTCTTCTGGGTTTCTCCTTTGGGGGGCTACTCCTGGTGCATCCTAACTCACTTAACCAGCTGCAGTAGTTTGAGAACATTCACTGTGGCTCTTCAGGCCGAATGGAAGACCTGTCTTGGGGATTCTTGTCAGCTTTTTTCAGTTTGCATTAGCAAAACCATCCAGTTGTTTATGGTCACTCTAGCAGCCCTGCTTCCAAATCCTGCCAAGTTAGAGAGGTGGAATGACAAGCTTCGACCCCACCAGTTCATGACAGTGAGACAGGCTGCATCAGAGTAGACCAATTTTACATATTTGTGAGGCTTTTGCTTTGGTGCTGCTGCACTGGGTGAGAATGGAGATGGACAAAAAGCCAGGGTAGAGACATTGCTGGCCTGCATCTGTCCTCATGTAGGCAGGTAATGTTCTACCAAGATAAAACAGGGCTGGAGAGGATTCTGCAGCATAAGGCAACACCAACCTGGTCTTAACTGCCCCTGGTTTTTTTTTTTCCCAGCTGTCACATTTGTTTCACTAGAATAGACAGTTGTATGAATAGCCCTTCACTGCATCTTCTTCTGATCTTAAAATTTCTGTTTGAGTATTATGCAGCCACCAATTTACTTCCTGCCATGAAGTGCATTATGAATTATCACCGTGGAATAGTGGGATTTAGAGTAATTGAGTTTCAAGCTCTGGCTTTCTGATCCAAAGCCCTTGGAGAGATACACATCTGCCTTTACAGACAGCAAAACCCAAAGGGATTAGAAGCTGATACAGCTCCACTCTTGTACTCTCTCAAATTAGTTTCGTGTCCATGTTGATTTGACAGTACAGTTGCAAGGAGGTGCAACATAAGGTAGTCGGTGGTTTTGAGCATTTTGGGTTCCACCTCCAGTCATTCCCTTTTTTCTTGTTTGTGCTGAACTTGTTACAATGTGTCTGGGTAAGAAACAATTCCAGAGTAAATGGCAAGCAGCTTTCAAGTGAGCTACATGTGTAAATACATTATCAGTGGCATCAGAAGATGATGGTGCCTCCACTGTCAGACTGTTGGCCGCTTTGAAGGGGCCTGCCTCCCTTTGGTACTACACATAACACACTTTGGGAGCCCCATTGCAAGTAAAACATTTTCTATAAAGAGAGTTGGTTTGCAAATGGCAATGGTCAGAACTGAGGCTCACAGTATTCAATCCCAAGCCCTAAAGCAATGAGGGTGTCCTCAAAATATATCAGTCCTCTCCGGAGCTCTTTCTGTCTTGCAGACATATGGCCAATTCTGCTGAACAGAATGCTAGAACTATGATAAAAGATCAAATTATTCAAGATCCCTAGTGTTATGCTGAGTATTGAATTACATTTTTCCTTGATTTAAAGCAATTTTTTGTAATATTTTTGCTCTTTGCTGTTACTTCTTTTTTAAAAACTTGCAGTGGAAGGGAATGTGGAGTTTGAAAATCAGGAATGGTTAAAGTGTTATTTGCTGAAATGTGGGAGATGAATTTTCTGTACTGGGCCACTTTGTTTTGACATCTGGGAGGATGCGAGTTTTCAGCTGCTTGCTAAGCATTTTTTCGTGGTCTTCATATAGTCTAATCCAGCATTTCCTTCTTTGAATCATACTTCTCACACTTGCTCTTAGTTCATCAACGTCTTTTCTCTTTTTCTCTGGAAGTTCAGCAATTTTTCAAGAATAAAAGTATTCTCTGGGGGAAAAAACCCCAAAAAACCAACAAAACAGAATCCAACAATTTTTGTAGCATTTTTATAAGGATATTTGGCCTCAGCAAGAGACAGTGAAAACATATTTGACAGAAACAAAGATACTCATTAAGAAAAACTTCAAGTATCACCTGAAATTTTGATTCTGGTTGTAGCTGGACTGGCAGCACATTGGTATAAGCACAAAATTAGGTGTAAACCTGAATTTTTCACTGAACTAGTGCTAGGAAGGAACAAGCTCTCAGAGGACTGAATTAATAGACTCCTAAAAATCTGTTTCCTTTGCATATACTGTTACTGGTCATACAATAAGCCAAATTCTCTGCATTTCATTAGCTTTGCCCATGCATGCGTGTATAAAGAGTATGGCAGTGCCCATTGAGCAGACAGTCTCTCAGTGCTCCATTGTGTTTGCACATGCATGCATAAGAATGTTGCTTTTTAATATAGAAAGGCTGTTATGTGCTCTGTGATGATGTTTGTGTAAGCAAGCAAGGCTTCCTGCCTCGTCCTGTCTCTTGCTGCCAACAGCCCTGTCTCACCATGTGTCTGCACTGGGCAGTTGGGCAAAGGGTTTTGGCTTCCCTGATCCAAAACCCATTAGGGATTTCTATCCTAAAAATTATCTGCTGAGATTGCTAAAAAAAAAAATAAATCTACCCTTGTGATGTGTGTTATGGTTCAGTCTTTTTCACTTAGACCCATCATTTTAATTCTATAATTAGAATTAGATTAGAATTTAATTCTAATATTTGGCAAGAGACGGTGGAAACATATTTGACAGAAACAAAGATCCTCATTAACAAAAATGTCAAGTATCATCTGAAAAGGTGGGACAAAATGACACTGATCTGTGCAGCAAATGGTGTTCGCAAATAGGTATCAGTGTGACACCCAAAGAAAGAAATTAAATTATTTTAAATTATTACTGCATAATCTTTTCTACAGAGGGAACAAGGCTAGGTCCTTGTGTAGTAAACAGCACATGATCAAATCATTTGGAAGTCTGCTGGAATATACAGCGTGGAGGAAACATGATTAAAAACCTTGTTGGGACTCCTAATGTGGATTTTTGTGCTGGAAAAGACACAGGTGGTATTTAGGAGTGGGAACCAGTAATTAAAAGCTACATAATAGATACATGCTTACACATATATTAAAAACCTGTGTGGTGGAGAACATAAGTGATGGAGATAACCAGTAGAGTAAGATGATGCCAAATAAAAAGTGTACAACTTTCCATGAATTGAATGTGCTTTGGCTGTGAGCTAAATTACACATCCCTCCTGTTCTAGTTTAGAGACAGCTGTGGAGTGATGGTGACCTTCCTTGTTTGTGTGATGGAGCTAGGTGTTATCAGTTGAAAATTAGATGAGTACTGCCTTCTTCAAGTTTTTTTTGGTTTGGTTTGGTTTGGTTTTTTTAGTTCCAGGTTAAATGTCTGTAACAAGAGAGAAAAGCACTTTATTGAACTGTTCAGTCTCAAGTCTCTCCTAGATATCCTTGCAGACTAGCAATGCCACTCTCCCCCAACTTTCCTCAGTGCCTCACTTTGTTGTGGAGTGTTTCTGTTTCTCCCCTGGGGAAGCTGGTTAAGCTGACTCCTCTGCAGGAACTTGTGCTGAGGCCTTCTGAAGTCAGTAGACATCTGCTTATTTAATCAGATGATTATCAAAGCAAACCCTCATCTGCAGTGCTTCCTATAGCCAGTAGGGAAACATTAACTTCTGATCTGGCAAGTTTTGGGTACCATCTGCCCTGCCAGGCTGTCAAAAAGTGCAGCTCAGGCACCCAGCTGGAATTGTGTGAGAATATGTCATGGATAAATACAAGTAAAACGTGATGGTTACTTCTCCATCCTCAGTTACTGCTCTAAAGCAGGCTTTCAGGAGGTTTCCAGCTGATATGGAAAAATCTTAGAGCCCAAAGTAAATACAGCAGGAAGTGGTGACTCTCCACATTTCCTCTCACAGGCTCTGTTGTTATGAAGACGCTGCTCTTGGAGGGAAATGACCAGGTAAATCTTGGCCTCTGCCAAATAGAGTCCCAGGCAGTGCCATGGACACATAAATGAACTGACAGATAGTGCTTGACAGACCAGACTGGAACTGATCCTCTCAAAATCAAAGTGGTCATGACCATACACCAGTTTCCTCTATCTGAAATGAAATTCTTGAAACCATTTGGGTTTGAAGTGCTCAGAAAATGAGGTTTTATCTGCTTGCAGAAAGCTGGGAGTGAGTAGGGGGAGATCAATGGGTTTGATTATTTCTGTGCTTTTAGCTCAACTATTCTGTGTTATGAATTATTCATGGCACCAGTGTATGGTACTGCTGACATTTGTTGTTGCAGGTTTCATTATATGCAAGTGTGCAAACCCTTTTCACAGACACTACACAAGACTTTTTTCATTATGTGAAAGAGTGAGTGTATAAGAGTGTACCAGTGAAACCAGGGCTTACTTGGCCCTATCATAACAGGAATCTGTTCTTCTCTAATAGCATTTTCAGTTCATCACACACACTGTATCTCCTTGCAATATGAGTTACAACCTTGCCTTCAAATGGTGCTTTTTTTCCCTCCTTATTGCTGTGAAAGAAGTCTGTAGAATGTGGTAATTTAAGCTCCCCATGTTCAGATATTGCTGGCCTCTGCTGGTACATAAACATCAGGCTTTCATTAGCCATAAGCATGAGAATTTAGCTCTGAATATGGTTATCCTGATATATCTCTGGAATATGTCCATTGAGAGCCACAGCCTGACTGCAGATGTCTGGTAGTACCTGGGGTGGTGGAGAGAGCTTGTCTTGGGAAAAGAATCAAGGCAACTGGTACTCTGTGAATAAGGGCCTAGATTTATGTGTAAATAAGAGAGGATTTTTGCTCTGGAGTATGAAATTATACTCAGGGGATGGTGTTTTCATTGCATTTATTTTAAGAAAAATCTGCTGTTGGAGCAGGAGCAATTTAACTCTTATTATACTTATTTCTGTGAGACTCACTGAAATATTCCCTGCTGGAATATTATTCAGAGGGGACTTATTCTGTATAAGGCTCTTCATCTATTTAAAGTTTCTTAGGTTAAAACCTCAACTGCTAAAGAAATTGTTATAACAAGCACTTTCTGTACATCTGAGTTCATCCAAACTTTCAAACTAACAAACAAACTAACAAAAGAATATTGCCCTTTTCCCTGCCTCTTTTTCTTTAGGTCTGTGTTCACCCTTCCAACACAGTGCTCAGATAAATGGGTTCTGTTTGCAACTCTTTGCTGGAACAGCAGGGGAATAGAGAAAAAATTATTTATTCAAGTTGTCATTACTTCAAAATGGAGGAAAGATCACCACAGTGCTGTGCCTGTGAATCTTTCTGGGACTGCTCAGTCTGTCAGGGACTGAGATGAGGACCAAGCCAGCCCATGAGGAGCACAGACATACTTTGCAGAAGTTTTCCTCCCCTCAGTCTGTTGTTTCTGCAAGCTCAGCAGTAAAGGTAATCAGAACAGGGAAATTTATATTATGTTTTTTAAAACATTCAATGTATGCTGTCTTAAAGTCTGCCATGGCTGTGCCAGAAGGCAGAGCTTCCCCAGCATATTTGAAGAAGTTTTTCAAAACCTTTTTTTCCTCCCTTTCTCAGTTGGAGTTTTTTTGTTTTCACCAAAAAGGAATTTTTCAATAAAAATGGAAAGTGTTTTATTCAAAAATTCTTAGAGCAGAAAATCCTTTTGTTTCTTAAATTAAAAACAAGCTATTTTACTTCAGAAACCCCATTCTCAACTTGTATAAAATCTCCATGGAAATAATTTGGGATTTTTTGGTTGGGTTTATTTTCAACAGCTAAACTAATAAAATGCAGTAGACTCTCAGGAATATTCTATTGTTGTTACAATGTCTTAGCAAGTGAAGCCTTCCCTGATCTGTGATTTCATCTCATTACCTCTGCACACAGTAACCTCAGCAGTGCTCAAAAGCCATTCACTGTACAAAAACCAGACTGAGCCCTACTGTAACTCCTGCAGCTCAGCGGGTGAATTTACCCTCTGAAATCTCCAAGGCAATTTAGCAAATCTTATTTGCAGAAGGGATCAGATGAGAAAATGTTGCTGTTTTGTTTAATCTCATTCAGTTTTCCAGTAGAGATGGGACTGTTTATCGCCTGTTCTGTAGCAGAATTTTCAGTGCATTGTGGAGTTCAGGCCTGTGAAGGTCACACACACCCCACCTTGGCTGCATTTTTACCTCCGGAAAGAAGAACTTATTGCTACTTATATTTATGCCTTGAAAGAGCTGCCATTATGTAGTAAATTACAGTGTTTATATATGGATTTGGGACCTTGAACAAAAATAGAGGGTTTTCTTAATCCTGTTTGTCAGAGGCAAAGATTAAGTGTAGATGATCCACTGAAAGAAAAATAGAAAGAGTGTCTGGATTTGATCCTAGCCTGACAGAACTGGTAAGCTGAGGATGGAGCTGTTCACTCTTAAAGGCAAGCCAGGGATTCTCCTGGAAAACATTATATCTATTGATAAATTCTGTAGAAATCCTCAGCATATGAAAATATAGCACACACAACATTCAGAGAGATATAAATGAAGCCAAGCAGAATTCCTAGACATTTCTGGCACTGTTGCACAGAGAAGCCTTTGTGGTGTTGTGAATAAAAAGTATTTAACCTCTGGCTAAAGCAGTTTGTGAGTACCATACATTTCAGAGTAGACAAAGACTCTGCAACATGGCAAAGGATGAAAATGTGACATTCCACCCCCTATAACCCCAGATAGTTTCCAATCCCAGATATTCTCCAGGGATTAGGTAGTGCATCTGGGACTTCGGAAGCATCTTTTGCATTGTAGTCTGAAATCTAAAACCCAGCACTGTTTAGATGTCTCTGAGCTCTTGCAAGCTGCTCAGGCTGATGTGAAAGAAGCTTCCTAAGATGAGTCCTAGTACACAGTGGGTTTTGCCATGTCTGGCTGTAGTGGAAATTATCTATAAAAATTTATAGAGTCTGTCTCAGGGTTCAAATCTGTTTGACATGTAGGAAGAGCCTGGGTGGTTAAATGAAGCTTCAAAGGTGACAAGTGTGTTTTGAGCTTCAAAGCCAGCTGGATCAGCTGTAGAAGGACAGAAGTAAGTCTTCTGCTCAAAGCATTTGAGAAACGTAACAGAAAAAGGTGCATGATTAAGTGTTTATTAAGATATTTCAACTTAAATTCACACTTCAGTGACAGAAAAGAAAATGTGTTGCTTGCTTATAGCTGAGACTGTTAAAGCCTTGCTGTCAACAAATACTGAAATGCAGCTTATTTTATTGCCTTTGGAAGTGATCACTGTGAGAAGTCATGGTGATCAGCAAAGTGTAGCCTTTCTCCCAGCCGGAAGGGGAAATGCAATTTCCCCTTTAAGAAATCCAAGAGTGGACTTCAAAACAACTTGTTGTACATCTACTGCTATGCAGGAATCAGAATTTGTCTACCACATGCTCTATCAAAAGCCCCAGATGAATTTGCTGAGATGCTCTAAAAATTTATTTGCAAGAAAAATCTAGTAGTGGAACACTAGTGGAATGATACAGACAGGCCATGCTGCCAAAATTGTTCTCTCTTCTGCACTGGGAGAGAAGCAAAAGGGCAAAAGAGAGTTAAAATCCATGTCAACCTATCAGCCAGTCCTGGAGTACTGCTGCTCCATACAGCATAGTACTCTCGCCTTCCTTTCTGCTCTGATTCACTGCCTTCTTCTGCCATATGTAGAAAGAGACCCTTACTTATTCTTAGGTATTGGGGAATAGATGTATGGAGCAAATTGTAGTGATAAGGTGCTGCTTTGATACCTATAACCCTTGAAAAGGGACTTTCTTCCAGAAAATTATATGATGTTCTTCCCTGTGCCCCAGATTTCCTTATTCTAAAAGTCAAACCAAAACTCTCCAAACAAAATCAAGTTCATAAATAAACCTTCTCTTTCTTGATGTCACGCCAAGCACAGCTCCTATTCCACAAAGATCACTGCTGGTATTCTTTAATGGGCACTGACATGATTTGAATGTCTTTTAATATGTTTTTCTATTCTCTTTTTTTCTTCTGCTGAGCTCTCACATTATTTGTGGCTCTGATCTTGCTTATCTGCATTCAATTTATTTTGTGGTTTTGAGAACTGCAGTAGTTAATGCTGAAAGCTGTGAAGGTTGATAATTAATTACAAATCTTCTCAGTGAATTCTTCCAAAAAGAGCTCGATACTTGAGAAAGGTTATGAGCAAACAGAACCAGGACCCAAAATTTCTTCCTGCCATACTTATGTAGGAAACTCTACCAGGGCAATACTTCTCTTGTTTTAGTGAGCTGCTCCCTTGCTTGTGGCTGCCCTGGTAAAACACAGACCTTCATGCACTTGGCTGCTGCTCTTGGCTCCACCAGAGAGCTGCTGGCCAGCTGCTCTACCTGCTCATGTCTTGTCCTCCTCTGAAGAACAGAGATGGTGCTGCCAGCTATCATGGCATGCCTTTAGAAAGTGCTCTGAAAAGAAAGGGAAAGTGGTCAAATGGATATTTGAGAAACAGATGGTGAAATATCCTTTAAACGATAGGATAATGCTAACATTTTCCTGGTGTGCTTCAGTGTAAAGCTCGGTTGGCTAGAAAAGCCCTGCAAAGCAGGACTGCTTCTAAGTACTGCTATTAATTATGTACAATCATTTATTAATAATTGATACTGCTTTTTTAGACAGGCAAAAAGGCTTGGAGCTAGTTAAATGTGCCTAAGAAAACAATCCCTCCACTGAGGGGTTGAAATTGGCAGGAATTGCACTTGGGGACCAGCATGAATGCAGTCCTGCAGTTTGTTGTTGTTTCTGACAGTGAAGCTATTGTGGGGTAGGAAGGGAGGGAAGGGGAAACAACCACAGCTGGAATTTTCCCTTCTGCACACTGCTGTCTCCCTCTCTGTGCCTCACAGACAAACTGTAAAGCTTTCTAGAGCTGGCACAGCCACTGCAGAAGGAAGTCCTGGGTTCAGTACCATCCCCAAGGTTGCTCTGTGAGGCAGCAGCAGCTGAGCTGGGATCCCAGATTTTTCACTTATGTTCATGTGAGCATTGATTTCTTTTTGACTGACCATTTTGGGCTGAAATTCCATCTGCAAGCACTGTCCACTCTTAGCCTTGTAGGGTCTGGATGGAGAGAGCCTGTGTCTCAGACATTGTGGAGGTGATGCCTCTAGAGCTCATTGTGGTTTGGCTGTTTCTACATTGGTTTTAGCAGCCAGCATAATTGCTGAGGGGCTGAGCTATAGAAGAACATGGATTATTGTAGTAATTTGAAATTTTAATGCTGAGAATGGGAGGTAAATCCAGAGAGGTTCCTGTTGTCTCTTTCTAACATTTAAATAGTATCCAGGGAATCCCACTCAGGCACAGAATTCATCCAAGTGGTTTCTCATGACCTTTTGTTTCAGATGGTGACTTTAACCATGTGTTGGTTAAACTTTCTCTTAAGTTTAAGTTACCTGTTGCCTTTCAAGAAACCTAATGGCTTTGTGAAACTATTGAATGCTTGACAACTCTTCAAGCCCCTGTTCCTTTTCCTCTGTAAGGTTCAATGACTGTTAACAGTGCAGAATACTGGAAGAGGTCACTGCAGACTTCACTAATCACATATATCAAATATTCAACATCCTTTCTTTCTGGAAGGAACTGAGAAGTTAGATTGGATAATTAATGAGCACATTCCTTCTATTTTTCATAAGTCAATATAATAATAATGTGTCAAAAGATAAATATGTTCTCTATAAAAATTTTATTGCTTGTGTTACAGGGAATTTTTTACTTCACTAATAATAATATTTAACAGATGTATATGCTATTTTATAATTGCATAAAGTGACTTAAAATGGAAGTGCAGTGAAAACAGTGTTTTTAAGGGCTAAAATAGAACTGTGCCATAAGAGCTGAAGTAACAGTATTGTAATGAGACATCAATTAAAGCATGTGTCACTAGCAAAAGGGGGAAGGAGGCAGAAAACATGTTTTGCAAAAGCCAGTTAAAGGCTTACAGAGCCTGAGTTTCAAACAGAACCTGGAAAAGTTAGCCTGGATGACAGATGATATTTCTGGTTATATCCTTTCATGGAGGTATGGAGGTGGTTTCATGAGTTCTCACAGGGCTTTGTTACTCAGGTGAAAACTCCCACTCTATACAAAAGTATTTTATAATGCCTAAAAGGTGGTCCTGCAGCCCTTATGGTTTATGCTGTAATAACTTCAGCATGCCTGCAACCCTTTCCCCCTGAGAACTACTCCAGCATCTCTTGAGGGTAAGCATCATCTTGTATGGCTGTTCAAAAATGACAATTGCTGCTATAGGTGAAGATGTATTTCTTGTGTTTATCCATCCTAACTAATGATTTTGGAGGGAAATAGGACTGAGAACAAAAAGACAACCAAACAAAAAAACAACCAAACAAAAAAGACAAGGTGTGTTTTTAAATGTTTGTAGCTTTCTAAATTTGGCCTTAGAATTGAAATAAAGATTTTTATTTATTTTCTGGGTTTTTTAAAATTATTTTTAATTAATAAAAGCCCTGTAGACATTTTGCTCTAGTTGTCAGCTGCAAATAGCTGAGCAAGAAAAGAACTTAAACAGAATAGAGAGCTGCAATAGGCAGCCAAAACTGTGGGTGGGCCTTCCACAGAGCTAAAGAAATGAAGAAAAAAACGGGAAAGTCAGCTCCCTCTGAGGGATTTTCCTCCAAAAAGCTTTAATGAGATGGGAATTCAGCTACCAGCAATTGAGGAGGCAATAATCTGAATGAGAAACATACTGCAAAAAATGTGTGTCTCTACTAGCACAGCATTGCTTTCCTTGTGCTGGATGCTTGGGAGATTGAATTCTGTAATGTTATTTTTTTGGTGGCAGTGGGCTTTGTTCACCTGATGTGCCAGAATTTGCAACTAATTTTTGAGTAGTAAGGTTCACATGGGTGCAGTGCCAGTCAGTGCCTGCATGTGATGGCATCAGCTCTTAGGGCTGTTGGTTAGCTGGTGTTGCTGATAAAATCAAGCAAATAAAAGGGATCAGCAGAAGCCATCTGAAATAGGAAGCTCTTCAGAGAGGCTTTTGATTAGTTGTTAGCTGGATTATGGCTGCTTCAATTATTATTTTTTTTTACTCTATTACTTTCTTGTCCATGACAGCTATTCTTTTAAAAGCAGGCTTTGAGATGTCATATTACATGTCAGAGATTTTAAGACTTAGGAAGTAATAAGGACCAATAAAACTCCAGTTTTATTGTTTAAGTGCTGAGTTTGCAGCTGGATCAGATTACCATTATATGGGCCTCTCTTTTAAAACACTGACAGGTGTGACTGCAGTGGCATATATCACAACTGGGCTGTATCCCAGGGATCAAGACACATCCTCCAATATTTTTGCAGCATAGTTTGAACCATTCTTAGGAGTGATCAAATGCTGGAATAGTTTTTTTAGGTGTAATGGTTTATGTATGAGTCTCTGACAAATACATAGCTTAAAGCTAGGCTTTTCCTGCACTAGCTGTGCTTCTAAATAAACATTTCGAAGGCACTGAGTTGCTTAGGGGACCTCCTAAGCTTCATGTGAACTGGTGGCACTCAACTGAACTGACAGCATTAGAAGAATTCTGAAAGCATGTTTGTGTGAGTTTCTCTAGTGCTGATCTTAGTTCTAACACATACAAATTTTAAAATCTTGACTCATATTATTTTTTTCCAATAGTTAGTTGCTTTCTTGTGAAAATCTCAGAACAAAATGTACTCCCTATATTATCCCTGGAGAAAAGCAGAAGACACATTTCTTGATGTACCTTTCTTTTTCTCTTTCTTTGTTACTGATGATATCGTTCTGTTCACTTTCTTCATTGCTCACTCATACAGGTGAATGAGAAAGGAGTAATGACCCCTCCTCAAAATCACCTTAGAATATCTGAGCACTTAATAAATGCATGAACTGACAATCAGAAGGCACATTTGTGGAGTGACCTCTATGGCTGTTGCCACAAACAACCCAAGCAGGTGGCCACCTATGCAGGACAGCTCAGCTCCAGAACAGGCTTGTCACAGGTGAACTCCTCTTTCCCTCTCAGGAAGTGTCCATTGGATCATTCTAACTGCAAGATCCTGTCTGGTGATGGTTTAGGGAGAGTGCAGCTGAAATTGGTACATTTGTGACAAAGAGGATGTTCAGGCAATTCGGTGAAGAGAAACATGTTGGAGCACGTGGAAATGCTTTTGGACCTGGTTGGTCAATGAGGCCTAATAGGTCAGTGTGTGCTGATGCTCTCTTCCTCATGGTAACATCATCATATAGGGCAAGAGAAGTCAGAAAAGCTCATTTCTAACTCTGTCTCAAAAGCAGATCTATTGGTTGATCCTAATCAATGCAGCTGTCACTGTACCTTTAGCTGAAAACCTGAGGAAAATTACATTTCTTAAATGAGTTATCACATTGATGCTACTGCTATTACTGAGATAAGAGCAGCTCGTGGGTCTGCACAGTCTGGCTGTAGCCCTTACTGCTGCTCCAGACAAAGACTATTGCAATTTCAATGTCACCTCATGGGCAGGAAGCCAGTTTGACAATGTCAATTCTCAGAAGTTTGAGTACTCTTTCCATTATATCAACACACACAAATTTTAGTAGTGGTTGTAAAATTATGCAGCCTCAAAAAAAAAAAAATCCACACACATGCCAGTTCTATTATAGACCCCATCTGTGAATCTACGAGTTCAAAACAGAAAAAGAATCCCTTGCCTAGCATGTTGATCCACTAATTATATAAACTACATCTCACAGTAACATTCTGTTTCAATGCTGTACAGCTGTTTCTGTGCTTCTTTAGCCTTTTTCTGTCTTTTCCCAGTCATATTTCTTAGTGCTTTGTAGTCAGAGGAAGAACTGATGAAATGTTTAAAATATTTGATTTGGAGTCTTGATCGAGAAGAGTGCACTCAGTCTTTCAAATGAACTCAGAGACTTCAGATCAGTATCTAATCATAAAAGCCAAAGAGCACTGAAACATACCCTCTGCTTTTACCCCCACAAAACTATGGACTTTTTGTCTTCTTTTCATGGCCCACAGGGATTTAAGTCTGCTTCTCAGGCTGTCCTGTGGTGTGGCAGGATCAGATGGATATTTCAGTAGCATCAGAGCTGGTTTATGGAGCCCGGTCCCTGTTGGGCCAGGTCAGGGCTCTATGAGCTGTTGTGCTGGGCAGCCAGATTTGCTCCACCTCTGCCCACTTTCCCTTTCTCCTTTCCAGGCTACTCACTCAGTAGTGCTAACACAGTGACTGGTGAAATCCCACCCTAAATGAGCTTGGGGAGCCCATAAGCCAATACTCCTTATTTCTGTCCTCCTCCCCAAATTTTCACACTCATTTTTTAAGCTGAACTCTTCCCCAAGCTGGTTTTACAGTTTGTCCGTGCAAAGGAAGATATTGGCAGAGCTGAAGACAAGCAGCATGAGGGTGAGGAGCAGGGCAGACAGCAGAACTATTTGCAGGGTGTTTTCTCCCAACCAGTCAATGCAAAGCCAAGGAAATGGAGTTAAGCCAAAACACTAAACTATGAGGCTCAGGGTTCAACATTTACTCTGTGAGTATTTCCACTGAAATTGCTGCTGCTGCTCCCAGGAAAAAAGTGTGAACACTGTCTAAATCCATCAACCCTCAATTCCAAGGCAGACCCATCTGGTGATGGATCTCTTTCAAACATGAAATAAATTTGGATCCATTTATGTTTTACCTAAAAATCATGCAGTACTTCCAGAACTAAATGTTCAGTTGACTCTGAACCAGGCAGCATTAGAGCTATGTTTATTTTAGTTGTTTGTCTCTGCAAATCAGCTCAGACTGAAGGCACAGAAAGATCTGCATGAATGATTGCAAACAAAAAACTGCTGATTTCCCCAAACTCTAGTTAATTGACCATCTACCAACTCTAGGAAAAACAGATGGAGACTGTGGCCAGAAAAATAGTTTTTAAAATAAAGTCTTTGAAACACCAACAAAGAACTTGCAACACAAATCTGTAGCAATGGCTGTCTTTTGGGAATCTTTAGTATTCAGTCAGAATCCTAAAGTCAGCAGAGCAGGGCATGCATGACCCTTGGACCCCACTTCATGTTGGCTGAAAGCCACCCAATTGTAGCACACTATAAACATTGCCTCCTATTGCCTGGCACTGACAGGTTTTCCCACAGTGGGAAACACCAGAAGCACTAAATGTTTTCTGAGGACTTATTGAAGAAAGAAATTGAATCTGAAAACTGGAGTCCAAGTGGCAAGCCAAGGAAAGGCCTCTACAACAAGTCATCTAGAAAAGGTAGAAAAGCCTCTGTCTGAGGAGGAAGCTCTTTGACCTGAGTGTCAAAGAGTATCTCTGAGGAAATGCCTCTGGAGCCTATGAAAATACCCACAGAATCTTTCTCCTGTCATATTATTTCAATTTTATTGCAGTGTACAAACTAAATACAAGATCTAAGACACTGTTCCCTGTTGGTCTCTTGGCTGTTCACATAAGAGGGATGAGGAGAGAACATAGAAATGTCCCCATTTGCACTTCTTGTTTGAAGGCTGTATTGTGCAGTCGAGACAATGGGGAAGATTAGTCTGCTTGAAAGATGTTGTATATTTAAGATAATCTTTGAGCAATGGCTGGTCTTGAGGGAGGGATCTGAAGCCTCTGTCAGTGCCTGAGGAAGAGGGAGATGCTTAGTGTTTCACTGGAGACTAACCCTCACATTCATCTGCTGGCCTCGATCTCCAGGCTGATGATGCAATACATGTTCCTCTTCAACTGCTGGAAGAAGAAAGCAGTTTTGTGCAGTGACTGTGCTGGGGTTTAACTACTTCTGAATTTAGTGAGGAAAAAATTGTTAAATTGGTGGGATACTGTTTTTCAAACTGCTGCTTCCACTGTTTCAGGTAAGAGTTTGCCCTGTAAAGTGAGGTCTCTGAATAAGCCTGTGCACTTCAGCCAAATGATGATTTTTTTCCAAGACAAAAGTTATTTCAGATGCCCCAGAGCCAGAGAACATTGTCTTTGCTTGTCCTTACACGTCATAGCTTACAAAAAACTTCCCTATAAATTAAAGATGTGAGAGCAAACATCAAAAGCCATGACTACCATATGTGCCTCAGGAAGAGAACATGAGACATCAAGGGACATCTCTTTGATTATGTTTTCCCAAACAGTTTTAAATCACTCCACAGTTTACAATTGCAGGGGTATTCTGCAATGACTGAAAATACATTAAGATACTTCCTCTATGAAAATAGTGATTTCTCCCCACCCTTTCAAAGTAGACTCAGATCTTCTCCCCTCCAGTTCCACAAGCATTGCAGCTGGCTTAGATTTCACAGGGAACTTTTTTTCCTCCAAGTGTCTTCAGAAATTTCTCTATTTGAGCTTCATAGATGTGAGCTTCATAGCTTCACCATCCACAAAATGTGTGTAGCAAGTGCTTGCCATGCCAGGCAGTGATTAGAAATTAGATAGCTTAATCCTCAGCCACAAACCAAATGGTGTGTAAGAAAAGGAGAGGCATTGCACACTCCACCAAGACGCCAGTCACTCAGGAAGTACACCACCTTACTTTATGCACCATTTTTTTCTACCTCAGGCTTTGATGTTATCACTCACTACATCTTTTGTAAAGTTTACAGGTCATTGCATGAGTCATGCCTTTAGAAGGATGCTGTTTCATCATGGCTGAGGCCAATCCAAATCCAGCTGGTTGTCAGTCGATGCTTGCTCTCACCACAACAGGTTCTGCTGTTAGGCAGTGGAGTGGTTCAAGGAATTGATCCGGCTAAAAATTAGTTTGGCAAAAAGTAAAAAATTAATTTTAATCTCCTCGAAGTGGCTTATTTTCTAGTTGCTATACTACTAATTGCTGGCACAAATTAAAAGGTGGGGAAACAGTCTATAAAGACAGAAAATCTGGGTGATTCAGCAACCTGCAACATTCTTAAGGTCAGGCACAGTCAGACTGATTCCACACTGGCTATTGGATAGGGATTTTTTAGGAGTAGTGGACAGAGTTTCTTTCTAAATGATGGTAAAGAAGCAATATTCCGTGAATAAGCAGAATTAAAGGTCTTTATCCTTGTCTCCAACAGTGAGAGCTGTAGGAATGTCATGGAGGTCTTCTGAAGAATGAAAGCATAGAACCATAAAATCATAGAATAGTTTGGGTTGGAAGAGACCTTAAAGACCATCTGAAGGGGAAGGGCCACCTTCCACTAGGCCAGGTTCCTCAGAGCCCCATCCAGCCTGGCTTTGAACACATAACACATTCAGGGATGGTGGCATCCACAACTCCTCTGGTCAACCTGTTCCAGTGTACCACCACCCTTAAAGTAAAGATTTTATTCATAATATCTAATCTAAATTCACCCTTTGTCAATGTAAAGCCATCCCCCCTTGTGATGAGCATCACCCATGCCCTGGCAAAAAGGCCCTCTCCAGGTTTCTTGCAGGCCCCCTTTGGTACTGGAAGGCTGCTCTGTTGATTCCCAGAGCCTTTTCTTCTCCAGGCTAAAAAACTCCAACTCTCTCAGCCTGTCTCCACTGTTCTGTCTTTAACATAAGTGCTGCTCAGTTTTCAAAGTTCAGAGCAGAAATATCCAGCCTAGGGATGTAAGTTCTGATATTTCGTTCTACTCTGGGAGAGGTGAGACCATTCTGCTAACTTTTCTAACTTCCTGAGCAAGCGTGGAGCTCGCAGCAGAGACAACAGCTTGCTGTAAGACAAATAGGCAGGAGAGCAGCTGGGGCCTGCTGACTCAGCTGTAGCAGCTCCAGTGCTTCCTCACATCCTGCTGCTTTGTATCCTCAGCACTGGTGTCACAGCTTTCAGTCATGTGCCTGTCACCTCCTGCCGTCATGAAAGGCAGAGAGGTGAACAGACACACACAGACACAGAGACACACACATGCACTCGTAAGGCCACAGCAGCCACAGCAGCAAGTGCATCCTGGCCCTTGCACAGCAGCAGTGCCCTCATGGCTCACACAGCTGCTCTGCATCCAAGGAGGGATGTCCCCGGCGCTGCCACGGCAGATGTCAGACACGGCAATTTAGGGGTCAGGGTGCCAGCGCAGCCCCAGCCAGGAGGTCATGAAAGAAAAGGCACAAAGCAAGGCTGCATCTGTTCTGAAACAAAGGACATCTGTCCCTGGCCCGAGCAGCTTTCTGGAACGATTTCACAAGGACAAAGGCTCAGGTTGACTGATACAAGGCTGGTAGTCAATAAAACAAGCTGTAAGGTCTTAGGCTGTCCAAATGTGTGCTGACAGTCAAATGGCTCTCTGGCAGGAGTGAGGTTTTATTCTTGCATCTAAAGAAGTGGGTAGCACAAGATGGGAATCATCCTGTGCACTGCCTTTAACCACACATCTGCCCATGTGTTAGGATCTTTTGCTCTATTTAAAACCTACACTACTATCAGATTGTAGACAACAGATGTTCTATTCAAGTCATTTTGTGTGTGGCATACTCATAGCAGGAAAAGTTCTTTTGCTTCTTTAGAATTTGGGTTCATCCATTCCTTTCTCCAGGTTGTTAAATTTTACTTATAGCAACAACTTATGTATTGAAAGGCTGCAAACCACAGATGTGCATCTGCCTTCTGCATGAATGTGAGTCTTACAAGAGAAAATCTTTTAGAAAGGACAAACTTCAATAAAGTGTTAGGGAAAGAGGCTGACCATAGCAAATTCTAATTATTAACTTACTTAGCATCATTGTTAAACAATATGCTGTGCCTCCTTCCCTTCTCTGCTGGTGCCAGTAGTGGCTGTAATGCTGTTTAGCTGGGGGAGTATCACAGCACAAAATTTTGTAGCTGAGTGTGAGTATACATGTGCAGTCCAGTACAATGCAATGGAGATTTAGTTGAACAATATCACAAAACCAGAACAACCAGACTACGTTAACAAGATGAGTGTATTTAGTGTTATATACTGAGAAACAGAAGCAAATGACCATTAACATTTTAGGAGCTTGTAATTTTTCCCTATGCATTCCTTTTTATGTTCAGCCCAAGCTACTGCATGCCTGTCTGTGAGGGTATAGGGAACAGCCAGCAAAATCCTCACAGCTGGGCTGCTGCACAAGTACACATACACATGAGAACTCTGTAATACTTAAAGACATTTAAGAAAACCCCAAATCTATGGAAAATTTTTACATGATTCTTCTTAATTACATGCTGGCTCCACTGTGCTTGCACATGCTTGATAGTGTTAAGGCAGAACAACATGGAAAAATTTTAGCCTGGTTTATAAAGCTCTTGGGGGGGGGATGGTGTATTCACTGTCCTGCAGGTAAAAGCCTCTTGACTTTGCATTTCATAGCGGTAGTTGTTGAAACTGTTGGCTTTGCCTGGCTGTTAAAGAGCTGATTTTCTTACTGCATCTTTGAAGAAAAAAGAAAATAGAGTGTATTCCAGGGAATGAAGACCAGATGTTCATATCCTTACTCTGCTCATTGAGTGGGAAATATGACTGAGAAAAAAGGGAAAAATTTAAGAACTGTAACATTTTGCTAGATGGTTTGAAACTTTACACCTGCTGCTGCTGCATCTGCTACATCTGCAGTTTTAACAGGGCAGTGTGAGGCCTAAAATTCACACTGGCTTTGAGATGAAATCTGTATATCACAAAATAAAGAGGTAAAATAAAGAAGATAGAAATTATTCTTGTGCATACAGAGGTATCCAGATAGAATTTCAAATTTCCAGCAATGGTATGAGAAACTGCAATGAGTGAATAGTTACAAAAGATCTAATTTTCTACTGCTAATTAAAGATTTTCCTCTACAGAACAATATTTTACATACTGTTGTTTGATGGCTTTTGAAAAGACAAAGTTTGCCCAGTTCCTGGCCACCTCTGGCTAGAGGCATGGCCCCCAGCCAGCACATGCTAAGTATAGGAGAAGGAAGAGCCCTTCTCCAGATCAAGTTTTCATCATTATCACTGGCAAAGGATGAACTCCTTGAATGCTTTTACTGGTTCCTGCTCGGAAGCTGCTCTTGAATTTAATTCAAGGCCACCACCGATGTCAATATGCTCCACCAGGAGATGAGGTAAAAACATCAATTTGGGCGTAAAGCCATCAATTTTGTCCTAAAGCAGCTTTCTAAAAGTTTGGGGACTTGGGAAGAAAGTTTAAAACATCTATGGATGCTCTTGAAGCTGGTGCCTCTATCATGGCCATCAGTCTAAATTTTGTTTTGTTCTTCAGTAGTTATAATGATGAACCAGATCTGGGAACTTACTTGTGTCAAAAATATCCTGATTTAAAACCTGGAGCAAAGTCATACTACCCGAGGTTTGTTCAAACACAAGTTTCTAATCAGTAAATGTCCTGGCACCACTGAAGGAGTGGTGAAATAGTGGAATTGAATAGCTGTGAAGGGTACAGGAGCTGATGGAGCTTCACATGAGCACTGCCACTGAAGGAGGTGTGCAGGAGCCATGGTCTGGGTGAATTGCAGATGTAATGTATGATCAGAGGCAAGTAAAAAAATAAATTCTTAGATTACCATTAATTAAGAAATGCAGTGACAGGGCTCAAGCTTCTGCTACCGACCTTAGCAAATTATTCTGCTGAGATTTTTCATTCTCCAAATTCCTCAAACACTCCAGTAGTTATATATAGCCAAAGGTTTTGGAAGGCTGCCATTTATGAGGAAAAGGACAGTATTTAGCACATACTGCTACTATGACTGGTACTCAGAGAAACTAATAATACACAAAGTTGAAGAGATGAGATGTTGTATTTATAGGTAACAAATTCTTTAAGAAGTCATCGTTACCATCGTTCACTCAAAAGGATGACTATTTGTTTATTTTGTCAGCAAAATAAGAGAAGCTGAACTTGATTTTTTCTGGTTTTGGGACTTGGCTACCCTCTCCAGCTATCTGAAACAAAATGAGAGGCATTGTTTATTTACTGGTTTGAAGCCAGCTTCTTGCACTGAACTTTCCTAAACCTTGTATTGTAAGCATCAGTACTTTGCAATGTGTATTTTAGCCTATTGATGTGTATTTTAGATTGTTGTTTCAAAAACAAGTATTTTAAGTAATCACAGTAATGACTGAGAAAGATTAAGAAGGTTCATCTCTTGCAAAATATCATTCCCACTCTTTTTAGTTAGCCTTAGCCCTCAGCCAAGATTTGTGTCCAAGTTATATACCACACCCCAAAGAAATACGAAAGTTTTCATAAGAGGAAAAGAATGCTTTGGGATTGCCAGAATAAAAGCTTCCAAAAATATCTTGCCATTGAGTCATAAACAAAGACATTCTGTAATGGAAGGATAAAAGTCATTGGGATTAGTACCAGATCTTGCATGTTTGTAACTGTTTGGATTCTCCAATCCTGCAGTGGAGGTGAACAAATGCTCCATGTGGGCATGCTGAGTCCAGAAATGTCCAGGCTTAGCCTTGGCCCTGCTCCTTGTTGCTCTCTTCTGTCTGTCCAGGCTCTATAGCCAAATATGTCAGTTCCCTGAATTGACACCAAGACCTGAAAGGCTCTGCTGGCCTGTAAAATCTGTGCCCTAAAATAGTGTCAGGATGAAGCAATATGGAAAAGGGATTGTTTATTAATGCTACAAGTAGCAAACAGAACCCACTGTTTCTCCACAGGATTTAGCATCTGAGTTATTTAAACAGCCTCTGGGTTGTCTACTGTGACCAGAGAGCTCTCCTTTGCATTGGGTGAAGAAATTTGCAGTTCTCTTGCTCATTTCTTGACAGTTTCTTAACAATATCTTGAGCCATTTATCTTCTGGTGGAAAGTCTAAAAATGAACACTGGAAATTCTTAAAAAAAACTTGGCAATTTAAAAAATTTGAGTGCACTGTCCCCCTGCCCTAAATCTTTCATCACTTACAGCTGCAGATGGATGGTAGTCAAAAACACACTCTTCTTGTGTTCATGTTTTGTCTTTAATAGATCTTTCTCTCTGCATTTTATTCCTTGGAAAGTTTCCTGATGGATATGACAAAAATTTGAAAACTGTAGGTTTTTATTAATTTATTTACCTACTTACTTTGCCATTAAGCTCCAGGAATGATTATTTGCTTTCCTCTGAGAAGTTGTTCATTGTGTGACATTAATTATCCATGGTTGTAGAGACTGCAAACCCTCTAGTGACACAGTGGCCCCTGTAGTAAATGGTGGAGAAGCCCCATTGTAGAAGACATTAGCAATATTTTAGTTAAGAACTTGTCAACCTCCATTAAACCCCCCCATTATTCAGGATTTCTGAGCAACCTATAAATATTTGCTCTGGTACAAAAGAGCTCAGCTGAAGAGCTCCTATTTTTAGCTGGAGGTTAGGTTGGGTTATTTGTTGTTTTGGTTTTCATCTCCTTTTAAATAGATGCTGTCAAGGTTAATGGGACCATAATCTGACCTCACTTTTTCATACTGTGCCTGTTTGCCCTGTGCGTGTATTTTTGTATATGTGACCATTCCCCTGACAAATGTGTCTCAATGTGTCATTGCAAAAGGTGGAGACAGGACAATAAAATTAATTGGCAGCTTGGACAAGACTGAATTCAGTAGTAGTCAGGCACTGCCGATCTTGTGTCACAAGGTTTTGAACTTTTGTTAAAAAAAAAAAAGGTCCTGTAATTAATCCTCAATGCCTCTCTAAGGGCTTAATCATGCAGTGGGATGTGCCTACACTGCCCTAAATGCTCAGTGAATGGAGTCATCATCTCCTGCCCTGACCCAGCAAGGCACTTCAGCATGGTGGATGGCTCTGGTGACACATAGCTCGGATGGGTTTGACTTTTATTAAATGGTGTAGAAGTTCTCCTAATGAACACAGTGGTGGGGTTTTCTTCCTGACTGTTCATAGTGCAGCAAGCCTCCTAATGGAAGCAGTCAGAATTATCATCAGTCATGGTGAACCTACACTCAGCTCCTCTGGCCGTATGAGGGATTGGAGCAATTTGGAGGACTTTGGAGGACAAATCATGTCTCATAAAACTCCTCTGGTGAGGAATACTTCACATTTTGATTGGTTTATTGATGTTCACCTGCATAGCTGGCATTGTGTAGATACATAAAAGCACAAGGAGGGGAATGCCTGTTTGGGTCTTGCTCATCTGTCTCTAAATTGGGAAATAGAGTTAAGGGCAGGCTTTTAGCTATTAAGCTTTGCATTGTCCATGTTGCATTCTACAATATTTTACAAATACCTACTTAATCTTGTATTGAAAAAAAATATTGCTAAGTTTTGCCCTTGGGATATGAGAATACTGTGAATTAAGGTCACAGCTCATTCTAAATTTGGCTCATTTGGGCATATAGAGTAGAATAAAATCTTTGTTGATTCTTACAATTTCAGTGCACGTGACACACCAGGGACATGTCTGGGGTTCTAGGCTGCCCTTTCGGGGGTTCCAGTTATCCCTGGCTGCCTCAGCACAGTTCTGGGTTGTCCTCAGGGGTTCAGTGCTTCCAGTTGCCCCTAAATGCTCCTAGAGGTGCTCCACGAGTTCCCAGTTACCCACAGTTTTCTCCTTGAAATGGTTCTTGATTGTCATTAGGAATTTTCAGTTGCCCCAGCAAAGTTCTGTGTTGTCACTATGCTGCAACATGGAAAATTCTGACTTTGTATAAGGAAATTTTTCCACTGTGAAGGTGGGCAAACACTGGAATGTGTTCTTAGAGAAGCTGTACACTCTCTGCCCTTGGGGATCTTCAAACCACAGCTGCACAAGCCCCTGAGCAACTTGCTTAAACCACATCTGCTTTGAGCAGGAGATTGGACTGGAGGACTCTAGAAGTCCTCTTCCAACTGGAATCACTGCATGCTGATTTTGAAGGAAAGAAATTATTTTGTTTATTTAATGGGACACCCTAGATCTTGTGATTTGAGTTAAAAATAGAGTTTGGAGTTTTCCCAGCCTCCAGTCGATCACATCTGTGTTTCCAACTTTGCTTACACAATAGGAGAGCAGTTGCTTTCTTGGTAATATTTTAGATGGTACCTGGCTGTGAGAGGTAATTGCAGGGACATGTAGAAAACATTCAGTGATTGCAACTTAGGTCATAGCCAAATTTGACTTTAGAAAATTTCTTTTAAGTTCTTCTACCCTTGTTATTCCAAAGGAGCCAGTTCATCACAGACTTTCTGGAGTTCTGCAACTCCACTGTTAACTGTGAAATTGTATCAGTGTATTTAACTGGAGCACAGGATAAGTGTAGTGAGCCCAGAAAATGCCAGACACTTGCAAAATAGCATGCTATTAAAACCATATGTATAGCAGCTTTTCAGTGACAATTTGATTTGACTTTGTAATTTTGTTAAAAGGACGTAGGCTGGGTCTGTATCACTTTATTAAACGTGCCTGGGAATGGTCCCAGGCAGTGAGGCCAGCTGGCATGGAACAGCCTGCATCTACACTGGTGGACTGGCTTGGCCTGTGCTAGGTGGCTGCAAGCAAATTGCTGCTTGGGTGTGGTTCCTGGCAGAACCCCGCTACCAAAACAGGTCCAGAAGCTGCTTGGGAAAGTTGGAGCCTGCTACATTCATGCCAAGGAACTCTCTCACAGTTTATTAGCATAGGTAACAGAGTTGGAGCACGCAGGCTCATTGTGAGCATGCTAGAATTTACTTTGTACTCAAAGGCAGATGAGCTTTTGTGCTGCAAACTGTTTGTGTGTTTCAGATAGCTCCAAAGGAAAAGACAGAGAAACAAACATTTCTTGTTGCTGTTGTCATATGAACCAAACAAAGCGTGACCCACAGACCTTAGAAAGGCTGAAAAGTACAAAAGTAAAACCCATGGATGTTGCTCATCTTTGCAGTATGTGAGTAGGGCAGTAACATACGTGTGCATAAATCTAACCTACTAAACTATCTAACCTACCTAATCTAACCTAACCTAAACTATGTAGAATAGGAATTAACCTGGAACAGTCAGAAATGCTGAAGTGAAGCAATTGCTTGAGGTAGCCATGAGGCATTTTTTCTATTCTGATTTGTATTTTTGTTACAAATAGGGAAGAATTCCCTCTGTTTCTGATGGCTTCAAAAAACAACCCACAGAGAAGATCTGGCCAATAGTCAGAGGATGTTGCTGGCGCTGTAGTATAAGTGACAAAAATCAGATGACAGTGGAAATCTCTTGGCTTTCCCCTCCTCCAGCTTGGAGAATACATCCATGCAAAGCAGAATGTCATCAGGAGATGATAAGCTTTTTTCCTGGAAGGACTCCTAATATGGCAAGTTGATAGTATCTGCTGTGGTTGCATTTCCCTACCTTCAGAACTGAAGGAATCCTTCCTGGGGCTGTGGAAACAAAGTCACTGAAATGATTGCCAAGTAGAGCCATTTTGCTCTTCATTATGAGGTGCTTTTTACATCTGGACTGAGAAAATATGTCCATGGTCTTTCATGAACTGTCTTTGAGAGCTTCCGTGCATATCCAAGGATGGTCAAAGGGAAGGACTGCACAAACTTTGCTCCAGGGAAACGCTCTGTGGCCAAAAGGCTACAAAAATAGTTTGGCTGCTTGCAGGGCTAATGTAGGATGCATCCTGGTCAGTGGCAAACACTGGGGCTGCAAGGATGCACAGCCTGATGTTTGGCAGGCCACACACCATTCTCTGCTCCTGCCTAAAGAAGGGACTTGCAAAGGTTCATTGGTTCTGAAACATGAAAATAACTCCTCTGGAGCTGTATTTCTGCCTGCTGAAATCAGTGCACAGGCTTTCATTTGAGATCTCCATCTCTGCCTCAAGCCCTTAATCCCAGGTTCAGGGACAGAAGCAACATTACCACAACACAATGGAAATCACATGAACCTTACAATTTATTTTCTATAAACCTCTTTTTGAGGCTGGTATCAGATTATGACACAGTTATACAAGATATAACTTGGACAGAAGAGTCACATAGTGCTGTTCTGAAAGTCTTTCTCCATAGACATCAAGAGTGAGTTTAGTTGCAATGTATGCTATAAATATTCTTGTGGGGTTTTTTTACAAGTTTTAAGCTGCTTCTCAGAAGTGATTCTTTTTCTTTCTGTTTTGCAGTAGTTGATTTTAATTTCAACACCACATATAGTTATGACCACAGTCTCTGCAGAAAGGTGAATTGAAGCTGGCAGATGCAGAAAAGGGCAGTGAGAAAGATCAGCAGAACAGGGATCCTGCTTTACAGTAGGAACTTGAAGGGAATGATTTGTTTAACCTTGCAAAACAAAAGCAGAAATGGGATATGTTTGCTGTCTGGAAATGTATGAGGTGAGTAAATACCAGAGAGGAGAAAAGGAACCATGGGTGCCTTAGAATACAAATGACCAGGAATAAATTTAAGCTAGAAATTACCAAATGGCTTTTAGTTATTTGAACGGTAGCTCCACATGTGGGATGCATGACTGCTTTTAAGATGGATCTTGCTGAGGTGTCGAATGGAAAAGGATGGTGCGGTCATGTGTATAACCAGTGGCTTGGACTGAACTTCTTGGTAGGTGCCTGCTTGTTCTGTCTTCTTGCCATTACTGTGCTCAAAAGTTGTCTTGGAGTGAGATAGACATCCAGCAGATCTCTTCCTTCTTCATCTGGAGTTTCTCTTCCCAATTTTAAATTCTCTTTTGATATGGGTTGCAACACTTCCTAGTTTGAATGTTTGCCTTAGGGAAAATATCCTAATACTTCTAGAGATGGGTCTGATATGTTTTGAGCAGGTTCCCCATACCTGCTCCAGGGCAAGAAAAGCAGCAAGAACAAGCTGGGAAGGATTTATTTTTTTGGCCCTAGCCCAAATCAGTCATCCCAATGAAGACAGATCCAGTACTTGGATCCCATAAAGATTTTTTTGGAGGAGAGAAACCCACAAAACTTTTCAATTCATATTGCTTGGGTTAGATTTGCAGAAGCAGAGAATCTGCTCTTCCAAGGTGGTGGATCCAATTGTAAAGGAGACCAGATTTCTTCAGAATAAGAAGAATTCATGGATATTTGAACAGATATTTCTACCTGCTCTAATGCTGGCATTTCCCTGTCAGGTTTTCAGCAAGCAGAATTGCTAGAGGCAGTGGCGCCTTCATGAAAGCAGTTTTTCTGTATACCTGAAGGCTTCTACCCAAGGAAAGTCTGAGATGGCTTTTTCCCCTCATATTAAGCCATACTGGTGAATTTTCTATCTCATATGAGGCCAAGGCAGATTATTTTGTGTTGTGGAAGTGAAACAGATGTGAAAGAGTAGGTTGACACGGGCTGAAAGAAATGAAAATAGAAGATATATATAGTACACTGGAGACTTAGGCTGCCCTGAAAGCCAGAGGAATGGGATCCAGTAAGGGACAGTCCAATCTCACTTGATGTTCCCAGAAGCTGTGGGAAGAGCAGAGCTTCTAGAGCAGAGTCAAGTTTTATGGAAGTGGATGAGAAAATTCGCTCAATCACACCCAGAGGGTGTCAGTGCCACAGTTTGGCAGAAAAACTAACTTAAAAGAAGAAAAGGGTAGTGCCTTTCTGTCGGGAATGGAGCTGGTCTAACTCACTAGTAATGACCAAGCCATGAGCAGCTGAGGCACTAAAGACCTGTATGACAGATCCCCTGAGCTATGGGGGGCTGGAAGGGAAAAATAAATGCCTTAGAACACTCAGGGGCAAAATTAATGAAAAAAGAGCCCTCAATGGTAAATGAATCCAAATTGTAGAGAATTTTTACTTTTTTTTTCTTCTTTCTTTTTAAATTTAATATAAATTTCTTTTTTTCTTTTAACTACTTCAAGGAGAGCTCTTTGCTAGCAGACATGTATTACAGACACTATGACATCAATCCCATTTTGTTCCAGAGCCTGTAGCAATGGGCAACAGAGCTGCAATCATGGATGAGTTAACAATCTCCAGGGTGACTTGAAGGTATTCAAAAGGAAATTTGCACCTCAGGCACAGCCCTCCACATGCAGAGCTGCTTTGCACATGCTCCCACTGTGACAATTCTGCTGTACAAATAAAGGACTGCCAGTCTGGGAACTATTTTCTTGGTTTCACATATCATAAATGTGCTATGGGTCAGCTAAACCAGTTTGTCAGCACAGACACTGGTAAGAGAACAGAGATTCAGAAGAGGTTGCTCACATCCAGAGGTAAATTATCCTCTGAAGATATAGTGATCAGATGAATCTGCAGTGCCCCAAGAAACCAGTACTGGCTCTGCATGTAACATCCTCAGTAAAACCTTCATGTTGTAGATGAATTGGAGGTTGTTTGTGGCATGGGACAGCTCAGAGCTCCCAGCTTGCCCCAAACATGTAGTAACTTCATATGTGTGCTCGTATCCACTCTGTCAATAGAGTCAGTCAAGTAGAGTGGGAAATAGTCAGGCTAAATCTCTCTCACTCCAAATGATTCTTGGTTTGCAGTGCAGCTTCCTATGTGGTTGGTGAGGAACTTGGCCCTGAATTCCACTTCTTTCCTTGCTTGTTTGTTTCCTTGCAATATTATTCCCACACTTTTTATAGTGTGTCAAAACTCCAAGGTGCCTCTTCCTTCCCCTGGTGCTTAGATAACACAGCTTTGTGTGTAGTTCATCCAATCCAGCTTACCCTTTCAGTTGAATACACATCATATGACAGATAAGAAAATGCAGCCCTTTCATTCTACTCATGTTTTTAGTGCACACTTCTTGGCCATGTTGGCATTAATATCTATTCTTGCCCTTGTCTTTTTGTCTTCTTTTTAAAATAGAGATAAAGTAGACAAAATCTCTACTTCACAGGATTTGGGATTGTTTGAAGGTTATTTAATTAATATTTCTTAAGTATTAATGGGAAGATGCATGGGGGTTATTCTGTTCCAAGTGAGGTATTTGAATCAATACCTACAGCAGCCCAATACGAAGCAATCAGAGGAACTTTATTCCTCTGGCTTGCATTCAGTCAAACCAGCTTAGAGCCCTCTCATGCCAACTGCAGTATAAGGCTTTGAAGAATATATAAAACTGGTGACATAAGCTTGGCCCACTGCAGGAAGCAAAGCATGCAGTGCTAACTCCTGCTAAATAAAGCAGATGACTTTTCTTTTTTCCTTTGTAAAGAGCAGATTCCCTTACGGAAAATTAAAAAAAGGACCAACAAAACACCAAGGTAACCGATCTCATTCCAGCACTTTCAGGTTCTGTTTTTATTGCTCTTGGGTCCTTCCTGCTTCCAATTATTTATGGAAGCTTTGATTCACATGGTGGAGCTGGAATGATTCAGGAGTTTGTTAAGTGAGGAGAAACAGGAAAAGAAGGGCCTGGTGGTTCAGGCAAATTACATCAGTGCTTCGGCATCTCATCCCAGGCCTTGGAAAATGCCATGTCTCCATGAGAAGGACTGCAGAGTGATGATCAGAGGCAGGAGTGCTTTGGTTTCTTGGCCAGTATGCACAGTAACACTAGACATAGTCTCTTAAGATTTATGGGTAACAGTAAGTCAAGTGGGACACATGGGCGTGTCAGTTGTAGCAAGGAAAACACCTTATAGTAGTGAAGAAAATTTCATCCAGGAGGGTGATTGTACATCTGCAGAAAGTACAGAAACTGTGAGGAGTGTCTGATTTTCTTTACATTTCTTATTTGACTGCCAGTGCAGGTTTGCTTGGCTGGATTTTCTTTTTTTCCTTCTTAAGAATAGGAATTATACCTGTGTGATAATTCCTGTGAACTCTGCAAGCACAAAGCTAGCAAAGAATTTATCTGTTTCCTGGGATAATGAAAAGGAAGCTGCCAGGCACTCATTGCAACCTGATATGCTTTAGCCATGGGTTTTTGAAACTGTGGTTTTGGTACCTAGTGAGAGCTTAGCTGAAAAATCTTGAGATGCTAAGGCAGCATGTTTGCATTGACATATTTCCCTTTCAAAGTGGGACTTTGGTTTAAGGACCACTCTGTGCAGAGCTGATAAGAGTCTCTGAAATCCAGCACATTGCTATAGCTCAGGAGACAGTGCCAAAGACAATGGTCGTCCCTTCAGCTAATACAATATAAGAATAAAGTAAAAACCAGTGGCAGTGCCTGGCAAGAAGCGAGTCCCAAAGTAAAAGTGATGAAAGTACACCAGAGAGGAAAAAACAAGTATGTGCTGAATTCAAAATTGTTTTTTAAACTTGATTTGTACTTTTTCCCCTGTCCATTGTGCCCTTTTTTAAGAAATGTACATACCTAATGTTAGTAATGACATTTTACTATATCGTATAATGATCTGAAAAGTCACACCTTGTGGCAAGCTGGTAAAAAACCCTAAACTAGTCTACATCAATAGCCTTGAAATGTAGAAAATCATTGACAGATTCCCATTGATGCTGTTTGCTGCCTGATGGCCTTCCTGCTGAAAGGACTGAAAAGTCCCAGCTGCAGCCTCTGCAGCAGGACCCAGGTGTTCACCCAGCTATCTGGAGACAGGGAAGCCAAAGCACAGACCTTGTGCCAGTGCGGGGCAGAGGGGCTGTGTGCTCCCAGGGCTGCTGCCACCATGCCTGCTGTAGCGCCTGTCCCTCTTCCAGCCCCTCTATAACACGCTGGAGGAATGTGGTGTAGGAAAGCTACAGAAGAAGGAGGTGTAGGCAGTTAGACTGTTCCTCTGGCAAGTGATTCCTCCCTAACTGTGCTCATTTGCAGTAGGCACAAGCAGTGCTGGAAGTGAAGCAGCAACAGGGCCGGGCAGGTCAGTGTGCAATGTCACCGGCAGAGCCCTGGGACTGAGCCAGGAGAAGGGTGAGAGAGTGGAAGCAGGCAGTGGAAATCATAGCACAGGTGAAAAAACTCAGCAGCAGGAAGGTGCCAGCATCCCAGCCTGCCTGGGAGATAGATGTTTTGGGTTGAGGCTGTCACAGCTGGTGGATGCCACCCAGCAGCTGTGGTTTGCTAAAGTGAGTGTCCCTGGCAGCCGTGGTGGGCAGCAGGGCTCTGGTCACTGCCTGCAAAAGGTGCTTTAAGAAGCTGGTTGGTGCTGAGCACCTTCTGCAGGTGCTCTCACAGAAGGAAACCCCAATGGGGAAGTCACTGGTTTCCCCCTTTGCCACCCACACTTCCCTCACAGACCAACACTGGTTTACAGAAGAGCTTTCTGCCAGATAGCAACCTCTGTGGAGTATTCAAAGCCACAGCCAAGGGAGCCTCTCTGCTCAGTGCCAGCCAGCAGCCCCAGGCACTGCATTTCCTTTTCTCACCTTTAAGATGGGGCTCAGCAAGAGAAAAAGTGTGCATGAAGAGGATAATGAATGCCATCTCTTTTGGAGGAAAAGTGACCATCCCCATGAATCCCTTTTCTGCTAGCAGCTCCAGTGCCACTGCAGCAGGCATGGCTGGCAAGGGAATGAAAATAAACTCATGAAGCACTGGGAGGAATTCTCAGGAATGCAAGTTTAAAGTGTTTTAAACCAGCTTAATTAAAGCCTTATCTTCTGGCAGTACAGACACATGTTCAGTTGCAACAGAACTGTTAGTGCAAGTCTGAGGCTGAGGAGGGAAATGTTGCAACAGTGGAGGGCTTTATGCATGGGTGGGAAGTTGTGTTTTCCCTTGGGAGTCCAGGGAGTTAACGGCGGGAACTAGTGAGCACTGTCATTGCAGCAGCAGCCAGTCAGAACCCACCAGACCTTATGTGGGTTAGTCATGTCAAGTCACAAGATGTGACATTAACTGGTGACTCCCGAACACACTGCAAATTGCTTATTTTCATATGCTGAAAGTACAAATAGGAGCAATTATTTTCCCTTTTTATTGGTAAAATAAACTGAGAAAACAAAACTGTTTTGACTGAAAAAAATATTTTGGCAGCAAACAAATTTTGTTAAGGCATTTACATTTCTTCAAAACTCATTTAATTCCTTGTTTAAATTATATTCAGAAAGAATATAATTTTAAAAATACAAAAAAGGGACATTTGAGGATGTAAACATAATTGTTTTGGCTATCCTAGTTTTTCCCCTGGTTGGTTTTAACTTAAACTGTCCTATGATCTTGTTCCAAATTTGTAGGCTACTTACCCCTCCCACAAAAGTTTATTTTTCAGTGAAGTTTTATAGTATATTATATTACATTTATTAACTTAATATACATTGGCTATTTTACCCCTGAAGCATGCCCAGATCCAGTGTGACCAAGCAGCATTGTTATTCCCCTGCTTTAGTCACTCTTTACCAAATAGGATTCCTATATATGTCTTTCTGCATAATTATTCTTTACCAAAATCATTCTCAGGAACACCTGTCTTGCTTATTAATTTTAAAAGTTTGACACTTTGCCTACAATTGCCACACTCCCAGGCCTTTTTTCTTCTCCATGAAGCACAGTAAATAAGGCAATTTCTAATGAAGTCTGTGAGCTAGCACTGATGCCAAATTTGGATCTGTCTGTAAAATCTGTTTCAAAGGAAGGCCCTCAAAAGCAAAGTGATGGAAATTATTGTTATTATGAAATTCAAGTGAACACTTTGTTCTTACCTGAGTTGAAGGTCCAACCTGTATTTAAGACCAGGGGATGATGTTGATTCTGGACATTTTGAGTGGTGTTACATGTTACAGCTTTAAGGGTTTTGTCTAACAGCACTTTGTAGGGAGAGCCATAACTACAGGGGGAAAAAAAGAGAAGCAAATAGTTATTTTGCATTTGAATCCTGCCATCCAAAGGGAACTGGATTTTGCCTTGAATTGCATACATTATTGGAGGAAGTCTGCTCTGAGTTAAAAAAATAAAATGTATTATGAAAACTGAAGAATATGTAGAAGTTTCTTTTATGCCACAGTGTGAAAGGGAAGGATGGAAAATTAATAGTTCCTGTGTTTTTATCCAGGATCCTAATAGCTCAGAAAATAAATGGCTGATCTAGTGAAGGTGAAGTTGGTTGCAATGGGAGAATAATTGCAATTACCAGTAGGATACACAGTTTTCACACAAGGCTAATTAGAGATGTCTGATAGCACCACAGCTATTTTTAATTAGCCATATATGTGGGAGAGATTAAAAAAATCTTCTATTTAGGTACATTGTCTGGCAGGAAAAATTCAAGAAGCAATAACTACATGGCCTCTAAGCCAGATGAGTATTTTTGATCCTTTCCCTCAGACAGCAGTAGGCTATTATGAATTTCTTCTGGTCTGGGTTTTCATTTTGTAAAGGCATTATTTGATTTTTTTTCTTGGTGTTAGCTATTGGTAGCTTCATTTTCATCCCACCACATCCACATCCTTTAGACATCTCCTGTGTTCCTAAAAAGCCCATATTTGCTTCTGATGGATGATGTACAGAATCTGGTTGAACCTGGAGGGTGGACAACCAGTTCAGAAGGCTCCAGAGACAGGATTCTTCTCTCTAATGAAAATGCCCACACAAAAGCCTGGGGAAATTTTGTATGGGCAATCACTCAGAGGTGTTTTTCTTTCTCATTTCATTGGTTTATGCTGCTTCTGCAATCTGTTCCCAGGAATATTCAGAGGGCAATTTTACTGCTTTGCATGCCTATGCTGTAATGCTGTCAAAAGACACAATCAGGGCCATCATAGAGTAATATGGGTGCCTAAATAGCTTTGCCTGAGACAGTGGCCATTTAATGGTCTAGATAAAGATCTGTCCACAGCCTTTCATCTTTCTTGACCAGCTTGAATTTATGTATGCATTCATTTTGAACAGCTACATGAATATAGAGAAACAGTTGTTAAGAGTGTTTGAAGTCTTGTTATAGAACAATTTCCAAGAAGTGAAAAGATGAATGCAATAAAATAATACTCCAACCATTCTACTCTCAAAGTATTTCATAAACACTAGCTTCTTCTCCAAACACTTTGCTCAATTAGAGAAACTTCATCCACAGTTTACAAAAGAGGTATTTGAAAAGCAATGAGCTGGAAATTTCAGTGAAGCTCCCACACACTTTCCTTGGCTCAATGCAACTTAATTTCCTTCTAGACACCAAAATGTTTGGTGTTTCCTATAAGAACTACACTATAGGCCTTTTGAGCCCCTAAAACTGGTGTCTCTAATGCAACCTTGACTATTGTAACAATACTGACCTTTTATCAGGTGCTTGGCAGCTGCTTAAGAAATTATTCTTCACCAAGTGGTGGTGCTTGATAGGCTCTCTGCAAAGAAGAAATCTTTACCATGTTGAAGATTCCCCCAGAATCTTTTTGCCAGATGCAGAAATAATCTCCACATGGGCAGAGGCTTCCTAGGTTGACTACCTCCACCCCTTCTTGCCCAGCAGTGTGTTGCTCACAATTCCCACCACAGATCTTACTTTCCCTTGGATGCACTGCTATCCTTCAGCCTGTCACCATAAGCCTCTTGTTAAGTGAAAATGCATTTGCTTCAAGTTACTGACATGGTTGGAGTTGGATTTATGCTGTGAGTCAGCCTTATCTGACCCCTAGAAATGTGTGGGGTTTGCAAATGAACCCAAGTGCATGTGCTAGGCCTATATGGGAAAGTAGACACCCAGATTAATTTTGCCAGATCTGTTCAGGACCAGAGCAAAGTTATGTGACTGCTTATTTTCATTTGGCCCATGTGCCATATGGAAAATAGCTGCTGTGTGCTGGGAAAATACTGGTAACTTTCTAAACATTCATTAAAAGTTCATTTTCCAGAGAAATAAAATATATTCTGGCAGCTTCAGATTTTATGGATATTGTTTGGTTTTTGTTATCAATTTTCTGCTAAAATTACTCCTTTCCAAGGCACACAGTACCTTTCTCATGTCACTGCCGTTAGCAGGGTCTGCATCATTGCCCCAGGTGTGGCCTTCATTCCGGGATTCAGGCATGTGCTTAAAGCAGCAGGGTGCTTTGAAAAGGATCTGAGCCTTTCTACCTGAAACTAAAGCCAAATCATATTGCCTGGCCCTTGTGCTTCACTGCAGTCCCACACTGTGTGTGTGCCCACCTACAGCTCCATCCCATTCCCTGTTGAATTCCCTTGATTGGGAACAGCAACAGCCTGCGTATCTCTGGGACTGACCTTTTGCAAAGGATCTCTTTCTAGCAGGGGTTTCATACAAAAGGCTCTCAGGGAGTCTGGCCTTCCTTCCACTAGAAAACTGTGTGCAGTTCTCCAACATTTGGTAGTATTGTTGGGAATCTTGAGGAATTTTGGGGAATCACTTCATCTTACTTCTACTGTTCCTTATACACGATCCAGAGTTGAAAACGCATGAAACTGCAACTCTTTTGAAAGCAGTGCCTCTGAAAATCAGGACCAAATAATTCCACAAAAGTAGCAAATTTTCTGTAGTCTGAGGTTTTCAATGAGATTCTTTCTCAAAACAGTTTTAAGATTCTTTTACTACATATCTCATGTTACAGTCATATTTTGATGTTCCTATGACTATTTTTTAATCTACAATCACTTTGTTCAAGAGTCAATGCTTTATGCTGCAGAGCTCTCCTAACATTACTGAGAAGTTCATGTTCTATTGAATAGCCTTACTGCATGAGTGACTGTGTTATTTCTCAGGCACCCCGTTTTTCCTTTGATCCAGGCACATACAGGCATGATCCCGAAGAGGCCTTAGGAGATCACAGGGATATTTGAAGATACTTAAAGGATATACAAAAATAAATTGCATTTCCTCCCAAATAGTTTCAGCTCCAAGGTAAATACAAACCTTTGTGTTTTGAAACAAACTGGATTTGGTGGATCATTGGGCAATTAGCAACAGTTTATCTGAAGTACTGTCTGTACCCTCCTGCACTTAATCAGCTCTTTGCTCCCTCAGCTCTGGAAGAGTAAAGGGGTGAATCCCTTGGAAAGAACAATAAAATACAGATTGCTAAATTTAGTAGTGCTGACATTGAAAGGGGGCCCAGGCTCAGATTTTACAGGTTATTGTGTGTCCTTTCACTTTTTGTATTTTCTGTGTGTTATGGAGGTCTGAAATTCACCTCAGGCTGTGACTTAACTGAAATCCCCTTACACATCATTGACACTGCTTCACAGACCTAAGTTACTTATGGAAATTACTTTTACTGCTCTCAGTGCCATGGAAATATCACATAACTACCTTTAAAAATTTTACTGTGATGCTTTTCTCTGCTTTGTGCTCAGCTCTCCCTCCTGTAACTGGATCCACTAGAATGTAATTGAAATTCTCTGTGGAAGTTATGAAGCTACCTCAAAGTTTCTATTAGGCTCACAAATAGCAGCTGGAGTTGGTAATATTTACTGATGACTCCTTTCTGCCAGCGGGAAAGATGTGTTTACTACACTCTGGGAAGGCAGCTGAAGCCCCTCCAGGAGGTAATGTCACTCAGCACTGCTCACCAATCTTGGCCCTCCTGCCTCTCCCAAGCAATTCCTGTGGTTACCTGTTCAGGCTGCCTCACTGTGTACTTGCTTTGATGCTAAGAGACAGTGATAATTGCAGCATTATGAAACACTCAAAAGATTGGCTTGGCTGAAGGATATAAATCTGGGAGAGGAAATGCTGGGATGATGAATGATTTCACAGACCAAAGGATTCCCATGTTGACGTGGTAGCAATAAAACTTCTTAACTCCGAGCACTGCAATCTCAAGTGAAAGGAAACCCTGGCAGTCTTCCATGAATGATGTGTTCAGACCTTGATGTTTTCCCCTTGCTTTGTGATCAGTGCTGAGGATAGAGACGGGGACTAACTCTCTTCCACATGAGTCAAAACAAGAGCCTGCATGGTGGCCAAACCAGTGAGATCACGGAAGGGCACAGGAGAAGCTCACGGTTATTATTTCACCCAGCTGGCAGAAGCCATAAAGATCACACGATACAATTATCTCAGCCTCCAGGAAAGAAGCAGACACTTTGACTCCCTGCTCTTGACTGTGTAGAAGTAACACTGGAGACAGTCTTCTCTAATTTCCTTTTTATATTCCAAAGAATTATGGTATGAGTTCTGCATCCTGATGAAACTTCTGGACTAATTATTTCACACTGAGTTACTAAAGTCAATTGGAAACAGTGGGCAGAGAAAAATACCTCGAGAACAGAAGGTGTTCTTCTCAACTTGAGAACTGCTTCCCAAAGTAGACCAGCTTGGTCATGAGGTTTTCTGCTCACCTGCAAGCCTCAACTGCGGCTTGAGGTTCTTTGAAACTTGCATGAACTGCTGACAAGAGACAAAACAAACCCCCTAAAAAAATCACTGAGAAGATTTTAGGTGATCCGGTTAAAAAAATTGGCTGTGCATCATGTGGGTTTTCCAGCAGCTGTTAGCAGTGTAGCTGACTTCATAGAATCATAGAATGGTTTGGAAGGGACCTCAAAGATCATCCAGTTCTATCCCCTCTGCCATGGGCAGAGATACCTTCCACTAGACCAAGTTGGTCAGGCCCCATCCAACCTGGCTTTGAACACTTCCATGGAGGGGCATCCACAGCTTCTCTGGGCAACCTCTTCTAGTGCCCCACCACCCCCACAGTAAAGAATTTCTTTCTAATATCCAATCTAAACTCACCCTCCTTATGGGTAAAAAGTCATCACCCTTGTGCCATCACTACATGTCCTTCTAAAAAGTCTGTCTCCCTCTCTCTTGAAGACTCCCTGTAGATATTTCTGGGTAATGTGTACAGAAGTTAAATCCAAATACACCCCAAAATTCTTCTGGAGTGTATTCTGAAGTCCTTATAAGGTGAAAAAGTTCAGCTTAGGTAATCCAGGAGTCTGTGCTGGCAGTGTTTATTATTGTTGTCTCTGGTGACTCTTTCAATTACAGGATTGCTGTTGCTACTCTAGCATTGTATTTATCACCATCATAAATGTGCTCTGTAGACATTGCACTAAATAATATAATGGTAGCCAACAAACACCTATTCCCAGAGGGTTAGTGGTTTTAAACAAACAAACAAATTAACTAAAGTGGGGAAAAAAACAGCATATATAAAGATTTATCCAAGGCAACAGTCCCAAACGTAGACCTTTCTCTCCCTTTCTATAGCACAAACAAGCTATTCACATGTCTTCTGAGAAGATGCAGGGTACAGGTAATCATATATTTTGTGTATGAGATAACAATTCCTATTAATGAACCATTCAAAGGGAGTGGCTGTGAGAACTTTTTCTATGCTGGTGTACCTGATTTAGGAAGCTGTGGGTGGCAGAATGAGAGGCTTCTTTTAGGTTTCACTTAATTTGAGAAAAGTTTTGGATGCTTTTTGTTCCTGATACCCTTAAGTAGTAGTCAAAGTATGAATATAGACCATTATTTTCCTTCCCTGTGGAAATACTGACTGATCTGTGCTGGAAAAGCAATGTTCAGGCTCTTGCAAACTATTCAGGAGCAGGGAGTAGTTGTTAGTTTTCCTATGAAGGAAGTGTGGGATTTTTTGCTTGAACCTGGAGCTGCACAGGAAGGGTCCTCAGAAGTTAAAAATGTTACAAGTGGAGAAACAATAAAAGTTGGGGGCTGCCACACCTCACTTTTCCTCCCCCCGTGCAGATCACTCACTACAGAGAGCACAGTTCAGCGTGGCTGTATGGAGCTGTGACTATGTCAGACATCACTGCCAGCCCTACCCTGTGTGGTTCACTTTGGGCTGAGTCACTACTGAAATTACAGTGGCCTCTGCACTGCCGGAGGAAGCACCTGCCTCCCACAACCCAGACTGGCTCTGCAAAACAGAAAACAGGCTGGAGGGCAGGAGTCAAGGGTGAGAATAGTTCCATGAAATAAGAAAGAGTTTTGAAATCACACAAATCAGGAAAGAAAGCAGAGAATAATACAAGGGAAGAAAAAATGAAATCAAGGTTTCACCAGAATTTAATTCTCAAGGATCTATTTCTTGATTTTTTTTATTTTGAAATGTCATGTGAACTTCTTTACACAAGTTTGTGTTACCTGAATGTTAATTGTATTGATTTGAATATGCTTATATAAATCATGAAGATATCAGCAGGCTGGTGTCTGGCTCTCATGGAGGAATCCACAAGAGAAGAGCCACCTCAGCAGGCTGTCACAATCTGCTAGTACAAGCAGGGGTCGTGATGGTTCGTTAACTGATCTCAGAGTGCAAAAAACAACACAGAGGGGACTTCAGTATTAATCAAAACAAATTCACCTATATTGAGTGCCCACAGCAAATGCAATAGAAGGATCTAGAAAGGAGATAAAGTAGAGAGAGAGAGAGAGAGAGAGAGAAAGAGGGGAGGGGTATAGCTACCAACGGAGAGACGAAATCCTTGTGGTCTGGCCAACAGATCCGTCTTGCCACGTCAGGGAGAATCTCAAAGTCTTGGTTAACTCAGGGTCTGTTACAGTCCTCTGCAAACACAGCTGCAAACAATCACTTGGCAAGCATCCACCTCAACCAGGCCACAGCTCCAGTCAGGGTCTTCAGGGTCTTGGTCTCTGTCCTTGCGATGGTCATGAGGCAAATGAGGGAAACTTCAGACTGCCCCACACCAGCCCAGAGCAAACAATCTGAGAAGGGTGTAATCTTGACTGCCTGACCAGAGGTTCAAGACAGAGGGTGTATGCCAAAGGCTGTTGGTTGCGAGACTGTGTGATTAATGTATCTCTTGGCTTTCCCTGTGGAACTTGATGAAGAGACGTCTTGTAGCTCTTGATCCAAGAGTTGATAATAGTGAAATTATCCACATCAACTGGCTGCAAACCAGAGGAGGAGGGGAAAGGAAAAGATCCTGTGATGATGTAAAACCATGTCTTGGTTTTGGCTGGAATAATTTTCTTCCTACTAAACAGTACAGTGTTGTGGCTTGGATTTAGGATGAGAATAGTGATAATAACACACTGATTTTTAGTTGGTGAGTAGAATACTCTAAGTCAAGGACCCTTCAGCTTGTCAGCTGACTAACACTGTCCAAAGAGATATTCCACACTATATAGAGTTGTGCTTGGTGTATAAGAACAGAGAAAAACTGGTACAACACAGACAACAAATGCTGTTTCAGTGGCTTCAAATTAAGATTTCAAATGAATGTGGAAGTTTGTCTTTCTTTTTCTGTCTCTGTACAGGAAAGCTCCAGGAGAGCTGTGCAAGAAATGTTTTTCTGATGGAGGTTTATTCAATTACATTGCTTGGGGTGGGATGAAAGACTCATAAAATCAAGATATTTTAGACCATGGAGGACCAAAGTGAAATTGACTCCAGAGACAGAGGGAAGGCTTCTTGTGGACTTTACAGGTTGTCTTAAAAGACAGGCCTTTTGGGTTGGAGATGCGAAGCCACAGGAAAGAAATGGGGTGCCTGCTGTGGGTGAGAAGGCACAGCAGAGTTTCAGAAGGGCAGTGGGACTATACCAGTGGATGCTGCTTCTTTTTTTGTAAGATTCCTTCCTGCAGTATAATGAATTAGACATAAGAGATGTTTAGAAATCAAACTTTAGCAGAGACTGGAGATTTCCGGGTATTACACTGCAGCAGAAACAATCTCTGTGAGGGACTGCCAGCACAAGCAAGACATTCACTGAGGTTATCAAGCCAAAGTTTACCCTGGTGTGCACACTGTTCCAGCAGATGCAGGGGAAGTTACACAAAGGCTGTGATTTACCCTGGCACTTGCAAAGTCCTCATTGTGCCTTATTCAGTAAACTTAAAATGTCTCAGGAAAGAGAAAAGAAAGGAAATTCCATGCTTTACTTTGCAGGTCAAAGCAATTTCCATCGCTTGCTCTGAAGAAACTTGCAGCAAAGGCTTGGCTCCACTGAAATTAGTGGCAAAACTCACTTGATTTTGTGCTGCTTCACATCTGATGTGTTTTTCTTGGCAATTAACCTCTCTGACTTCTGTCACACCTTGAATCTTGCTCATGACTGCGTGCCTATTGCCTCCAAACTGGAAAGTGCTTTGTGTGGGCCAGTACATTTGTTGCAATCACCTCCTTCCGCTTTCTTACTTATTCTTCTTGCCTCCTGTTATTTCCCTTTTTCCAGAGACAAATTATAGTTGCACATTGTGCTTTTTCCCCATTTGCAAATATGCATGCATTTTCCAGATGTCAATCCTCAAGTGCACATGGTAATTCTAGGTGGGATCTGAAACTCTAAGAAGGTGATCTACCTCTTCTTGGAGTTGGGGCCTGACCTAAAAGAAGCTTTGAGACAGCTCTGGGAGCCATTGTACAGTGGCTGTTGCTGTCATGGAAGAATTTTCTGGAAGTTTTTGTAAAAGATGATCTAGAGCCATATTCAGATTTACTCCTTGGTTTCCAGCTCTGCAGCTCTGTGGCCTTTGTGTGAAGGGATGGGGAGCAAAGGCTCACCCTAAAAGCCTGTTAATCTAAACCTCATCTGAAACAAATGCATTCTTTTGAAAAGGCTTGTCATTTTATATCCAGTCACTGGTGCTGGCTCTTCCTTTGCACACAACTGTCTCATCTTGTTATGCATGCCTATGTACATTTCAGAGGTCACCTACTAAGAACTGGCATAATTTGGTTTTGCATTTGACCTGCAAGGTTACACTCTTTGTTGCTCCCAAAGGCTGTATTTCCTGGGATTTGGGAGGAATTTTCCAATAAAGTACTCACTGCAACTGCAAACTTTCTGTGTGTCTTGCCATCCTCCTTTCCCAAGGGCCTGTCCCGCAGCTGCCTGGCAGTGCTGCCCTTTGCCCTGCAGCAGTTTTCTCTCTGCCCTCACTCAAGGGGAGTGTGTGTCTCACTGCTCCTTTTCTCCCTTCCCTCTTCCATTTTGCCAGGGGGGTCTGATGTGTCCCAAACTGTCCAGTTCTCCCCTGTTCCAGCTGGCTTTTCGGGGTGCTTTTAAGGCTTGCCAGGAGACAAGCAGAACTCAGGTAGGTATGGGAGATGTGCCACTCTGGAGTACTATGGCTTGCAGTGGGATCTGCACAACTGCAGAGGTGGCCCAGGCTGCCAAAAAGGTGCTGGCCATTCTTTATCCCACTGTCTTGTCAGGAGAGGACATCAAACTCACTCCAGCTCACATCAATAGGTGCCTCTGGCTTTTCTTACTGTGTTTGAACTCATCACACTCAGCAGTGATGGAAGCTACAGAGTGCCCAAGAACATCAGCTTGATCACGGGAGAATTGCTTCTGTGAGGTCTTCTGCCTCAATAGCTCTCAGTCAGTCTCCATTACTTAAGGTATACAGGGCCTTCCCAGACACCCTTTGCTTTTAAAGCAGCAGTAAGAACTTAATGTACATGGATGATGGGTCTCAAAAGGACATGCTGGATGTATTAGATTAAATGCTTTCTGTTAGCAAAGGTTTCACAGAAGCCATTCCTATGGTCTTCCTCTTGTATCCTCAAACTAGACTGTCCTATGCATGTTTGCAACAGAAGGGTAGGATGTTCAGGCACTAAGAATTCCTTTTCCTTGGCTGTGTTAACCTTCCATGTCTTGTTTCTAGAAGTCATCTTTTTCCTACATGGTAAGCTCTGATGCTTACTGGCATTACTAAATTCACCAAGGCTGGGTTTGCAGTTGATGGGTTTGCAGTTCTGCAGCTTGCAGAACTTCCCAAAAGCAGTAGGCCCATATACAGCAGTACAAAGGGGTCTTTCTTAATCCCCTTTGTTCCAATTCCCAAAACTACACACCAGCAAGCCCAGTGCACATTGCCTGGTATTTCCTAATAAAAAACAGCTTAGGCTTATAACTGCAAATGGTCTTTACATGATGGTATAGTCATGGTGTCACCTCACATGATGGTACAGGGGTAATGTCTCCTACCATGAAACTTAGACTTTCAGAAGAGCTGACCTGTAAATAAGCTCTTTTTGGATTAAATGTTCAGAGTTGAAAGGTGAGTCTGCCACTGTTGTAAGCCCCAGAGCACCAAGTGTCTTTGGTCGCAGCAAGCTCAAGTTGAAATACTAAAATGTTGTTCTTAAAAACTCTAAACTTTCCACGTTATTTTATTATTATGTTGGTTTAAATTGTATGTTATGTGATGGCTGGCTAGGAATTATCTGAGTTGTGAGTATGAACTTGTCGAAATGCATCAATTCATCTTTTGCTAGACAAGAAGGAAGTGACATAGCATCTATCAAAAAAACTCCCAAACCTGTCCTTGCAGATTGTCCTTAAAAGAACCCTTTTCAAAGTACAAAAATGTGGTTTCTATAAGTACAAAGACTTTCCTTTTCCTCCTCACAGAGGTGCTCATTATGTTTCAGTGTGCCCAGGTTGATTCTGTGCTGGGCTCTTCTTGTACCCAAATAAAGACCTCTCTTCTCCCCTGTAACAAAGATTCAATTTGAGAAAATTTTGTTGATGTATGTGGATCAAATCCCATCACCCTACATGGGATGTTAATGCAATTACAGGGATACATGGTTTTTTTCTGGATTTACATTCATGAAGGAAAGGCTGAGCCTGACTTTGAAGATATTCCAGACTCATTTCTGATGGCAATCATCACACTTGGCAAGAGTGAAATTACCTCCTTGTTGATGAAGGCAGATACCACCCACTAATCTTGATTGAACACACACCAATCCATAAATGTGGGCCCTTCAGTCAATTTTCTTGAAGAAAGAAACAATGGAAAAAGTTGAATTTTTCTTTTCTTATGGATCTGCTTCAGAAGAGGGCTACACTGTGACTGAGAATGCCATGTCTAATTCCTGTGAACAGGAACAACTTCTCATAAGGTGTTCTGCCAAACAAACTCTTTTAATTATTTTGCTCTTATAGAGTGCTGTCTGAAAATAGAATTAATTTTCTGCAAACATGAATAAAATCATGAAAGGAAATGAACAGGATAATAAAATGCTCTTGAAAGTCCTAGATTTGTTATGGAGAAGATAAAAGAGTCAGTGTATATAGGTGTTAAAGAGACCATTATTTCCTTTTTCATTCTCTTTTTTTATATCTACTACAATTCGTGCTCTTTTCTCTGGAAAATATTTTGGATACAAAATTGAGGAGAAAAACTTTTGTCTGTTTTCAGAACAGCCAGCTAACAGACAAACTTGTTTCTCTGCTTCTTTTTGTAACACATATTGAAATGAAAATGTAAGCAAATGAAAGTGAGAGGAGTTTAAACAAAAATTAATTTTTAAACATTTTCCTTTGGATCTACAAAGAGAGAGGAAGCTGCTTCTTTGTAAGGAAAATGTTGCTTTTATCCTCCTTTCAGTTTTTGAAGGAGAAGGTCTTTGTAGAATTTACCACACAGGAGGGATTTATTGCCCAGAGCCAAGCACAACTGAGAAAATAATTTTGACCTGATACATAGAAGTAATGTCTAGACAGAGAGCATTGAAGTGCTCAAGGGAAAACTCAGAGTAGGAGCCAGTTATGACAAATTGAGCTTTTGAAGTGACAAATAGAAGCAAACATGTAAAAAGCTGAAGATTTCATAAAGTAAATGCGAGATTTGCTGCTGACCTAAATGAAACTGGAAGACAGGACAAGCTAAATGAGAATATATTTGTTTCTGGTGCCTTCCTCTTCCAAACAGGAGCCACAGCAATTGTTGGTGGGGCCATGCTATGCAACCAGAAAGGTGTAACCACCTTTTTCATTTGACTTGGGTTTCTAAACAAAGCCAAGACTTTCTTTTACCTGGTCCAGGTAGAAGTCTGGATTGATCTCACAAGAATTTTCATTAGGATGACCTAGAGGTTAATGAACTGCTTTGTATGGACAAGTATTGTAATTAACTGGGCTGAGCTCTGTAGGCAGCTGAAGGGAGCTGTATTTGTGAGGTCCTGAACATGTCATATTTGGGGGAAGTTTGCCTTAGCAAAGCTAAATGCTTATTTGATGGTATTATGGTTTGTAAAGACACCAAGGGGTCACCTGCTTCTGCAGGAATAGAACTGAAGAGTGATTTCAGATTATCTGTGCTTCTGAAATGTTAGAAGTGGAAATCTGATATTGGTATGAAAATTCTGATTACAGAATAGAATTATCAAAGGAAAAGACCTATTGCCAATTGTCATTTGCACCCCCGCAAAATAGCCTGGGTTCTTGATCTGTATCAAAGCATTCAGCCTTTCTCTCTGCTAATTCACTAAAGAGCCTGTGGCATTGAAATTGACTCCAGAGTGACAAACTAAGGAAAGTTACTTAAATACTGGAGTATTCTTGACTAGAGAACATTAAAAAAAAAAAAAAAAAAAAGAGGAAAGAGCCAGGAATTGTTTATATTTAAATAAGCACAGCAAATAGGAACTTTCTTTTCTTTCTTTCCCTAGACTCTGATAATTTTTTTGGTTGTTGTTTAAGTAGGAAATCTGAATGTTTATCAAGGCAAATAATAAATCCTCACTATCTTAACTAAAATGGCAATAAGAAGCATGCAATAGATGTTGTTCTTCTCAAATTTCTTTGAGACCACATTTTACCTGCTGCTGTGTGCTACAAAAATGATTTAATTTTGACCAGTAATAAATTATTGAAGTTCTTGAGTTCTGATGCATTCTCAGATATCAGCTTTAAGAATATGTGGATGTGTTCTACATGGTGGAGTGTCTTGCACCAAAGGTTTCTGGCCCCTTTACTTTGGAGGGAACTGGAGCAGCAAAGGAAGAGCATGAATCTGGAAGTGTTAGATGATCCAGTGCAACATCCTGTAATAACATCCTATTATGCTTGTCTGAAATTATTTGATCTCTCTTATTTTGGGCGGCTGGGGAGGTGGGGGGAGTAAAATAGATGTCAAGAAATTATCTTCCTTCGTTTATTAGGTCAAATGACTCTGGAAGAGTTAACCTAGTCCAAAACCTGGACTGACTGACACTTAAATGTCTGCTTTGATGCTCAGTCAATGACCTTGAGTTACACATCACTTAAAGCATAGCAATAGTTTTAAGAACCTGTTTCCTGCTTACACTCTTCCATGCTGACTTTCAAGAGAATGACTCCACCATGTATCACAGGACAGGAAATGGCCATAAACATGGCAGAAAAGAAGATGATGTTATTGCAGGCTTTTGTATTTCTGGTATGTTTAATTTTCTTTGGCTGTAAAAAGGACATTTTAGGTTTAATCCATGAAATTAGGTTTGTAGAAAGTAGAAAATGGAGGTAATCTATGGGGCATGAGAACTACACAAGGGGAATGTCTGAGAATAAATCTAAAATGGAAATGTTTGCAGTGTCTTGCGTAGGGCACAATCAACATAACCAGAACAGGATATTGCCTGTTGCAAGAGTATGTAAATTACTTGGCAAGTGCAATGCCCTGTATTGATCTATTGGTGTTCTTGGGTTGTAGCTAGAGTCCTGTATCAGAAGTGATGAGAGATAAGAAGGAATGACCTGAGAGTCTTCTAAAAAAGCTTTTCTAAAAGTGCATTACTTTTGGACAGGTCTAGGTAATAATCCATGGCAGCTGATCTGATCCAACCAGAATTACAGGGTTACAGGCATGATAAAAACACAATTTGCAAGCAAGTATGAATGCCTAACAAAATATATGTGATAAGACTTGATAGCAGCAGCATTAAAGTATTCCTTGCTTCCTTTTGCACCAAGCGGTAAATGTTTATCATGTCTGAGCTGTATCACTGATCTTTAGTGTATGACAGAGCATGCCCACACAGCCACATGATTCTGCGTGGGCATCTGTTGTCAGGAGGCATTGCTTGGGAAAGTGTTCGCTTCAAGCATGATGGCAGTGAAATTGCTCCTAAATGCAGTTGTGAGCTGCTATTAAATCACTCTTTGGACTGTATGCAAGGGGTTGCCAGCAAATACACTGTAGGTTTTCTGCTTTCCCCCAGGACAAGAAAACCATCTCCTTCTTTTTTGATTTCCTTTGTCTTACTTTATATGCAATATGGGGAGTTTTTTCAGAGAAACAAGATTTCACTTTTAAAATGTTTATTGTTTTTCTGGTTTATTTTCTGCTGCTGATTGTTAGTAGGAACACCAAAAATTCACACCAAAAACATTGCAAGAAAGGAAAAAATTAAATCCTTCAAGTGCTAATAGCTCCTTCTTACATATGTGAAGATGTATATACAATGTAAAAATACAGTTTTTAATTTTTGTCTTAGGCAGTTGTTTGTGATCATTTGCCTTCTTTCCCATTATAACACTAGATTTGTTTCTGGCACATCTTTATTTCTGGCACATCTTTCCCTGTCTAGAAGGATATGTTGGAGACACACAGCACTCTCCTGAGAAGCATGCAGTCTGTATATGTAATAAATTCTTCATCAGCCCCATTTATAACTTTGCTTATGGTGAATAATATCACATTTTCTCTGAAGTAAAAAGTTTAATTATCCTTCTGTTTTACAAGGAAAGCTTTGTAAATCTCTTGTAATTACAGGCTGCTAAATATTATCTAGCATTGAAATTTATTCTACTTGAACATACAAAAATTATTTTCATCTTTATTGAAAATTCCTGAATTATTTACTTAGCTAAAGACTTGAATGATTAAGTGTGAGTGAAGCAAAGGAGAAGAAGACCTTTTCAGCCAAAGATTTTCCTTTTAAATGTGGGAATTTTGTCTAATTTCACACCAACATTAAAACAAGGCCTACACCAGTAAAAACCCAGGTTCAAGCCCATGAAGTAGAAATTCTAAGTGTGAAACCTTATAGTAGAGCCTTTGACAAATTCAGCAAAACTGGAATTTTATCCTGAGGCTTTACCATCTCTTTCGTGGTCATGACTGTAGGGGGATGCAGTGTGGGTAAATGAAGGTGGCATAGAAGGTACTGTTATCCCCAATGAGTTGCAGCTGGACCAATTACTAAAGATTAGAAGCAGGCCTGATCTTAACAAGCCACACCTGTGGCCAATAAGCACAAGTGGTATAAAAGAGTGGATTGGTGGGATCTGGAGTCAGATGACTGCTGCAAGGACCAGGAGCAGTCAGTGCTTAGAGGAGCTGCCTGACAGCAACATTGAGGAGGTATGAAGCTCTGGTGATATGAAATCCTTGCGCTATAATGATGTTAGAACTCATGCTAGCTAAGACAACACATGAACATTTCAACTTTAAAACTCAGAGAAGCTTGAGCTTTTTATTCCCATTTATTTTGAATGATGGAGCATAATTACAGTCCCTGTGCTCCACATTCAATTTTTTCTATTTTGCGGAAGTGCTAAGACTTCAAAGCAGAGAAGATTCATGGGCAGGACTTTTTACCACAGAACTGCTGAAGAAAATACCAGTTTTTGAAAGGCTGGTTTCTGAAAAGGCATTATAATACTTCAATATTTTATTCTGCAGTTTGTAGTTAAAACTCTAATCCTCCTACAAATTCCCCAAAGCATTTTTCTTGCAGGGTGGGGGGGGGGGTTCATTCTGGAATGCTTTTTAAAATACAGATGTGTATGAAGGAGTATTTAAGCTTGCATGACCCAAGCAGGAATGGGAGTTAATTTGAAAACAGAGTGTAGCATTTCAAAGCATGGAATGAGGAAAGTTTTCAGCACTGAACTTACTCATCAACCCAGTAAGTTGCCATATAGATGATTTTTCCACATCCAAAACCTTCCAATGAGCCCAGGATCCAATTAAAAACTCTTCTTAATGCGGAAGCTGATCCTGCACATCTTTCACAAGTTGGTCATTAGCAATCTAGGCCATTCTGAAGAATAAAGCCAGGCCCATGGGTGTTGGATGTTAAAGGAGCTCATGGAGCAGTATGAGCTGCATGTGGTTTTTGACTCCGTTCGTTTAGGTGGGAAGGTGGGACCGTGTTTGGCCCTTTGAAGGGACATGCAGTAAGCACTCTGTACATCTAATGCACAGCCCCATGCAGCTGAGAGGAGTTCACAAGTCCTTGTGCCGGTGGTGGAGAGCAGCCTTCCCTGCTCAGGTTTCACAGCCCCCTTTGGCCACTTTATGGGATGTATAAATCTAGGAGCTGAGAGTCTTATGGAGCTTCCCACATATGCCAACAAAGGGTGATACATGCTACTTGTTTTCTTTTGCTGCCTTTTCATTCCTCTTAAGCAATACATAAATTGATTGCTTGTTTTTCTTGTACAGTTGTTGATGCTGAGATCCAGCTATTTAACCTATAGTGTAGATTCAGAAGAATTTCTTTCCTGGGGAGTTGCTCAACTTGGGCCAGTGTAAATAGGGTAAGAATCTCTCTGGACGACACTAGTGGATTTATTCTGGTTTTATATTTGTAGAGCAGATGTTTTCTTGGTCAGAAGTTCTATTTCAAAAGCTTCAACAGCAGTTAAGCTTTGATAATACGCTCCCTTCTTTGCTTTTTTATGAACACCTGCCAGAAGAAAGGAAAGGGTTTCCTTCTTCTGAATCCCAAGTACATTAATCTCTGAAGTGACTGGTCAGGACGAAGTTGAAGTGTCAGATCATGATATCTGAAGTAGATTTTAGTGGAATTGCTCAATATTACACATTGTTGAGGAAGATGGGGGAGGGCTAGTTTTGTTTTTGAACATTGCATCTGAAAAATCCTGCTTCCTAAAACTTTTCAGCTCTTTCGTGGCCAGGGGTGAGTTCTTTTATTTTAAACTTTTTTGGGTACATACCTTGCAAATGTTATTGCTTATTAATTTGTTGCAAAAACCATTTAGGTTACAAGGGACCTCAGGAGGTCTGTAGTTCAACCTCCTGCCCAAAGCAAGATTAGCAATGAGATCAGCCCACATTGCTCAGGGCTTTTTGCAGCCAGGTCCTGCAATCCCCCAAGGACTGAGATTGCTCAACCTTTTGGCAACTGAGCCACTGCTTGACTGTCCCAATGGGGAGTTTCCCCCTTCTATCCTGTTTTGATTTGTGGTCACTGCCTCTCTGCTATGTACTTCCCTTCTTATCTCTTCTCAAAAGTGCAGGATGTCCACTCTCAGGTACCCAAAGCCACCCCTTCTCAAGCCTGAACAAGTCATGGTCCACCAATGTCTCCTCACAGACCTGTGTGACAACTTCTGGCCCTCCTGGTCTTGTCCTGTCTGACTCTACATGTTTTCACCCCTGGAGCCAGAACTGGATGCCATATTCTAGGTGTAGTCTCATGAATGCTAAGTAAAAGGAAATAATTGGAAAACAGATCACCATCTGTTGCCCATGATGCTGCTGGCCACCTTGGCTATCAGGTAGGCTGTGGCTGGTGCCCCGGTCACAATTCATTCTCACCCTGAGCTCCCTCTCAGCAGCACTGCTCCCCAGCCAGCACAGAAATCAGGGGTTTTTACTGAGATTATTCCTCCCTGGAGCAGAAGCAAGCCCTTGAGCCTTCTGAAGACCATCTCTTTAATGAGTCAAAAGCTCAGGGACCCTTTCTGAGCACAAGAAACCTGCAACCTAATAATTGTGAAGAATTCCTTCCAGAGGTCCTTCCTCTCCTTGGGAACAGAAAGTTGGTGATGATGCATCTGTTAAACACGTGCACCCAGGTAATGAGCTCTGTGTGAGACAGGTATGCTCAACAGGGGTTTCTACACCACACTGTGTTTCTTGAATCCTACTAGGGAAAGCAAAGCATTGCTTCTATTTCTAAAATCATCATTAGTTGTTAAAGCCACTGATACTTTTCAGAAATAACATGGTGCTATTAAAAAGGCAAAACTATGACAAAAAAAAATGCCCTTTAATTAGCTATGCAGAGATGAACTCTTAATTCTGTAACTCTGAATTCTGTACATGGTGTCTGTGCTTTATTTTGAAGGAGCAGGAAGGCTGCCTGAAAAGAAATAAAGAAGAATAAAAGTCTGAATTCTGAGCTCAGTTATGCCAGTAACTAGTATGCAGTGCAGCTTGGATCCAAATCTGTTTTAGGAAGGACTTTAAGATTTAGCTTGTTAAATCTGTACAAAATGAATTACTGCAACAAAGGAAGAAAGCAAGCCTTGTGGTAGTAGGACAAAAAGGGTTTTATTCCTGTTTTTTCACAGAATTTCTTTGGTGATCTTGACATTTTTAGGCTGTGCAGCATGGTCAAGCCCGAGTGCCTGTGTGTGGGCACCAGACGTGCATATGCAGGGATGCTTCCAGTAAGCAACCTGATTTTGAGAGAGTTTGATCATCAAACCTTCTAGTTTGATGTGCTCTGCTTGGCTTCCCAAATGATCTGATGTGCTGTGGTCTGACTGGATGTCCCCAAGTAAGCAGCTGATGCTTGCACAACCACATCTGTGCTTCTCCCTTTCTTGCAGGAAAGAAGGACTGATTCAATGCGTGGCTCTGCCTTAAATCCAGGCAAACAGGATTTGACCCTCCAGTCCTGTTTACTGTTTTCCAAATTGTTTTTTTCAGTTTCTGAATCAGTGGACATAACTGATATCTTGGATTATCTGAGTCCTGAGTGGGAGATTCAACTGAGCATCAGCAATCTGGGAGAAAAATAAAAGATAGCACTTTATATTCTCAATGAGTTCAGCCTTGAATCTACTAATTATTTTTTAATGTCCCTTGGCATCTGAGGAAATTGAGCATGATTTGAAGAGGAAAACCTTTGTCAGGAAGGTCTCATCACATGAAAAGGAGCAATCTGGGAAACATTATGTGTTTTTAATAGTTTTATACTGACAATGGTGGGAAGTAAGCAGGCTGCAATGGCAACTTTATATGTTTTATGTATTCTTATTTCCCTCAGTCATGTGCTGGGGTCTCTTGTCTGGTAGAGGCAACCATGTGCAGGGGTAGCTACTCGGGCTCAGTCTTTCTTGCTGGACAACTTTGCCATTGCTCCAGCAGGCAGAGTGGTTGCTTTTTCTGGGAAAATTAGGCCAAGCCATTTGAGTACTGAATATGGCTTTGGAAAACTACTGTGGGATAGAAAACTTCTGGGCTTATACTGGAAGAAACTGCTCATCAGTTTTGAAGGTAATTTATCATTGAGAGGGGTGTTAAGAATAATTACGTTAGGGCCAGCCAGTTTTGCCCTCTTGGGTGTTATGGCATCACCAACCCTTGGAACTAAATGGAGAATTTTAAAAAATGCACTGTTGGAGAAAAATGAGCTCTTCTGTTTTAAAACACACTGTTCTTGAGTTGTACTGTGGTAAATTTCTCTGCAGACCTTCTATCTATCTGATTTGCTTTTTAGAGGAAGATAAATCCTGCTAGCAATTGCTAGAGAAGCCAGAAGATAAATTAGTGTGTGATTTTCAGCACTTAGCACTACTAATACTTCTCTGCTGTAACAGTTATGTGTGCTATTACATACTGGCACTTCTCAGGAGAAGACAGCAATGCAACCCCATATTTTAACAAGTCTCTGCTGCAGCACCATTGATTGTAGCTAGATATTGTTCTCCTGAATCCTGCCTAAGACAGGGAGTGAGAAGCTTCCTGGGATTTTAGGCCCAGACCTTTTTGACAGGAAGCCAGGGAACAATTAAGAGGCATTGAATCTCTTCCCCCACACACATGCACTTTTTAAAATTGCAAACAGTGGAGAAGAGGAAGTCAGAAGAATTTCCCTTGTTTTGCTCAGGTGCTGTGCAAGGGGCTGGCTGTATGTAACATAGTTATGTTCTGAGATGCTTTGTAGACAGGGCTTTTTCTGGCATGGGGTGGTATCAAGCCGCTATAAAGGGAGAAGCTGCTCAACTTCTCACTCAAAAGGTGACATTTGTGAGCTGTGGCAAGGCAGGAACAAAAGCTTGCTGCTGCCCCACCTGCCAGGACAGGCTTGTATCCATCCATCCATCACCTATTGGAAAGCACAGGAGCGGCAGCTCCCCACAAGCAGATGGCTGATACTTACGCTGTTTCCCCTTTGTGCTCTTTGCTTCCTTTCAGGATTGGAGGATACAAGGCCCCAGTATTGATTTTTCTGTGCAGCTAAAAAGACATGAAAGCTGTAATGCTTTTCAGGGCTTAGTCTGTCAGCTTTCTTATTCCCCATAGGTCTTCCCAAGGTCTCTCATCTCTTTTTCATCTCTGCAGATGCCTCTGTCTTCACTAGATCCTTCCTGGTGACTCTTTTTAGAGAGGAATAGAAACCTGAAATTCTGGTCCCATTGAAACATTTTGCTGTAAAGCTCCAATTCCATGCCTAATTCTGCATGGGCTTCTTTGGCTTCTGTGTTTGATTGTGCTGACACATAGCTGTACATGGGAGTAATCAGAGCTCTCTGGTGCTTTGCACCAGTGAATCTGTGCTGGTGGAGCTACATCAATACAAAATTTTCAGGAAAACTTTTGAGTTTGTGGGGAATATCTTTGGGGATGAGTGAAAAGGTGTGTCTCTCACTGTGCTTAGTCCTAACAAAGACTGTTACCCCTCTAATCCCATCCAGCCCCCAAGCTGAATTATTAGAAATTTCTTGGAACAACCAACAAGAGTTGCTTCTCATTTGAGACCCTGTCAACAAACAGTATCCTTATAATACTAATAGTGCCTTTAATTACAGGTCTCTTTGTTCATTGCACAAGCAGCATTATGAGGTTTTGATCACAAATGTTAAAAGAAAGCAATTTAAAAGCAAAAAAAACCCCACAACAGCTCCTCACAGAACCATTACCTGTCCTAGTTGAGACAGAGATGATACAAAGCAACAGACTGCATTTTTAGAAGGCTTCAAACTTGTTATATTATTTCAAGCATGCTTTTTATACATCCTTACAAAACTCCTGATTTTACACTTTCCTCATTGGTCATAAAAGACAAATAAAGTGCTTACTGGAATAGGCAGTTGCAGGTTTCTCTTATTTATCCTTCTTTCTTTCTTGGTTCCCATTTCAACAACCTTGGTAGGAAATTTTCAGGGCTAACCATGCATCCTCTTATCAAACTTCTCTCTGGCTCACAGAAGTCACTGTAAAACCTCTTCCACAATTACCTGGTTTATTTTTTAACAAACAGAAGATGCACTAGCAATATTCATTGGCAAATGAGTTTCCAAAAGCAAATACAAGTCTAAGAAAATGGCCCATAATAGTGGCACTTAGCTAACTGTGCATACCTCTCATTTAATCCTATTTTTAGTAGCTCTAACTGCAGCAGTCACCACAAGATGACATAGGACTGGGATTTAGGTCAGACCTTTTTGACAGGAAGAACAGGATCCTGATTGTGCAGGAAGTTCACCAAAGTTTAGGAGGAATAAATAGTACTAGTTCAGCAGCTACAAGTAACCATTCTAGGCAGTTTTTGAGTTAGAGTAATAGGAATAAGAAAACTGAGAAATCTAAGTGGTAGGAGTGGAAAAACAAGCCTTAATATTTGGCAGGCAACAACTGAAGAGAAGCAACTTGATCAACAGGCTAGCTCAGATGCATATTTTACCATATGTTTAAGATAAGATTGTATTATCTTATCTCTTTGCCTTATGTAATTAAATCATTGGATGTTAGTGATGGCACTGTTAGGTCTGTCATAAAAGAAGAGTTTGGCACCAAGATAGTGTTCCCACCCAAAGAACCCCTTCTTCATGCAGGGGTTCCCATCTGCAGAATTTGTGAAAATGTCTTTCATAATTAGACACTGAATTGAGTAAAGTAATGTTTTGAACCCTCATGAGCAAATTCCTTACTAAACCTCTTCAGAAACCTTTTTCTTTGGTATGTAGATTAAGATTTCTTCTTTTGTTAACTTTTTGTTCCTGTCAGACAATATGGAAGTCTGTATTTCATCATTTGTTGCTTTCTCATTGTATTGAATCTTTAATTTATTTAGGTCAAATTGTTTTTAACTACTCCCATTAAAACCTAGTTCTCCAACAGGAGGACTCCTTGAACTCCCTTCATGTCCACTTGATTTCTGGGATCACTGATTGTGTGTACAGCTGTCAACTTCTAATACAAATTATTTCTGTTTGCAGGAGTTTCACTGAAGCAGCAGAAGAGATGGTCTTGGACTAAGGGCTGTGTTGGGATCATCTAGTGATGACAAGGGGTAAATTTTGCTGGGAAGGCCTAAGGAGAACATGCATTGCATTTACAGTAATCCTGTGGGAGGATATTGCAGCAATTCCTGCTGCATAGCCTTCACTTTCAGCAGAAATTGAGAATTTGTACTTTTGACATTGACAGTGAAGACCCTCCCTCTCTCACAAGATGAGTTGGGCTGGTGCCCTATGTTGCATTGTTTGTTGGCTCTGACCCATGGGGTATGACAGCATTGTGTGCTGAAAAATGGATGCTTCTGAAGATTTTTTAGCTGGACTAATTTGTAGCTCACTGCACTTGAAAATTAAGTTGGTGTCCAGGGGGATTAACACTGGAATACAACAAGCTTTTACCTGCATGGTATGGAAACAAGAACAGGCACTGGCTTTGCATCCCATCTTCTCCCAAATAAAACAAACAACATATCATTAATGCTGAACCTGAGAGTTTTTGTACTTGAAGCATCTATGCAGTCAAGTCCAGAGTCTTTTTAACATAGGTAGAGGTTGTTTTTCAAGCAATTTACACTACCACCACTGTATGTCTTCTGCTTCATTCTTCATGTTTATCTCAGGCTTCACAGTGGGTTCAGTTGAGCGTCCTTAGATGATGTTACAGAAGAATTAACACTGTCCTATTCAAATACACAAATTTTGTAGGTTTTTTTATTAACTTCGTTATTTGAAAGTGACAAGAATCATTTTCACAGATATTTCACAGTTACAACAGATATTGTCTTTATAAGAAGAAGGTGCTCTGCTACCTTTTGTGACCTTTTCCAGTGTGTTTCCAGTGTACATGATCCCAAACCACGTGGATGTTTAAGGTTTCTGGCCTCTATAAGGTGACAAATAATAACCAGGACTTTAGGGAAAATATTTCTCATATGTCTGCTGGAAAGGGAAAAAAAAACATAAGGCCAACACAGTATTCGATTTAGAATGCTATAAAGGGAAATACCTTTTCTTATAGAGATAAAAAGCCTCGATTCACACATGAGCTGCACCAAGTAGAACTGATGAATATAGCACAATAGTCCTAACAGATTCACTGCAAGCCCCATCCTGAATAACAAAAAAAAAAAAAAAAAAAAGAAACAAAGAGGAAGGGGGCAGGGAAATGGTTACCTTCTTGCTCTTGGGAAGAGTTAAAAAATAGAGTGCTAAGCAATTTAAGGAAAAAGGGAAAAATAGTAACATATTATTCATGCTTCACTTGTGTTTGGTACATTCACACAGGCATATTACGCATGAAAAGAACTCTGAAATGTAAATAGAGACATTCATTGTGTGGTTTTACTTTATTTTTTAAGGAGGAAAGGAATAGAACAAATGGACTCCCCACTCTGCTCTTTCTCAGAAGAAATCTCTTCTGCAGCCATTCTGATGAAAGCATAATTAACCTTGTTTTCATTAATGGGTCTTTCCTTTGTGGCTCAGATGACAAAAAATGGGAGAGAGCATGGGCCACCCTTGGCGATCAAGGAAACATCATAAAAACTGAGGCTGAGGTTGTTGTGCACAAACTGAACTATCAAAGGTATGATGGGCTTGAATTCAACTCCCGTAATTATACTAATGATGCAGAACGTAGCCAGGCCAAAATAACTCAGGTAATTACTTAGCATATTGCTCTAGTTTCTGCAGTGGCAGTTATTGTTTACATCTCTAATTATGCTGTGTAGACACATCAAATCACTCACGCTTGTTTTGACTTCAAGTATTTGAAGCAGCAAACTCCAATGAGCTGTATCTTACTGATGCTGCTGTGTGAATGAATGCTGTTCAGCAATACTTGTTCGTCAGGCTCAGGGTCCAATCCTGCATGTCTGTCATGCTCAGAATTCCTGTTGCTGTGACTCCCTTATGTATTTCTTTCATTGAGAACTTCTCCTTGCCTTAAGCAGATGATGAAGGCCTCCTTATTCACATAGCTGAGCACTTTGTGTACCCTTAATTTTAAGAGCATGAATAGCCTATTGCAGGTCAGCAGGACGGCTCAAATGTTTATGCGAGAATTATCACTGGTTAAGACACAGGGTTTTCATCTAAAACAAGGGCAATTTCTTCTCCTGGAGTAGAGTAGCAAGAGCAAAGGAAGGACTCATTTCAATTACTAACAACAGTAGCAAAAAAATACCTTGTTTGAAGTTGTTATCCACTGCCTACTGTTTTTAAACTGAGTGATTTTTCTTCACAGGAATGAGGAAAAAAAAAAAAGGAAGAACATTAGAACAGTTTGTCCTTAAAAAAAAAAAAACCAAAAAAGTATTTGTTAGTATGTGCAAATGGCTCTGTTGGACATATACACCTCTAGTGGTCATGTGTAATGTGATTGGTTTCCTTCCCCTGCAAAACAGTATGTTCTCTAAGGGCTGTATATAAACTCACATGCCAAATGCTACAAATACTTCAGACTTTAGGATGATCTCTTTCTGCAGACCTAAGCAAGCTGCTTTCTCTTTTCTGTGTCTCAGTGTCCCCTTCTGCAGACACAGAATAACGACGATCATCTATTTTAATACTTTAGGGCTTCCTATTTCAAAATGCAATACAAATTTGTGGTGTTAAGCCATTTGAAGGATCATTACAAACTGTACTGAAGGCCAGCATTGTGGAACTTTCTATTGCCCAGATGGCTGATTGCAGTAGGCTGAGTCTGGAAACACAGGTAAATTTTGTCTTGCATATTTTGATGCCGATGGTTTTCTTAGCAACCTTCAAGTATATTTATTTTGCTCTGCTAGAAACATAGTGAAGACATATTTTCTGTGTTGTTTCCAGGAAAAAGCCTCATAAAGGGTAAATTGTCCCACTAGAAATATTCTCCTATTAGATGAAGTTAGTTTACCCTTTGGCAGGAATATATCTAGCTTTCAACTGCAGTTACAGCTCCTTGAGCATTTATAATACACTTTTTAATGGAAGGAATTTCAGGCTGTTCTATTAAATCCAATTCAATGTCAACTCTAAGGGAGAAGAAGGGGTCTTTCAAGCGTTTTTTTTTTTTTTACCCAGAAAGCATGTTACAGATTCTAAAAATAGGCTGTGCATACATTAATGCTTATATTATGAGGCAGCCAAAAGTGGAAAGATGTTGAGGACTTTCTAAACTCCCTTTGGCTCCAGGAGGGCTCAGTACTTCACAGAATCTGCCTGAGGGAGAGGGAAGGAGAACAAAGTGAGAATACACAGTCCCAGCAGTGCCCTGGCTATGCATGCAAACATTTTGCAGTCAAAACTCCCCACAGGAGCATGAAAGGATGTTTCAGTCTGTAGCTCATTTAATCAAGGGCTCCCCCTCAACAGGGGTGTTCAGAAGGAATGGATCTTGTCCTGTGAACTAAAGGCTAAAACAGGAGAGGCTGCTTTGACTTTGGCTTGTACATCAAAAAACCCCTTTTAGCAGAATAGTGCATATTGGGGGAGAACAGGAAAAAACCCCCATGCCCACCCCATGTTGTTTGCAGGTATTAGAGGACAGGGCTGCTTTTTAAAGCCCATCGTTTCCTTCCACTCCTTGAGTAAGTGTATAAAATTTCAATCCCTCTTGTTTTATGAATTATTTTGTTGAGCAATTGATGAAGATTTTTCTTACTCCAGCACTGGCAACAGAGGCAAATGAGCTAACTGAGCTTCTTTGCAAAGACTCCAGTCTCCTATTTTACCAAATCTGATAGCTGAGGATGGAAATGTTACCCTATTCTTCCCTGCAGTGTTCAGGCCATCCACGTTCTCTGACAGAAAGATTTTGAAAAGGCACCAGACGAAGCTGACAGGTGACTCCAGAGCTAGGAGTTGTGGTGACCTTTTGACTTAAGTGACTTCAGGTATTGAATAGTAAGGGGCAATTATTAATGGAGCCAGGCAGCTTAGATATAATTTTTGCTTCCTTGTGCAAAGGAGACCTTGCACTACCAGAGAGCCTCTTAGCCCACGGCAGGCATTGTCACTCTCCTGCCCCTCCTGGACTCTTTCCAGGGTGATGCACCAAAGCTATTTAGACTGATTTTTTTAGATCAGCATTTTCCAGTCCTTGAGTTTTGGTGGCAGTATCCACTAAGGGAAATACTCCCTTGTCTGCCCCTGTCTGGTTGTTCCTGCTCTGTACTTCAGTAATGTGATTTTAAGCATGATCACCTGGCAGAGGTAATCACTGTGGTGCAGAAAACATAACTCTGACAGTGCTGCCAAAGCCAGGCTGTCTGCAGTATACAGCCTGCCTCCATCCTTGAGTTTCAACTCAGCTTTTCCATGAGAAGCTTTACCTTTAGGTGTCCCTGTTCCAGAGACACTCACCTTGGTTTCAGGTGGAAATGCATGTTGGCTGTTAGTGGCTGCCACTGTTACAGTAATCTGTTTCCTTTAAAGAGGTTAATGATCCAAACTGAAGTCATGAAACCTGCCAGTTTCACTGGTCAGCTCATGCTCACAAAAGATATGGCTCATTTATTCCTTATGGTGAAAATTTTCTTTATCCCTTGTTTGCAGTTCTTGACACTCCTTATTACTTAATATAAAGCCTGCCAAAATACCAAAAATGAGGACTTTAATTATGAAAATAGTAGAAAAGCCTCTTCCTCCCCTGAGAAGTATATAGTTCATGGATGTGGACAGAAAGAGGGTGAATCATCATGCCTCTGTGCTGAGGGTGTTGAAGCCCCAGTGGTAAAAAGAAGTTCTAAAATGACTTTGAAACAATGACAGGGAGAGATCTTCTCAGATATTTAGATGAAGTTCCTCCTAAATGTAGATGCAGTCTGGGAGACAGTAATTTTTGGGGACTATAGTGAGGGCAGAAGAAAATGCTGCAGTGGACTGTAGTCTGTAGGACATGTGAAGAAAAATGTAGATAGTACAGAAATAGCCTTTAGAAGCCTTCATAGCCTACTTTTATATGACAGAAGATGAGTATCCCTATAATTTTGACTACACTGATGAAGAAACCTGAAAAAGCAGGGCTGACATGTCACAGCACAAGGTTAGAGCTACAAGCTCATTTGACTTCATTTGTGTTTGTAGCCCCAGCTCATAACCCAATATAAGAGCCAAGATTACCTGCCCTTGAGCTTCTTAAGCACCATGATTTGGCCCTGGCCTGTTTTCAAATCCAGGCAATTTCGCTGCATCACTTCGATTGTATTTGCATTGGTTTGGTCAGAGCAACCTTTGCAGGGCTTGAGTCCTTTCAGCAAGGTTATTAACAGTATGTGGAAGGTACCCTGCATGTATTTAAAAAAAAAAATCCTTTACAAGTTTGAGAAAGTAACAGGCAAGACCATAAAATTGATAGGTTAAAATCAATCTAATAAATGGCCAAGCAAATGCATGCATTCCCATAACATTTTATGACTCCAGTGAGACAGTAAGATCACAAAAATGCAAGTGGATAAAACATAGGCTGTTGGCTCTTTATTCTCTAAAGTGCAATTGCCAGTAATGGCTTTTGTCTCAAAACTTAAATATGGAAAATAGTAAAACTGCGTGTCACAAAAGAAGGAATAAAATGCATTTTAATAAAGCACATCCTTCTACTTTAAACAAAGTCAAATACATTTTCCCATTTTCTGCTGAGGAGCAACCATGGCACTGTGTCTCTGTCCATGCTGCCGACATGTAAAAACTTGTCAAATGTTTTTTCTCAGTATTTTTAAAAGCTCACAGGAGATACAAGTTGTACTCTGACAGTAAAAAGAACTAATAATAAAAGATACTTCATTCTGGAAGATGTCTGTGTCCTTTGGGACTATCTGGCCTTCCTGAACATCCATTTTACATTCCATGAAGCAGATAAGCTTGTGAATTCCACCATCCTCCTCAGCATACTGCTAGTCTAAAGCAAACTTCTTTTCCGTGTGTAAGCATGGAAGGAAAAAAAAGGAAAACCTTTCTGGAGCCACAGAATAACAGATGTTTATTACTAACCCAACTTTCATGAATATCCCTCATGCTCCTATTTAATGTGTTGTCAACATTACACTGCTGTAATAGGGGCTCTCCTGACCCAGGGGGAGGCAGGACATATATATGTGCATGTCCTGCCACCAGAGCTGAGAATGAGGTTTGATTGTAGTGGGCTACCAACTTGGCCCCAGGCAACAAGTGCCAGAAGTGCTCAGTGGCAGGATTAAAGCTGTGCACAGTTCTATTTTTCACTCCAAAAGGGGATGTTGTACTTCTGGATTTACTGGATTGAAGTTTTTCTGAAACAGGATTGTACTCTCGGGGGGAATAACAAACTGACCCCACATGTTCAGCATTAGGCACAGGAGTATTTCTACCTTTCATAGTTGTAAAATTCAGTAGGATCTGGCATCAGGATGACAGCTTCAAGCCCTTTAGGTATAGAATTTTTAGCTCAGGCTCATTTTCCATGAGCATGCAGTGACAGGTACACAGGGATTTGCATGACTTGAATATTTTCAGTAAGTTGGAAACACGGCACCAGTCAGACTAAAAGAGAAAAACAGAACCAATTCCATAATGCTTAAACCTACAGAATGGCACATGCCAACCTTAGCCCAAATTGAGAACCCCCAGCCAAGACCTTGCAGAGTCCAGCTGAAGCCAGAGCTCCTACTTGGTGCTGAGAGCCTCAGAGGTTTATTGAGTGACACACAGGTCATGGGAAGGCCAACAACAGCAAAAATCATTCTATTGTAAATGCAGAAAACATCAGAATGAGCAGAAGTCAAGTGCTTTCATTGCTTAAACAGAAGCAGTGCAAGGCTGACATCTTTAAAAAAGGGAGGGTTACTCTTGTGGTTCTCTTCCTAGAAGTTTCACTTCCTTTGGGTGTGTGGTTATTTCAGGTTAGCACAGCAAATGCTAGGAGAGAAGGCATTTTATTTGCTTGAGTTTTTTTATATTGAAGAACAGGCAAGACCACCATGTACTGGAACAAGAGGATGGATTACAAAAGCCTGACCTGAACAAAAGGAGCTGTGTGCTCTTTCTACCATACAAAGGTTCACAGTAATTCCTTTCCTTTAAAGCCACACTGAACTCTTGGAACAGCTAATATGTGGTACTTGGGACATGTCTAGCCCAACAGTCATATGGAAACTCTTTCTGTGGTGATCCAAGGTGATTCTCTAGCACATGTTTTGCTCTGTGAAAGGCTACACACCTCTTTAGGGGAAGTGAGTGCCTTCAGGTTGTTTGCTTTTTCTGGTTTTGTACCACAGCTCTGGGTCTGGCACTGTGCTCTGTGAAGTCAGTAGGAATAGGATCTGCTCTGTCATCTTAAGTATCGCCCACCTGTTCTCAAAACCACAGATTTCTCTAAAGAATTGTCTGCAGGTGCAATAGAGCAAGGCTGCAGCAAACAGTCACGTGCCTTTCTGTTTGGAGAGATGAGGCTCGGTTGCTTGTTTGCATTCTTTATATTTGACTGTGCTTCAGAGAGAGCTAAACCCAGTTTTATTATGTAGAAGCAAAACAGAGAAAATATGCAGTTGGGACATCATTGCAATTGTTGGAGTTGCTCTAACGTAGAGGTATGTGGAACCTGAATGATGTAGGCAGCTACTTGCAATGCTATCTATTGAAAAGAGTATGGTTTAGTTATTTAGTTATGCGTTTTACAAAAAACTATTATCTTTCACCTTTGTGCCATCCCATCATGCTTATTTTTACTACCCCAAGATGATCCAGCTGTGATGCTCTCCAAGCACTGCTTTTTGGCTGATCCTTGTGTCAGTGGTCTATTCTGTGGGCTCTGCTGGCTTTTCTGAGAGGTTAAACAGACCTGACTTTTTATCATGTGAATTCTTGACCTCCTGAGCCACAGATGTCACTGTGGCAGAAACTGGCTTAAATTTTATAGTAGTGTGAGTGTACCGACCTCTGACCTTCCCAAATTATACAAACGGGAAGGGTCTCTCCTGCCCTGGGCCATGGCATGACCCAGGGAAGTTCTTCCTATCTCCCTTGGCCCTGCTGAGCCCCTCTGCCTCAGAAAGCCTGATGCCGAAGGCCACTGCCTTCCAGCAGAATTCCGTTTTGGATGATGCATCCTACATCGCTGCGCTGTCATTTGCTTCACCTTCAGTATGTATATCTTAACCCCGCAGCTCCAAGGCATTTGCAGGCATCCAGGCATCTCCCACACACTTCCTTGCTCTTCAGTGGTGCTCCGGTTTTGCTAGATGCCTGCTGCCGACTGCTGCGGCCCCCGCCAGCTCTCCCGTGCCCCGCTCTCTGGGCGTTCGGGCACCGCATGGCATGTGGTACCGGTGGGAAGGAGGGACTGTATCTGCAGCATAAACCTCCCCATCTCCCTGCCGTACGCGATGCTGCTGGAGGCTCCTTCAGGGATGCCGTCCAGCCAGACTACTATTAAAAGGCCCAAGGAGTCCCAGGCACAAGCTGTGTACTCCCTTCCTCCTGTTTTTCCTCTCTGTGCTGGCGCCCCTTCCCACCGGAGGTGCAGGCTCGGTTGCTGGGGGCTCTACCGAGGTTTCCGAGGGCACAGCGGGGGCGCTGGTCCACCCTGGCGGCTGACAGCCTGGCAGTCTTCCTGTTCTTCCCTCAGCTGGCCGGGACGGAGGCTTAAGGAAAAAAAATAAAAACCGAAAAAAAACCTTCTGGGGTCACTGCGAGGAGAAAAAAAATCCTCGTTATGTCTGCGGCGCCTACGAAAACGTCCCGAGAAGGAAGAGTAGGATCCCACCCCGCGGGGACAGCACGGTTCGGCGAAGGGGGTGGGCGCTGGCTGCGGAGCTGGGACCGGAGCGCCCCCCCGCCTTTGGACGGGAGGGGCTCTGCCTTCCTACGGAGCCGAGAAGAAGGGGCCGAGCCACGCTGCTCCCCGCCCCGGAGGGGGTGAGAGCCGTCTTGCTCGGCGCCGGGGACTCGGCGGGGCAGGGTGTCCGAGCCGTCCCCTCGCTGCGGCCGCTGTCTATGAGGCACTAGCGAGCCTCCCTCCAGCGCCGGGAGGCGACACAGCCCCGGCGGGCAGGGCCAGGCCGGGGGGGGCGTGCGGCGGGTGGCACCCCCCTTCTCTCTTCCTCCTCCTCCTCTTCTTCCTCCTCCTCCTCCTCCTCCTCCTCCTCCTTCTCCTCTTAACTTGGCCACGGCGGCGCGGGGCGGTGCGCTTCGCCCTGCGCCGGCGGCAGGGGATGTGCGGGCGGCGGCGGGATGGCTTCGGCCGTGTTTGAGGGCACCTCGCTGGTGAACATGTACGTGCGGGGCTGCTGGGTGAACGGCATCCGGCGGCTCATCATCAGCCGGCGGGGCGACGAGGAGGAGTTCTACGAGATCCGCACCGAGTGGTCGGACCGCAACATCCTCTACCTGCACCGCAGCTACTCCGACCTCGGCCGCCTCTTCAAGCGGCTCCTCGACTCCTTCCCCGAGGACCGGCCCGAGCTGTCCCGCTCCCCCTTGCTCCAAGGTTTGAGCAGCTTCCGCGGCCCTGGCGCTCTCTGCTCGGCGGGCGGGCGGGTTTCGGCTTCCCCGAGGGTGGCGGTGGCCTCTCGGCGGAAAGAAGGGGGTGAGGAGCTGGAGCCGCTGAGAACCGGACGGGGCGGGGGGGCAGAAAAAACTGCGGAGGCGTTTTGCGGTCGGAAACTCCTCCCGGGATGTTGATTTGTGTTTCTCCTTTTTTTTTTTTTTTTTTTTTTTTGACTATACTTTTGGAGCCGAGGGTTCCACGCAGGACGCTGACCCCAGTATCGCTGCTGCTGTCTGCAGCTGTGCTGCTCCGGGCTAGGCTGGGCTGGGGAAACAGAGGGATCTCCGTTGGCGCTGCCCCTCTCCGGTGCCTCCGGGCTCCCCGAGGAAGGGCTGGGGGTGGTTGGCAAGAAAAAGGGTGTAGCTGAGAAATCTCCGCATGTTGCTGTGTTTTCCGCAAAGAGAGGGCAAAGAAAAAGGGCTGCGGCCCTTGCCAGGGGACGGAGCAACTCTGGGAACTGGCATAATTCCTCGCATAACTTCTGCGAAACGGGAATTGCAACAGCGGTTAGTAGAGACGTCTGTTCTCTTCCAGTTTCTGAAGTGGATTAACCAAACTCGAGGGATGTTGTCCATGCTCAGGCATTGCTGTGCAGAAGCAGGATGTATCCTAGATGTCTTGCGGGTTGGGTTTAGTGTGTTTAATTGTTGGGGTATTTTTTAGGCGGAGTTACGTGTTCTACTCTGACGTATTTCAAGTGTGTAGAGTGGTGAGGAGCATCCAGTCATCTGAAAATGGGTGTACGCCTAGCCCTTCAAGTCTCCCCACTTGTTTTAGTTACGACGTAAATTATTTTATTGAACAGGAACGGGCAAAAGCCGATATTCTGTGCCTGATTTTCTCTGTGAGAGGATGGGAAAGTTTTCCCAAGCTCCCACCTTGCTAGTGGGACCCCTTCGCAGAGCGTCTGTGTTTTGCTGTTCTCTGAACTGGGTATCCACTGCTCGTAGAGGTGTAAACCCACCGGACTTCATTCCTGGGCCGTCCCTGTGTGACAGCGAGCTCTGTTCCCTGCCAGTGGCGAGCTCTCCCGGGCCGCCTCCCCAGGGATGTTTTCTGACAGGTGTTTAAAGTGACTCAGGTCTTCTTCCATGCTCCTGCCAGATCCCTAACCTCTGGTGGCGGGCTTGGTTTGGGTTTTTTTATGTGCCTCGCATTAAAACGCTCGTACCTTTCCCTGTCCAAGCTTCCTTGTGTGGCGGGAGCCACAGCCCTCTCCCCGGTTTGTGTCCCCTGGCTCGGGGCTTTCCCGTCCCCTCTGCCGGGAGGTGGCAGCCCGGCCCCGCCGGCGCCGGGCGCTCCGCAGCCACTGGCGGGGCCCGAGTGCCCTCTGCAGACGGCGGGGATGGGCGCAAGGCAGCCCCTGCTCGCTCCGGGCTGCGAGTGGGAGATGTTCGGAGGGCGGCTGTCTCCTCCCGCTTGGGTGCAGACTAGTAATGGGGCTGTTCCTGCTGAAGCCAGACCCCACCTCTTAGCCCGGGTGCGATTTTTACTAGTGCAGTAAATTCTCAGTTACACGGCCTTCAAGTGTATGTAGCACCTGGGCCACGGCTTTTGAGGATGCTGGGTAGGTTTGGAGCGAGCCTGCCTGTGGCCTGCAGGGCACAGCACCTACCGGAGTCGCTATGACTAAAATTTGACGTCCCAGGGTGCCGGTAGTCCTTCTTCCTGGCTTTATGGGACTCTGAAGAATAGCTTGGCAGCTGGACTGGGGTGTGTGCTGTGTCTGGCTGCAAATGGACTCGATCCTTGGCCTGCTGCCCCTCCCAGTGCTCCTTCCCCATTAGTTAATCACAGGAGCTGCTGCTTATCCTAAAGCTCTTCTCATTCCTCAGCGCCTCTCTCAAGCGAGCATGGTTCCTCTCCCGTCTCAAGGCCTGCCAGAGCTTTTACAAAGTATTCGACTTTTTTCACTTCTCTCCGAAGCATTATTCATGCCGTTTGAGCCAGATGGGATTATGGTCCCTTGCACTGGCTTTACTTGACAGTCCCAGGTAGATACACCATTCATGCATGAACAGCTGGGAAAGATTAACCATCTTCAGCCTGTGTTGCTCAATCTCTGCCTAAAACCTAGAGCCTTGGCTTACTTTTATCTCAGGAACAAGTGCACTGCTTTCAGTAGAATGGGGAATGAGCAAAGTATCAGTTCAGAATTTGAAAAATCGAAACCCAGTACAAGTAGATTATGATCTGTTTAGCTTGTTGCAAGGGTGGGGGTTAACTTTGCAACAGAGGCAGAATAAAAATCAGGAGTAGTTTCTAAGCAATTACAGCGTGCGTCACAATTTCAGCAATTCACTGTTTAAAATTGTGCTGCTCCTGCTCTGAAGAAAATTACTTTGCAGAGTATGCTTCTCTGCCTAAAGAACACTTCATCATACCAACATTTTAAATTGGCTGGCCACAGCCTCTGATAACTTGACAAAGTTGAAGCATAAAAATCTCATTTAACTAAGTGACAGTGATGCAAAGCTTTGCATGTAAAGAGAGATTGCATGGGGCATGTCCAGTCCTTACAAAATTCATGGGGTAAGCATGGTTTCTTAATGCCATGTTTAAAAGCAGATGTCCTGCTGTCTACAGTGAAGCTCAATGTACTTAACCCAACAAAAACACCTGACAAAAGCCCATTCTTGTGTGTGTTAGCATTTAGTCATATACATTTGTGTGTATTTATACATATATATATATATATATACACACAAAGGTATTTGCATATGTATGTGTGTGTGTGTGTTTATCTTGGGCTTCCTGAAAGAAGGTGAATATCAGCTGTGCCTTTTATCTGGAGGAAGTGATGAAGTGTTGCAAGCCAAATTTGCATTGCATTGAAGGACTCCAAAGTCCCTGCAGATTTGCCTAAGGAGGGTTAAAAGGACTAGCATTATCCTACAGTTCAGTCAAGCTGCAGTGTGTTACATTTAAGAGATATGACTGAGAGTGGAAACTTGAGCTATTTGATGTTATTAACTTTTTAAACGAAGGTTGTGGTTGTTTTAAAAACGTCAGCAATTTTAGAAAGAGTTGGTTGTTACCTTTATTGCTGGCTTCAGCAGACAGTTCATGCTGTGCAGGAGTGTGCTCCTTTTCTTGCTCAGCATGAGGAAACCATTCTCTCCATTCCTTTCTTGACCCCTCATCCTCTGGGACAGACTTCCACAATGCTCTCCCCTTCCTTATTTGCTGGAGCTGCTGAGTGTTTTAAATTGCAGAGGAGAGCATGGGAGTTGTAGCTGTCTGCAGTGGCTGTTCATCTTAACCTTTCTTAGATATGAGAGGAGGGGAAGTCCCAGGGGGGAGTAGGGCATTCCCACAGTTTTTTCTTGTCTTTGGTAACTAGTAAGAACACATGGCAGAGTGCACTCCCTGCATCTGGAGTGTACACTGATGCTGAAGGCCAAGGACGTTCAGCAACACAAGGCATCTCACTGGGAAGCTGGTAAACAAGGTTAGATATGTGCATACCTGCAGGGTGACTAAGTATGATTCACTGTGATGTTGCCAGTAACTTTGCTAGTATTTTATTTGTCTTTGAAATCTGCCTGTCCCTTGCTCTAGGGAAATGTACAAAAGAGGGTCACAGGAGAACACGAGTTTGTTCACTCCTGCAATGAACACAGCATAATGTTTCTAAACTGCCTGCAAAGTCTACTTTTGAATTTAATCAGTTTTCTTGAGAAAGGCAGAGCTACGGACTTGGAAGCTGACTTAACAGTTGCAGCAGACCAAACAGACATCAAAACTGAGGTACACATCTGGAAAAGGTCTCTTCCTTTCCCTGCCCCCCTCCTTTCCTATTTTCTCTAAATACCATTTGTGAGGAGGTCTCATCTAAGGTTTATCCTTGAACTTGAGCCAGATGCAGTACAGTCAGCAGTCACACACCTCCCTCGCCTCTGACTTCAGTGCAAGCAGAATCAAGCCCTTAAGGAAGCCAAAAGAGCACATTAGCAGCCTTTCAAAACTGGGATTTGTTTTGCCTTTGGAGTGCCAGGGTAGCTTCTGGCAATCCTCCTGTGCACTTGTTTGTTGCCTTTGTTACCAGGACAGAGGCTTAGATTCTCTTCCAATGGAACTGTTCATATTGTACCTACCTGTGGTGCCTGGTCCTGCTTTGATACTCTGAGCTGCCAAATTAGAAGCCCTCTGACAGATTTATTTTATTCCTAGATGGACGTCTCTTTCCAAAGTTCTCGTTTTCCTCCTTTTCATGCCTCCTCTGTCTCATTCTGCTTTGTCATGTTTTTTCCCCCCCTTGCTCTTCTTTCTGTTATTTCCTCTCTGTTCCTTTTCTTTGCCTTCAGGTTTCCCTCCTCCCATGATGTGCGGCCATCCATGGTTATTTATGGCTCTGCAGAACTTCTCTGTTCCCTTCTACCTTGCAGGTGCTCAACCTCTGTCCATCCATAGAAGTTTTCTAGTAGTGGTGATTTCCTAGAGAAACCGTGCATCTTTATTTTGCTTCCTAGCTTAGAAGCAGTCACTTTACCTGCAGCAGACCTGAGTAGTCCCTCACAGAGACTAGGCTGAGCTCTAGCTCCAAGCCTTGTACCTGCCTCTGGCGTGACACCCTCCTGCAGGAAGCAGGGGATCAGCTGTTTTCCATGTCCCAGTGCCTGTGCAGTGGGAAGCTCTTTCAGGGCTGCCATTGGAGAGATGTGCACAGCACAGAGGGCAGTTCCCGAGGAGCCAGCCCAGGAACATTGCTTGCTTGCAAATGCTGTGTTCATAACTTAGTTTTCTATGTGCTGCATTATAGCATTTTTTGTTGTTGTTGTTGTTTACAAGACCATCTGGGAGTGTGATTTATGAGAAGAGGGAGCTCTACAGAAGCAGCATAGTGGTTTCCACAGACAGCAGCTGTTTCTCGGTGCTGTGACAATACAGATAAATACACTGCATCTATTGTGCTCTTCTCATTGTTGACATTGTCAACAGTTCATTAGTGGAGCTTGCTCAAAGCTTCTGTCTGGCAGACAAAAGATGCAGCTCTTGGTTATCAGGCTCTAGCAGAACTGTATAACCAAAATTAAGTTTGTGGCTTTTGGGTTTGTTTTTTTTATCAGCTGAATTTCATGGTTCATTTGTAATAATGGAGATAAATGGAGCTGGCTGTGTTGTTAAAAAGCTAGACACAAGTTGCCTTTTTGTGGTGAACCAAGGCAATGTGTCAGGGAAGGTTTTGGTGGAAAGGAATGGAAATGAGGTGTATTTTTCATGACAGCTCCCACCTGATAAGAAACCAGCATGGTTATAGGAGCTTGCATATCAGATTTTGACTGCTTTGTTCACTCGTATCTCATGTTTCTTTGACATCTTTTTATTTCTTGTGGCTCATCAGGAATCAAGACAAGGAATTCTGTGGGGAAAGCCTGTCTGCTGTGTTCTGTCACCAAAACATGCCTTCTTCATTCCAGAGATCCTGGGAGATCCCATAGCTAATAATACAATGTGTGGAGAACCCATCATCTTGAGGGTCTGGGTTTCTCAGCTTTTAACTTGCCTCCTTTCTTTGCATGGGTATTGGAGTGTGCCAGTGTCCTCTGGTCACGGTCACTTTTGCTTTGGGGGATTTCAGTCAGGCAGTTGTTTGGGTAGGACTTCTCCCCATCCTGCATCTGCTTCATATGAACTGCAAAAGAAGAAAGGTTTGGGCAGGCTTTTGAAAGCTCTCTCTCTTTCTGCATCAAACAGATTTACCTCAGTATCTTCAATAAGTTTGCTACTACCTAGTGGAACTTCTGAAAATATGGAGTAACTCACACGTATTTTGTGTACTGATTTCTCTTTAAAAATTTTGGTCCTTGTCATCAAGCTTAAGAAGGGCAGCACAATGTGATAAATGTCAAAAGTCCACCTCCCTACACCCACCCTTATTTCAGCTCTGCTGTGTCCTTTTAGTTGCTCCCTCAGTAATGCCACCAAGAGGCATCTTGTCAGTGATATTGCATTGATAGCAAATCCTTTGTAAAGGCTGTAGTGACTCCTGTCAAATGAGATGGATGAACTACCCCACAAGGGGAAGGGGCAAGTGTGTCTGCCCCAAAAGAGATGGGTTGAAGAATTAGGTGAGAGGCATCAAAGAGGAATTGCTAGAGCTGCCAGACTTAAGTCAGACCAATGCTGTATCTAGCTCTAGGATCCTGTCCCTGGTGATGAGAACCAGATGCTGCAGAAGGCAGCATAAATAAAAGGCAGAGAACAAAAAAATGACAGTCCTGGTCTCTTGTAATTGAAGATCTGACATCCCTGATTGCCTGTAATTATCTGCCCTTCTCTGGATCTTATCAAGTCTTTGGACTTAAGGGATCCCTGTGGTGTTATTTCTGTAGTTATTGAAGAAAAGTTGTGTGAAACAAGCTTTCCCATCTGCTGGGGTTTTTTTCATTTCCTGCCTTTACATACCCTTGAGGATTTCTTTGCCCCTCTAGCAATCTTTTATCCTTCTTTATCAGAGAGGGGGTAGCTGTTAATGGAAGCTGGTTTGGCCTTTTCAGAATCCAGCCTGAGGTGCCTAATGCCATAGTTCCCAGGTGGCAAGGTTGAGGGAACACATGTTTGGGGTGAGGAGTTATCCTGCCTGTGCAGCTGCTAGGAGGAACGAGGTATAGTGGCTATGAAGCAGGGGAAAATGACAGCTGAAATGGTATTGAGAAGACCCAGTTAAGAAGATGGAGGAGTTACAAAGCAGTGCAAAGGAGCAAAACAGCAGAAAAAATGGGGTTGAGCTGTTTGTCATCTTTCAGACCTGATCCATGTGCCAACTAGCTGAGCTACAGTGCCAACTAGCTTCAGTTTCTGCATGTTTCTCAGGAATGTGGGTCTGTAGGGGGATACAGTGTGGGTAAATGAAGGTGGTATAGAAGGTAATCTTATCCCCCAATGAGTTGCAGCTGGACCAATTACTAAAGATTAGAAGCAGGCCTGATCTTAACAAGCCACACCTGTAGCCAATAAGCACAAGTGGTATAAAAGAGTGGATTGGTGGGATCTGGAGTTAGCTGACTGCTGCAAGGACCAGGAGCTGCCAGTGCTTAGAGGATCTGCCTGTGAGAAACATCAAGGAGGTATGAAGCTCTGGTGATATGAAATCCTTGCACTATGAGGATGTTAGAACTCATGCTAGCTAAGACAACATGGGTTTGTTCAGAAGTTGACTAGATGTAGTCAGCCTGATCTGACTTTGGACCTGGCCCTTCTTAGGGTGAATCAAGTTAGACTCTTTAATTTAATATTATTCTCTAATGACTGGGACCTTCCTTCTATTGCTCCAGCTATGTCCTGGACTGTGCATGTGCACAAGGCTTAGAACATATCTGAGGGAAAGGAGGAATGAGGGGAAAAGGATAAAAAGGTTTTAGCACTGCAGTGGTAATGAATGCTGTAACTGGGGAAAAGGGCACATCTCCCTTTGAAGTCTGGTCAGGAGAGACAGCAAAGTAGTAGTCTCCCATGCAAGGCAGGTTACATGTTTTCCCTAAAGATTTGAAATCCCTAACTACTTCTTGGAGTCTTGTGCACAGAAAGAAGAATGTACTCATGATTTAAATCTGTAAGCCTCAAATCTTTCTTGCAGTGTAGATTAGCAGAACACAGTAGGATTTATTTCTGGATTCATTTTTTACTCATTTTTTTTCCCTTTGATAACTACTCTGCAGTCTCCCTGTAGGGAATGGAAAGACAATTAGATGAGAGGGGTTCAATACAACTTTAATCTTCATGTGCATACTGAAACATACAGCATTTAGGACTGTTGGCATTCCCTCTTGCACCTATCTTCAGAAAGCACACCTTGGCTTCTGCTCTTGCTCAGCTTCCTGTATGTAGAGAACTGATTTTGAGAAAATAGGGCATCTCTTGGACATTCTTTACTCCTGTCCTGACCACAAACATGAGGTGTAGTCCTTCAGACCGGAGGGATGGGGTTTGCCTTCAGTTTGGTGTCATGTATACATAGTGACTTGTACATCTGTAGAAAAATAGACTTCTGTGTGTCATCATTGGCATGACAATACAGATACATACTTGACTTGGGCATGAACTCTACTCTTCCTTGGAAGGCACTAGAGGATTTTTGAGACAATGCTCATTGTGTATGCGGACTGTCAGGACTGCTCTGTGATTTCATTACGAGCCATGAAGCACATGTTGCAATTCCTGTCCTGCTTCCTGTGGTAGAAACATGGGGTGCATTATCTGCGGTTTTCAGAATGTCATTAGCTGCAGATTTGGTGGCTCACAGCAGTAATAGGACAGCCCTACCCAGGCTTGTGTGTCTACATCAGGAGTTGGCTCTCTGTGTGTTCTCCTCTGCTGCTGAGCTCATTTCCTGCCTGTGTGCAGCTCTGGGCCCCTCTCCCACGCTGTGAGCCAGCGTGCCAGGTACACAGCTGCTGGCCTGCTCTCCCAGCCTCCTGCAGCTGCCCCAGCACCAGGGAGCCGGGACAGGAAGAAAGCTGCAGGCTTCTGGTGCTGCTTGTGCCATACTTTTCCAGACACATGTTGCTCTGTGCAGAGTTGTTACTTATGCTTCGTCTCAAACTGAAAGCAAATCCTTTTCAGTCTTAAAGACTCTGCCCAGGGCTCTTGGTCTGGAAAGGGGCAGAGAAAATGTCAAGGATTGAATGAGGTCACTGCTTATGTAATAAAAATAAAGCAGTCTCCCAGGCACAGGTGAGTGCCACACTGGTTTAGGCAATGTCATCCCTCTTGTCACCCAGCCTGTCGGCTCCCCTCTGTGCAGGGTGAAGGAATCTTTGAAGTCTGTGGTATTTAGCAGCAGGGTTTGTGGCAAAAAAAGGAGCCAGCAGGACCCCAGTTTACTGTCGTAAACACTGTGAACATAGGTGTTTATAGCATTTAAGTCACTTGAAATAACAGCTAATTGTCCAAGTACAGTATAGGTAACAAGACAGAGAGCAAAATTTTCCTGGGAGGAGTTTGTGCATGTTTTCCATTAGCAGTCCAGACAAGGTCCAGAGCTGAGAAAAAGGCATGAGAACAGCCTTTCACCATGACCTCACTAACAAATTTCCCAGCTCTGAGTTCAGCTCTGTTGCATGACTGAGCAAGTGAAGAAAGCAGAACTGGTTCCAAGATACTGGCTGCTTTACTGGTATCTTATTTTTATTTTGTATCAAATGGAGTAAGGGTTCTTGGATAGCGAAAGCCCCAGATGGAAATAAAGGCTAGACATGTATTTATGGCCCACGGGCAGAGACAGCAGCCTCAGGACATGTTGTAGCTGCTGTATGGATGCATGACCAGGGGTCCCTCACGCTTCAGATGCATCCATGTTTTGGTGCATTTGTGCCAGGGTTAATGAATGGTGGGGGTGCTGGGCTCTGTCTGCAGTGGCAGCTGGCATGTCTGTGTGTCTGTTTGTTCAGGCGTTTCCAGCATCTGGAGATCCTACATCAGTCTCTGGCATTTTTTTTCCTCTTTCTTTCGGCCTTGAAAAATCTTCCAAACAGGAGAAGGAACACAGGCAAAGGAGAAGCCCCCACAAAGTGAAGGATAGGCCTGGAAACTTGGATGCTGTTCTGTGACCCTTCTTTACACAAATTCTGGCTCCTGCTCAAACCCAACATAGTGCCTGGGTGAGAAAGGAGCTTGGAGCTGCCTCACCTGCAGTCTCTTGCTTCTTCTGTGGAGTCTGGGGTTTCCTGAGGTGAAGTCTTTGACAGGAGTGGTTTGAGATATTCCCTGTTGCTCACCTAATTGTGCTGGCAAAGCAGAAGCAGCTCTGTGTTGTGGTGTGGGAGAGGAAATGAGGTGCAGGGAAGGGTGGGAGCACCTTAAGCCAGTGTTGACACCAGAGATTTTACCCTGTGAAACCCCAGTGTTCCTCATGCACATAGGTGCTGTGGATGATGACAGCAGCCAGTTAGAGAGTGTTGAAAGGGATGGAAAGGAAGGACCAGGAGCTCCACTCCTCCCTGCTCCTTGGGCAGGCAGTGCCTCGCTCTAGTCAGTGTGGTTGGGAGCAGTCTCTGAGGTTGTGGGATCATGGTCTATGACTAACTGAAAACCACAAGAGCATCTGTTAACTTTTAGAAACAGAGACTTGTAGAATTAAGATAAATGAAGGCCTTGCAGAGTTCATGACAACTGCAGAAGAAATTACAGGTTTAAATATATGTATATAAGGCCAGTCAAGTGGTTTCTGTTTGTTTGGGTTGCAGATGTATGAAAAGAAAGGCTTTAGCCTGGCCAAATTGAACTCCTGTATGGGGAATTCCTTTAAGGTCAGCAGCCTTACATCCCAAAGCTGCACATCTGCAATCATTGAGCACATACATAGGAAGCTGTCCAGGCAGATGTAGCACCCTCCTTCCTACGCTGTCTGCTTTTTGGTTTTGACATTACCGAAAGCTTCAGTAAGAAACACTTTTATGGTGTCAGATGTTACAAGTTTTCTGTGCCAGTTTCCATGTTGGAGTGTGGATTTGCATGGCTGGTGTCTTTCCAAGAGGTGGAAGGAGATAATATACCAGAGCTGGAAATTCCTTGTGAATGCAAGAAGCTGTAAAACCTCCCACAGGGTGATCTGTGACAGTGCAACAGGCTGACAGCCTTGTCTGACTTCTTGGTGAAGTATAAAAAGACCATGTGGAACTGCAGATGCTTTCCCTGATTACTAATGAGAGAAGTCCTGACCGCTTGGCTGGTTTTCCTCATGGGATGAATGCTCAGGGTTGTTGCCAAGGTGGTTTTGTTTTTGTTTTTTTTTCTTTTTCTCCCCCTCTCAGTCTGAATATCTTCATTTGTTTGAAAGTATCCCTCTTCCTGGTAAAATACTAGTTCCAACAGTGCATGCTTATCTGGGAAATGGTCCGAGATTGAGGGCAGATTTGAGAGGGAGCAGCTGAATGCTGAATCCCTGGTGGATCAGCGATGAGGTGGGAGCCCCAGCTGGGCAGCCTCTGCTCTGACTATATCAGTGTTTATGCAGAGTGGATCAAGAACAGCAGGAGAAGTGGAGCAGCACCCCATGGCAGCTGACACCAGGGTGGTTGGCTCTGTTTTCTCTGTTTCTTTGATGTGGACTGCAGCACAGCCAGCAGTGCGTTTCTAACATCATGGAGGGTTGTCTGAGCTGTGGGGCCATTGGCAGCTGCTTCTTTCTTTTAGGGAAGATGACAGCCCTTCCATTGAAAAATTTGAACTCAGTCCAAATGTGGGATGGGAATGTATTTGTGGAGGGGCCAAGCAGATCCACCCAGCCTGCACCCCATAGTTAGGATGATGAGGGAATGCAATTCAGGTCTGTAATGCCTAGCACAGCCCAGCTAGTATGCAGTCTGTGGGCCCATGCAGATGAGTTTATTCACATTTACAGCCTTTCAGAGAATTTCCAAGCAAAGCTACCTGACTGTAGTGTACACAAGCCAAAGCAAGACACACACCACCTCTCTTGCCTGCTGGTGTGCATTGCTCTGCTGTCAGGAGAGGGGGTGAGTTGTACCTGGGTGAGGGGATAGCCATGCTGAAAAAACAGGCAAAATGAAGGACTGTTGAGCAAGAGAAAGGCTTATGCAAACAGGGCACTTTAGTGGGACAACTGTCAAGTAAACCCGGTTGCTTTGGAGACAATCTCTGTTTTATTTAGAGCTGTAACTGGAGGAGACCTGACAGCTTCCAAGTCACACTTTTGTCTGGAAAGTTTCTGTGGGATTGTATCTCATTGGTAGCAAGCAACAAGGGCTGGAGCAGACTGAAATTGTTTGTGGATGCTGTTCCCACACTCTGCATGTTTGATGGCTCTGCCTTTGTCTTTTGAATAGGAAGATGCAGATACACTTACTTTAACACAGTATAGTATATTGAAGTGCTTTCTTGTGGGAGCCCAGGAAATTCCTCTGGCTGCCCTGGAGGACTTGAGCCCTTTCCCAGGGGGCTTGGAGACCTTGGCATAGAGACCAAGACCCCTGTGCCTTTGATTTAGCCCTTGGAAAAAACAATTACCAACCTTATATGAACAATTAAGTAGAATGATAGTGAATTTATCACATGGTGAAAAATAAATTTTTTGGGGGTTTTTAGAATGGGGGTTCAGGGGGCAAGATGGAGGAATCTGTGTGTGTCCTGCCTTTCTCCTTCTTCTTGGCCTCCATTTTCTGCTGTGATGTTGGCACTTTAGATTGGTTTAGAGTAGAAGCTCACTGTCTAACATAGATGATAGGTATTGGAAAGTAATTGTAAATATTGTACATGTAGTTTTTAGTTTAAAAAGATAATACCGCCCCAGGGGCAGGCAGAATGCCTCTGACTGTCTTGCTGAGCAGACCTCGGCAGGACAGGAGAAAGAATTTCATAGATAAGGAACAATAAACAACTTTGAGACCAAGAAATGAAGAGCTCTAACTCTTTCTTCAAGCACCGGGCTGGGAAAAGAGACTTTTGAGCTTTTCTCGGGGTCACTCTGACCAGCTAGAAACCCCAGCACTTTCTCACAGACTGCTTTGCAGTTTTTTAATTTTGATGGTTCTAATTGATTGTGTCTTTTCCTGTTCCAGCTTTTTGTTTGGTTTTTTGTTTGTTTATTGTGGCTTTTTATGTTTAATAATTTCTCTTAGGTATTTCATTTTCATGGGTGTATCCTGCTCCTTGGAAAAGATGCACAAATATAGAAGTTAAATGGTGATTTGATTAGAAAAAGTGGGTTGCAAATATCAGCAATAGAAGGCTCACTAGAGGGATGTGAGATTTTGGGATTTACTTCTCCTTGTATGCCCCATACATGCATCTAGCCTGTGCTGTATTTCCTTCAGTCTGCTGGAGGAGGGGAAAGTTAGAGATGTCCTGCAGATTATCCATACAAAATATGGTATCAGTGTTTGACATCACCATACCTAGCAAATCCATATTGCATTGAAATGCATCATTCAGGACATTGGGCAGTGAAATTTCAGTCTTAATTCCTCCTGCAACACTGTGATAATTCAGTGACTGAATAGATGAAAAAAAATCCCAACAGTTATCTTGCACTTGGAAAACATGATACTGACAAATTTTCCTTGGACCACTCACTGGGGCTTACAGTCAGAGAAAACACAAAACTTCTCTCAAAGCCCTTTGTTTAGCTTGTGTTTATTTTTTCCCCCTCTTATCTGTAGGAAGTGTCTTTTGGTTTTCTTGGGTTTTCTATTGCTTTATTTTCAGGGGAAAAAAGGATGAATAATGGTTCTTGGAAGCAGAAAGTGGGCTGTTTAACTATCTCTGCTGGGAATGCTGTGTAGTGAAACTGTGGGTGAGGGAGTAGGTGGTTCTACTTCTGCTTGTCTTGCAATTCCTACATATGGTCATAAACAGCTGAGTTTGTGTCAGGCTTGCAACTCTTCTTGTAAACTACACCCACCTCAGTTTTGGGTACATGCTTTATCATCAGTTGGTTTAAAAGACATTTCTGGAAGGTATATTTGAGGTTGTTCCACATCTTCCCGAGGGGGCACTTCTGGCTGCTAAAGTGTGCCTAAGTGAGCTTTTGTTTATGCTTATGATCTGTTTACTTTGTTTCTAGGGCTCATCACAATAAAAGAAGCCCATGATATAGAAGCCAGACTTAATGAAGTGGAAAAGCTTCTGAAGACTATTATAAACATGCCCTGGAAGGTGAGCAAGCCAAGTTCCAATTTAGCCCAGCTTGACTCCTCCTTCCTGGTGACATGCACTCTCATGCAGATTAGAATATGATGGGCTTTGCCAAACTCTGAAAGAAGTAGCAATTTATTGAGTAACTTGGAGAAATGCTGGGTGCCAGAACTGTGTAATGATGCCTCCAAGCTGTCACTTATTATAAGTCTTTTTGTCATACTATGGAGGGGTGGAAATGAAGAAGAGGGACAAAACAAATTACTGGTTAAAAATGGATGTCTGTTTTTATTTCTCTCTTTTTAAGTATTCAAGGTCTGAAGTTGTCCTCACATTCTTTGAGAGATCTCCTTTGGACCAAGTTCTAAAAAATGACAATGTCCATAAAATTCAGCCAAGCTTTCAAAGTCCAGTTAAAATATCAGGTAAGAATTGTTATCTACCTGCAGTTGACACAAGAACTGAAGAATGAAAATTACTTTATTTGCTGTTCCCATTATTATTTCTCTGTCAACAGTTCAAAATGTAGTTCTCAATAGTGCTTTGTGATACAGAGCATATAATTTACCTTGTAATACTGTGCAAGGTGCATTCAGGCAATAAAGTGGCAGGTGAAATGGGAGGCTGACAAATGCAAAGCAGTGAATGTGAGGAAAATGCAGTCCTTACTGCACATCATCACAAATGATAGTGCTGTTAGCACTTAAAAAGGTGATTTTGAAGCTATTGATACAGTTCTGTGAAAGGGTAAGCTTGGTGCCAAGAATGGGCAATATCAGCAGTGAGAATATTAGGTATTATTAGGAAAGGAGAAGGAAACAGAGGAGAGGAGCATAGCCCCCTCTTGAATACAATATGCACAATTTTGGTTTCTTCATCTCAGGATATGAGAGAATTTAAAATTATACAAATATAGGGCGAGGATCCAAGTTGTTGAACAGCTTGTCTAAGAAAGGGGTTAATTAAAGAAGGACACCTTCACCTGTGAGATGAGATGACAGACTGATATGATGGAAGTCCACAAAGCTGTGAATAGAAGGAGGTCAAGTACCCTGTACTTCTTATGAAACGAGCTGTAGGTTACCCAATATCATTGACAGACAACCGGCTTTAACAAACAAAAGAAGGGTTATAATATTATTTTGTTTCTGTACAAACCATAGTGAAGGAGTGGAACTCACTGTCATAGGATATGGTGGAACTGAAAGCAGAAGTGACTTCAAAAGGGAGTTAGACAGGGAAGTGGAGGACAAATACATAGAAACCTGTCACAGGTGGAGACATAGGGGGTTCTAAGCCACAGATTGCTAGTGGGTAAAGTGGAGAGCCTACCCTTGCCTATTCTTTTAGCCCTTCCCCTCTTCATCTGCTACTGGCCATTGTCAAAAGGTCCATGAGCTTCTAGTGTGCCTGGTTTTATATTTCTATACTGAAACACAATGTTTCAACCTAGTGCCAACTCCTGGTTTTGTGACACCAGAAGAGCTTATTTATAGGTAATTGCAGTGAAATACTACATAGTCCTCCAAGGTTTATAATATTGCAAGGAGCTGGTATCAATTTTCTTTGGTACAAACAAAGCTATCTCAGCTGAATAATAGCATGTTTTAATTCTAAATTATTGTTGGTAGTGATGAGTCATACCTAATTAACTGGAGGGAGATTCTCCTGTCTATGCAGCTGTCTAGAAGCATCTTGTGGTAATTAATTTCATAATTCAAGTGATTGCTGCAATTAATGCTAAGAACATAGGTGGAAATTTGATGTTAATTGATATTTGCCTCATCTGGATGTTGCACAATGGAAATGGTTCAGTGTCTGGCAGTGCTGTCAGTAGATGGCAGTAAATGATAATGGGTGAAGCAGTTCATGCAGCAGTGAAATGCTGTAACTCTTAGGTCAAGTCAAGGACACTAGGAAAATGCTGACATTCCTGTTACTCATAGTGCAGCTCTCTACCTGGCTTGCAGTCTTGGAAAAGCAGGCAAAAGGTTTTGTATCCTCTGAAAAAACAAACTGTTCCCTGAAGGGTCCTGCTCAGAGTGGTAGGTGGTGGAGAAGAAAGGGCTGCCCTCTAAGATGAAAGCTGAATTTGAATTTATGGTGTAAATCTTATTTTACCATCATACAATGGTGGCTCAAGATGAGTCATGTGAAATGTGATTCTGCTGGGGTTCAATGTTTTTGCAACCCCCAAATGTATTCTGCTAAAGTGAGCTGCAGTAAAATATGGAATGAAAGTCTAAGATGAGTCTTGAAGTGTGTATTGGCTTTACCTTTATGCAGGAGCATGTAATGTTAAAAAAAGTTACCTCCTCTCTCATGCCTCATCTCCTGTTCGTTGCTACAACTGTATATATATAGATGAAATTTGTTGGTGTGTTTTCTGCCTGCCATATTTTGTGCTACAGACTAATTATTTTTCTTGTGCTGAAAATGCAAGGCTGTAACATAGGGTCATAGTGTCTTGAGGCACATCAAGAGTTATCCTACTAAGTCTTATTCTACTGCCACTAAGTCAGTGCTGATTTTTTTTTTTGAAAAGTGCATTTGTTTTGTGTTGGTCCCAGCTTCATCCAAAATTTTGTGACCAAAAGAAATCCTTGTGATTTGCCTAGTTTGATTTTTCCATAGAGCACAGTTGTGGATTAACTTCTCATTCACATCAGATACGGTTATTTAGTTATCAATTCTCCCCATGGTAGTAAGTCAGTGGAATTAGGTGTAAATTTTAGATATTCTGTATTGGAGGCTTCTAACATAGAAACAAATAAGCAGTATCAAGGGCAGTGTAAAACATGGTATTTCTTTATCCATCTTAGAGGTTGAATTAACTTGTAAGGTCACTTTTCATTTCCCTTGTTATGTCTTTTTTGTTTTTGCTTAAGCCTAGGACTGTCTAAGAAAAATACAGTTATGTTTTGGTAGTGGTAGTTGCTTCAGATGCTCTGTGTCATTAATTGGTTAGGTGAATAAAATTACTTAAGCACTGTCAGTTTGCAGATTTAAGAGGCTGTGAAACCAACTCTTCATTCCTACTTTCTTGCAGATTTTCAATGTCATGTGCACTTATCAGTTCATAGCCATGTCAATTACATACACAGTTATTTTCCAGCTTTTTTTTTTAATCTTGTTTTCTTTCTTCTCCCAACAGAAATCATGCGATCAAACGGATTCTGTTTAGCCAACACTGAAACAATAGTCATTGACCACAGTATACCTAATGGAAAAGAGAAGCACCTGGATGTAGATTCAGCAGAACATTTGTAAGTGGAGTTTGAGCAAGAGCAATGCTGTCACCTTCCCTGTAGCTTGCCCAACCCCCTAGCAAAATGTTATTGTCTGCCTAAGAGCAAGATTGGTACAGCTGTCATCCCGACTGGTTAAAGGGTACTGGGCCTGATTGCTAACACTTCACAGCAATTTCCTGTTAAAGTGGGTAAAAAGGGAGAATGATTGACCCCAGAGTGATCAGTCCTCTGTATATGAAAAGAGACAAGTCGTTGCCATAGGGGTGCTGCAAAGGGAGAACAGAATTATTTCTTTCTCCCATGACTGTGAAGAGATCTGGCTTGAGCCCAAACTTGGAAATTTAAACAGCCTAATAAATATCATATTGTGCTACAAGGATAGTAGAATGTTTGAGAAGCAAAACACTGTCCTCAGAGGGGAACACATCCCTGAAAGGTCATAAACTGAACAAAGGTCAACAGCTGCACAGCTGGGACTTGGTAGCCTGTGTATATCCTTAGGGAAAAGGCAAGTTAGACCGGTTTCATTGGAAAGTTCTGCTTCCTAATGCATATAGGTATTCTGGGGTCAGAAACCTGTAACCAGGAGGGCTTCTGTGGCCATAAGCTAAAGCACAAGGAGTTCCATCCCAACATGAGGAAGAACTTCATTATGTTGAGGATGAGCACTGGAACAGACAGCTCAGGGAGGTCATGGAGTCTCGCTCTCTGGAGGCATTCCAAACCCACCTAGACATCTTCCTGTGTCACCTGCTCTGGGTGACCCTGCCTTGTCAGATGGTTGGAGTGAATGGTCTTCAGAAGTCCGTTCTAACCCCAACCACTCTGTGATTCATGTAGGTCTTAAGTCAGTGACTGTATTCACAGATGGAAATATGCTTTTACAGATTTCTGTTATATCAGGTGATTGATATTTCAATGAGCTTCAGGTAGTGAACCTAATATTTTTGATGAGAAATGTTGACCTACTTTTTCATTAGACCAGTCAAATGAAGGAAAGACAATACTGAAAGACTTCTGGACCCTTTATCTTTGAATGCAATGAACTGTCTTGTCATATTTGAAATGCCAGTCTGTAACAAGGTTCAGAGCTTGGCAATGTTTTGCCAGAGGCTGGAGAGTATGTCTGGCTCGAGTGTATTTTCTTGAAGTCTTTTTATTAACTTAGCACTTAGTGTTTTGAACCTTGACCTTGCTAACAGCATTTAAGCTTATAAGGTTGTCATAATGAGGCTGAAATGGCACACTAGAGGTAATTCTGTAAGGCCAATACCTGGAAATTAAAATTATTATAGTTCACAGTGGATCACTCTTTGTACTGAGAGTGACAAATTATATGAGAAAATTACCAAAGAAAGCCTTTTCCTGCCTTACTTTGATTTTTTTTCTTTAATTGTTTAAAAAATATTTATACCTAGTTTTGATTTTAAAAATGTGCTCCAGCCCAAGCAAAACTAACCAGCCTGGGATCAGCAACTACCATCATCTAACTGTCATCCCATTGAAGTTAGACACTGTTAAGGTCAGAAAATACTAATGTGACAAAAACTGAATGGTAGCCATAGTTTCCCATAAACTGTGGTGGAAGAAATGCATTTAGAGTAATAGTCTGACTTTGTGCATCCTGACTTAGTTTAACTTTCCAAAGGATGTGAAGTTAATAAATTTCCAATGTGTGTTTTATATGGTGCCCTATATTTTCCCATCCCACAGATGTGTTTTATAGCCAAGACATAATAGCCAGGAGATAGTGGAACCAGTGTAGCACAGCTGTTTTGTAAAAACTGAACCTTTTTTCAAAAGCAGAGATTTTCTATACTGTTGATTTAAATGTATGTTATTAGCCCAGAAAGGAAACTTGAAAATCTTTCAAATCCTATGCTGCTCCCTTTTGGTGTCAGTAAAGTTGGATTTATGGTGTGTTCTACCCTGAAATCAGAGTTAATTCCTTGTGGACTTGATATCCTCAGATGGGAATTTTTCCTTTCAGCTGCATTAAACTCTTTATGACTTCTGGATTTTGGCTGCTGATGGACTTGAATGAGACATTTTGCAGAGCAAACCTGTATTTTGTGGGAACAAGTGCTTGAAGCTTCAGCAGGAAGTGCTCATTCCCTATACTGGTTAGCTGTGTAGCCTGCAGAGCTTCCTGCCCAGTGATCCATCAGCTGAAAAGTCTCACACTTTTGCAAAAGAAACCACAGCACTTTTCCAAATTGCAGTTGCTTACTCTGTTGTTCTGAAGTAGATCTTTTCTGCTTCCTTCATTTTCTCTCTGATTTTAGTTGGCAGTACACCACACTGTTGTAAACTATAGTGAAGCCAGTGGGCTCAGCATCCATATGGCATGACTAGTCCTTTTGTGTGTGGTTCTTGGAGTGTAGTCTGAAGTCCTTTTGAAAGAAAAAGGTGATAAATAAATGCATTTGAACTCATGGATTGGTTTTTACAGAGGTACCTTTCTCTGCAAAGACTGTTTCCACTTCTGTCTTCTAGGCCAGCAGCAGAGTCTGTGGATTGGATAAATTTCTTTTTTGGCAAATTCACCCCAGTACCGGAAGGAGGCCTGCAAGAGAGGAGTAGAGGGAATTTTCATGGAGGCATGTGATAGGATAAGGGCGGTGGCCTTAAGCTGAAGGAGAGTAGGTTTAGATTAGCTATTAGGAAGAAAATCTTTAGATAAGGGTTGTGAGATAGTGGAACAAGTTCCCCAGGTTGTGGATTCCCCATCGCTGGAGGCATTCAGAATCAGGCTGGATGGGGGTCTGAGTGAACTGACCTAGTCTAGGGTGTCCCTGCCCATGTCAGGGGCATTGGAACTAGATGGTCTTCAAGGTCCCTTTCAAAACCATTCTATGATATGTGCATCTTTTAAATACTTCCAGTGGCAGTGACTCAACCACTTTCCTGGGCAGCTTGTTCCAATGCTTCATAACCCTTTTAGTCAAGAAATTTTTCCTAATATCTAATCTAAACTTTCCCCCATAGAACTTGAGGCCCATACTTCTTGCCCTGTCACTTGTTACCCAGAGAAGAGTCCAACCCCACACCTGGCTACTCTATTTTCAGGCATCTCTAGAGAGTGATGAGGTCTCCCCTGAGCCTCTTCTTCTCCAGCCTAAGTAACCCCAGCTCCCTCATGGACTTCTCATCAGACTTGTGCTGCAGACCTTTCACCAGCTCTGTTGCCCTTCTCTGGATGTGCCCTCAATGTCCTTCTTGCTGTGAGGGGCCCAGAACTGGACGCAGCATTCAAGGTGCAGCATCAGCAGTGATGAGTACAAGGGGAAAATCCCTGTCCTGCTCCTGCTGGTTATTATTTCTGATACAGGCCAGGATGCCATTGGCTTTCTTGGCCACCTGGACCCACGCTGGCTCCTGTTCAGTCACTGCTGACCAGTGCACCCAGGTCATTTTTTGCCAGGCAGTTTTACAGCCAGTCTGCCCCAAATCTGTAGCTCTGCATGGGGTCACTTGTTGTGACACAAGTGCAGGACCCAGCATTTGGTCTTGTTGGAGCTCACACAAGTGGCTTCAGCTGATCAGTCTAGCCTGTCCAGATCCCTCTGGGAAAGCCTTCCTATCCTCCAGCACATTGACATTCCCACTCAGCTTGGTGTCACCTGCAAACTGACAGAGGGTGCACTTGATCTTCAGACCATTAATAAAGATATTCAACAGGACTGGCCCCAAAAGTGAGTCCAGGAAAACACTGCTTGTGAAAGGCTACCAAATAGATTTAGCTCCATTCACCATCCCTTGCTCTTTGAGCCCAGCCACCAGTTTTTTACCTAGCAAGCGAGTCCAAACCGTAAGCTTCTATGTTGTTCCCTCTTCTTCCTGGTGAATGGGAGTAGCAAATCTATTGCATTAACAGAGGTTAAAATGATAAAGAATTTTGTCTTGCAACACAAGTAGTAGGCTCTTGCAAAAGTGTGTCTGTCAAGGTACTTAGAGGAAAAAGATTAAAGGCAGCAATTCAGGCATTTAGGAATCTGAAGGTCCATAGTAGAGTTGCAGAATTTATTTTGAAAGACCTGTTAGTAACAGCACAAAAGCATTTTGGCTGTTGGTGTCGTTCACAGCTTCTGACTGTGGTAAACAGTCCTGGTTTCTTGAGTTTTGTTTTGTGTGAGCACTCCACAACGGTGCTTTGCAGTCTGCTGTGCACACGCTTCATTTTTGGTGGCAAGAAAAGCTTTCTCCTTAACCACAGCATCTGACATCCACTGCTTTGCTCCTCACGTTCTGCTTGTAGTAACCTATCAGTGAGGCTGGAGAACCACAAAATCTGTGGGACCTTTCAGATGTAGTAATGTAGCTTTATGCTGATAAGAGAAAAAGAGCAGAATCTGAATAGCCTTCTTGACTCCTCTTCCACTTCCTTCTCTCTATCTGCCCCACTGGTATTTCATAATCTGTTGTTTCTGGATTGCTTGCTGCCCATAAGACAGCACAATGTGATCTGTGAAGTATTTTCAAGATACCAAGTCAACTCCCTCATGCACTCATTCCCACACATGCAGGCAAGTAAACAGCCTGGAGGGACTAAAGGAATGAGAGTAATAAACATTCAAAGTTCAGTCTCATTGCTGTTTCATTTAAAGTGAAGAGCTAAGCCACAGCACCGCGGGAGAAAATCCATGAGTTTCTGCTCAAAAAAAATCATCTTTGTTTTGGCTCTCATAGTTGAAAAAAAAAAAGAGATGAGAAGGACCAAGAAGGAGTATGGAAAAGACAGAACTTGTGGCCATATGTTGAAGGATGTGTAGACCAGGCTATCCTATAACCCATGATAGTTCTAAATAAAATTTTGGGAAGAGATGAGAGTGGGAGACTTATCTGTTTGTTTGCCCCACCACCCTTCTTCAGGTCCTCTGAAATACTTAATTCTAACTTAGGTCACCCTCTAGGGCAATCTTAGAGGGATGTCTACAGTTGTTTCACATATCTAAAGAGTCTAATTAGTTCATGTTTAGATGGGATGCAGTTTTAAATAATAGTAATTTTAAAGCTCATCTGTTTATCTGCCATTCAGAGAGCTGCAGTGGGCCAGCTAGGCTGATAAAGGTGTTAGAGACACATGCTAAAAGTGAGAGCTAGGTTAGAATTTCTTTTTCCATCTTGTACAGTTTTTCAGTTTCTACTTCCTTTTATTTCTTACTCTGTCACAGTGAATTAAATTTCTTTCAAAATATTAAAGAGAGAGTTTGAGAAAAAGAAACTTTACAGTTCTTCAAACCCCTTTTAGAACTGAGGTGAAATTTAGTCCTTGGCCTGCAGTGACTGTATTTAACTGCTAGGCTATCTGGGAAGAAGATAATGTTTCTTACTGCAGAAATTCAAGCCTTCCCTTGAAATGGGAATGTGTGTAACTGTGAGAAGTGTAGGTTCTAACAGCTTGATGCCTTCTGGTTGAGAGTTGGTATGAAAGAGTAGGTAATTCTTGCAAAAGTGCAGGTTATGAAACCGGTGTTGGGAATTGGGGAGGAAAATACCAAAACAAGCAAAACTAACTTTGGGAATCTTTTTATATTTGTAGATTCTTTGATTGTCAAAATCTAAACCTTGTACCAGAGGAAGGGCAGCTAGACTCTGGAAGAAGGACACTAGTAATTTTTTCCTTCCTATGTTAGACACTTGACCTCTTACAAAAGCCAAAGCCAGAGAAGGTGCCTGTGAAGTGAAAGACTGAGAGTCCAAATTCAGATGTGAAACAAAAGCAGTTTCTTTTTCACTTTTATGTGAGAAGTGAGGTATCATGAGTTGTTGACACATGTTGTGGGAACAAAATAGAAGGATGTGGACTTCAGCTGCATGATTCGCTCTTACAAGACTCACTTGCTGCTCCCTCCCTCCCTCCCTAGTAGCTTTGAAAGTCAGGGGTCACAAGATTAATTGCTTGCATTCACCATGGTTCTCACTGGCCCATGGTTTAGTCATAAACACATGAGTATAGGAGATGAAGGAGGTGTGGATGAAATCAGCTCCAAGTTCTTCTCCCACTCCCTTAGTACTTCTTTCCCCAATTCCTTTGATTTTCTAAATGACTTAATGCCTTTTGGTGGTTTTTTTTTTTATCTCTCCTTAGGTTTGAAAGTGTTAGTGACTTTACCTCAGAGCTGGAAGACAGTGATGATCCAACAGCTTATGTCACCAATTTGACATACTACCACCTGGTCCCATTTGAGACTGACATTCTGGATTGAGGCTGCTCAGGGGTGCAGCCAGCCACATCCAGCCAACCTCTTTGTCCATAGGTTCTGCTGTCTCTGGCATTGCATCTCTGGGAATAAGGCTGTGCAGACAACACCAACAGCAGGGAAGCTGCAGCAAGAGCGCCGCAAAGCTGGTTTTATATATCCTCTGTTGTGTGTTATGGAGACATCTTGTGAGGAGTTATCTGCTTTGCTGCTGACAGTAAACTCACTTTCTGTGAAAGCAAGGCAGCAGAGGCTTCCTGGGGATCAATGAAATCTCTGCTATGTCTGTGGGAATTGCCACCCTGATGCAGCTGTCAGAAACTTGTGCTGAAGCAGGCACGAGTCACCCGCGCTGCTTGTGGTGCAAGTCGAGTTCCCCTTTTAGGATACCGCCAGAAACTTCCTGGGATGGCGTGACCACACTTTTTATGCTTTGTAAGCAAGAAGACAAGCAAACCAGCTGAACTTTGTCAGTTCCCTCTGCAGTTGCTTAATGGAGGTCTCGTGGGTCGCTCTTTGCTCAGCTACCGGATGATTGGTGCCTTACACGAGATGTCAGAAATACCATTGAGTGCCTCCAGGACACAGAACACACGAGCTGACAGCTTTACTTCTTTTAATCATGGGCTTTTGTGTAATCACTGGAAGGGCGACTGCTCTTTCCTGGAATAGTAAAGCAGACAGCAACTGGCATTGCAATGAGCTGTGTATGATGTTTGGGTACCCGGATGGTTTTGGAAGTCTGGAAGGCCGATGGGAAAGCTGAGCTGCTCCACTAAGAAGGGTCAAGGCTACGGCAGGCACTTTGATAATATTTTATCTTTTCATGTGGACCAGCATATATGAATGGTGCTTACAGATGTTTACATCAGAGAGATAATTCCCTATGCATATTTCTTCCCAGAGGATGGGAAGGAAGACACTGAGATTTATGTTGTGTTTGGACTGAAAAAGGATGATAAGCTGCAGTGTGCCTAGAGTGGTAGGAAAAACAGTCTCTCCACTGCCACCCTGTCTCAAGGAGTTTGTCCAGCTTTCTGAGATCTGCCTGGAAGGGTCACGTGCAGGCCTCCTTGTTGTGTAATGCTATGGATTTCAGCAGAGGTAGGACAGTGGGAGCAAGAGTGGGATTGGACCCTGCAGCCTCTTGACTGTTGAGCAGTGCAATGTTAATGTCTCCTTGGGGTCTCTCCCTTGCAGAGCACCCTGAATTCCTGGCTCTCACTGTGAGTGCTCAACACTCACCAGCATGACCTTTCATTGAGCTTTTTGCCATCTGTTTGCAAATATTATTTTGAAGGGACTGAAATGGAAAGAAATGCATTTTTGGACATGTTTCTTGGAGAAGAGGCTTGTTTTGTCCTGAAGAAGCTGATACAAGTCCCTTCTGCAGACCTTTCATTTCTATCTATAGAATAACAGTAAAACAGAATTTGTTAATGTAAATAATAAATTATTAAGAATCCTAATTCTTTTACACAGTATGTTTTTAAAATATATTTTAATGAAATAAAGTAAAATATAACTCACCTTCAGTACACTTCTGCAGCTTCAAACAGTGCCTTTTTTTTTTTTTTTTTGGTATTGTTTTGATTACACTTTCCCAGACATGTCACATCTTCTTTCTTTTCCCCATAGTTTCTGAAACATGCTGAGTAATAGCAATTTCTGTGCCCCACGTGTGATTTATACTGTAGACAGGGTGTTCTGGAACCTCTGCCTAGCTGTTGATCTTAGGTCTAGGTGTTTGTGGTTTAATGCCACTCAGCTTAGTGGAAGATTTCTGTATTTTCACTATCATCAGTGAAATTAAATTTGGACATGATTGTTTTTGAAGATGAAGCAGATTCTTATAAGGTAAATTTCTGTAGTAGAAAGGAATATGTCATTACTTACTCAAAGACTTTCTGAGCAGCCTCTTCAATTAGAATTGGGAAGATTTTTTGTTTGTTTTACTCTCATTAGTTTTAATTCTTCTGCTAGTGTTCTTAGTTAACCGTGATGAAGTAGAAATAGCATCTGGTAGACATGTGTATTGGACTGGATACTGGAATATTTTATTTCAATTCCTGACCTTGCTGTCAGCTTACCACATTGCTTTGGGTAATTCTAGTTCATCTCCCTTTCACTGAGTTTTCCTTGACTGATATTTTGGAAAGCAGAGTCATTGGCTTTTGATGCAATGTTGTCCCTTAATTCATTTGAATTTTCCTATGAATTATTGACCACATGGTAACTACTTATCTTTTAAAGCACTTTAAATTACATGCATTAAAAAATAAATAGAGAAGTATTGCTAATTTTTAAAATGGACAGATACATTCCTCAAAGGAAAGGCAGCTAAGCCTTGTGCATTTCCAGCTTGTCAAGCTGAATGTCAGGGTTCTGTGAGGGTCAGTGGAGCAGGGGCTCCTGTGGGTCTGCCAGGGCAGAGCTGGGCAGCTGGGGGCCTGTCCCACCACCCTGCCAGGAGCAGGACACCAGGCACCAGGGTGGCCCCAGGCACCACCCCAAGGATGAGCCAAGGACAGGCCAGGATGTGGCTCTGCTCTGCTCTGCTCTGGGGAACAGGAGAGCAGCCCAGCTGTGGTGTTGCTGGGGCAGGGGCTGATGGGCTGAGGGGACTGACATGGGATCCTGGGCCATGAGTAAGTGGTGGAAACCCAAGGGTCAGTAGGGGCAGCCAGACCTGTGGGTGCCCTTGGGCCCAGATGCTGGATGGGTCAGGATTTTTGTCGTGCATATTTTGGAAGTACATTTATTTTTGCCAGGTACCCTGGTATTCTGGGGACATGAAATGGTGCAGAATTCAGTTTGTGCTGCATTATTGCACGACAAAAAAACCCGAAACAAATGAACATCAGTCTTTCATCATTTAAGGAAAATATTTCAACATTTAAGGAAATAAAATTCTGTGGTTTAGGTTTCTTGCCTGGACCTCTCCCCTGTGCACCCATTGTAGCTGGTAAAATCCCCCACGCCCAGGTCTGCTAATCCCTGTGAGAAGTATCTCAGGGACTGCAGAGTGCTGCCATCCAGATGGGTGCTGTCTGTGGCCCTCCAGAAATGTAAAAAATTAGCATCATTATTCATTAGGTAACCTATTGATTATTCTAAAGGAAGCAATTGGCACAAGGATTTTGTCCCCAAACCCCTCTCCACGCCATGCCAAGACACTTCCTGTGTAAGGCTTGTCCTTGAAAAGCTGGTCTGTGTTTTCTCTGCAACTTTGGCTTCTGCCCTTGGCACACCCCGTGGGGATCATGTGTGCCAGGGCTTGCTTTGAGCTGCCTGAGCAGAGCAGAGCTGGAGTGTGCTGGTATCCAGGGAAGGAGCAGGAGGTATGTGTCTCTTGGCAGGAGCAGCGATGACAAAATCATTTGGTTTTTATTTCTCGAGTCATGAAATATGCTGACATTATAGTGTTGCCAAATCATAGGAGAGTTAGGGAAGACAAAGTGTATCACACTATGCTATGTTTTGTCCACCAGTCTCTTTTTTTTGGTTGCATCAACTACTATTTAAAAACTCAGTCTTGGATTCCATGTTTGTTCTTCATAGCAGCAGTAATCTGTAGCTCAGTATCAAACTCTAAAATAAAAAAGGGGGAAAAAAAAAAGAACTTTTTCTGATTGCTTCCTGTAATATGCATTCCTGCTCCAGTCAGCTATCACTGAACTCCCTTCCCCACATATACACAAATTATTCAGGCTATTTTACTGATCAGCTTTCATCAATGTAATTGCTTTCTTGTGGAAATACTCACACCCTGAAGTGCAGTTCTCAAGTTTTATAGCACACAAACCATTCCCATTTTCAGTGCTGTCAGATAATTTCTTCTTGCTCTAAACCCATTCTCATTCTAATTAACACTGTTGGTAATATATACCTTGGGGGATTTAGGTAAGGGCAAAATACCAAGGTAATAAACATAATATTTGTAGATGTAAGAAATGGAGAATTCCTATTTACCTAAAAGCAGCAGTGAAGATTGGTGGGATGCATTTACAACTGAGCTGTATGAAATCAGATTTTCCTGGGCTTTCTCAAACCTGTTATCATGCCTATGTTTCTTAAAGTTAATGTATATAACCCCACTGTGCTCTGTTGAGAGAAAGAACAGCTTGAACTTTGGTATTGCAGAAGGGAAGATGGAACACCAAGAGTTAGTTGAGACAGAATTTTGGAGTGCTTAGTTTTTGTCCTAGCAGGACATCTAGCATGCAGATGCCTTGCACTGCAGGATAGGAGTGGCTGCAGAGGTTTGGGTTGTCATTCTTCACAGACTGCTGTTAGGGGAACCTGCTTAGATAAGGATTTAGAGAAAAGCTCCTTATTTTCTGAAGTTGCCTTGCCTAACTTTTCAGAGTAGTCAAGTTAATTTTCTGTTGTCCTGTGAGGCTACGTACATGTCTGAACTGAAGAGCTGGCTGGTAGGAAATAATTTCTCAGCTGCACAAGTGCCCACTTCTACCAGAAAGTACTGGATTAGAGCCCAGCCCTGGCCTGAGCTGTAGAGATGCCTTTAACCATCCTTCTTTTAGTCCTCAAATTCTGCTAAACAATTTTGAGAAACTCTTAGATAGAAATGACAGCTGATATATTGGCAAGAAGAAAACCAAAATGTGAACAGGGGCTGTTGTAGGGGGATACAGTTGGGTAAATGAAGGTGGTATAGAAGGTAATCTTATCCCCCAATGAGTTGCAGCTGGACCAATTACTAAAGATTAGAAGCAGGCCTGATCTTAACAAGCCACACCTGTAGCCAATAAGCACAAGTGGTATAAAAGAGTGGATTGGTGGGATCTGGGGTCAGATGACTGCTGCAAGGACCAGGAACAATCAGCGCATAGAGGAGCTGTCTGTGAGAAACATCAAGGAGGTATGAAGCTCTGGTGATATGAAATCCTTGCACTATAAGGATGTTAGAACTCATGCTAGCTAAGACAACAGACTTTGGTTAAAAACATACCAGCACCAGCTCTGTGTATGTATTTTCTAGTGAACTTCTAAAATGAGAAGATTCTTCGCTAAAATGTTTTACAGCATCTGTTAGCACTCCATGTAAGGCCTTGCATGTCCCTCTGGTACAGCTGTTTCTGACACAACCTGGTTAAAATCAATGCTTGGCCACAGTTGCAGCACGTGTGTTTGTAAGGTCTCTGAGGTACTGAGCTTCTTTTGGATCCCCTGGCAATTCACAGGAGGCTCTCAATTCCTTGGAGGCACCTGTCAACTCTACAAATCTCTGTGCAGTCACATTAAAATTCTTCTGGCATTCTGGGGGTTCCAAGCAGCTTTGATAATTTCCATTAGTAAGTTAGCTCCCTTTAGCATTGCAGTTCAGTTTGGAAACCATCTGCAAGTAATCTTGTTTAGCTGTATCACCTTGTACTGGGCAGGCTGGAAATAGAAATAATTACATGTACCAGAAGCCAACTTTGTTATGTAAAATGGAAAAAAAAAACCCCACCATCAGCACCACCACCAGCAAAACAACTATTTCCTATTATTTTCCCTTGTAACCATTAAAATTAGGTTGAACAGATTCCATGACTTTTGAATGAACATGGGCTCATTTCAGAAGAGAAATGTCCCAAATTTTGCCAAGTTTCCTTTTGTCTTATGGAAGCTGGCTTCAGTGGTTGAGCACAGTGATAGCACATGGCACATCCAGCCATCTCAAAGTGGCCTTCAGAGAGGAAAACAAGGAGTGGGTGTATGCCAAAGGGAGGGCAGGAGGTACAGGCATGGCTTGGAAGGAGAAGGAATGAGAAATAAATGAAGGATTATAATGCAAACAGAGGAGGTCTCCAGGGATTGTTTCAGTCTTAAAGCTGAAATATTTCATTTTTGTCAGAGAGCTGTGGTCTGGCACTGTCTGGGTGCTGAATCATACTGTTTCTCACCCAGTATCCTGCAAGGAATGTTACCAGCCCTGGCTTGTTTTGTTGAGAGGAGATGTTTCTGTCTGATCAGGTGCCTTTGTATAAAGTGAATATGCTGAACTTTCTGGAAACATATTTTGCAGCAACAAAATTGATTGTGATTGCCACTCAGCAATTTACAGCTCATGTAAAGGGTTTAGGAATTCAGCTCCCGTTTCAATTATTCCCACATGCACCTTACTCTCCATGCCTCATGCCCACATGTGTAGGATTAAAAATGCAGATGGCTGCAGGTGATGGCCATGAGGGCCCTCACAGGCTTGGATTGCCCTGGCCAGCATCAGCTGGGACCTCACTCACGCCCTCCAACCAGGGGCTCTAATTCAGCTCCATGCAGGACCTTTAGCATTTTTAAGGTGGACTACAAGAGTGGCTGCCTCTATTCCTGCCCCTGAGTTGTTGCAGGGATTCCTTGGGCTGCTTTCTGAGATGTGTCATGCCTCATGCTCACCTGGGTCACTGATGACCACCCTACTTCATTCACAGTGAGTTCCCCTGTTTTGGTTATTATGATAAGCCTCATCTTTACAAGTTTTTCCTGATATTAGCATGTTTTTTCTTGTTTTTAAAAAAAAGCTTTCCAGAAATGTCTATAGAGACTATATGCCTGGGGATGCACTCTTCGTGTAACATGAGAGTTAAGAGTATAGCCAGCTTGTTCTGGAAAGTATAGCTGGTGACTCAGCTGCTAGGAAGCACTGATGACACTGGTATTTATGATAAATTAATGTTGCCCTGGGTTTTAGAATAAAACAACAGCATCTATTCACATGTAGTTTCCAAAAATAGTCAAGTTACAGGCTTTGATGGCTGGGGGACTTTCTTGTGTTTCTTCTCTGATTCCAACCACTTTCAGAAGTCAGTGGGCAGTTCACTTGAAATGATTTATTGACACCTTCCCTCTATGGAGCTAATAAATATCTAATCCAATAAAGAAGCTGACGTTATTATAAACACAAATTTCAACTGATATTGGTCATAAAACCTGTGGTTCCAGGTGGTAAATATGATTATTGCCAGAGGAAGGGTGGAGGTGTTCCCTGGCAGAAGACCCATGGAGGTCAGGGGTTGGGTAGGTGTGGCATCACCACACCTACCTGCACAATCACTGGTGCTGGGCATGTTGAACGTGCAAGCAATGAGTTTCTCAGAAAGAAAAATTCTTGTCTCCTTTCTACTTAATATCATAACATCCTTGGGTTTAGTTGTGGACAGGTTAAGAGGGCTGGCAGTCCCATTCCTCAAGTTGAGGAGACAACAGGGACACTTACCCACTCTGCCCTGAACTGCAGCTTCTGAGCTGTGAGAAGACTTGTAATTCAATTTGTCTCCTTCGTGCTTAACAACCTGAGAAATGATGAAGGTGGCAGGCCAGCTGTGGAGGATGGGTGATTAGATGCGTGACTGAGGGGAGAAAAGGCTGGCTGCTAATGGGTGTAAGCAGATACCAGCAGAGCAGGAGCAAGAATGCCAGTCAAGGGATACAGTAACAGATACTGCAGCAATATATTATGAACCTTCAGGGCTTTGGCTTAAGACCCTGCAGGCATTTAAGTGGAAAACAGGCATTATTTTCCTTAGGGCTACAGGGCCAGGCAGGATTCTTATTAAGCATGTGTCAGGGCAGAGATTTGTATATCTCAGTGAATCAGAGGAGAGGTGCAGAGAAGTTAAATGGACACGATAAATAGAAAAGATGTAATTACCACTTTAGGTGTCTCTGAGATTGCAGATACAGACTTAGGGGTTTAGCCTGATCCAGGAGTATCAGGCACTGCTGTGCCTAGTAGAAGAATAGGGGGTTTTCACCAATAGAGTGGTTCAGGTTAATGAAGGAAGCAGGAGGCTATTAGAATTTAATGTGCAAGTTTATTAGGCATCGAAAGGGTGATTCATTAATAGCTGCAAAGGAAGATGAATATAATTCATTCTATGTGCAGTTAGATGCTCTCACTTGGAAGCCTCCCCTAATACACTTAATTAGCCTGAAGAGGGAAATGATGCTCCCTGTGTACAGTCCTGCTATCATTCTGGTAGCTGAAGCAGCCTCCAACCTCACACACATCCTATGGGGCTGCTGTGCTAAAAATAGCTGCCCTCTGCTTACTGCTGCAGCAGATTAGACACAGAGCCACCTACAGCCCTCCTGGATGTAGAATTCCTGGTTAAAGCAGATGTGCATGGCACACAGCTGGAAGAAGTGTGACTCTGAGCAATTAAAGCCTGTAGTGAGCTGTCTAGAGCATAGGAGTGATTTCCCCAGGTGGAAAAAGCAGCTTCCCACCTGGCTGCTACCACACTTCAAGAAGTGGTGAAATTGAATTTCTGCTTATATCAGGACTAGAGATGACTCTGCTCTGCACAGTCCTGCATGGTATTTATATACCAAGCTATTCCCAAGTAATTCACCTCTAGATTAGTGTCAGCACGAGTCCTGTAGCAGGATCTGCTACTCTCCCAATTTAAATGCATCACCTTTCATGCACCAGCCTGCAGAGCTAAGGTAAGGATTTTGTATCTCTTTCTTTAGGTCCAGCTCAACAATTTAGACCTTTTGAATGGCAAGGACCTGGGAGAAAGGATATGATGTGCAATGAAAAATACTGACTCCTTAGGCCCTCTTCCTTTGACTATGGCCTGTGTCCTAGGTTTATGCAGTCTGAGGCATTTATGTGGAAAAAGCCCTCTCCGAGAACCTTCTCAACCAGGTTTCCAAGTCTTAACTCCATTTAATATTCAGAGCTAAGGAGTGTTTTGTGATCCATTGTAATTGTTATCATCAGTAACCTTTCTCACATCTGGGTGGATGCTATGTGAAATTCTCTGTTCAGAAGCCAAGTCTGAACATTCAAATGCAGGATTAATGTTGAAAGCTGAAAGTGAGACAATTATCATGTTTGATAATTGATATTATCAACACTATCACTGTTGATACCAGTGCTGCTTAATCTTAGAGATGGCACTGGAATCTGATTTAAGATAAATATTTTAGGCAGCTGAGCTAAATATTAGGCATGTAGGCATGGCAACTTTAGGAGCCAAAAGTTGTATAGAGTTTAGTTATATTAACAGGAAATTATATGGATGGGAGGCAGAAAAGGTGAAATTTTAGACACAGTCTTCCTTCATGAGAATTATCATGTTCCTAAAATTATTACCAACATAATTGTTTTAATAAAAAACAAGCCACAAATACTTTTTCAGCCTCCTGGCCTGGTTTTTTATACATGCCATTATGGCAAGGCTTTTCTTAGGGCAATTTTTACCCTGAACAGTTTCATTATAAGAAGATATATTCTGGTTTTTGTTTTCTTTCCCCCTGATGTCTGTATGGCTGTTTTTCTCCCTGCTGTTCTCCTGTCGCTACCACCAAGAAGACCACAGCAAAAGGAAGGAGAGGGGAAAATGAAATTTAAAATGCAGAGCACCATAAAACTGCATTAGTTTTCTTAAACAGAATCAGGAGAAACTATAAGATATTTTAGTATCAGGAGTGGGTTTTACACCAATAAAACCTGCTGGTTTGAAAACCTGTCTTTCTGAGGAGCTCTTTCTGCTACTGCTCCCCTTGCTGTTCACTTATAGCTTGCTGAGTCATGGCTATAGAGCTTAGATTGACTTTTGGTTTTAACTTTTTGTACCTCTGTATGTATTTCAACACAGAGTTATCAATACTGCATTAACATTCTTTTTGAAGGCTATTTAATAATTGGTACTGTAGAGGAGAATTTTCTAAAGCATAGTCAGTGGAAGACTATATGCCATCTCCTTTGTAGATTGGTATAGCAAAATTGTTGCCAAAATAACAGATCTTTAAAAAGGAAGATGTGCTAGCTGAGGCTACAAGCTACATTACATTGACACAATATAATGTATTATATTCATGAGTAAATTTTAGGTGCTTCAACATGAAAAGCTGTTTTCTTCAAGTTTTTGAGTATATCTTGACAAGGCTCAGGGATATCTGATGCCCAACCACGTGCTAGTTTGTTTATACATGCTGAACACAGAGGAGCACCATTATCTTTTTGGTATATTTTCTACAGAAAAGCTCATCTTGTTCCTGCTCTGTAAATGAAGCCTCTTTCTTGACTTGCTAAAGTTAATGGCAATCTTCCAAGTTTTCCTAGCTGTAGTCAGGGCTGTTGCTGTTGACATTTGTTACAGGGTGGGAGGGAGGAAGGAAGGAAGGAGCATTCTTTTGTTCTCAGGAGAAAAGTTTAATCTCCTTCGAGAGCAAGAGGAACTGACAGGGAGCAGTTAAACAGCCAGACCCAGGTCACACACAGGGATTGTGTGTGGTGTATGCAGTGGCTGAGCCTCCTCTGCTAACACCAGAATAAACTGGAGGTCCTTTTCTTCCTTCTCTCCACATCTCTTTTCAAAACCATTCCTCAGGTTTGCTCATCATGGGTTTGAAATTTATGATGATAATATGACACAACTATGAGAATCAGATGGGAAAAGGACTTGGTTGTCCTTCCAGCCTGTCTACCAAGCAGTAATGGGGCTGAGGCTGCTGCACAGGGAACAGAGGCAGGAGTGAAGGTGAAGCAAAATAGGTGGGGCAGTGCCCCCATGGTGGGTCCCAGGCAGAGAGAGCAGAGTGGGCTGGCTGATGGTGACCAGGGGCAGCCAGGTGTCCAGCTGAATATGTGACTGTTGGGACAGGGAGGTGCAGGCTTGGGAAGTTCAATTATTGGGTCAGATTTGGGTGCTCAGGGCCATCCACAGCATAGGTTGGGCAGGGACCAAGAGCAAGGGCTTGAGCCTAATACACTGGAAGGTGCAGAGAGCCCCAGCAAGGTGTCTTCCATCTCTGCTCCCAGCAGTCAGGTCACACAGTTGCACCATCTGAGAGCCAGCCTTGACAGTGGCCCTTGGAGGGGGAGCAGGGGCTGCAGGGCCCAACACCAAGAACAAAACTTTCACCAGAAGGTTGGTAGGGCCATCTGTTAGCCATGTGGATAAGACTGCTGCAGAGATGATAATTTGTGTCTGCTTACTGTAGAAGAAGCTGGGGAGATTCCTTATGCCATTCTTTTCAGCAGTGACTCAGCCTGAAATTTGAAGTAATTCTGGAAAAGGTTGAGGTACAAATAAACAACATGAAAATTAGCAGATTGTCAGGGCTGGTACTAATCACCCAAGTGTTCTGGAGGAGCTCAAGGGAAGGCTGAAGAATGACCTCCTGAATTTGAGAGATGGATAGTAAAATAGCAAATGTATCTTCTGGGTAAAATTAATCCTAATTTCACATATAATATTCTGAGCTAACACTTTGTTATTCTTATGTAAGAGTGAAACTGTGGGTTTGTAATAGTTCCATGAAACCATCAGCTTGTACTCAGCAGCAATGGAATAAAAGATTAGATACTATTACTTTGTGGAAAGAGAACAGACATAAAAGAGTCTGACCCTCCCCTTTCAATGCAGTTTTGATCCTCTCCTCTCAAATATATCACAGCAGAGGAAGTCTGAAGAAAGGTAATTCATTTCAGCAAAGGTTTGAGATTATATCTTTCAAGGAACAGGTAGGTAGGAAATTTACATTGTCCCTTTCCAAGGATGGATGGATGGTGTGATGGAGATCTACAGAATCATGAGTGACACAGGAGAAGGGAATAGAGATTGTCTTCTTGTTATTTCTTCTTGCATGAGAACCGTGGCCCATCAAGTGGCACTAGTGGGAGGCAGGCTCAATGCAAACAGGAGGTGGCTGTTCCTGTGAATGAGGCTTGTTGTACTGGCTGCCAAAGGATGGTTTGGAAAGGAGCCTGGAAAAGAGTTTGGAATAGAGCTTCTTTGAGTCTTACTATCTAGATAAACCACAACAGGCTAAAGGAGTCCCTTAAGGCTGGGGTGAATATAAGTGTGAAAGTATCTTCCAAGTGGCACTTGTTTTTTACTTCATTTACAGACACTGTTGGAGACAGAAAACTGAACTAGGTGGCCCAAACTCTGCTCAGATATAGCGCTACCTTTTCTGTGATTTAACTCATATCTTTATTTTTTATTTTTGAAGTAAAAATTCTAGGTTACTCTTTTGAATTCAAAGCACATCTGTCCTAGGCATGATGCAAGGTGGTCATATACTGCCATGAAAATTCACTGTTGTGTCCTTTGATCTCCCAGATCTTCAGAAAAGGTTTGACACTGTGCAAATCTTCACAGAGTGCAACAGTAATGTTAAAGATGAAACTGAGGACTTTGTCTAATGCCAGCTGTCCAGTGAGGAAGGTCACCAATCCAATGGCAAGCCTTCCAGCATGAGGATTCTGTGGTTTTATCCTGTCTTGCATCTATGAAGACAGGATGCTGTCTTCCTCTTCATGTGCAACCTTCTTAAAATATTTGTTCCTTTCCATCCTTCTGCTTTTGCGTTTGGAGGGAATTTGCCATGAGTGGTTTCCATGGTTACGGGGATACGGCTGCTCTTGGAGTGGGAAATCTGCAGAGAGCAAATAGAAAAAGGAATTGCATCTGGGACAGGGTAAATGTGCTTTGTATCCTTAATGGTCGTTCCACCCCAGTTGGAAGCAGATATGAAATTGGAAAAAGAGGTGTTATTCTTAACCCCCTTGTCTTACTGTGAAATGTAGCACTCTCCTTTACCATTAAGTCTTCTTAGATTGCTGAAAGCATTCTGATTTCTGTGGTCCCTTGAGTATTAAAGGGCAGGAAACGGGCTGTGTTGCAAAAAAGCTACTAAACCAAGTTGTGCAATTCTCTTGTGTAAGAAGGAAAATGGGTTTTTTTCCTTTCTTATTAGAGTTGTGCACTTTCATTTTGTTTTTTCCTCCAAACAAAATAGAGGAAAATACAGGAACACTGGTTGTCTCCTTGTCTTTGCACTCTTTGGTAGCATTGTCAAATACTTGTGCCTCTGACCAGCTCTGCAGGGCACTTGGTTGAACTCAGGAATAATGCTGGGCACAGTTAAAGGAGTGCAGGACATGCACAAAAATCTTCTTATGAAGGAGCTGCATTGAGACAAAGTTTGTGGTAAACCTGAAGCCAGCCTTGCCCTGTGACTGGCACTGAAGAACACACTGCCTCTGCTACAAAATTTGAGAAAGGCTTCACCACAAATACAGAAGGTGAATTAGCATGCCTTTCTGAAAAGGTCAGTACAGAGCCTCTGCATACACGTGTAGCCTGGTGGGAGGAGCAAGGAGATAACTGAGCCAACCTTTAGAAAAACTTGTTATTCTGCAGTGGTAATTGCCAATCAGGTAACTTTGGTTAAGGCCCTCCTACAAGACCTGACTGTGGGGGAGAGAAAGAGCAATAAAGAAAGCAAAATCCTACATTAGAAATTGCTCTTGGTGGCTTCTCTTGCTCTCTTCCTCCATAGATTTTAACTGTGCCACTTCAATGCAGAATCTCTTATCTGAGCAAGCATCAACACAATTTTCAAGGTGAGTGCAGCTGCATCTCGTAAATGCTGATAGAAACACACAGGGGCCTGATGTTCCAGGCAAGACTATAAAAGGATTTATTCCAATTTGTTTTATTTTCATTAATGGTTAGAAATCCTTCAGTTAACTACATGGGTAAAAAATGAACCTTTTGGCTAAATACACACAAAAATCCACCCCATTTTTAAAATGTACTTTTCTTGTAAAGCCCAAGTTACAGATGTGTTTTTGTTTGCAACTTCTACAGTAGATTTCTGCAGTACTTGAGAAAAATAAAATGAGTTTTTGATAGAAGCAGCTCACCATTTAGAGAAGCTTACCAAGCAGTAGAACATTGCAAAAGGTAATAAATATTCAAATCCCAAATCAAGATATTTTCAGGCTTCCATATTCCAATAAAATGATTAAAATGAATGCCTTGCTATTTATAGAGGCTGGCAGCTTACCACCATAAGATATTCATATTTAATAGCATGCTCTTGCACTGCTGCCAGTGCTGAAGGGTTGAGGCACTGCTTGCCATCATGGATGGGCTTCAGCCAGGCAGAGCCTGCTGCTGATGCTCGGCCACCACAGCAGCCACCTGCCAGCCACAAGGTTCTTCTGACAGGGCAGCAGCCCCTTGATGGGGAGAATTTGTGGCTGATATTTATTGGTGTTCTTAATCACCTGACAGATATGCCTATGATATGACTTTTTAATGCTGCTGGCAGTCATAGGGCACAGCTGTAGCCACACCAGATTTGGAGAGAATTTTGAGATGTGCAGTAGTAATTGTGTGTGTACCTCTGTCAACCAGCAACTAGCATTTGCCTGGCTCTGTGGTGTTCTATCTCTTTTACTTCACAAAAATAACCTCATGCAGCTTTGCCTTCTTCTTTGATAGTCATGCAGCAGTCCCAGAAAAATGTGGGGCTCTTCTAGTTCCACAGAAGTTAAACTGGATCTTCAGGGATTGATAGTGGAGGGTACAAAAAAAACCCCCAAACCAGCAAGCCAGAAATACTTCTGCAAAGCACAGTTTATTGTAGCTGGTTCTTTTTCACCATAGTATTCTGTGAGAAGTTCTGCCAGCTGTGTGTTCAATGAGATGAGCAACATCTGCCTCATGCTCATTAAACATCACATGTATGATACCCTCTGCAGAATCTGGTGCTAATTAGGCTCTGTAATGAGAGTTATTCTCCTTTTAATTAATATGAGCAGGGTAGATTTTCAGTAATATCTAAGTGAGTGGGGAGCTTACATCTGCTTTTCCAAAAGCAGCTTAGAGAAGCTTTTCACTGGACTGAAATGTCGTGCAAACCGCAGTAGCAGTGGCTGCTTCTTTAAACTGGCCCACAGGCCTGGCTGCACTGGAACTGTTGATTAGGTTAAGTCTGTTAATTCTGCTGTAGGGAGCTTGGTTTTCAGTGGGGTGATGTGATGGAAATCCTTTCGCTTTCCTTCCTTTTTTGTGGCTTGCCTTCTCCCCTGAAACACAGGTGACTATTCTGGAGAAGTGTTGCACCTGAAAACTGAGTCTTGGAGAAAAGCCAAGGTCTTGATCTTGCTCTTAGTGCAGCAAGTGGAAAGATGCCCATTTATGTGAGAAAAGCTTCAGATGGCCCATGACAAAAGATTTAATGGAGCCTTTTTTAGTAGTTAGGTTTGCTCTGATTTCTTTGTGTACTAACTTTGTCTTCTAATGTGTGCAGTTCACAGTCTGGCACAAATGCCCTTGTGCAGGGGACAGGAAAAAGGTGTTTTTAAAATAAATCCAGGTATGTGGAGATCAAGACTTCTGTACAACCCATAAAAACCAGTCTTTGGGAGAAGTAGTAGAGACAGGCTTTCTAAAGGCAGGCTCAAACACAGGCTCAAGGAGCTTTTCAAACACAGGCTCAAGCAGCAGTTATTAAATAATAAGAAAAAATTGCTCCATTAGAGCCATGAAGGATCTGTACCATCCACGTGGCAATATTATCAAGGATGCAGCTCAGCAGTGGGAGATACGAAGGTCTGACTCTGCCAGACAGAAACTTGTCCCCTCTGCCCTGCCAAAACACATCCCATAACTCCATTTCTAATGCACAGCCTCCTTGTCATGGGAGCTGGGGAGAATCCATGCATTCTGGAAGTTGGGGATCCCCATGAGGCATGACTTTGTCCCCTCAGCTGTGAAGGTAAGATAAGCTCTAAGTCATAGCAGAGAGGCAAGATTGCGTTTCCTGGGAGAAGCTGGCTTCAGCAGGAAGAAATATCCCAGCTCCTGCAGAACCCCTGCAAGAAGACATTGTGTTGTCTTACTCTGCTGCTAGCTTATCCCAGGATCCTGCTGCTGTGGATCAGGCTGCCTCCTCTGCACCTCACTGCTCCAGGCAGCAGCACCTTGTCCCGGTGCAGGATGGTTGGAATCTGCTCCTGCAGCTCCCATGGGTGCTCAGCAGCTCTCCTGCAGCGAGGGGCAGCACAGCCCATGGGCCTCACCTCAAAGTGCTCTGCTGGGGCTGCCCGATGGGAAGAATTCCTGGTCACCCCAGGGTTCACACAGATGGATACACTTTGTGTAGGCTATGGGCTGCTGCTGGGCAATAAAGGTAAATAATCTTTTGCAATAGGTTAAAGGCTCAAAAGACTTTGAAACCAGGTGCTGAAGCAGAGCTGAGCATGTCTGGTGCTGAGTTGATTGGGAAAATCGCAAAGGCATTCCCTCCCTCTGGCTTCAGCTTTATCATTTAGGTTACTACATTTGGTGAGGCTTCAGAAGCAGCAAGCAAATCCACAGAGGTACAGCAGTGGTTCAAATGTGTCAAAAATCAGCTCTGCAGAGCTATTCCCATCTGACTTTTGAGTATTGTGGAATGTGTGGCTATTGTGTAAGAGACAGCAACTGAATTACTAGTAGAGGTAGTCCAGCCTGTTTTGAGGAAAATGAGCTTTTGATGCTGTAATAAGGACAACTAATTTTCAGTTTAAGGTAGGCTTAAAATAGCCTGGCTAAACAGATCTAGTGCTTCCATTTAGAAATAAATGCCAGAAAAAGCCCTGATGTGTTATGTTTCAAATGACAAGGATGTATCTCTGTTCAAAGGAATCATAGCTACAGCTTTGATTTGATCTACCAGCGTTAGCTGAGTATATGTTCTCTAGAAAATAGGTCACAGCAAGAAAGGCAGTTAAATTTAAAGAAAAGAAATATGAGTGGTAGTGACTAGGGAGATTAAGGTGCTCAGTGGAAGAATGGCACTACGTGACAAACAGCCCTCTTTCAGCTGGGCATAAATATTAATGCCTTCCACATTTATGCTAGACAGAGCCTTTTAATAAAATCTACTACATAAGAAAATTGTAATCTGCATTTCTTAGGTTGGAGGCTTTGAGTCTACTGTGGCTGCCTAGTAGGAAAATGTAAAGCTGTTTTTGTAAATGGTCATTCTTTCATCAGTTGTGAGAATGGGGAATTCCAAATCTGACTTGACACATGGCTTTTCAGGACAGTAGCTTATTAAATAAATATAAAATAAACACATCACTTTCTTTGCTGCAGGTATCCATTTGTTCAGTAGTTGTATTCCCCATTCCAGCTTGCCTTCCAGCTTTGTTTCTGTGCCCTTGATGTGAGAATAGCCCGGGCTCTTGATTGAATGTTCCCCTTTCCTAGCTAATACATTATCTCAGCTGTTCAAGAAATATAGTTTTGAACATTTTAGGTGATGCACTCAATATTGTGATTACACATTGTTCTTGTTTGCAATCACACCATCAAGATTACAATGTGTCAGTCTGGAAAGAATCCACCATGTTGTTCTTAGTGGTGTGATGCTGTTACTAGGGAAAATTTGTTTAGGATTGTCCTTTTCTAGTGTGATTAAAGGAATTAAATGCTTCATAAAGTCAGATACCAATATGTGAGACAAATATAAGTATACATTCATGTATATTGGTATGTATGTATGTGTATATATATATACACACACATGTATATTTGAATATTCACCAACACTTCCATATGCCGAACAAGCCTTACACTTTAAATGAAGATTTTGAAAACTTGGATACCATTTCTGGGCCAGGACTAAAATCAATTCATTTCATTAGCTCTGTCCCTGTTTCTTGATTGCTTCTCTCTTTCCATTCTTCCCTGTGGAAAGGAACTTAAGACTCAACCAATACACCTAACATGTTTCTTCAAACATGAGCCATATAATGAGGCAGGGGCCTGATGGAATTTCTCACAAGTATTGCTTTTGCTGAGGTTGTTTGTGCACTTACATGAAGCAATAGCAGTGTGCACAAAGGCATTTAGCTAGCAGGAGCTAGCCTGGAATTGAACAGACAAATTTAGAGAAAAATGGTAACCTTTCATCAAGAAACAAGCCTGTTTCTGCAGTTTTCTGCTGGCTGATGGCTCTTTATTAGATTAGATTGGTAATGTTGTTATTATGGAAGGAATTGGTCTTTGTGATGGCTTTAGGACACTGTGGATGTCATGGGAGTTGTAGGAGGAAAAGCAATCATCTCATTGATTCAAGTAATCAATGAAATCATCCTATTCATTCCAGCTGCTTCAGTGATAAATGTGACATTATTCTCTCCACAATCTACCAGAAACATGTATTTTTGTGAGCATTATTCAGTCAGAGGTTTTGCAGCATGTCATGCTCCTTATGTTGATTACTGGTGCACTCCAGATTCTGGTGTGTCCATGCAGTAGCTGATTTGGGATGGCAGGTGATGGTCATGAGGAGATGCTTGCAGAAAATGCCTGTTTGCTCTGAGCAGGACTAGAGCTTTGGTGTTTAAAGTAATTTGAATAACAATGAAGAGCAGAGTCAAACTGAGAGATGGAAAGGGATTTACAACCTCCAGTAAGCAAGATGGCCCGAGGATGATGCAAAAGTGAGCTAAAAAGAGACATATCCTGGGAAGTCTGCTTCCAGCTGTCCAGGCTGAGAAGTCAGTGGCAATCTCTGGATGCTGGAATCTGTGACCAATTGCTTGTCCCCAGAACATCTGTCCTGAAGGTGGGGAAAGTAGGCATAGGAATGGTGATCTTGTATTCTGGTTTGCATCCAGCAGACAAGCACTTTATAGGGAAGGCACAGGAGTGCTACAAGAAAACGCCATCTTCTTTCCCCTGAAATGCCAAGAAATCCCACTAGATTCCAGAGATAAGCCACTGTCATGGACATATTTTATGAAAAATCCTTTTGACAGGATTTTTTCTCCTGAGAAGCTGAGAAGCCTTAGAGGAAAAGAAAAACAATAATTATCTGCTGCTGTGGGATGCAAGGTGCATCTTTGATTGGTCCATGTGAGTTGTTTCTACTTGATGACCAATCACAGGTCCAACTGTGCTGGGACTCTGGTCAGTCTCAAGATTTTATCATTCAATTCCCTTCCTTGCTAGCCTTCTGATGTCTCCTTTCTTTTTTTATAGTGTGGTTTTAATATATCATTTTCTTTTAATAGAATATATATCATAAAATAAAAAATCAGCCTTTTGAAACCTGGAGTCAAGATTCTCATCTCTTCCCTCATCCTGGGGACCCCTGTGAACACCACCACAAGCCACCCTCATATAGAGGTCCTATATTGGAACAAGCCACAACAGTGCTTTAGAAAGAGTTTTCTCTCTTAATCTTGCCAGCATTTTTAATTCATGCAAGCAAAAGAGTTGGCATTTGCTACTAACATTGACAAGATATTTCTCATTTATTACACTGATTCTCAAAAGCAAAACCAAATCAGTCCCTTTCCCTGTGTTTTGGGTTTTTGTTGTTGTGGGGTTTATTTTGGTTTTCTTGGTAGCCTGTCTGTTCAATAAATTAATGACTCATTAAGCATCTTGGAGGCAGAAACCATCATATTGTACAAAAGCTAATACAAGTCAGTCCTTCCTCTTGGCCAGGACATTATAAAAACTGCAAAATACTGGTGTATCCTTTGGAATACAAGTTTCCAAAGAACAACTCTGACATTTTCTAGATCTTCAGAATGACTCTTTTGTGCTAAGCAAAATGTTACAAACACACCCTGAAACTGTCATTTCCTGATACCCACTTCTGAATGTTCCAAGTCCTTTCTCAGCTGTCCAGCTGTCCCTTCCACTTGGCTGTTCTCATTTGCTGTTCCCTACTGAATGGCAGGTTAACAGTAGAAGAAAGGATAGATGAATTGTCATAGGCTGTTGTCTGGAGAGTGTTTTTGAACTAAGCTTAGCTCAGAATTAAAATCCTCTTATATCATGTCCACATCTACAGACACTGTGTCCAGGAGGGTGGCTGCTGCTGCAGTCTGAGACCACCTGGATCTTTGGGACATAGGTAAAGTTGAAAATCACCTTTCAATCAATAGATTCCTTCTCCTATTTTGAGGAGGCTGGATTCTTGATGGATATGTTAAACTGCCAATTTTGGGTATTTATGGGACAATGGAGAGGACCAAAGTTAGATACTTCAAAACTCCAATGGTTTTGAAGGGGTGATCTTCATGGAAAAAGTTAAATGCCTGTGGTATCTTCCTATTTTTCAAAAGTAAGATATATTTACTCTGTGTTTCACTGCTTTGTTGCCTTAAAAAGATTTCATTGGTGTATTTAACAATGTTATCGATAGCTCTCATTCAAGGATCAGTGCATAGAGACAGAGCTGAGCCATACACTAATGTACTGAGGCAGTCTTTTGCCATTTCAAGCATGTTTATAGGTTGTGAGGAAGAAAAGTCTTGAAAATAGAAGCTTCTAAGTTTTCACAGCTATAAACAAAAGATCATATACCTAGGGTCTGAGTATGATTAAAAGGTTACTAATGTTTTATGGGGGAAAATGGGTATTTGTAAAGAAAAAGCTCCTAAAATGAGCTTGACATTCACCTATAGTTTCATTATAATGTGGTTGACACAGAACAAAAATAAAGAGGTAGTGCTGTACAGGTGAGTTTTCTGGTTGACAGCAGTCTGGGGAGAATTGTAATTGCTTGAGACTTGAAGTAATTTGATTTGAACTAACTTCTAGCTGGTATAGAAAGTCAGTTTGGAAACCCCACTCTCCTTCTGATCACTACCCCTGTATTTTTTGGTTCAGAAGGGCTGTGTTTGGAGTACCCTCAGCAAGCACCAGGGTAAGGAGCTCATCAGGATCCAATGGGAAGATAGACTGAGGGGTGGGAGGGTCTCTGAGACCCCTGCAGCATGTTCTTCTTGCTGCATGGAGCAGATGGGACCTGCAGGTCTAAAAGGAACACCCTCAAAGTGGTCTTTGCTAACAGTGCCCTGGCCAGAGGATACAGAAGTTTTCTTGAGGTGTCCTGATCCCTCAGTTCTGCTTTGGGAATAAACATTTGTAGCAACAGCAGCTGCTGCAGCAGCTCTTTCCAATATACCAAGCTGAACAGGAGGTATCCCCTCCTACTGAGGAGGCTTGATCCTGTGGATTTCTTGGGCCAAAGGAAGCACACACATGCAGTCTGCTGCCTACATGTCCAACTCTCTAGTCAGAGCATGATGGTACCTTACCTGTCAAGGCCTGTTTAGAGAGAGGACAAGCCCATCAGCCCAGCTGTGTGTCTTTTATGGCTCCAGATTGAAGGCTGGTGGCAATTTAGCAGCTTGTGTGCCTGGACATGTTGTCCAGCATTAGATGATTGGCTGGCAGAGTATGTTCTCTGGATTCAATTTACAGGGAAACCAGAGCAACAGATTAAATAACACAGATAGTTGGGTAATAAGTTTTCTATTTACACATATTTCTTCCCCCCTGCCCAAGTTTTTTCCCCCTACACTGAACCTTGGCACTTTCATGGAGTTGCTCTGCTTGGACTTGTCTGTGCCTAGATCTGGCTGCATGAGGCTGCCTGTGTTTCAGACCACAGCTCACTCCCTTCATCTTCCTCATCCATATCATTTGGCCTCTGATTGGTGAAATCAGTCAGGCACTGACTTGCACCAGTTGTGCTTTTGATGTAGTGGTGCATGAGGTTAAGTAGGTAATACCAAGGGAGGCTTGTTGCTGCTGCATATTCTAATCAGGGATTCACTTTTTTATGGAAACTGTTTTAAAATTCTCTCACGCAGCACTAGAAAGTGTCTTTTCTTCCAGAGGTATGGTGAAAAGTTAAGTAGGTCATTTTTTATCTTGAAGATCTAAAGCTTGAAAATGAAATCTCCTGAAATAGTATCCACTTGGTAAATCTAGCAAGGGGTATTTTTGTCGTTGTTTGATGATGCCATCAAGTAGAGATAGTGCCACTGCAGTCTGGGATTACTCTGTGGCACTGGGTCACTGTTGGCTTTGGTTTGAAGTAGGCTTTCAGTGATGGGAGTTTTCAGTTCCAAAGTGAAAATATTGTGAAACTACAGTTGGTCTTCAGTGACTTTGGAGATGAGCTGAACACGTGTGTGCACCTCCTGCTCAGTGTTTGCTTCACCTTTCCTTGTAAAAGTAAAGGCAGAGCAAATTGGAAAGTGGGTTGAAAAGTAAGCCTCTCATTTGACTAGGAATAGCCTGAATTGCTGGCTGCTGAGCAGTCTCCCCTGAATCCCTTAAATCCCAATGGTCACTTTTTTGTGTTATGTTCTATGATCTGATGTGCTGTTCAAATCCAGCTATTTAGGGAGCAAGATAAAAGCTTAGAGAAAAGTTCTTTTTTTTTTTATTACTCATGATTGTCTTCTGCTGAGTGCTCTTCAGGAGCATAGCAGAAGGCACAAAGTGTTCCTCTTCTGAAAAACAACTTGTTTAGGTGTTTATCTTGACATTGTAATTTAGGTCAGAGAAGGTTGGGCTTTACTTGTGCTTTCAGAATCTCTGCCTCTTGTAAATATGACATTGTTTGTAATCTCTCAGTAAACATACATATACATATATACATATATATATATATATATATATATGTATATACATACACATACAGAGGCTAAAGTGTGTGCATGCATACACTTTGTCTTTAGAAAAAATCCCTCCTCTTTCTGCCACTACCTATTTTAGGAGCCTTCCATACATTCCAGGCTATGGCATTTACCAGCTCTTGTCCCTGCTATGACAGAGCTGCAGCTCACAGTTGTGCCTGCCTAGGATGGCAAAGAAACATTCCAGCTATTCCTCATTTTCTTTCACTGAAGTAACTCATAGAGGCTAAAGCTGATGTGAATTGTGGGTGGACAGATGAGGGGTTGTTGGACACCAGGGCTCCCATGAGATCTGATAGGTGTGTTGTGTTCCCTTTGCATACTAAGTGGTCATAACCCTAAAGCCAGGACAACTTCTGTCTGCATTTTAGTTTGGGCTGTGCCTGCCTCTGTGTAGCACTTCCTCTTCATTTGTTACCTCTGGCTCTCTGGCTGACCACTTATTTCCAGGAGCTGCCCTCCAGCTGTACAGACACCTCTGTCTTACACCTCTACATCCCGCCATATGCCGAGGTTTGTGTTGCAGTAACCGGAGCAGGTTCTCCTGGAGTGAAAGATAACTCATGACAGCTTGAAAAATCCCTGCAGACATCTCTCAAACCAGACTGCCTGCTCATTTCAGTTTAAGCTAACACAGAAGACCACAAAGAGAAGGGAACTGGCTTATAAGTTATAAGTGACACGCTCAATCCCACCTCCAGCCTCCACTGTGTTTTCATCTGTTCCCCCTACTTGGCACTGTTGCCTTTGCTTAAATCATGAACCCGCGGGATCTCCTGTGGGTCAGCACCCAGCCATGTTTAGGCCATCATCATCAAAGGCATGGTCTACCCCAAATATTGTTCCTGGCCTGTATTGTGACCATGAAGATCCCTTGGCTCTTGTGCCTCAGTTTCTCCTGTGAGAAATAGAAATGGTGATGTTTCTCTGAAGGGCTACATGAACCTATGGGCAGGGAACACTGCAGACAAATCAAATCTTATTGTTGGTCACTAAAATCTTGTAGACAAGTGTGAGAGGCAGCAGTAGGAACCACTGGTATAATGCAGAGATTTCTAATTCCACTGGGTGGCAGCTGAGACTGAGCTTAGGTGAGGAGTAATGCTTTCTCCTTTGGGTTGAATGTAGTGACTTTTTGCTAGAAGAAAACCAATCCAGAACCAAGCCTACTGCAAGGTCCCAATGCGGTAACCAGCTACAATGGCAATTTTCTTTTTGTTTACATTATTTGAATCCCCTATTTAAAACAGACAATAAGACAAGATCTTTTGAACCCCAAATCCCATCAGACCTCCTGGGTTTGGATTGCCAGTCATTAAGAATACTTTTAAAGGCTTATAAACAAAAGTTTATAGAAGTCCACCCAGCAGAAGTCCACCCATTTTTCATTTGATGTATTTCCTACTGTAATCTGTTTTGAAAACCAGACCATGTCAAACCAGACCATTTGAGAAATCGTGTCTCAAAACTGTGTTTGTTGAGGAGGCAGATAAGCAAACAAACACCTTCTGTTGTGCAGAGCAGATCATATTGCCTACAGCCACCTTCCCCCAGCTGTGTCAGGCCCTGGCAGAAACCAGCCATTGTCTAAAGAGCCACGGGGCCTGAAATGGCTTTCTGGCAATCCTGTAGTGCTGCTAACAAGTGTTGTGGTGGCCACTGGCCTGAAGGCACAATTCAGAGCCCTGTGCTGTAAGGGGAGGCACTACACTTTATCCTGTGCCATCTGGCATTATCTACATCCCCCACCACTGCTGCCCCCAGCATGAAACAATCTTTCAGGGGTCTCTCCCACTGTCCATCTCGATGCTGGTCCCCTGGGAAGTATCTCTCTGGTGTCTGTTTCTTTCCTGATGCTTTGTACTCTTTGGACCTAACAAATGGATACCAAGCAATGCAGGATACTGAACCGTTCAGCAGTTGGGTCTTGCTTTCCTCTACAGGAGGTAAAGAAAAGCCTCCTGTGAATGATGGCAGCCTTATGAATTAGGCTACAAAGCTGTGGCAAGAACTGTTCAGAGCTGCTTAAATGCTGTATTACTGCTTCAGGATGAACTGCTGTCTGTGTCTCCAGAGGAAAATAAGTCTTATTATCCTTGCTTGCTGGCTTTCTTCCTGGTTCTTGAGCACCTTGTCCTTTCAAGGAATTCTTCCACAAGCCAAAGATTTCTTTGCATTTGGGCTTTTGGAGGAAAAATAACCATTTCTCTCTTTCTCTCTCTCTTTGTGCTGCCTCAAAGTGAATCACACCATGGACTTTGACACAGAGCTTCTCATTTTTTACTGCACACTTACCTGCAAGTGCCTCACTTAAAGATTTTTTTTTTTTATTCTCTCTCCTGTTCTTACCTCTCCAGTTCATTCAGGGAATGCTGTCCCTGTGAGTGCAGTGGGTAGAAAGGGGCTTCAGAAGTGCTCTAGGAAGGATCTCTCTTCCAGAAGAGCTGGCACAGCTGTGCAAGGCTGGCAAAGGCAGCTTTCATAGGCATTGTCTTCAGGGTGACCAGAGGGCACGGCAGGAACAGCAAGGCTGTGGCTCACCCGCCCCTGGAGTATTACTTATTTATTCTCCTGCCATCAAAGAGCCATTCTGAGCCTAGCCTTAACATCAGAGATCTGACACCTGGGTTCTTCTTTGCCCAGCACATTTGGGCTGCAGAGGAGGAGCAGGCTGCTCTCAGCATGGTTGCAGGAAGTCTCTGCAAAGCTGTGAAAGGCTGGCCTGGGTGTCAGTGATTTGCTCACCGCCATGGGAGGGTTTGGTGTGAGAGGGAATGCCATGTATAATTAGAGAGTGAGAGAGCACAGAGGCCCATGCTTGGGGATTGAGTGTTAATGAGGTTTGACAAGAGTCACAGATGAAAGATGAAATGGTTGCAAAGCTAAAACAAGGCTGGCTTTAACCCTGAGACATCTTGCATGTTCCTGCTGAAGACATGCCCCTGAGCATGCAAAATGAGCATGCAGAATGTTTGTGTCTGGATTGATTTTTGAAAGGCATTTGAAGGCCGGGATGGATGGGCATGGGACCATCCATCCAGCTTTCAGCAGCACAGCTCCAAGAGTGTGGAGAGCAGTGCAGGAGCAGGTGCCCTGCAAAAGAAGTGGGTTTAGCTTTAGCATTTCTTTCTTTAGTGCTCTGTGACAGTGCCTTACATCAGGTGAGTAAGAAGCAGTGCAGGTTCCAGCAGTGCAGGCTGACATTGCGTAGGAGACAATGAGGGTGGTGTTCACTTCACACTTCAACTTTAGAGACCACTTATTGCTACTAAGTGGCACACTAAAAGCTAAAGAACAACAAAAGCAAGGTTGTTGGATTTGCATCTGTTGCGCTCATGAAATTGTCGTGTCAAGCAGTAATAAGCCACTGGAAAGCAAACAGTAGCAATGAAACTGAATTCTCTGTCTGGACAGCATAGACTGTCCAAAGGGAACCCCAGATAAAGAAATTAATCCAGGAAAAACTGAGGCTAACTTCAACTCTGTAAAGAGACCTAGCTGAGACAAAATAATTTGACATTGCTTGGCATATAGCTGTGACACCCAGTGACCTCCCAAATAGTAAAGGACTTTAAAAACTTTTCTCCATCAAATGGAAAAAATCCTCCACTGGGGATGAAATTGGGAAAGAACCTACTGCATGTTCACTGAGCTGAAATGCAACAAAAGTGAAATATACAAATTCCCTCAGAGAAGCTGTCAAACTCAGCCCAGTGTCCCATGAGGTACAAAAAAAGCCTAAAAACCTTTATAGGGAAGCAGAGCAGGTTGCAGTGGACAGCAGGTGGAAATGTCACCCTACACAGCAGTGCTGCCCTGGGGCAGGTGCAATCAAAGTGTGCTAGAACAACTGTGAGCAGAGCTATTCACCTCTTGAGAAGCTGTTCTGTTCTCTTGTGGGCATCAGCCCCTCCTGAGACTGCACCCACCCTGCCGGGTGCAGCACCATGCTGTCCCTCAGCCTACTTCAGCCCCTGCTCCTTGCTTTCTCCCTCTGCCAGCCAAGAACAGAGCAGTAAGGGAAAGCAGCTCAGAAAACTCTTTGGCTCCCTGCCCCGCCCCTGGCAGCAGCTGGGCAGTGTCAGGAGCCTGAGGGGTGCCCCCAGCAAGCTCTGCTCTGCACCCTGGCAGTGCAAGCTTGTCTGTCCCAGGCACCCTAGCCTGGCTTGAGGGAACCCTCCTCCCCAAACTGGTTTGCCAGTGAGTTCCAGGCTGCTTCTTGCTGAGTCTGCAGCAGGTGATGGTGTGATTAAACAATAAATGAGCAAAAGGGCTTGATACCACTTGTTTTTGCACTTCCAGAACCACCAGGTAAGAGCATAGGGACTGTCATCCCTGGTGCTCCTCTCCCATCCTAGAAATCCTAGAGGAAATATTTTTTCTTTGATGTTATTTAATTTTAATAAAATTAGTTCTATTGACTTATTTAACTAGGTTTTATAACTAATTAATCTGAAATTGGTGGTTAGAAGAAAAACTAGTTATACTAGTGGGATGATCACCCTACCAGAAGCACTAGCATTTAGGGAACTGCTTCTTTTGTTTCAACTTGTTTCCAGCAATGCCAGCTCCAAGCTTCTGGAAACATGAACCAATTCCCTTGTGTACCATAGGAGCAGCCACACCACACAGACAAGGCCATAATTAGTGTCTGGGGCAACCACAGGAGAGAAATATGTGCATGAAACCCAACACTGGACTTAAAGCTCTGGATTAAAGCTGGGGGTCTTTGAGGAGCTGTGGGATGACGGACTGCAAGGCATATCTGAGTGTCAAATTCTTCACTGCTGTCATTTCTCTCTGGTTCCTCAACACATTTTCTGCATGTTGAGCTCTTTCAAAAACAGGGTCAAGTGCAGCCTGCCTTGCCCTTTTGTTTACCACTGGAACAGATGGATCATTCACTTGTGCCTTGCTCAACACTTGAAACCAAAAGCCATGTAATTGGAGCAGGGGATTTTGGGCTGACCTGTACAAATATTTGAACTGACTCAACTGTAATCAGTTATGGAAAACATCACTTGGAAACACAGTGTTTTGGCTGATAGAAATTAGGTGTTAACTTGGTGGTTTATGAACCTGAAAGAAAATTTTAAATTGATATGACATCTTACCAACTGAAAGGGAAATTGCTCTAAGTCATAACTGATATAAATTATTACACCTGTGTCCCCAAAGGAATTTCTGAGGGATTAAGTGAATCAGTTTAATAACTGATTGCAGTTAAACTGGCAGGAGCTATTTTCTCTAAACCAGTCCTTGGGGCTGGGAGGTTTCACAGTGAATCAGGTGAAGTTACACAGCAGCACCTGAGGAGAAACATCAACAGCTGTTTGAGCTTCTCACATAGATCTGCTCTGCAAGGAGGTTAATGTGTGTCAGCAGAGCACCATTTCTTTTGCTGTTGTTAGAGAAACACAAAGATCTTCCACAAACCAAGTCAAGAATGCTTACAAACAAGTGACACAAACTGCTAGTACACTATGGCTAAATTCTGTTGCTTCCAGTTTCCTAAAAACACATCAGTGCAGCATCTAATTTTCAGCAGGCTCTGGCAGAGCAATTACTGCTCATCTTTGCCATCTGGAAAGATGCTTCTGGATCGAGTTATCATGTGAAGTGTATGAATTCTGCATGGTGTGCACCAGCTCCTTCTGATGGAAATGTGTTTCTGTGAGCATGTCTAACTAATCTCCAACAGACTTGCTCTGGCCATGGATCAGTATTCATGATTTTAGATGCTAGCTTAAGAAATAGCAGCCAGGGTATGCATTCTACTACTGCACTGAGGTTGTGTAGGTTGTGCCACACACATACTGTGCTGTGGTATAGTTTCCTTAGAAAGATAAGAGGATTTCAAAGAAAGCTTTGAGTCAGTGATGTGGAAGAGAAAAATGTCCTCATTGCTCCTGCTGTGTATGGGCAGAAAAAGTCAGCACAAATTTTAAGGCAGTGGCAGTGAGAGCACAGATCACACAATTTGTAGCATCTTTGGAGAGTATTGGTCAGATAGCATTCCCTTAGGCATGCAGATGGATAGGGTTCAAAACTTCCTCTTGAATATTGATGGTAATGGGAACAGCTGCTCACCACCAAGTTCAGGTGTAAACAAGGTGTGGTTTAATGAGCACAAAATCATCTGTTTGCAAAGAGCAACCGAGCCTTCCCCACCAGATGCAAGCTCCTAGGGCAGGCTCCAGCTGAGCCTGGCCTGTGTACCAGACCCAGACTGGCTCTGACCCTGCACCCAGCCCTGTGCTTGGGAGGGCCCAAAATTTGGCTCAGTGGGCCTGACTTCCACACCTCAGTCTTGGGCTCTACCACACTGTCTGTGCACCTGAAGTTGTTTGCCAAGACCTCAGCTAGCACAAAATGCCATAATCTCTTTTTGATCATGAAACTCAAATCATCCACTGATCGGTGCTATCTGTCACCTTTGACAGCCCTCTTGGCAGAGAGCTTTGTGATGGATTTGACATAAAGATGAATTTCTGTTGAGTCAGGGGAAGAGTAAGTGAGGATCTGGACAGCTCACACTCATTCTGTCTATGGTGCAAGGATTTAGGGGCTTCTGACCTTCTCTGGTTTCATTGTTTTGGTGGTTGGTTGGGTTTTTTTTACAGTTAAACAATTTCAATGAGTAATATTAACTTCACTGCAGTAAGTAAAAGACACCATGCCCTTATTAGCAGTCTGTCAGCCTGGACCTTCTCCCTCAGTAAATGCAGACAGGATGGGTGTGAGTTTCTGAGGAGTCAGCGATGGAGGGTGGGAAGCAGTGAAGTACTCCCAGTCCATGCTCAGTAAATTCACTGAGCTGTGCACACACTGCACAGCCAGAGACTGCTTGTTCAAGGAAGGCATCAGGCTCCACTAACTCTCGCCACAGAACCAAGCTCATTGGGAGCTTGCAAGCCTCCAAAGATAGTCCTTATCTTCTTCTTACTTTAACTGTGAAGCACACAAGAAATACAAAACAATCCCTACAGAACACTGTCAGCACCTGGTGCTTTTAGGGGAAATGCCCTGGGTTTTTCTCCTGTACCACTGGTGGTACTGCAAATAATCTGAAAAAATTGCTAATAATCAGAAGTAGTGTGTTCGTCATTGCATGTAAAATGAATTTTAATGACATCCTATTTATATCATAAAAGGCTCTGTGCATGTGTCACCCTTGTGTTTTGATGTAGCTGTCTCTCAAATATCTTCTGATAGACATCTCTGCCAGTTATTGTGAGGCAGTAGGAGTAAAATATGCTGGGACATTTAACACAATACTGGGTATTTTTATTTGCCTTGTATTCCTGGCTGTGTAGTACTCCAAACTGCACTTCACTAGTGGGGTTTGGGAGGGTTTTTCCTTGCCAAGAAAGGGCTATGCTACTGTGAGATTCTTGCAGTAGTTTGTCATCACGTGATGTGCTACGGCCCAGAGACCCCCACCCACACATGGAATACCAGCTTTTGTGGTCTGCTTGGACCAGACATGGCAGAGAAATACTAAAAACACGTGGAACATCTGGGGCAGAAGGACAAGGGTAAGAACAGTAAGGGAAAGGGGTGCATGGCTGTGAACCCCTGCAGGGATATGTGGTTCATGAGTCATCTCAGGCAGTCCTTTGGCTAATCTCAGTGCTCCCACCATGACTCAGGGTTTAGGAATGAGGATGCAAATGCAGGCAGCAAGTATAGGCCCCTTGTGGCTAGTGAGCACTTGTGTTTTCAAGTCATCAAAACAGACAGGAAAGACCTTGCCCTGCCATTAGTCTTTTGTTCCAGCTTCTAACCCAAAGAACATAAATGAGGACAGGAGATGATTGTTCTCAGCACATGCCACCAAAATGGGAAAGCAGCAGATGAAACAGCTGCACAGATATCCAGGATCCAAAAGATAGTTCCTATCCCAGCAATTTTTAGGAAGGCAACACTTCCTTCTTCCATATCTTGAGATTTCTCTCAGTGATATCTCAGAGTGTGAAATTAATTCTGGTGGATACAGACAACAGTTTAGTTTCCAGGTGTTTTAAGTATTTTTGTTTAAGAATAATGATATATTATGTTTATGCTGAAACTTGCAGGATGAAAGTGACTTTGCTGTGATAACAGAGATTCTTCTTACAATAACCATCACAGAGACAGGGAAATGACAGCTAACCTAATATCACACAAAATCTCTCCATCACAGCTGGGGAGAAAATAGCAGTCTGTTGGTCCTTGGTTCCCAAAATGAGATCCTTCCCAAAAAAAAAAAAAAATTTGCAGAACTATTATGTGGCTTACAACCTTTGTACATCTTTGTGCATTAGTAGCTGTCTTCTACACAGGTTTTTTATAGATGAGTTTGCCTCCATTGATGGAGAATTGAGAGTGTGTTTCAGAAGCACTGTACTCTGACATAGTTTTCATTACTTTCATTACTGCCTTGTCCCAGCCTTCCTTTTCATCACACTTCGGGGCTTTTTAAGGTTTTATAAGAATAAATGTGATCTGCTCTGGGAAGAAAAGACACAAATTAAACCAAATCTTCACTGTGCAAATAATCTGAAATGTCCTATCTAATATCCAAGAAGGATGGTCACCTTAAAGAAAGGTATCTGTCTTTTCCTAACCCTCTTTTTTTTTTTTTTTTTAGTTTTTAGTTTTCAATTGCAGCTAATGCTCTCTACTTGGCATCACTGTGTAGACATTTAAAGCTGTACAAAGCATACTTTTTTTTAAATCTTCCTATTTCACCCTGACAAAAGTGACCATACACAATGTGGGGTGATACAGAATTTTTTTTCTCTGAGCTGACTGGATCTATCAGTGTGGAAGATTGAACACACTGGCATTCAGTTCTGTCAAAAGAGAAACTCCATAATGTGCTCTGTTTCAGCAAATACTGATCTCCTTTGTTGCAAGGCTTTCTGTATGCATCATTAGTCACTTGACATTCTGTGTACCCTACAAGCCCAGAAACAGCAGTATCAATGCTTATTTGTTTATATATTTTAGGAAATTTCATTTATGGTTTGACTTCAGTCACATCACTTCACAAATCATCTTTCAAGAGCCTGTCTCATCAGAGAATAGCTGGAGACTGGCCAGCATGCCCATGGCCTTACCATTTTTATTCCTTACTCCAATGACTCAGCTGACCCACACCCCTAGGACCTCCATGGTACTCATGACCTCCCTGAGGAGTGCTAAAACTATTCATAGCTACAATTCACAGACTGACTGACACAGGGAGCCACATTCACGGGACAGGGGTAGAGCTAAGCTGCTTTAGCTGGAGGCTGGATCCAGCAGATGGAGCAGCTGCCTGACACTGTGGAGATAGCCTGTATCTTTGTCCAGGGCAGCGTGATCTGGTGGCCTGGTGCACCTGGTAATTATGAACTAAAATGTGGTCATTATCATTTGCCAGCATCCACAGGCATGGGAGAGAGCTCTGCCCCATGGGATATTTTGGAAAACTTTTACTACTTCCTATGCTTGTGTGCTCCCATTAAAATAGTTTCCAACTTCAGAGTTTGTCATTAGGCTCTTAGAGCTGGCAAGGCAAATGGTGATCTCTGCTGTAAATCTAGAATGCCATCTGACACTGCTTGACTGATGGAAACTGATCTTAGCCAGAGCCCAGTGTAGGGCTTAAGAGAAACCTGCTCATGCTCTATAATTATCAGTGACTGTAGTCAGAGGGATCCTGATGCACCTTGTGGAGTTAAGGACCCCCAAGTAGCAATGGCAAGACACGTGGGTGCCCTTTGCCTTGTATATAAGCTGTTCCACATCATCCCATGGGAATGGGAACACAAGGCAAACCCAGCACTCCCAAGGTTTTATGTGCTGCTATTACAATTCCCCTACTCCACCCTGGAGTACTTTTCTTACCTACACTCTCTGTCAACCTCCTTACATGGTGTCATGTTCTGTCAGCTGGGTAAAATGCTGACACATTTATTTCAATCTTGACATTGTGACATGTGCTTCAGAGATAATGACAATTTCAGACAGACCATGGCATGACAGGCCCTCATTCCCATGCTGTTTAAATGTGTACTTCTCTAGGAAACCAAGGAGGAGTAGATAATGATGCCATCTGTACCCTAACCACAAACCTGGGCCTATGAATGCAAAAACTGCAGCTGACCTGAATGTGGGAGCTACTTTTTGTCATGTCAGAGCTCCAGACAGGGGGACTGCCTCCTCACACAGAGCATAAGGGTCATATCTTTGCATCTCCTCAAGCCCTGCTCAGGAAGCCCAAGCAGGGCTGGTGGGGCAGTTCAGGTGTCACAGAGGCAGTGTGCTGCCTTTCCCCACAGAGGCAAACTTGGGCTGCTCTCCCATGTCCAATGTCTTGCCCACTCATGCTGTTTAAAGCTGTTCCATAGACATGGAGGGTTGTTGCCAGGGCAATAACACCTTGCAGAGAGGCAAAATTACTCATTGTTTTTCCTTTTTATGACATTTGAAAGTGGGCAGAAGTCCTTGGAGTTGTCTCTTTCTGTCAGGTTGGCACATTTCACCAGCAGAACCAAGGGAAGTTCTACCTCTCAAATCATTCTGTTGTGGCATCTTTTCTACAAGCATTTTCCCCACACATTTATACCTCTATCAAACATAAAGGTCATGGAGACCATGGATTAATTTTCAGTTACAAGTGACTGGTTGTAAATCTCCTTCTGACCCAGAAACTGCTTTTGGCAAAATCCCAGACCCATTTCCCACTGGTTTCCTTGCCATGGCTTAGTGATTGCTGTGGGCTTGGCTGATCCTTCACCCACAGTTTCCTTGCAGGAGTTCAGGCTAATTTCAGAAATGAGAGCACTTCCTGGGCTGCTTCTGCTCTTTCCAGGCTGGGACTTGAGATTTCCAATGTATCTGGAGGTAATGCCCATTTTCTCCTGCACAGAGCAGAGCTCTGCTTCCAGAGGCAGTCTGGCCCTTTGTAATTAATTCTTTGGTTAAAGCCTAGGTGCCTGTGATTTAGTATTTTTGGTTTGGTTTTTTGGTTTTTGTTTTTTTTTGCTTCTAAGGCATCTTCTCACGTTGCAATATTAAATATCTAAACCCCTCAGGGATTAATTAGCAATAAGTGATACAGGATGTGGTCTGAAAGTTAGAAGAGAGATCTATATTGACAATATGCAGAGACCATGCTTGAGAGAAGAGGCCAATGTTTGATGGAGCCCTGGCTCCTACTTGGCATTCCTGAACATCAGGATAAATTCTTCTTAAAATACATCCTCCTTTCTGATTTTCTGATAATAGTCTACTTTAAATTCTGATTTTCAAATCTCTTTTGTCTTCATACAGTAACTTCATAGAACAGCAAAGCTGAAGGCTACATTCAAAACAAATATTGCACTTTGACTGTGCAGCTTCTGTTGTTCTGGTAATCTCAAAAAATAAATCCACAGATCTAATTTCTTGATTTTCTAATTAGCTGCCTTCCTTACACTTGGCAGAAGGAATATATCCCTTGTGGATAGATTCCTTCTGCCAAGGAATCTATCCACAAGATTGGATATTTCTCAGTGATATTTCTCTCTGACACCCTAAAAGCTAAGCTTTGGTATGATCTCAGTACAAGCAGTAACAAAATCCAGTCTCTGAATTTTTGTCAGCTATTGTCTAAGATGCAGAGTCAAGTTAAACACAGTGGAGGACAGGCTTCTTCTTGGGGAGAGCCTTTCCAGCCAAGTTAGTGCCAGCTGCCACTTGATGTTATGGAAACTTACCCAGCCAGAACCAGAGGGAGACAAGACTGCCATGAGGTGACACTGATTGCTTCAGTGAGCCAAGCAACTCCTGGAAAGGTGGTGTTAACCAGGCATGCATCCATCTCCCAGCCTTTCCATGTGGGTGCCCTCTTAACGCAGCTTCTCTTTTTGACTTCAAGGTAAGAAACCTGGCATTTTCCCCACAGCCAAGCTGTAAAAGTATCAACTGCTTGAAAAGTTTTCTTAAGGCAACAACAATGGCAAATATCTTGTCTCCCCTCCCCCAAGTGATGCTCACACCATGAAAATTCACCTCTAGGAGGTGCAGAGCTTTTGTGCCCAAGAGAAATGGTGAAACCCTTCCCAAGCTGACAAGCCCTGACAAGCTCTATCTGACATTTTATATTGCTGTTTCACTGTCCCTGTGCCAGGGTAAGCAGATACCTCGTGGATATTCCTGGGAAAGGAGCCTGTCAAGCTGCACAGGAGCTGCTTCAGAGTTTGAGTGGCCAGAGCAAATTCGTGCCATTTCCTACCCAGGCTGTGGCCTGGCAAGGTGAACTGACTCATTGCAAGGGCAGGATGGTTAATTCTCTTGGAATGAGAAGCAGGCATGCAGATTTTCCCCCAGGATGAATGAGAGCTCTGTGGTGTATACACAGAGGTTTAGGATGAACTGATTTCCAGCCTGGTTTTATAATCTCTTAGCAGACTTTGACACGCATCTGCCTGTGCAGTGACTTGTATTTCACTGGTGAGTAGGCATTTCTGAGACACTGGTTCTGGCCAGCTGAGATGACTTTGGTCACCCTGACATGTCTTGCCCTTTCTTCTGGGGAGTACGTATCACCTTAATTCTGATTTATTTATTTTTGACATAAAGGAGACTAAACACTTCCACTTTATAATAGAAAGAGTTTCCATAGCAGAAATTGCAGGCAGTTTGGCTGGATATTTTGGTTGTTGGAGTTTTTTTGGGGTTGGGCTTGCTGAGTTTTGGTTGTTTGGGATGTTTTTTGGTACAATCCAAGCAGTGACATCCAGCTCTAAAAACCAGGTTATAGAAAGCAGAAAGGCATGTGGAAATGTTCATTTGTTTAAATTCTGCAATAACTTAATTCTGGAATGGTCCTAATGGCCTTTCTGGACCTCTCCCACTAGGGCAGAATTGCTGATCATGCAAGACTTCTTCCATTCTCTGCAGGGGGTGGAAAAATTAAAAAGCACAGCAAAAGCTGGGAGCTGGAGTGGACTATTTTTGTGGTGCCATGTATCTCTATGAGCTTTATGGCTCTATTTATAAGCAATCATCTATGTCAAGAGCCATTTTGTCTTTTGCCTGTGACTTGAAACCAAAACTTCCAAGGAGAAGAGCAAATTCCCGGCTGTTACTCTTTTGTGTGTGCAGCAGGCTCAGATCAGACTGTGCTGTCTGTGAATAGGCTGCAGCAAAATGTATAGGGTAGAAAAGAGGTTATTAAAAGCCTTGGCAGGGGTCTATGAGTTCCCAGCTCAGGAAGGAAGCTGTTGAGAGAACAGACAGGACACTCGAGCATGGGGCTTTTCTCCTGAAAGAGTATGTGAGGCAGATATGAAAGAGAAGAAGAGTGTGGAAGAGCTCTAAAGAGGAGGTGAACGTGCTGACTGAAAGAGATTGAGAGAGGCTGAAGGGACAGTCAGGTGAAACCAGGTTAGAAGGGATCCCGAGGGAAAATCCGATGCCTTGTAATACCTCACCAGCTAAGTCTTTGCTGGGCAGCTGATTGTGGTTATTCATGATCAGGCAGATCCCTCAGCTGCTGGTGGATCTCACACTGGTGGATGCTGTGCTTGTGGTGCCTGCCCTTGGATTTCGTGTTTGGAAAGAGTTTAGGCTTGGCCAGTGGACTGACCTTCCTGCTGTGTTAGAGCCTGATGGATGCAGAGAAGCTGAGGTAGGTGCTGGGCAGACATAAGTTGTGCTCTCTCCAGGGTCTACTGATCTGCAGGCAAACTTTTATTAGATTTGATTAAGAACTCTTCCTTTCTCGTATGATGAGCAGCAAATTTCTGAGTCCTCTGTTAAATCAGTGCGTTCAAAATACTCACAGCCCAACAGAGGTACAAGAAAAAATGTCATCTTCCATAAAATATGGCTGAAGTTAATGCAGGTGCTGTCTCGAGTCCACGATAGCGAGCACATCCTCAATCAAAAAAATTGAATGGAATCTCTCAGTTTAGGAGGAAAATGTTGATGGAAAGCAGCTGAGGTGAACATCCAGAAACATGCCCTGTTTCCAAAAGGAAAACATTTTAGTCTACTGATTTTGAAGAACGCATTATCCAGATTGTTATCATTGCAGGATTGATCCTCAGATATACTTGCACATGCTACCAAGTTCGAAATTACTTTTGCTCAATACAAATGTGTCTACATGTAGAGTCTAGCTATGATCTGCTTCTTTAAAATTTCTATTGCCTTTTAGTAAACTGAAAATTAGATAAGTGAGTCTGGCTTTACAGTTTGAGCAAAGGCTCTTCCTGACTTCCCTATGATATAATAAACTATTAAGTACCTGGATCAGTTTTGCTGAACTAGTAAGTTTTGAAATATCTTCGTTTCATTGCGCTGCCTTAGAAACATCTTGCTCCTGTGTGAAACTCAAAGATGCTTTAATTTTCTGGGATATCTTTAAGAGATACAGATAGAGCAGATGGTAATATATTTGTGTGCTTGACAGTGTCATCAGCATTCTAAGAATGGTTGAATATCCAATACTATATTCTAGTACTATACATATATATACTATTCTAATACTAATATTATACTAGATAATGTAACTGTATATAATTTTATACTATCTATTCTAATACTATACTCTCAGAAATTACTCTCCAAGTAAATCTTAAATATCCTTCATTCTGCATGAATAAACCAAAATACATTTTGAGATGTCCAAAGGCCAACCAACGACAGCTATCATTTGCTTTCTGTTCTAGATTTCTTTTCTGCAAGCCTTTATCATACAAACTCCTTTGTATAAGGAAGAGCAGCTGGTTTGAGTCCTCCTGACCACTCCTTACGTCTTTTTTTTATCTTTGGTATTCTGTGTGGCCAAGTGACCATCTTGACTCCTGGTGGAAGGGAAAGCTTGTTTGGTTCTTTCCCTTCAGGTTTAGTTTCTAGTTTGACCCGTTATCAGTGCCCCTTGAATAGGGTTGTATATAATTAAACCTCTGTGTGTGTTTTTGTTTTGTTTGTATTTTGTATTTAATGTAAGACCAGTGGCTATCTTGGCTATGGCTTGCCTTACACAGGTTGTGCAGCTTTGTAGCAGAACCCTGAGAGCTACTTACTCTGAGAAAAGGCAAAAAGAAACCATGAAACTCACTGTAAAAAACTGCATGTGCTGTCAACATTCTGCAACACCTTTCTCTGGAATAAGGTAGCATCCAGAAGCCTTTCCCAGGATTAGTTGGCAATGTGGGAATGAAGAGCTGTCTGACCTGCCCAGTGCAGAGCAGTGATCATGGAAGCAGGTCAGGAATGAAGATCACGAAGTCTGGCTGTGATTATTGCCTTGGTTAATGAGGCAGTCTCTCAAGCAGGATCTACTACTTCAGGGCTCAGCCTATAGCTTGAAGTCAAGGCTGCACAGAAAGCCTAGAGGTGCAGAAATCTCCCTTGAATGTGTAACAACACTGAAATTATTTGATTTTTTTTTTTTAGGTTGGTCCTGAGAAAACAAGTAATGCTTCAGCTGAGTTAAGCTGTGAGGATCCTTGTAAGCAGTAGCGAGAGGCTGGAACATGCCATACTCCATGCTAACACTTTTAATGGAAATTATTATAGGTTTATTTAAAAATTCTAAAATTATTTCTTGGAATAGATTGGAGTGGAACATTTTTCCAGGTAAAAAGAAGATAGCTGTATCTGAAAAAGGGGAAAAAGCTTATCTGGATAGTAACTGAATAAAAATGGTCTAAGGTGTGGATCTCAGATGTCAGACTGTAGTAGAAGCAAATGCAAGAAGCCTGCTTGCTCGTTGGCTTTCAATGCTCCCCTCTGTCCCTGGTTTGTAGGTACAGTGTTTTACTTATTTATGCCCAAGGTGATATATGTGAATGAGAGCTGGCAGCAGCCCCTGAATAATGGATGAAACACCCGAATTCTGCAGGTGGCAATTTCCGCAGAGCGGGGAGTTGGACTGAGGGCTTGCTGCTCCCCTGGCTGAGCACTCTGCTATTTCTTCCCTGGCAATGGCAAGAAACTTCCAGCAAGTCCTGGGGTGTCTCAGTGAAGGTTGTCTCTCTGCAGAGTGTACCTTGACATCTTACATCACGGTCTGTTTCATTTTCTAGCTGATTGCTCCTGTTTCTAATAAAGAGTCTGACCAGCACTGGTGTGTAAGAATAGCAATCTCCCCTTTCCACTACCTTTTGCAGAGCTTTCAAAGTGCATTCTTAAAGCCTTTATGCAGAATTTCAAATGAATAAGCTTTGCTAAGAAAGACAGCAAAAGTGTTTTAATTAGAGTAACCTAATGGGCTGGCTGAACTCTGAATACAACAGTGGCAGGAGATCACTGAAAAGCTTCTGCCCTTATCTGGCCTTAATCATATATCTTGGTTTCCAGGGCACTTGAAGGTTTTATTTTGAATGCTTCACAGATTACACTGACTAATATGAGAACAGGGTCATTAGTGTAATAAATTCTCAGGTAGGTGTAGAAGTAGCCTTAGGAAACCTTTCTATATTTGGCTGCTGATAGCAGTTGTCGGACAAGTCTATAAAAAATAAGTGTTGACATATGGTGTAGGGTACATGTACACACGTGTCAAATGCTAATGCTGCCATTTTTCCAGCAAAATGAGGCCAGGCAGTCTTAGCTTTGGCAGCATGGCTCTGTAACATGCCTTGCTTGCCCTAGAGGAAGCCAAGTTCCTCCTTGCTGGGCAGTAGTGTTTGTCTATACAAGACAAACACTGAAGGTCTGATTACAGTTCAGTGACTTGCTCACAAAATGTTGGATTTTTCTCTCCACTTACTGAGGAACTTGAGTCCATAGCCCAGCTGGCAAAATAGGTATTTATAACCTCATTTGTAGGAGGGACAGAGTTGGTTGGGCTACAACAGCCTGGTTAAAAACATTTGACCATCCCACAAGCTGTGGTCAAGGATTGACTCTGCTTCCTGTTTTAGCCAAGCAGGGCTTGACTTCAGTGGGACTTCATTTGCCTCACCCTTTTGATGACCCCTGGGCTTGCAGGGTGTGTGGGAGGGGTCCTGGCTGGCTCCTCTATCTGTGTTTTGCTCTTCAGTCCTGAGGGTTTATCTGAAAGTTCACACCGGATGGGAGGGGCTGGAAAACATGTGGAGAGGAAGAAGAGGAACCAGCCTGTGGTGGGACTGTCAAAGGTACAACCCAGTGACATTTGCAGTAAACCAGCTGCCCTCTGTCTGCAGCTGCTGTGCTAGGAAAATTGGTGGGGAAGGGATTTTAATCCTTACCTGCCTAATCCCAAACTTCTGGGAATATCCTGCAGTAGAACAGTGATGGAGAAACAGCTACCCTGCCTCAAGTAAAGCTGTCAAATAATGCCCAAGGGTATTTGAAAGCACACCAGCAAGATTGTTTAGTGGGCCTGCCTTTGGGCAGTGTGATTAAACTGCATCCTAATGAGTTTGTTGCTGATTCCACCCTGGCTTGCTCTGTTACTGTAAACTGATGGAGATATCTCGGCTGGCTCCCTTGCTCTGGCACACAAAGACTTCTCTGTGCACATGTCTGCAACAGTGTCACTATTTTCTTTCTTGTTTTTAATCCTTCATTCCCAAGTGATTCTGGACACAGTGTTTTTCCTTCTGTATAGCTTTGTAAGGATAAAGTAGCAGAAGCAGTGGGGGGCTGTGGGGGAGAGAATTAACACTCTGTTCCTAGCATTAGGATGACCAGATGCATGAGGGGGACCTGACTCAGGGAGGGCTGTTCCCTATGCAGTCCCAGCACAGCTCCTGCTCTTAGGCTGGGACACAGCTCCACTTGGCTTAAAAAGCAGAATGGCTAAAGAAAGCTGAAAAAAGGTGAAGGGGGCAGTGCTTAATTGTGCATGTGTGCCATTGGCTAATCTCAGAGGGACAAATGCACAAAATTCAACACAATGATCCTAGGACACAAGTGTTAGCTCTTTGTGGCTCTGTGTGTTTCACCTTTGCCCTTACTTTTCATGGGTCTGGAAGAGTCTCTGTTCATCCCCAGGTTTTACAGCAGCTGCTTTTTTTGACTCTGGCACGTGCCCAGCAGCTGAGGGGGATGAAGACAGTGGGAGTAGATCCTGTACAGTGTAGCATCAGCACAGGGGTGCAGGAGGGTTCAGCACTGTGGCAGAAGTGTGGGGGGTTGGAAAACCTTTCTGTAGGACAAGGTGTAAGGGATGGCATCAAAGGGACTGGGGAAAATAGCCATTTTCTGCAGACCCATGGTGGCACTCCCCTGACCTGCTCTGCACTGCTGGGCAGGCAGGCAGGCAGTTTTGGTAGTGCAAAGTCATCTTCTGAGAAGGGGAAATGGGGCACTGGGTTTGGGGAGGGGTTGTCTGAGAAAAACGGCTTCCTTCTCCATTAAGTTATAGCATGGATGAGGAAGGTAAAGGATGTTTTAGCTAGAATGAAACCTTTGGTGCTGGAAAGACCAGCCTCCTCTGACCTTCCAGAGGCTTTCATCTGGTTGCAAAGATGTGTCTTTCCACTTACTCTGTCTGAAATTTCTTACTGAATTTTTGACAGCTTTCAGAGCATCACAGACCTACTCTCTTCCCCCTTGCTGTGGAAAATTAGACTTCGGTGTCTTCTAGTCAAGACAAAACTATTTACAAAGTGTAGGGATTAAAACCTGCTTTCTAGTCCCTCTCTTGCATGCTGGGTTTTTTCTTCAAAATGTCTGTCTCTAATTATGGTCATCCTTCCTATGGAGAAGGTTGCCGGCCACCAGCCCTGGTGGGACAGGCTGCTGTGCTCTAGAGAAGGAAGCTGGCTGCTCACAGATACCTGGCTCACACTTATAGGGCTGCTAGCAAACATTTAGCAAAAAAAAAAAAAAAAAATTAGCAAATGTCCAGAGCTACCAGTGAGAAGAAAAATGTTTCTGAAGCAGTTTAAACAATTCTGAACCTTTACAAGATAGCAGTGTAAGGGCTGCGGATGTGTTCCAGCTCCTCCATTACAAAGTATTGCTTTCACTGTTGTGCATTTTCCAGCAATATCCTACCATGTGGGGCTTTCCTCAACCTTTAAAATTGTCCTGTTCACCTTTACCCCACAGTGAAAGTACTGACTTAGCATATAACTTGTGCTGCAGTGTACCTTGCCCCCTTAAGCTGAATCAGAGAGAATGAAGAGCACTTTGGCTTGTTTTATCTTCTAAATCTCACCAAATAATAATTTTGCTTTAATCTGGCTTTCCCATTTACCCAAAACATTGGCTTTTAACAGTAACTGGGGAATCCCACTTCTGAGTGAGAAGTCAATGTTATTTATATTAAACATGATTGGGGGTTTTAGATTTTTGTATTTATGTTTGGGCTTTTCTATTTATTTCTGCTTGTACCCACCTACTTCAGCTTTCTGGAGGGAACTAGACCACTTGTCCAGCAAGCAGCTGTCTCCAAAGCCCAACTGCAGGATTGTCATGAGGCATTTTTGTGGGACTTTCCTCCATGGACTCCTTCCAAGCCTGCCTGTGCAGCTCCTCCCCAGTCTCATCTGTTTCACTGCAGAGTTTGCTTTTTATCTTTTGTATAAATGGTCATTGTTCAGCAGTAGAAAATAACCAGGCCAGAAAACCTGGCTTTGTTCCATAAGTCAGGTGGTTTTTTTTATCCTGCTTGGGAGTGGGGGTGGGAGGGGATGGAAGTGAACCCCTCAAGCTCTGTGTTCCAAATGGCTTTTTCAGCATCTGTGGTGGTTCTTTTGCCTTATGGATGCTGATAGTTGCTGCTGGAGGAGGAAAACGTCTTATCAGTGCCTCTCAGGGCTGCTCTGAGGGAGAGACAAGGCCAACCATGCTGGCAGCTGCCTGTGCCCAAAGGTACAAAAATCTGCTGCAGCACCACACACGTGCTGCACCGCAAAGGATGGCTGCTTTTTCCCTCGGGGCAAAATGCAGAAATGTTATTTCTGAAGTGAAGGGGAGGAGCTATGGCTTAGGGGAAGGGTGATGTTTTCAACAAAACAGACAAAACCAAATGCATTCTTTTTTTCCCTCCCTCTACCCTATTTGAGAATAATTTGACTTCTCCTAAGCTGTAAACAATATTTGAAAGCCTTCCAGCCTCTAAGCTTGAAAATGTCAAGGGAAAAAAAAAAGGGACAGTTTGGCAAGAATGCTACGGAGCTCTTCCTTTACTTTCTGATAGAAGTTCAGGCAGTCCCAGGGACACTCATGCTATAGTTATTAGTCACCCTGTGTGCTCTCTTTTTCAGAGGCTGTTTACTCTCAGTGAGAAAGGGGAAAGTCCAGCAAGTGTAAATCTGCAAATATGAACACATGCCTTCATATTTGCCTGGGGTTTTATTCCCAGATTTGGCCTTTCTGATGACATAATAATTAGAATGAAGTGGTCTGTATAGTTATTCTGCTATTGTTTACTGATGGATAAGACCTAATTTAACAAAGATCTTATTTTCTTCTTCCTTGTCCATACGTCTATTTATCCTTTCCCTAGTTTTTAAGTGCCTAGCCTCGCTTTTTAACAGGTCTGACTATCACAGGAATTAGCAGTTGTTCTCATTGAAATTAGCTGCTGCTTTTCCAAGTGTTCTCTTTCCCTTCTTTGTTTAAAATTTAACCATTTGTTCATAATGTCTCAGTTTAATTACCTGGACTACACAGATGTCTGGAGTCGTGATACAGGTCTGAAGGTGTGATATTCCTCCCAGTGGGACAAAAACTGATGCAAGCAAGGCAGGCACTGATGACTCCCAGGACCAGCCTTCTGGTGAGGGTTACTAGAGTACAGCTAAAAGGCCTCTGAAAAGGAGCCAAGGGGTTGGCCCTGTAACTTCAGTGTCATGTCCAAAAGGAAGGTGCCGAGAGGATTAAACTCTCTTTAAAATAGAGAGTATTTTTAGAGAACCAGGCTTTTAAGTTACATCTGTTTTGCTCATAAACTGACTCTGGTCGGATTTTGTAGAAGCTTGACTGTTGATTTTCCTGCAAAGCAACTCAGAACCTCTTCACCTTGTAAGGTTTTAAAGCATTGCTGTGTTTGAACATGTAGTTCATGTCTGATAGGTCCCAGCTGAAGTTATTTTGAGGGCTGGATGAGTTTGACTATCCTGAATGTCCAGAAGATGGGGTAAAGAGGTGCCAGACTTGTATCACCCTGACCCAGGATTTTCAGTAGAGATAAGGAGTTAATGGCAAAATGGGATAGTTCAGACCTTTCCAATGCTTGATTTAGCAATTCATAGATACTGTGTGGAAAATGCACACTGAGCATTGCAGCTGCTGAGTTTTGTTTTATTCTGTGAAACAGAGTTATCCACTGGACAGGGAGAATGTCTTTTAGTGTAGTTCTTTATTTGTGCTTTGTAAGATATTAGCAGATGAATATCCAAATGAAGGGGAGGTAGAAATCGAGACATGTCTCATTAGTCATGTGAGCAAACAAATTTAATTGAGGGGTAGGAATGGAACAAAAGCAATATCTGAACACTAATGTTAACCTGACTTTCATATGGTTGCTACTGAAAACTATGTGATCTTGCTATGTAAGACTTTTTGCAGATCCTTAAATTCTTCCACTTAAAAGAAAAAAAAAAAACAAAAAAAAAAAACAACATTAGGAAATGCTGACCTAGCTTGTATCTATGAATAGTCTTCTCGGTAAGCATTCCAACTTGAGAGCAAAGGCTTTGAAATCTTCCCCTGCTTGTAATGGAGCTGAATGAGTTCAGCAGTAAATATGCAACAAGTGTAATGCCCGCTTCCGCTCTTTGTTCCCCCGAGAGTCATTTCAATGAAACAAATTCAGTGCACACTAATAAAGTGGGTAGGTAGATATTGCAGCTTAATAGCTTGTGCTGGACCATTTTCCTTGGCAAGGAGCTTAAGGAATATTTCCAGCGAGGTCATGATATCTTCATCATGGGCTGTTATCAGGAATTGCGTTTCCTGGTGTCAAATCCCGGCGCTGCAGATCCGCTGCTCTTTGGAGCCTTGGGCTGCTCAGGAGACACAGAGTTAAACACACAGCATTTCTGCTGCTCCCCACAGCCCATTGTTATTGCACTTGCATTCAAAATGTTTTCCAAACAGAATATTTATTGGGAATTTTTCTGCTTGATTTGCCTTTTTTTTTTTTTTTTTTTAACTATAGCTGGCAATTGCTTGCATCTTGCCGGAAAATTTTTCAGCAATGCTACCTCTTTTCTTCAGCTTCATTTTAGTGAGGTGTAGGGTAAAAATACTCAGCTTGTGGCACCTCCTGAATCTAGTGCTCCATCCAGTCCAATGCAGCTACCTGAATAACATACCCAAGTGTTGAGCAAATTTGCTGAGCTAAAAAGGATCATGAGAACATGTCTTCCTTTGGGTCATCTCCTGCCTTCAGGAACTTGCCCAGTTCTGCTGTAGGAAACCAGATAAGCAATGGGATCTGGGGGTGGGGTAATGCAGGAAGGTCTAAAAACTGTTCCTCACTGTCTGTAGGTAAAATAAGTGCAGACAGATTAGGGGAAAAGAAATTGTCAGTCAAGATATTTGCATTGTATCCATGCACCTTGAGCCATGAGCTTGCTGAACGCTCCTTTGCAGAAGAGGACCTGAGCCATAATTTGGCCTGGCCTTGCGCCAGTGCTGCCCCATCTGATCTGGACAGTGCTCCCAGCCTAGAACTGTCACCCTCCCTGCACAGTTCAAGGATTCCTTGGTGGAGGCTCCCTGTGCAGGCAGGAGGTGGGGACAGCCACTGTTTGAGCCAGAAATGCTGCTGGGTTTTACTCAGTGAGCTGTGCTCTGAGTTCCCCTACCCACTCCCTGAGCAGATCTTCTGCTGAGTAAGTGTTAGCAGTGTGAACCTCCTCAAAGGAGGAACAGTCATCCTTCCTCTGCAAAAGTGTGATTGCCTGTTACCTCTTTGGTCTTCTGGAGATCTTTGGCAAGTGGTGAAATAAACTAGAAATAAATGCTGTGGGCTGAGGAGCTGGTAGTGTCTTACCTTCCAAAGGGTTTGCATTTGTAGCTTGGTATATCTGAGGTTTGTCTTTCCTTTGATGGCTCTCCACCCTCTAGCAAGGGGGGAGTCTGCATGGCACCATTCTCCACTGCAGGACATTCATGTGGGTCTGCTTAGGGTGTCTCCACCTGTTTGGATCCTTTCTCTGATGTTTAAAGTATAATAAGCATATTGAAATTACCTGAAGGAGTCCCTAACTACCAGAGGTCCAAAGGAGATAGATAATGTGGCTATATGTGCCCCTTGCTTACAGGGACCATCATGCTGATCATTTGCTTGGTGTCCTCCAACTGATGCTCTCTGTTCAGCTCTGTGTGATTTTCTTCCTAGCTTGGTATGAACACATGCTCCGCTTCTAGAAGATTGATTATCTAGAAATCGTGCCTGAAAGACTTTTTAAATTTAGCTTCAATATCTAAAGGGAGCTCAAGTTCAGATGCATCATAGGATTAAGTGCAGTCTAGTTTCAATCAGAAGCTGTTATTTTTGCCAGACAAACTCCAAATTGAAAAGGGGCAGGACATTTCTGATGAGCAGCAGACTAATTGAAAAATTTAGAACCTAGTTATTTAGTATCCTGGGTCAAAGTCAGTCAATGGCTGAGCTGAATAAAAAGATATTGAAACACTTATATTCAGAATATATTTTAATGGTTAATTGCTTGTTTCAGAAAGCTTCTAAAAATTGCTTAAGCTTTAGGAAACCAAGCCAGTATAAAACCAGAATTTCTCCATTACTTTGCTCTTGTTTTTTTTGTTAAGAAATAAACATTTACATCTGCAAGTTTGGGCACGGAGGTCAAGTTGACAGGCCTGTAATTCCCCAGATTCTCCTTACACCCCTTCTCCTGGATGGAAAATAATTAGCAATAATTGTGCCTCTGATTAACCTCGCGGGTTATTACTCTGACCCAGTGCAAGGCCAAGCCCAAACACTGTTACATATCCAACGCTGCTACTAGTAACTTGTTCAAGTTTTTACACATGGGTGGCTCCTATTTATAACAGTTTCTATAGCTTAACAAGAGTTACTTAATCAAGAGTTACTTTTTTTGCCTCCCAGAACAGTGTCTAAAATGCTGCGCGTCAAACTCTGCTTTGGAGGTTGGGTGTATGCGCCCTACCTTTTGAGAAGATCACTGATTTAGGGAGTTCTGCACGGTCCTTGCAGCTCCTGAAAACCTGGCCATTGTCACCAGTGCTCACTTGTGGATGCAGGGCCTGATTTTTTCAGCCAGGTAACTTAAGTGTCTGCATCACATCTTACAGGGTATTTCACATCAGCCCTCTATATTTGGTGCATTCAGGTACTCTCCAGGCAAACACACAGCTACTCAGAGCCCCTCTCCAGAGCCATCATGTTCATAGTTAATGGTCTTCAGCCACCTGGGAGCTATGACAAGGGGTTTTCTACTCTTTACACTTCCCCTGTAGGTAGCAAAGTGCTGCCTCTGGCATGGCTATCCACAAAAAGGGCTGGTTTTCCATCAGTGGGTGCACTGTGCTCCCTTTGTGGGACACCTGATTCCACTAAACTGTAGAGGAGCAGAAAGCAGTGGTGGAGTGTGGATCTGGGTGCTGCACCCTTCAGGATGCTGGCACTGGGACCACACATGGTCTGGAGTGAGAAAGGAAGAAACAGGAATGGGTGCCCATGATCTCAGCAGAGCAAAATGCTGCAGAGCTCTGTAGCACCTCCTGGAAATTGCTGCATTTATCAGGACTCACTGCTGTTGTGAGGCTGCTGCCTGGTGGTCTTCTGTCCCGTTAATGCAGGCATCAATGGGCTGCCTATTCCATCCTCATAAAGGAAGCCTGTTTTGCAGAGGACATGATGCAAAGAGCCTGCAAGCTTGAAATGTCTGGATGTCTTCCAATTTCTATTCCCAGAAGTCTTGCTCTAGCAAATGCTGTTGAATGTACACACAGTACAAGGGGACGCAGGGAGAGGCTCAGCAGGAGATGGGATCATACAAAACATCATCAGTCTTGGACTGTCACAATTAAATAGCCTGCACTTGATGTTTTTAAGTCAAGCTGGAGTGATTAATTGTTTGTGGAATCCCATTACCTGACAAAGGCTCCAACCTGACTCAAATATATGATCAGCTACAGTTCTGCATTTAGGGGCTTGATTTCCAGTCTTGCTGCTGTCATGCATTTGGATTTCAAGATGTACCTAAGCAAGAGTACTCAACTTGGGTGACAGCCATTGGGAAAAATCCAGGTATTGGGAGAATCCTCACCCGCTCCAGCAGATGGATAGTCCTCATTTGTCAGTCTAGCACAAGGGAAAATGAACAAAGCTTTCCCCCTTTCTCAAACGCCCAAAATTTCTGCGTCCACTGTCTGAGTTCACAGCAGTTGATAGTCCCTAAATTGCCCAAGACTGAAATTGTTTCCTGTTTATTTAGGTTTAGATATTCACAGATCCAGTTTGAAAAATTACTACACTGGAGCCAAGTAATGAAGTTTGCTAAAGGAAGCCTTGTTGTCCAAGAAGAAACTGGAAAAAAATTTTCCTTCTTCTTTCATCATCTGAGGGTGAACTATTGACAAGTACAACAGAGCCAGGCTTTCTCCAGCTTCATTTAATCTCTTTCAACCTCTGCATGCAAGAGCTAGGTTCCTTCCCCATGTGCTCCTGGGAACAAAGGAAGAATTAAAGAACTACCTTGAAAAACCAGAAGCTTGGAAAAAATAAACCATAGCAATATAAACGACCAAAGGAAGAAGAGCAAAAATGTATTAGTCATGTTTTAACTGCTCTCAGAACTCAGTATGCTTAACAGTTTGAGATAGAAAGCCCAGCATTTCAGTTCTGAACATTAGCAACTTAAAAGGAAATTAAGTGAGGTCTCCTGAGATTGAAATTGTGTATATTTATTCATATGGTCAAACCAGGGTTTTTCCTGTTTACAACCTCTCTGCTTACTCCTTCATACTTTATTGTGTTCAGGACTTCTAGGCAAATTCTTTTTTATAACAGTAGAAAGTTTTGCCTGGGTTTCCAGAAAGCTTATTTCATAGTGCATGACCTGAGTGTGCCCACATGTTTTTAATTTACTAAAACTTTTGAGTGGATGAACTTGAGACCTGAACAAGAGCTCTCAGGCTTGAATATTTTCTTGCTTGAAGAAGCCATATATCAGAGGTGAAGACACCAAGAGATCCATTCAATCCAGCAAAGCCACCAGGTGTCCATCAACAACAGGGCTCCCATCTTGAGAGCATTTTCATTTCTCAGCTGTCAACAAAATCTGTAATTTTTCATGCCATCTCTTCACCACTTATCTCAACTCCCTTTCTCCCCATGATGTAGTAAACATAAAGGAAATAGTCAAAGTGAGACTGTGTGCTTTGCATTTAATAGATGTCGTGATCTGATCACAGGCCCCCAGTGACTGTTCATTGTTCTCATTCCTCTGGTATATTGACTGTGCCAAAAAACATCATCCTCTGTCTCCTGTCAAAGGACATTTCCCCCTCCCTTTCCTTCCTCCCACCAACTCCCTTTTTCTCTCATTCCTGCATTATACTTTGGTAGCATTTCAGCTTTCAGGAATCTTTGGTACAATTTTTGGGCATCCACTTGGGCTCATTCTTTGCATCCAGTTCTGATTTGAAGGCATCAGACCCCTTGTGCATGGTGTGCTGAGCTTTTTTGGGGGTTTTTGAGTTTGGTGGTTTTTGGGGTTTTTTTTGGTGGTAGTCTTTTTAAAATCGGTATTTGTGTGTACTAATTGCAGGCAGAGGGTGAATGCTGTGGGATCACAGGTGACCTTTAATTTTGCTTTGTTGCTTGCCTCACAGCCTGCAATTCTAATCAAGCAGGTTTGCTGCCTTTACTATGTTTCCCATAGAGTGCTGCTTGCAATGATATTTGGATGATGGAGAAAATTGCATCTTAGGAAAAACCTTTAGTGATTTTAAATACATGGCTGAATTAAATGGTAGTGCATGAACAGCAGTTCCTATATGAAAATTACCAAAGATGATGTTTTAAGCTGAAGTGACATTTCACACTATTTCCTTTGAAATTAATGCCTAGCACCTCATTAAGCTATTTCACTAAGAATGTGTGGAAGAATGTATTTCCATGAGTTTTTAAAGTACTTTTTTAGCAGTAGCTTAAGATGTTGTTTAAAAAGGGGCCAGTGATGGCTAAGCTTTTTCATATCTGAATCACAATTCTAGTCTTTCTGATAGTCGTTGTTTTTTTCCTCTTTTTCAAAGAGGAAAAAAAAAGATGCCGAGAACAAAATCTGAAATCAGAACTCTATGACTAGAGGTCTGCAATTAGATTTGGGAGGCCAGCCTGATATTTTGGTCAGAATCCAAGCTGTTCAGTATCAGTACCACATTACCATCACAGATATCAATGTGGCTCATGATTTCGAGTGCTGGAACCAGCAGGACCTGAAGAAGCTGTTCAGCCTCAAAAGTAATGGTCCATGACCCAAAAAACTTCCAAGTGAGGTGAACAAAACCAATGAGAAAGTGATCTAAAAGTAGCACAAAGACACAAGATGGACAAGACTTGCCAGCCTTGAAAGCAGAGACCTTGAAGTGCATGAACTCAGTTGTCCAAGTGCTGTGCAGTCCACATGGCAGAGGAGATGGAGCAAGTGGATGAGATGGATCCATGCTGGCTGTATGGAACTGGGTCTAGTTATGGGGGACAACCCATGGAAAGGGCATGAAGATGCTTGTTCCACTCTCTAACAAGAGGCCTGTGAAGTGGCCTTTGCCAATAGGAAGCAGAAATTCAGACTGATATGCTCTTGTAAAGAGGCTGGTGACTGCCAAAGACTAGTGGATTTGTCTCTGTACATTAATCACAGTTTGGAGAAAGCTTAAGTGAGCAGTATGTCTTGCTATACTAATTCCACAGTGAAGCATAATTTCTTTCTGCAATGCTCCCAGTCTCAGCGCACTTCATTAGAGCCACCAGTCTCTGAGATGTGCTCAGTGGGAGCAGTGGCATTTCCAGCATCTGTTGAGCTGACTTTCAGCCCTCTGCTGCCAGTAGATTCTGTAGGTAACAGTGGAGACAGCAGAAATATCAGCATCGAAGAGAAGAAATTAAAAGAAAGAGTATTTGAAGTGGGATTTATAAACGCAGTTGGTTTTCATATCTATTCACTAATCCTGTATTGCTGAGAGCTAACATTTAAGCCAAGGGTCACTGAAGCAGAATAAATGGGCAGAAGATTTTGAGCAACACCTGAGGTATAGAATCCCCAGTATCAACTTGGAACAGTGGGAGTAAAGGAAATTCTTTATTTCTTGTGTGTAGTCGGTGTTATAGACCAGGAGCCTCCCCTTGTTATGTCAGAGCAACTGCTCTCAAGTTTAGCTGTGAGCAAGGGAGGCTGGGGAATAAATGCTTCTTTTAGAAACACAGTCCATAGTGTGCTGGACTCGTAAACTGGAGATGTGATATTGGCAGTGCTGGCAAGCTACAGCTGTGGAGGGAATTTTGCCTTGCCTCAAAAGGGGAGAGGTGGGCAGACCATCACAGGTGGGAGCATAAAAATGTCCCTTGGGCTTGAAAGGCTGAGCTCTACAATCACTCTGAGCAAAGCTCCAGACCAACATAACATAAGGTGTGTTTTACAGTCAGTGACTGCAGAAAGCTTAGCGGTTTTGGGTTGCTTTGGTGGTTACCTGTGTCTGTCACATGGCTCTGGAGCTGAATGTCAAGATCACAGGACAAGCTAGCAGGGGAGAAAACTGACATTATTCCTGGTGGAATATCATGCTGAGACCCTGGCTTCCTCTTGCAAAAACAGGAAATGCTGAGGTTTTTTCTGGAAGGATGGACTAGTTTCAGTGCTGGGGCACATTCACAAAAGTCCCTTCACCTTTACAATTGGGCAGTTTTCTGTTCCCACTGTCCCCAGAATAATAGCTAAAAAGAGAAAAAGCTTTTGAGTGGGTTCATTCTATCTTGCCTGTAAAAGACTGAGACCATGGGGGTTTGTATGCTTTGGGGTTTTGGCCAATCCACTCCTAAATGACCCAGCTGGTTGGACTGCTACTAGCTGTTCAGAGACACCACTCTGTAGAGTGCTTCACTGTGAATTTTTTTCAGTATTGAGCTTAAATTTTCCTTTTGGATTCTTGCTGCCTCTTCCTGGAGCACTTAAACAACAGCCAATCAATAGCAACGTTAGGAGTAGGGATGGACAGGTGGTCCTGTCCTTAGCTTCTCAGCACTGAACTGTCAAAACTACTTGTCTAGTTTTCTGTTGTAAACACCCCTAGGTGTGAATTGCTCAAGAGCTTTTTTATGAGCAGCAATGAAATGGATTGTTTCAGATAATTTGAAAAAATTACAAGATACATTGTTAAAGGGCATATGCTTTCTTCCTTCTTTGTGGTTTGTACCCTCAGTCTCTTTATTTTTAACTGAATTGATCTGTATTGATAAAATTTGAATATTACTCTTCCAATTGAGGGAATCTGGAAGGTCAGCTGTTTTGCATTAGTGGTTTGCATTTGTGGGATGATGATGCAGAAGTGGAAAGGTTCTTTTGTAGGTATGTGCTGACGAGTTAAGTGTTTGGTACAACTGGGGCAGCGAAATGACTGCTGCAAGCTTTTGAAGCTGTATCACAGAACAGAAATACCTACAAAGATAGAATACAGTACACACACAAGATCTAGGAGTTTTGTTTGTTCTATTTTTTAAGCCACACATGACTTCCTTTGAGCATAGTCAATGACTTAAGTTATCTCTTCCTATACTATTAAACATTTTAAGCTATTATCCCCGCTCATCCTTAACATATGTACACTGCTGCCTCAGAGGTGTTTTCAGCAAGCTGAAAGTACACCCTCTTACAAGTAAGTGGCTCTCCAGGCAAAGTCCAGCCCTCACAGTGAGCCTCATCCCAGGCAGGATGAAGCAATCAACATCAAGATCTCCACTGAGCAGAGACTCACAGAGGGAAACTTGTTGCTGTTTCACTCTGCAGCTGAAGAAACATACAGTAGTGGCAGGGAGCCTCGGGGCAGCTGATTTAAGGACTGATTTTGCAAGCTGTTCCTTACTATCTGACATTCATAAAATTCATCTTCAGCAACTGGTTTTCCTCCTGAACTCTTCAACTCTGACCAGAAGATCCTTCTGGCTGGACACATTCACATCATCTCTGGAGCTACACAAAATGGTACCAGATGCACTGAGATCCAGTGAGTAGAGTTTGAGGGTTTTTTTCCTGTCAGTTGTAAGAATCTGCTCTAATCCTTTCCTGGAGACTTAGCTAATGTGAGCAGTAAAGGCTCTCCCCAGAGACAGTCTCCCACTGCATTCAGCTCTGTTCTTAGAAAATGGGGCCGGATTAGAAGAGCAGAATTGCTCCTGGGCAGTTGGTTTTTGGCCAGCCATGTGGTAGAATAGCTTGGACATAAATAATTTAATGCAGAGTTGCTAATCAACATCAAACATGTGAATGTCAGTGGCTGATAAATTTAATTGGATGCTTGTTTAAGAGCTTTAGAGGAAGTATGTGCTTGAAGCATCAAAGAGTAAGCCTTAGAACTTCAAACAATGCTCTGGTTACATTTTTGGGAAAGACTGTCACCAGATCTATGCTCTCTGGCTGCTGCAGTGATACCCTGTTGCATCAGTTTCTGAATTTGCCTGGCACTTACTAAAATATGTGTGTACATAAATAGATGATGAAGGACAATATACATGTACATAAATGCACTTCTGAAGAATGATGGTAAAAGAACGTTGTTGTGGTGGGCAGCAGAGACCTAGCTAGGCAATGCAATCATCAAGAATGCCTGCCAAATCCTGATTTGCTCCTCCTGTCATCCCACCACCATGTGTCGTGGGCACAGTTGTCATTTGATCACACACTGCATCCGTAGCAGGACCGTGAACGCAGAGAGTGGCTCTGGTGAGAAGCTGGGGCTGTGGGAAGAAGCCAATTTCTCCAAAGGAGAACACAGGTTCTCTTTCTGTCCACAGCAGGTAGACCAAAGTTTTCAGCCATGCCAAGGAAATGTAGGTTAGGCTTCATGAAGAAAATGCAAACAGTTCTGCAAACAGCAAAATGCTGACACAGAATTACCTGGAAAGATGGAAGAACTGCTGGTCCTGGAGCTCCAAGTAAGGCAGAGGTCCCTCTTTCTGCATCATGGGAAGCAAGTGGTCTAGATGGCTTCCACTTTATTTCCCCACATTCCCATCCCATTGGCTCTGAATCCTTGTTTTGTACCTCTTTTTCACTAAGAGCTAAAGTTAGGAGATATATGACAAGTGGGGCAGGCATTGGTAGAAGGGGAAAGTATGAGTATGGTCCTAGAGAAAGGCATTCCTTCCCATCCTGCAAGGCACTGCAGAAATTTTGCAGCTCTCATTTGCTTCCAGTTGGCATTCTGTGTGTGTTCACCTGCAGTCTCATGTGAAGGATTAAACCCTAAATGTTTCAACTGAAATAGCAGAATATGCACTCTGAATATGTGATTTTGACCTTCCCAGAAAGCTGCATCCTTCTGTGCATCAGCAGCTTTTCTGTAAAGTGAGGGTAATACAGCATTTTCAGTGGGCTTGCACAAGAAGGTTTGTTAATACTTCAGAGCACTTGGATGCTGTAGGGGTGTGTGGTGAGGATGAGGCCATAAGGAAAGGATAAATTTTGTCCCCACAGTGGGGACTGAACAGTGCACCATAAAGAAAGCCAAGGACTATGAGCTGAGTGACAAGAAGACAAAACATTGAATGAGTTCTGATTGACAACCTTTCATTCCTTGTGTTGGGTGATGCAGGAACACCAGGGGAAATATAGTGTGGAGTGTTTTGCTGAAGACTGTACAATAATTCAGTTTCCTATTGCATGAGTGTTAGAGTGGGTGACTTGCCTCGTTGTGAGGAATGCAAAGCACTCCTATGCTACATATCTTGAACTAAGAAATACCAACAACCCAAACTACAACAAAAAGATTCAGCTCTGTGGCATTTGCCAGGTATTGGATCCCTGAGTCCTGCACATAGACAAAATGACAGCAATGGCAAGCTGATGTTCTCCAGGCTAGTAAGTGCTAGCCTGTGGAGCGCTTTTGCCAGCAGTTATATGTTGATAAATGTTGATGCATAGCAGGGGATTTGGGTAGCCTGACCTTATCCCAGATTTGGGAGGGGGCATATTGAAGAAGCCATGGACTTTTTTTGTTGCAGTGTTTGTCCTAGACTTGTTTTCCCTGAAAAGATTTTGGTACCTTCTATTACTGTCTTGGGCTGCCCAACTACACTGGATCATCTTAGACATAAATTTTAAAAATTAATAATTTCTCATAACCCCCTCCTGCATAAATGGCCAAGCCATTGTGCATTTTTTGTGAGAAGTGTTGGGGTATTAAATGCAGTTTCTTCTACAAGATCCGGTCACTCTGTATGTACTTGCAGAAATGGCTTGAGACTGTAAGGCAGAAACTGTAGGAAGCTTTAAAATCTCTTGCTGTAGCAACCATGGCAATCAGCAAACCTAAGTGATGCTCTGACTCCCTGCTCTGATTTAATCTGAACTTCAGAAATAAATGTAGGGCTTCTGTCAATCATCTAAGAATTGCTATGCATGGTGTAACCACATGCTAGAAGAAGGGGATATTAGCCTCTCCTCCAAGACCATACTGCTCTATTTGTTTTAACCACTCCATTAGTGATTAAAATTCAGGGATAAATCTGAGTCTCCTAACAGTGTCCCTGTGAATGTACATCTTTCTAGGGAGAGCGTGAGTGCTTTGTTCTTCATTCAATAACCTCATCTCCAAACACTCCTTCATTTTGCAGGCCATCATCTGGGATGTCATAAAATGCCAGCCATGTGAGAAACACTGTGATTCCCCCCAAAAAATAGACAGTGCAAGGTACAGGTTCCCACAAGGATGCAGCTGGCATACAGGTATTACAAGAAAGTATAACTTTGGCCTCCTGTCTGATCACAGACAGGCTTTTTCCAGCCCCTTCAGGAAGAACCTGAAAGAATGATGCAACCTCCAGTAAAACACATCTCATTCCTTCTTGCTGTCCATCTTAGGCAAATGATGCAACACCTGAGGCTTTTGGCACACTGAGCTGTTCTCACAGCTGACTGAGGAGGAGGCAGTCAATAAAAAGTGAGACTATGCCCATAGCTCGATTCAACGGGCTTGATTCTTTCATACAGTTTCTTATGATCAAAAAATTATTAGATCAGCAGAAAAGAAGACCAAAAGAGATTATATTCTCCTGGGACTCCCTAATTTTAGATTACAGAGTGAGTTAGTCAGATGAGACACACTTAGAATGAATAGGAGCATCTTTCTGTGCGTGCTTGGGAATTCCTTGCTCCAATCACAAAAACCCACTGAGAGAGCAGCAGCAAAGCAAGAGCTGAAATTCTCATTTCAGTCGATTTCTGCCCCCACTTGCCCCAATGCAGACACATTTCTGCCTGGTGCCCTGGCTTAGCTGCAGCCAAGGACACGAGGTCACGCCTGAAAGATCTTTACAGATGCTGTTGATGCTTGCACTGCAGAGCACCCTGCCCAATTAGAGATGGAAAAATCCATATCTTAAATATTTTTTTAACTGGAGCACATTGCATCTAGTACTTGAGACAGTGTAATTACAACAATTTGTCACTGTCTGTAGTGTTGCTTCTCTGAAAAATAAACAGACATCCTACAGTCTTTCAATTAATCAGCTTTTCCCTGATTGTAACTATCATCCTCAGTAAGTATTCAGTTAATGGTCCCTCTTTCATTGTGAAGCTTGAAATAATAATATTTGGAATATAATGCAATTAATTTCAAGGTTTCTTGCTAAACATATTGTAACCCTTTTTTAGTTCAAACAATTATATTAATGATACTTTAGAGGGAACATGGAGTTCTTTGACACTGTTCTCCAGCACTTCCTGGTTAACAATAATAAAATCTTTCTGCAGTGTGATACTAGCTAGGCCTCTTGCAGAACCTCTACAGGAGTGGATTATTGCTCCTCTGGGAGCATAACTCCTACTCTGTCAGCAGGGCAGAGCAAAGCCAGCACCTGCTCAGGGTGCTACCGAGGCAGCTTGCAGCACCATCAGCCATCTGTGCCTGCTGCACCACCAGTGAACACGGAGTGAAGCCTAAACCACCAGCATGCATTCAAAAAAAAAAAAAAAAAATTCCCATAAATCAAGTAAGTGTCCACAAAAGAGGCAGAGAAGAAATGGCAAAAGTATTGGATTGCCTCTGGGATACTGTCACCCAAATATTAATAGAAACCAATCATTTCTAGGCCAGGTATCTTTATGAGTGGCCCAGTCTCCACTACAAGTCCTCAGAGTCTCATTAGTGTGCAAGTGAGCTGCAAAGGCTTTTACAAAACCTCTCACCTGAAACAGACAGCACGCACAGGCTCCAGGATCTCTTCCCCAAGGATAATGCATGGAAGGATGTACCTGTCCATCTCAGTCCCACCCTGCTCTCTCATAACTGTAGGGTGGGTTAAGATCTGAAGCATAACATTTAATTTCTCTTCTTAGGTTCATGTAATTATTTGTAGCTTTATTCCCAGTAGTCACAGAAATGGTCTACTCTCTCTCTGAATTCTGCTGTGATCACTGACAGCCTGTGGCACAGAAGTTCTTGTTTTATGTGACCTCCTTGCCCTCTCAGTTTTGTAGTCATCACCTTTTAGAGCCATCAGGTCTCTCCTTGCCATTATGTCTTGAGCTAGAGAGAACAGAGTTTCTACACCTTGGATCATTCATAATTTATTATACTTTTCCATCTCCCATTTCTAGCTCCTCCTTCGAACAAGAAATGCCAGAAGTTTAATCTCCTAAACTTGAGCATTTCTAGGTCTTTGTCTCTCTTTTTCCTTTTTGAAAAGAATTTGGTTATTCAACACCCATTTTTAGGATAAGCAGCACTGAGCATGCTGTTGCAAGAGGCTAGCCTATTCATTCACTCCTTCATTCCTCTTACTACAATATGACTTTGTAGCATGGTAGTCTTCATCTCATTGCTTATCCTTGTTTCCTTTTGACAGGAGTTGGAGACTGAGCATAAAACTTCACTGAACCGTGTAGATTTTAGAAATATGTCCATTTTTCCCTAATTTATCTGTAAATTAGGTATTAAAAAAAGAAAAATCTGGATAGAGGAAAAAACCAGAATTTATTTCTCCCCTACCCACATGACAGTTTTTACTGTTCCATGCAAAGTTTAAGAACTTGACCCACAGATGTGTTGTCTTGACCTGAGGTGTATGCTTGAGATAATTAGGAGCAGAAGTAGACCATTGGAAAACCTATGGGGTTTTATTTGAAAAAAATCCACACCAACATAAAGGGCTAGGATAAATAGAAATGCTTATCTTGTTTTCTCTTCTCATAATATTTTTTCCCCCAGGCTTTTATTTCTGTAACTTGGCAATACTGCAACAAATAAGGAAACCACAGTTTGAGTTAAGCTATGGCTGAATATATAAGATATAGAATCCTGAAGACATTTGACATCACAGCATTATTAACTTTTAGTTTCATCAAGATCTAGTGGATAACTTGTGGATAACTTCCAGGCTTTTGCATATAGATAAGCATTTGGATAGCAGGACATGTGATTATAAATTTATGCTTATAAAATGCTTCCAGTTTATCAACCATCCCCGGAATGCTGCTTCTTAGTGTCAGCAAGTTTAATGTTTATTAACCATGGGATGGAACAGAAATGTGAAAGCAATACTGCTTCTCAGTTTACTGTGCAGCACTCACAGGCTAAAATCCACCTGAAAGCAGAGGAAGGCTCATGCAGTATTCAGGATCCAGCCCAGGTGAGAAATTACATGCACAACAAGCTTGATAGTCTGCCTGAGTTTTGCACAGTGAGGCTTGGCTCACAAGAGCTGTGCCTGATGTAGGATTTAATAAGGCAAGAAGAGAAAGGAGGGGGTGATGGAGAACCTCACCTAGACCAGATTAGGATGCTGGGCTCATACTGCTCTGCAGACTGGCACAAAGCAGAGCATTGACCAGAGCCAGCCCAAACTCTTGTTTCGTTGGTGGTTGCCAGGTAGCGTAAGCCTTCTGAAGGGTTTATTATCCAAGTAACAAAAGAGGAGGGTGAGTTTTCACTGACACAGAAAGATTACATTGCTGAGGTTCATCTCTGCACAACAATTTTTTCCCCTGTTGTTGCTTTTTTTCTGTCTTCTTCCAAGTACAAAGAGAGCATGTCAGAAGTGGGAGAGGAAAAGCAAAGCTCAGCCTGTAAAAAGACTGGAAGCTTGATCTTAGAGTGATTTTAAGATATTCCAGAACTTTTCAGGGACCAGGAATCTGTACGTTTGAGCTACTGCCTCACCCCAGGACTGCATTTAAGATTTCTGAAGTCAGTGAAGCTGTGGACTGGTCTCTTATCTGTGGAAAAATATGCATCCCAGACTAATTGCTTAAATGAAATAATGGTTGGCATGTGATCCCCCAGCTCAGGGTTTCCCAGGGTAAGGGACATGGCCAGCATCTGTATGTTTGGCAACAGCAGGACACACATTTTTGCTGCTAGTGCCACCAGAGCTTACAAGGACTTAAGCAGGTTTACCAGGGAGAGGAACAGATCAAAAGAAGTTTCTCTGGTTTTTTATCAACTCCTTGCATGACCTCTTAGCCCGTCTATCTAAATTAAGCATCACATTCACAGTTGCAATGATTTATTTGAGCTGCCTGATTTCAAAATACAGCCTCCAGCTCTCAGCTATTTTCCCCTTCACATAGCTCAAAGCAAATATTGGAGGGGGTAGGGACGGGTAGGATATTTAAATCTTACAAAAGGTTGGAAAAAGCCCAATTCTCTTTCAGCCTTGTCCCCCAGAGCACCAGTATCTCAAACTCATAGCTGTTACAGGCCACTTTCTTTATTCTGACTGTCTCTGCTGGAGTTACTGACCACAGCTGGACTCCTGCACTTCAGAAATGCTCACTCCAGAGCTCAGCTGTGTGTTGGGTGAGACAGGATCTTACTGCTGTAGGAAGCAGCAGGGCTGAGCAAGGCAGACACAGATGCTGAGGGCTGGAATGTAGAAATTTTTGCCATGTCTGGTCTAGGAATGTAAATAAGATGGTTATAGAAGAAGAAATTACTAGAGCAAGCTAAGTAATTGTGATGCAAATCAGAAATTTTTTAAAAAATTACTGCATCACCAGTTACTTTTACTTCTAGTTTCCAATCCTTCTGTGTTACACAAGAGTTTTCCATAAAGAATTATTTTTACTGCTGTTATTGAAATTGTTAACAAGGGAGAGCTTAACCTACAGAATAATTGTTACTTCCTGCAGTGGGTTGTTTTTATTTTTTGTTCCATTATGTGTAGCACCCCAGCCTGGCCACAGACTCCAATATAAGTTTTCTGCTTCCCATAACATTCTACTCTGCCTGGTGGCTACTCCTTCTACCCCTCAGCAGCAAGCCACGGGCACTGAATGGCTGAAAGTGGCCCATGCTGAAATTTGCTCTCCTGAATGGATCATACTTGTCCTTGAAATGGTCAAAGAGCTTTTGTCTTCAAAGTCCTCAACCAGCAAATCCATTTTGACCACAAGGCTCTGAGGGCAGGGCTTTCTCCTGCCATTGTCAGATGGCATCCAGCACTGTGTGAGCACACCTGGCTCAGGGCTTTCTTTCAGTACTGTGAATTAGTCCTGGGAGGAAAAGAGCTCTTTGAGGGATGAGAGAAAGAACTTGGAATTGCCATGTCTTTTGTGGTTTTCTTTTCCTGCTAACAATATTTCCTATGCAGACTGCTTTTCACATTGCGTTTTTTTCCTCTCCCTGGGGACAAACACTGCTTTTCTTTACCAAAAGGAAGTTGCTTACAGACCTGGGGGAGAGAGAGCTTGCCTCTGCTGTCTTTGTTGTATTCATTTGTGGGTTTCGTAGCCTGTTTCTTAAGATAAGCAAAGCTTGAACAGTCATGTTCTCTGTCTGTCTTCCTACACAATTATTCTCGAATTTGTTGACAAATTCAATTTTAACTTGATAAATGTTCTTGAGATATCTAGGTACTGTATTTCTATAAGTTTTCAGGAAATAGATGGTAGCTCAGCAGGAGAGATTGTGTTAAAATTCTAAGGTACGAGGCAATGAACTGATACAGAGAATCCACATGGAAATAAAACAGCTGCCTGTAATTCTTCCATCTGTGCAGCTGCTATAGAAAACAGACTTACATGCCAGAGGGCATGCAAAAATTAAATAATGTATTGTCAAGACATGACCAGCACTAAATATATATATATATATATATATATATGTATGTGTGTATGTATATGTATATGTATATGCAAGTGTAGCATACTTTGGAGACAGGGTGATGGTGCAGCCATTCCACTCAATGGGCAAGAGGAAACCTGGAGCATTCTGCAGCCCCACTTGTGCAGGCAGTGGCCAACAATGCTCCTGAAAACAGGAAACCTGCTGAGGAATTAGGGGAATGGGTACTTACTTATCTAAATGAAGAGCCTTGGGGAGGACTCACCAGCTTTGTGCCTTAGTTTTCATCTTTGAAAGAGAGCTGCTCCGAGCTCTGGTGAGGGTGGTGCCAGTGCAGAATCTATGCTGTTCCCAGGCTCTGTGTTGCAAATGTTAAGAGCAACAGCATGAAGGGCAAAGGTACTAGTTGCAGAAAAGGACAGTGGGTCAACCCCACTGTCATCCCCTATAAATCTCTCAGTCCTACCTCTAGGACTGAAAGCTAAAATTGCTGAGTATGTAACTTCTGTGTGTAAGAGCACAAACCTTAAATTGCTAGCACTGCATTACCCTGCACTTGAAAAGCCACTGGCTGTATTTTTAACTGCACTTAGGTTGCATGCTGTCAAGGGAAGCTAAAAATTCTATCTCTTTGAATTCAATGCTATTGATGATCCTTTAAATATCAGCGAGGTAATTTCTCTGCAGTGTGGCAGCTTCTGGACTTTTGTGACTTTCCAGCAGAAGCAGATGAGGAGGCTCTGTGTGTGCTTGTCTATCATGGACTTATCACCAGTCATTACAGAATTATTTCTCAATACTATTGCTCTAATTTGTGACAGTTTACCTAAGATAGCTGGAATGTTTTAAAAATTATTTGTTTTAAAGAAAAAGGTCATTCCGGTAGAATAATCTACCAGATGTGTGTAAATAAGAGACAGTTATGATGAAGCCACTTGTGGGCTGAGAGCAAGTTCTCTACTGAGACATGAGGAAAAGAGGGAAACATCTGCCACTGTCCATGCAAATGGCAGGTCCCAGCTGTGTGGGACAGGGGAGGGAAGGGAAAGGCACCTTCAGAGGCTGCACCTGGCTGAGGTGAAATATCATACTGTTGCAATTAATAAAAGACCAGACACACTTGCCCTGGAGTAAATGTGCTGTGGTCTAAGATACCTTCTTTGGAAGATTAAAATACCTGCCCTAATCTGATGCTCTTTGAGCAAGACTATTAAAACCACTGGTGTAACCTAAATCTAAAATTCAAGGCTGTTTAGTGGCTCAATGCATTGGGCCACTTGCTGGCTTATGGGGTGACTGACACAGACTTCCATTCCCACCCTAAATCCCTGATCTTACCCCCTCAGGGAAATCAGCTCATGACCCCACTGGTCACTTCAAATGAGGTACTTGACCTGAGTGAGCAGAATAAGACTTGGCCCCATGGAAAATTCTGCACAGGCAGCTCAATGTCTGTCAGAGGAGGAAGTAAATCATGCTGTTCCTAAATGATCACTGTAGTCAATTTAAGAAGGAGTGCTTATATTCTGAAAAGTAATTGCTGTCCAACTTTTTTTTTTTTTTTTGCCCAGACATGACCAAGCACTTTCTCTCTAGGAGAGGAAGGGATTGTTTGTTAGACCTCCAGTGGGAAACTTTAAGATTTGCAGAATAAATAATATCAAAAGCCTCATTCAAGTTGAGATTTTCCTAGTAAATTCAGGATCCTACTTCATTTTTTGCTGTTTCCAGCAGCACACAATTAGTGATCAAACCTGCCAACCTCTGAGAGCTGGACCATTTGGATGGAATAATTGGGCTTTATTGGCTGTCTCTTGGGGACTCATTATTGTGCTTACAAAAATGGACAGTACAGCACAGTCTTTATTCTCAGTATATTTTACTGTAGTTCCACCATAATTCCACAACCACTGTACCAATTACAGAGCCTTCATGAGTGGTGTGTGAGGGGGGCATGGGAAAAGGCTTTGCTCAAACACAATTCTTGGGTCTGGCAGCTCTTGACTTTCAGAGGGGAAATGAAGTTAGGGAAGGTGGAGGGGTGAGGAGAGACTTGTCTGGTGTGCATTAGACCCCTAGTACTGACAATCAAAATCTCTGCACCCTCGTGCCAAACTTGAAACCATCATGGTGTGGGACCTTTGCAAATCATTGTTCTCTGAGCCTCCCCCATCACTCCTTCTGTGGAAAGAAGAATATATTGATATGGAAATATATTGAATATATTGGGAATATATTGATATGGAAAGCTGCAAAGAATAGGCTTTGAACGTGGGTTTATTATCTTGGAATGAAACTCGCAGTCCATGTAACACCTAATAGTAAGCAGAGTGGTGGTGTGGGGTTTATTTTATAATTGTGTGTGTTGTCTAACAGAGAAAGCTTTTATTAACATGAGTTTTGCCTTGTAGTAATTTATCCATGCACTTAACCTTGTTGTTGAGATTTCACACCTTTAGCTGCTGTCTGTGTCAGACAATGGGTGCCACCCAACTATTCCCCAGCTCACTGCTATGCACTAATTAGCTCAGAATACAGCTCTGGTGAAACTCAAACCTAGTCAAAAAGTAAGCTGAGATAGAAGTCCAGAGGTGTGCCACAATGGGCTCTGCATCAAGGGACAAAACAGCCAGAATTTGTTTACAAAGGACTAGCATTCAGCTACTGAGGATTTTAATTCTTATATATTGTGTAACATACTGGTGCCAACTCCTTACCTGAAAAAGCAAACAACAGAATTAAGGGGCACAGAAACATATGCAGTTTTCCTGCTCTACCTTGGACAAAATGATTTCATGTTCCATTCAGGAAAAAATATTTCATAAAAATAATTGTCTTGTATAATTAGAGCTTAGGCCAGACCACCCCTGGATCTACCATGTTGTATTAATATTCAATTGATTGCATATTCAAAATATTACACGGACCTTTTTTTACCCTCTAGTTTCAAGAGCTTTTCTCTATCTCCCCAGTATGCCAATTGAAGATGACAGCAATATTCAAAGTCTAATCTATTGAGTCCAACTTATCAGTTTACTTGTGCTGAACTGATAAGCTGCACTTATTGTTTAAGGTAAGTTCTTCTGTTTCAAGGAAACCATATGAGCTCACTCATACAATTACATGAAATACCACTTGGCCTGTGGGGACACTCCTGCTGCATCTACTCATATTGCTTTCATCTTGTCTCTTTCAATGGTATCATCACCATTTGCAGACAGCTGATGACACCAGCTACTTATCAGTCCATTCCTGCTCTTGCTGACAGCTCAGTGTAAATTGCCTAAATAGGGATGTGCTGGTTTTCTTTGCATGTTGCACCTGCTGGAAAAGTTTAACTCAGCCATACAATTACAACACACAGCTACATAGAGCTCCGTGGTACATTCAAATATCCATAGCACCTTCAGACTCAAACTCCAAAATGAATTTGTACCCATTCCTTAATTATTTCACAAAATGGCAGAAGCTTGAGTGAGCTGTGAAAGCATAAGCTTGGAATCTGCGGGAAGCATTGCTGGCTTTCTCTTATTTTCGGCCAACAAACAAAACTTGGAGGGCAATTCACTCCTGCAGAGAGTATCAGCACAAAATACATGCATATTGAACACCTTTTTTGAGGACTCAGCTTGGATTTAACTGGTACATTTTGTGGTAGATCATTACTAGTCACAAATTTCACTTCAAGTGAGTGCAGCTCCAAACTCACTATTTTGGTTTTTAGATTTAGTTTAAGACTTTTGCTTTCAAGGAGAAAAAGCCAAGATCTTTTCTCTGGCGTAGCAGGAGAATTGTTCTCAAATTCTCAGTGAATTATGCTGTTCAAATCCTTTAAAAATCCCAAGGTTTCCATGGTGTCACTAAAGGGAAAGCATCATTAAAAGGAATGCCATTGCTCTTGCATAAATGAGGATAGAAATTACTCAAAGAAAACTCATCTTTACCCTCTTCCATGAGGAGTGAAAAAAACCCAAGAAAATCCCCACTTGTGTGCAGTGACCCCAGACTGTGACTTTAGCAGTGGCAATTAGAGGAATTACCTTTTTTTTTGCTGGGTTACACCATCCTGCTGCTATTTCTGCTGCAGAGTAGAATGATGCTTTCAGATATGAGCTCCAAAAAGAGAGGTGGACAGGATCCAGGGCACGCTGAACTTCGATCCAGCTAGAACAAATCCCAAGTGTCCCACTCACCTCGGGACGGCTGAGTGCATCTCTTTTTCCAGGCTATGAATGTGTTGGTCCTCTACAGGTTGGCACTGAACCTACAGTTGAGATAACATAAGGAAAATTGCCACTCCTTTCCAAGGAGACCAGCACAGCTCCTTGGAAAACCTGTGAATTCATGGGGTTTTTTCTTTTTTTTTTTCTTTTTCCCAAGGATGCCTGGAAGGCATCACTGCTCAAAGCAGTGGCTGTCGTGACTAGTTTAATTAGTACTTTTGCACTCTAATTCTACTAAATTTAGCACCTCTGTCTGCTAATCTACTGTGCAGCTGGAAGGCATTGGATATAGATGGAAAATGAAATATAATTGCCCTGGCCTTGGGGACTTAGCATTATAATGATGAGAGAATTTAGTAAATAGATACATTTTTCCCTTCTCAGGAAAAAAAACCAAAGACATGATCACAAATACCTGGAAACAACCAATGTGTTGAATAACTGCATTCCATATACAGCCAGTAGAGTGTACACAGTAGTATTGAATCCTTTTCAGATCGAGTCCCAAGCAGGATTGTACAGACTGATCCTATTAATTACCACCTATTTGTTATCTGGAAGCAAGAAAAAGGTGGACTTTGTACGTGGACTCTGGTGGGAAGTCAAGGTCTTTCAGTCCTTATCTTCTCATGCTGTGCATAAGGACTGAAATTTCACTGCCAGAAGGTTCCTGTGAGCAGGAGGGTAGACACATCCTCTTCCTCTCCTCTCAGGGAGAGCAATAGGGTTAAAGAGTTACCTGTTATTTTTCACACTCTCTCCAGAGACTCATAAAGCTTGTCCTCCTCATGCCCACAGGAGCTCAGTCTCCTAATAGCCTCAGAGGAATGTCAGACAGATCATCTCTCCCCAGGGTATCAGCCAAGTCTTAGTAGCACAGCCTGAAGATCCCTCGGATGTGTTGTGATACTTCTCACCCCTCCTTGAAAAGTGAGGTGAAGAGGAAAAAAACAAAACCAAAAGCTGGAAGAGATTGCCACAATAGCTCTGAAAAAGAGCTAGTCTCTCCTTGCTGCATCCTCTCCTCCTGGACCAAGTCCCTAAGGGAGGAGATGTGGCCACTTTTCTCCCCACAGATCCAAGGCAAAGTGAGAGGAGACTGCACATTCCCAGCTCTCCTGCTGCTAGGTGGGAGATCTCATCTCACCAAGGAGAATGGGGGAGGCAGGCAGGACAGGAGTCCTGCTTCCCTGGGGCTTGGTTTTGCAGATCATTACCAAAGACTCCCTGTGCAAGGACACAAGGGATGAAAGGTGTCACCTCACTCTGCCTCCTAGGTCTTTGGGAAGTTCACTTTGTAAGGAACTACAGAAGCCACCTTTCCAGTACAATCCACAGCTAAGGAACATGATTTTTGTACCTCACTATATCTTAGACCTTGGAAAAAAAATAATGTGTGTCTGTGCATGCACACAAAGCCAACAAAACAATTCATACTAGCTGGATATCGCAGATGTTTTGAAAATGCATCCTGAAATCCTACACTATTCCTACTGTTTAAAGAATAGAGAGGAGAGCACGTGCTTTATTGTGCCCTGTGCTAGCACGGCTGACTGAAAGGATTAGGGTGGACAGACATGTGACAGCCGATGTAAGGTAGCTTTGTGCACTCGGTGTAGTTCTCTGGAGGCATCCAACCCTGACCTTCAGCTGTAAAAGCATGCTAGGCTCCTACCTTCAGGCTCTGTATTGGATTTAAACTAGATGCTGGAAGGGCAGGGGAGATTGGATAGTGAACAAAATTTCCCCTCCACCAGCAAATGCAAATGCCGATTGCCTGTTGGGGACTTGGAGGTACTTCATGGTACTTTGATGGTACTTTGCCAGCCATAATTTATGCTTTGCTTCATCTACAGCTCTGGAAAACAACTTTTCTCTGTTTGACCTGGGGTTTTTTGTTTGGTTTGTTTGGGTTTTTTTTTTTTCCCAGCAGTGATTCTACTATTCAGAAACCCGGCAACAACAGATTTAGTTTCTCTAACTGCAAATTTCAGGTGCAAATTACTTGTAACTGAGTGCCCAGAGAAAGCTTTTATATTGTTTCTGTATCTTCTTTTTCTGGGGAAAAAAAAAAAATTGCTTGAGGCAAATTCTAGAGGTGGGCTTTTGTATATCCCTACAAAATAGATTAGATTCTTCAAAGTAAACAAGAAAGTCAGTGATACATTAAGTTTTCTGAATTCCAGAAAGGAAAAGGAAAATGGTAATGTCCTGATTGAAATACAATGCACTTTATCTTGTGGGGAAAAAAAAATCTTACTGGCTCTGCCATTTTATGCTGAGCAAGATGAAAATACATCCTTAAGTGGAGATGTAGACTTGAAACTCTGTTCAGCAATCTTGTGTGTAATCGGACTGTGACCCTGGTGTTTCAGAGAATCTCAACAAATACCCAACCTCACTTGTATAAAATGAGATAATGGAAACCATGGCTCTTAAAACCACAAGGGAACTTTTCCAAAAAAAGAGAAAGGACTAAACTGTGGTGGGCAGAATTATAGCACTTTATGAGAAAGTACAAGTGGTTCTGTGCCTGCTGTGTGAGGGTAACAGCATGAGTGCTCCCAGATCATTCACTGGGTATAGAAGGTGTTTTCAGGATCTGGATTATTCCCACAAACATAAAGGCTTACCAAATTATTGAGAGTAATATTACAGTAAAGCCTTTGCAGTCAGGGAGGGCTGTAAGCTGGGAATTTGGCACACAAGGAAACTGTTGCAGAATGTATTTATCCAGGGGATACTTTTGAAATTGTTAATAAAATCTGAAAACAGAACTGATTTAAAGCTCCTCCTGAAGGAGAGGCTACAAATTGGGACAAGAAATGTAAAATGTTACAGTTTGTTCCTCTCTACACAATACAACATCCTGCCAGAAACAAAGAGGTTCCTCTTCTGAAAACTTTGTTGCACAGTACTTGTTGTGGGAGGTTGAAGGAGGTTCGGAAGTTCAGTAAATACCAACAGTCAAACCCGCGGTGGAGTCCTTACACTCCCACCCTGGAAGACCTTAAATTTCCCCAGGATATTGGATTCATTTGAAAAGGGGTTGCAAGTACTATGGACTTCATCAAAACCGTGTCAGATACCCTGAAAGGAAGAGGCACATAAATAAAACAGAGTGAATTCACTTGTTTCAATCAACGACCTGATGGAACACATCCACCAGAACAGTGGGAATCCCAGAATTTCCTTCCTTCTGAGGAACTGGGAATTTCCCAGGAAAATCCCTACAGAACAGGAGACTCCCAAATAGCCAGACTTTATGGAGCATATGCCTAGATTCATCTCCTCCCAGAGACTACATGCAACATGCAGTTTCCTATCAAAATCTGATCAGAGGCTCTCAAGGTTCTTTGGAAGCCTGAGAACGTCACCATGTCGATTACACTGGCTGTGCAAGATGTGCTGCAGATGTATGGGTTGGATTTCAACCCCGTGCAACTGGTGACTCAGCTTTGCCTCTTTCAGGCCAGCTATCAATTTGCAGAAGGTCACTGAGGTCCATTCCAAAATATTTTTTCTTCAGCCAAACCAAATGCTGGCTGTTTTGCAGAAAGGTGAAGCTGACATTAATGTTTCCCATGACAGTGGTGGCCAGTCCTTAAAATGGAGGGAATGTAGATGCCTAGTATCAGTCATAACTCAGGAGCTTGCACCTCATGCAATGAAAAGTCTGATTTAGAGCTCACTGGAGTTTTAGGTAAATTCATTTAAAGAAAACAACAGCCCCTGAACTTTGTCCAACTTGGACTCTGTTCCTCTTTTTCTGTTTTTAAAAGAAGTAATTATTAGCTTTGTACCATTCCTACTTTGTCCACTTTTAAGATGGTGAGGAAAAGAAACTTTGTCCTAAATTTTAAAACTTACTGTCTGTAGTTGTCTTCACTTTTTAATAGAGGCCAGAGCTCATTAAGCACTGCACTGGTTTGCCTGGAGGTTTTGGAGCTGTGGGTATGATGCTTCATTCCCAGCAGAGTGAACTACATCCTTTACATCTACATTCACCAGCTGGATAAAGGTTTGCCCTCAAATCTGAAAAGAGTGGAAGGATGTGTTTTAGTATCTAAGAAGAAAGCTTTAAATAACTGACTCCAGAAGCATTTTCCCATAGCAACATGCTTTTAAAAATAATTGAGGGAGGTTAACAGAGAATTCCTGCATAATTACACAAATAGATCTTCATCTTTTACCAGGGGGTTCTTAATCACAAAAGCATGTTGCAGAGGAGAAGCTGATTGGGGCAGCAGTTAATCATCTGCTCCAGGTAGGCTTATGAAACTAAGCAGGAGCCAGAGAGGTGCCTGGTCAGGATAACAGTCTGACACTGAATAAGGAGATCATGAGTAGGTCAACACTGCTAGCTAACAATCTCCCTCCTGCTTAAAGCCCAGGAATAGTGTCACAGCTGATTACCATACAGAGCCTTTTGTCAAAAGCCAAATTATCAGGAACACTTGATCCTTATGGAAAAGAACTGGAGATAAGAAATGTCCTGCTTAAGACAGCTGGCAGGACAGCTAAAAAAAAATCACAGGAGGCTTTTGCCAAGGTAGGTTTGGGCTTACTGCCTATCTCATTCCAAACCACCTCAAAACTGGTGGAAGCCTTTGATGTTCTCCTGTGACGCAGTCACAAGTAGGAACAATTTGCAACATTTGCAATCACTAGTGCAGACTTTTTACTTTGTAAGTGCTAGCTGCTTAAAAGTCATTGCCCAGCTGATGTCTTCCTGAGGAAAATGGCTGAACACCTGGTATGGTTGAAAAGACTGTTTGCTTGACACCAGATACAGGTTTGCCAGCCAGACTCAGCTTCCTCCTTGCTGATTGTGGCCATCAGGATTTCCTGTTCTGCTGGCTGACCATCCATTGACCACTTGGGTAGTGGGAAACAGGGAAAGGCCACAGCAAAAGCTGCTCAAGAATAATCCTTTGTTATCTATTAATTACAAATAGAAATCTTGTATGGATGAAAGTCTAATTTCTTTTTCCAACTTCATCCTATACCAGGTTTGTTTCTTCATGCTATTGTTTACAATCTGCTGCTTTTTGGGGTTTTTTAAGCCTGGGGAGGTTTTGTTGCTGTTTGTTCTTTTTTTTAAGCCAAACCTCTCTAACTCCAGCTGACTCATCCCTTGTAGCATTTCTTCTTGATCCAGGTGTAACCTCTCATTCTCTGCTTGCTGTTGGCAGCTTTTCCATCCTAGCAAAACTTTTCTAACTAGATGTCTGCAGCTGCAAAGGAGCTTGAGTTTCCAGACTGTCTTCTGTATTTTCAGACTTCTCAGACTCAGCATCCCCACTGGGCAGCAGAAGTTTAAAAAAGCTGGGACAAGTCTGCAGTGGGTTATTTGTTGAAGTATACACGGTATGACTAATGCTCCTTACCTTTCCTCAGCTAGTTGGGTGTGTGCTGAGCAAACATCCTGGCAAGCTGCATGTGACAGCCAGACCCTACTGGTCCAGAACAAAACTAGCTGGAATTTCACCCTTCAGTTCAGGTGCACTAGGTCCTGGGGCTCGAGTAGTGTAAAGTATAGAGCTCATGGGATGAACAAACGGGCCTACCTCTCTCCTTCTCTCCCTTTCTCCTCTCTCTCTTTCTTTTTTTCTAACTATTATTATATTATTATTATATTTTATTTGTTTGTTTGTTTGTTTGTTTGTTTCAGGAGTCCAGAAACTCCTTGATTTCAAGCAGCATAAATTCAAGTAAAAAAACCTCTATTGTGATAGAAATGCTTGGCATTTCTTGGTAGTGGTTAACAGCTCAAGACAACATTGCTAGCATGCTGGAAAGTGGGTTTTGACCTTTATGAGGTAAGATATAAATCAGTGGTTATGCCTGAAGAGACCAAGTCTGCCAGACTGACCACACTGCAGAGCTGTATTTGCACAAGCTGGCTTGGCTTACAGAAAATTACAAACTATTTAACTGTAGCAGTGCAAGCCTCTTATGTCTCAAATCTTCAAATGTTTGTAGGAAATACAACCAAAATATCAAATATTGTGTTATGATTTTTTTCCCCCAACTTCTTTTTTTTCCCCTCTTTTGTTCTTTAGATCATTATTTTGTTTAATAAAAAAATTCTTCAGGAAAATCAACATGCCCTTTCCACAACTGGAACTAGTTAATGCTCTTATTTCCCTCTTAAGTCTTGTGTGTGCTGCCATAGTTGGTTCATAGGAGAGAATATGCTCTTATCCTTGACATTTTGGAAAGGATTTATCAGGAGAAAAATGAGCTGATCTGCGAGCCACAGGTGCACGTGTCCACTATGGATGGGCAGTGGGAGAGTATCACGGGCTGCACTTGTTCAGATCAGAAGAGGAAGAGGAAGAGAAAGAGAAAGAGAAAGAGAAAGAGAAAGAGAAAGAGAGAAAGAGAAGAAGGAGTTAGAAGGGACCTACAATGGCCAGCTAGTCTACCTGTAATCAGGTCTTGTAGGGTGCAAGCAGCAGTGGGTGCCAGATAACACATAAATAGACGTCAACATCATATATGTCAATATATAAGTCAACATCATGTGGCTACACAACCTAGTTTAATTGAGACTTTGCTCCTTCTCAGCCTCTCCATGTGTAACATCCAGTTTGGGCCAGCATTGAAGGATAGAAGTAAAGGCTAAAGTCCTTATTGTACCTTGAAGCTAGCTCCCAGCTCATGTCTGATCCCATCATGGACTCCAGGAAAGAAACCATTTGGGTGCTAGGTGAGTCTGAGCTTGCATGTACAATATAGGAGCAAGCAGGGAAGGAAGAACTGCCCAACAAGAATGCTTCTTAACCAGGTGTAAAGGGGAGAAAAAAATCAAGGGCAAATATTTGATATGCAAATAAGGTTCTTGATTATAGGTTCCATTTTTATTAGATATTCCAGTTAGGTCCTGCAAGATTGGAAAACTTGGTGATTCATACATTTTGGACTTTGAGTTCCTATCTTTATGTTTGTTAAGTTACATTCTGTAGCATATACATGTGCTTGCACAGTTAATCTACAAGCAAGGTGTAATTTATCTGTCTGAGGACTGTATTCTGAGTCACTGAGTTCCCTCAGGGTGTCCTGGTTCCTTTCCTTCAATAATCCTTAAGGAATGTCCTAGGTGTTCTCTGGTTTTTGCTTTCCCTTTAGAAACTGAGTTATGCAGTGAAAGCGACAGTAGGCATCCGCATGTAGCCGGCTGTGACTCCCATTGTAGGTGAAAATGCACCCATCTTGCTCCTGAAATAAGTATTACTATTTCAGCCTTGGTATTTCTGTTAAGAATCTGTCAGCAGCCTTAGAGAAGGATGCAGAAAATATACACATATATTTGCACTAAGTGGTTTTTCAGCATCAGATGTTCCGCTACCATGTTATGACCAAGGGAATGTTAAAATGAATGTTGTTAGAGACTTTGGCCTTTTGAAGCAGAAATCCAGCTCAAAGCCTGTTTAATTTAATTTATTTAATTGTTCATTTATTTAATTCTAGTATTTGAAGTCTGTTTAAAATAAAAAAGCCACTGGACTGACTTAATTCCTACTTGATTTCACTGCAGTCCACTGAGGCATTCAAACAAGCTGTGTCTAAAAATTATGTACAGTGTAGAACTTGTCTTCTGTAAACACTGGTTAGTGTTTTGAATTGTTTTAATGTATACACACAGACAAAAAGCCCTACATTTAAACACCATGAAGAATGCAAAATTAGGCACTTGAAAGCCAAAAATTACTAAAATAGCTTGTGTAAGTCTAATTTGGCTTCTCTGTGTGTTCATATAATGTCTGTGTGTTATACACCTACATATATATATAAGTGCATAATACTTGTGTATATACAGTGAGAAAAGCCTTTAATTACAGGACTCCTTTTTTGTCCACAGAGTGTTTGCTTTATGGAGTGAACAGGATAGACCTGCTTTACATGTGGGTCACCTTCCTGGGAAGCCAGCTGTTCCCAGCACAGCGCTGCCTCATTAATTGTAGAGGCAGGTGAATCACAAGAGAGGTGGGAGACTGGATGAAGAGTCACTGCTTCTCCAGAAAATGAAATTCATAACTTGGAAAGTCAACTGGCTGGCTGCTGACAGGTAGAGAGGTATCTGAGAGAGCTCCTGAACTCCCCTCAAGGAAAACCATCAGGACAAGGTTATGCAATTCAAGTTGCTGCTCTGAGTGAACCTCACTGATCTACATGACTGTAGAGCAGGGGATCCATGTAGGAACTGCTCTGAAGGCAGGTTGGAAGGGGAACCAATTTCTAGCTAGGAAATGGTCAGAGCAGCTGGTGGAGGTAAATTCTTCTGGTGGGACCAGTGACAACAGCTTGGTCCAGGCTGGGAATCTCTTTCTTGCTGTACAGTCATTAAGAGTCCACATGAGTACCATTGTTTTTATTAGACAAATTCATAAACTTAAAAAAAAAAAAAAAAGATAGTAGAACCAAGTTTACTTTCCCTAAACTTAAACCTTAAGTCAGATTAACTGGCTCTAATTATCTTACCTAGTTTTAATTCTTTATTAATCCAGTGCTATATCAGCTGCTCCATCACTTTGCCCAGGAGAGATCTCAGGCTTCTCTCTCTTCCTCAAAGCACTGTATGATGCCATCCTAGTTGCATTTGTTGAAGTTTGTGAGTCTGTGCCTTGAGACTCTGGAATTTGATTTGCAAAAACACTGCACAATCACAGTCGCCAACAGGATCTGGGCTTCAAAAATGCAAAATTCTGCACCTTACTCTAGAATGTTAAACTGCTTCAAGCTGCAAGTACCCAAAACATCAAGGTTTTACCTTAATCTATCTGTCTCTGAGATTACCAATATCAAAAGAAGGTAATAAACCTTCCCCTTTCAGAAACACCATGAAAATAAATGCATCAGTATTTGAGAAGCATTTGGATACTTCAAAGGGGAGAATTATAAGTCCCATGAGGGCATTAAAAATTAGTTTTTGAGAGCTGGGTGGAAGATAGTAAATTAAATAAGTCATGGGGCTCCATACCAAACAAGGAGAAAACAAAGTATTGAAATGTTTCTCATTAAGACACAGATACTCAAAGGTATTTTAAGTGCTGAGAATCAAGCTTCTTAGGTGAGCATCTATTGGTTTTTTATTTACCTTTATTTTTAACTAAACAAAACAGGTGATCTGCAAGAAAAATTGTCATCAATTATGTAATTATAGGTTGTAGCATAATGCACTATTCAATAAAGTCTGCATCAGAATGTACGTGCACCAGATCTAGGGCACAAATTGACATTGCCCAAACAGTCTTAGCTACAGCATTTACCAATGTCACATTGCTTGACTTGCAACACACACAATTTTTCCCAATAATTAGTGTACAAATAATTTTCTCTGGTTTAAGGATAAAACACAAAGTCATCCACATTCCTTAATTGTGCTCTCATCTGTAGGAGATGGGGTGGGAACTCTTCTCTTGCTTTATCCCTCTCCATTTGGGGTACATACCTCTGCCAGCAGAGTAAATGACACAAATAATTGGTCGTCATCTTTTTTGAATCAGCATCAGGAGGGAAAGAACATTTTGCCAGTGAATTTCACCAATGTTTGCTGACATCAGAAGAACAGTGAAAGTCAGGCATTGTTGCTTCAATCAGGATCACAAGAGAGCACACTGAAATAAGCACAGGTTTTTCTAGCTGTTCCCCAGGTGGCTTAGTCCGTTTTACCACTTTCAACTCATTCTTCTTTTTTTGGTTTATCTTACCTCACATCCAGCTTTGATAGTACTCAGCTGACCCTCCTGAGCTGAAAAATCCCTTGTAGCATTTTGATAAAGCACTGCACATCCAAATCCAACCCCATAACCAATCCTGCTTCAAGAGGAGGGAAGACTAGAGACCTCCTGATCCTTTCAAAAGTGAATTTTCATATGAAAATTCATATCCTATGAATTTTCATAGGATCATATGATCCTGTGAAGACACCATGCTTTTCTCCAGTATTTAAATAGTCTTCATTCCAACAGGTAAGTTTATTAACCAAACTTTGTACCAAGTAGCTTTGGTTTATTACACTGTCATAATTCCACCTCTACAGTAAAAGATTCCTTTAGACAAAAAAGGCAATGAAGCATGCATCCCATAAAACAATAAAATATAGCTAGGGTTGCTGCTATGGAATGAAGTTGCTGCAAATTCCACATAAACCAGGAATTTATGCCAGGAGTTCTTCAAAGTACTATGGCTGGCCTTCCAACAATGAGAAAATGTTAACACCAGGGCTAAGGGAGCTTGATTTTTTTTTTCCCTTCCTTTGTGTAAACATGATAATATTTCTCTGCGTCCTGGCTTGAAACCCTCTTGAGCTGCAGTGGGTGCCAATAGACAGGATGTTTGCTCTGCGACAGGAGGCTGGTTCTGCACCAGGGCAATCAAACTGCTCCTGTCAGAGCAGGTCATAGTCACCTTCTCGGTTCCTCCACTGCAAACTGTCCGTGACCCAGGTCATAGTGGTGCACAAATCTTCTAATATTACTCAATGAAGGCAGATAAAATAAACCAAAACACATTGATTTGTTTTCTTCTTGAATACAACTTATCTTTTAAACTGTATCTTTTTGTATTTCTGTGAAGGATTATCCCAATCCTGGTTCTTCTCTCTCATGCTAAAAAGGCACTGCTGGAGAAGCCTTGCTTGATCACAAAATGTACCTCCTCATGAAGACTTGCTCAGGAGAGAGAGTCTTGATGCTTAACTTCAGCATTTGTTCCTATGTAGGGTCTACCACCCATGTGGAATATTCCTTTAAAACAATTTTCATTTCCTCATTTAAACCGAAAACAGTTTTCACAGGAATATGTGAAATGTGAAGGCATTTCTCTTTTTTGAAAGATTTTTTTCCCATAACATTTTGCCTCAGTAGTACTTATTTCATCAAAAATTTATTTCTTAGCTCCTAGAAATGTGTTTTCTTTCCTCTTTTGTCTGCAACCTTCTACTCAGAAACAGTCTCTTGAGGATCACTGTTTCAAGGGCAGAACTTCTACTATGCAAAATATGTAACCCTCAGGAAAATGCTACCTTTGAAATTTTTCTGTTCCAAACAAAAACTCAGGATATAGAAGCAGCCCAGAGAAGGTGTTTGGGATGAAAACGTTTGATCAGTTTGAGTAAGGGTTGTAACCTCTCATTACAGGCTTTTCATTGTACTGTATGGCTTTATCCTCTTTCTACAGACCTACTACACCTACTTGCTTCTCTAAAAGCTCTTATTTTCCCTCCCATTTCTCCCCAGTTTCCAACTCTTTGCTTTCTTCAGTCAAATTTCTCTATCCTCAGAACTTCAACTTGAGACCTCCATTCCTAAAGTTCTCTTCCCCTCAACATTTCCACCTGCCAGTCCCAAGCCATGATGAGGCCTTTTCCCCTTAGTGGGAAAAGACAGTGAGTGGAAGCTGGCAGATTCTAGAAGACCTGTCACAAATGATCACGTTTCAGAAGAAATTGAGGTATGTTAGGAAGGAGGAAATTGGGCTAGTCATGAGCTCACCAAAAAACAAGCACAGAGAAAGCAGATCTTTCCAATGGATGAGTGCAGAAATGCTGTTTGGCAAGAATGGGTAAGGACAAACACACAAAAAAGCCAATACAACAAATAAAACTTAACTAGCAAGAGCACCCCAAGCAGTGAGAAACCATTTGAAAAGTACATCAGTGGTAAGAGGAAGTCAAAACAAAGTGGATTACTCATCAGGGAGAAAAAGGTATTGACTGGTGCCAGAGAGGGCTCAGACTGCCTCAGGTTTTCTTTGCACCAGTCTCAGCTAAAAGAGGTTACATTTGATCAGGTGAGTGATGTGATACACATAATTGACAAGGGATTAAGGCTTCAGCACAGGTTGGGGCAGAACCTGTTACAAGAATACTTAGGTAACATCAAGATGTTCAAAGCAACAGTCTGGCTACACTTTATGCCAGGGTAGTGAAGGAAGTGGCTCAAACAGCATTGGAAATACTCATGTTTATCTCTGAGAATCCAGGGAAGAAATAAGGGCAAGAAATAAGCAAGCTGTCTTTAAATGTGGTATTTGAAAATAAATAAATAAGCCACTTTTTCACCCCAGAAAGCATCTAGTACAAATAGACACATGATTTGTAGACAGGTTGAAGGAAACAACAGGGTAAGCGACTATTAATATGAACTTGTCAGCTAGAAACTGGGACAATCTGGGCAAATTTCCCTTGGCAATGAGGAGCAGAGCATGTTATGGAAGAGGGAGAGTGGACTCCACTCATCTGTGCCTTGGTTAGGTTCTGTGCATGTGCTTAGGAGGAAGGGAGTTCAGCTAATTTGAAAAGTTTGGGCAAGGGGTACAGAAGTTTGGAATCAGCTGTTGTCAGTGTTTTACAAGCAAGAGGGTGGATTATAAATGGGTGTTTCGTTAGCAGCCTTCTGAGATGGCATTAACTGGGGAGCAACAGCAAACACATGGGAGGATGACATAAGAATTCAAAATAACCCTAAGGAGTTGCATGGAAAGCAAAGAACATGACTGAAGAGCAACATGAGGAATTGTTTTTGCAGGCAGGGTACACACACAGAGGCTGGGGCACTGCTCAGCATGGGCTGCAGACAGCTGCTGAGGAGAGAGCAGGGAGCTGCAGGCAGTCAGTGGCCAAAGAGACTGCAGCAGAAGCAGACAAATTGCAGCTGGTCATGTTAAAGAAAACATTGCACAGGGACGTGATAGCAGCCATCAGATGTAAAAGGACACTGTAAAACAGAAAGCGGAGACTTCCCTTGGCAGGGACCACCACATTCACATTTCAGCAAGGAATATTCAGAGAGGAGGATAAAGTGTCACCTGGAGAGGCTGTAGGGCCTCTGAAGTACTGAGTGTTCCTCAGAGCAGAATCCAGGGAAGCCCCTCAAAAGGGACACAGAGACACACTGAAGTGGTATAGGTGTGAAACCTTTCTGGTGTCCTCTGTAAGACAAAAAGCTAAAGGGAGGAAGATCTAAGGCATTAATGGTGTACAATAATTTGCTAGCAGAGATGAGATCAAGTTGAAATTCCATCAACAACTTGCTCTTCCATTTCTATTTGGCAGTGACACCCAACCTCTTCTAATGCACACAAGCATTTTCTGCTCACTAGCTGTGCTCACGTGTACAAGCGTATATTGATCTGTTTTCTCTCCTTGCCCTCTTACACAGAAAAAAATAACTGCACAGTTCAGTAATGCACGGGCTGTGCTCTGCAATGAAAATAGTCTGAGGCACTTACACGCTGAAGTAAATTTAGCTTAACATAAAAATAACCTTCGCAAATTTGAAATGCCTGTTTTACAATTAACGTCAGGTTAACAGGATATAATTTTCTTCAAAGTGTGTTCTGATGTGACAGGCTGAAGCGATGCAGGCACGTCTCCTGGCAGCCCTCTGGATCTCAGAAATGCCCCCTTCACCTTTCGGTTCTTCCCTCCGAATCTCGTCCTTTCTTCAGCCACACAGGGTGCTCCTGCTGCTCGGCGATGCGGTGCGCTCCCGCCCAGCCCGCTGCAGCCGCGCTGCGTTATTAAAGGCACACATACCGTGTAAATAATTGATACGGAGCTAGCGCGCTGCGGAGCCGGTGCGCCGCCTCCTCCTCTTCCCCAGCCCTTCCCCAGCCCTTCCCCAGCCCTGCCCGCCCCGCGGCCCTACCTGCCCCGGCCCGCCGGAGCGCGGCACGGCCGCGGGGCGGCGCGGAGCCCCCGCGAAGCCGCCCCGCGCCCTCCCCGCTCCGCGGCGCCGTCCCGCCCCCGGCGGCGGCGGGTCCCTGGCGGGGGGCCGGGCCGGGCCGGCGGCGCGGCGGGAGCAGGTGCGGCCGCCCGGCACCGCGGGGGCGGAGCGGGGGGCGGTGGCGCCGGCGCCCGGCCGGCAGGTGGGGGCTGCCGGGAGGCGGAGGGCCAGGAGCCGGGTGGGTTTGTCCGCCCGCCTCTGGAGGTGCGGCCGGCGGCACGGCGCGGCGAGCGGGCTGCCGCGGGAGGCGCACGGCGGTGGCGGCAGCGGTGACCGTGTCCGCAGCTCGGGCCGCTGAGGGGCCGGCGGGGCCCCTTGCTGCAGAGCCAGATGTACGGGACGCGGGGCTGCGAAGGGTCGGCGGGGAGGTGCTGGGGGCTGCCGCCGCCGCTGCTGCCGCGGCTGGGGGGAAGCCCTTAGCTGTGCGGGAAGCGGGGAAGCCGTGTCGGGAGCTGTTATTTTCTCCTCCTTCCTTTGCCTTCCCTCTTGTCCCTCCTCCCCCTCCTCACCAAAACCGGGAGAGGAGGCGTGTTCGGTGCCTTGCTGCACCGGTTTTGCTTGGTTTGTTGTTGCAGGGTTTGGTTCTCAGGGTGGCTGGTTTTTTTCTTTTTTTCTCTTTTCTTTTCCAACCTCCCCGCCTTCTCCCTTCCTCTCCTTTGGCCCATCGCATGCTCGGATCCGGCTGGATCCTTCCTTTGCTTTTCGGCGGTGCCTCTCGGAAGGGGGAAGGGAGAGCTGGGATGAGTGCAGCTTGACGCACAGGCGAGGAGCGGGGGGGCACCGCCGGCAGCTGCAGCGGTTCGTGGCCGCAGGCTGCGGGTGAGGAACGGAGAGAGCGAGGGGTCCCTCGGTGCCTCCCCCCTTTCTTTCCTCCCCTCCTCCCTTCTCTCCCTCCCCCATCCGTCTCCTGCCGGGTTCGGCTGGGAGCTTGTGTGCAATATCTTACGTTGCAAGGTGTGTGAGTGTGTGCGCGGAGCAGAGGGAGGGAAGGACTCGCGAGGGAGCCGGGGCTGCCCCGGCCCCCCCTATGTGAGCCTCCCCTGGCGGCTGGATGGCGATAGACCGACGCCGTGAGGCGGGCGGCGGGGGCCGGCCGCTGCCCGAGGAGAACGGCTCGGTGCCGGGGGCCGTGGGGGGGGGCGCCGCCGCCCCCCCGGGGCCTCCCCCCGCCAACGCCGCCGGGGCCGAGATCCAGGCGCTGCCGGTGCCGCCGCCCGCCGCTGCCTGCAGCCCGCTGCTCCTCGACTACGACGGCTCGGTGCTACCCTTCCTTGGGGGGCTGGGCGGCCGGTACCAGCGCACGCTGGTGCTGCTCACCTGGGTCCCGGCGCTCGTCATCGGCTTCAGCAAGTTCTCGGACTCCTTCCTCCTGGACCAGCCCGACTTCTGGTGCCGGGAGGCGGACGGGCAGGGCAACTGGAGCTGGACCCTGGCGCCGATCCACGCCAACCACAGCGGCAACGGGAGCATTTTCCCCCCGCCCGGGCTGCCCACCCCCGCCGGGGGCAACGCCAGCGAGTGCGGCTGCCGCGAGTGGCACTACCGCATCCGAGCCGGCCTCGTCCAAAACGTCGTGAGCAAGGTGAGAAAGGCGACTTCCCTCGGTCCCCCTCCCTGTCCAGCCCTCGCGGACCCTCTCGGCACCCCTTCTTTCCCAGGCAAGGGGAGCAGCCGGACACGATACGGATCTGTCCTTGGGTGCTGCAGCTGGGTCAGTCAAGTCCCCGTGGGTTAGCCTCCCACCCGGAGAAAGCCAATCCCACATCCGGGCAGCCCTTTCCCTCCCGGGGTGTCGCACCAGGTGTCCAGCCTGTGGATTTGTACCCTCACACTGGTTGCAGCGCTAAGCTGCAAAGTTATGTCCTGAAACGGGATCCTGTGTGTCTCTTTGAGCTCCTGGTACTGTCCTGCTGTCTCCGGGTGTCTGTGGGAAAGATGCTGGAGGCATGTGCCCCAGCTGATAAGGGGAATGGGTTGCGGAGAGGACTCCGGTTGGTCTTTGTGCAAGTATATGAGGCAGCCCTACACGCCAAAAACCAGGTTGATCTTTGGGGAAACTGGAGAAATGGTGACTGTTGTGAGTAAAATAAGGCAAAAGTTCTCTTGAATTCTTCTGGTTACGTACTTATTCTCTCAAAAACTGTCTTGGCAGAAGAATTACAGAAATGTCTCACATGAGTTGTTTTACTCCAGAAGCAGAAAGTGCATGCTGCTGTGTTTTGTGTTTCCCCATGTAATGACTAAAGTGGAAAATTTCTGGTGAAGAGACCGTGCCGCTTTCTGCTCTTGCTTCGTATTTGCTGAGTAGTGCATATCAAAAAATCACCTTCCCTTTTCACCTGAAATCTTTTGCTTGTTTGTAGTATCGGCCCTGAAAAATCCCTTTATTGATACTAACACACAGCTGGAGCTCCTGGAAATGTAAAATGAAATGGTTACACCAGGGAAGTAGTTCCCTTAATCTCAAGACCCCCTCCTAAGATCAGCAAAAATTACTTCCTGCCTGGGAGCTGTGTTTTGGCTTAACTCTGTTTATCTAGTTGGGATAAAGAAACGAGGCAACAATCAGATGAGCAACATAATTGTGCTTTGGTCAGCCAGCAAGCACTGTTATTGAATCATTGAAAATCATTTTAGTTTCTCTTTGTCTTTCTTGAAAGAGTGTGCAACAGGGAAAAAGCAAATCCCTCAATACCTTGAACCCAGAATGAATTAAAAAGGAAGGTATTCCTTTTATGAGAGAAACACAGGCACATGTTGGATCTGATTGGTTTGTGATACAGAAATGTATAAGAATATTAGACATTTAAGAAGATCAGATTTTCTTTTGTTTATATACAGAGACTGAGCTATTCGTATTTTTTGGGGTTTAAGACTGAAGTTTTAGCATGAAAAAATTGTCCTGAAATATTTTTTTAGTCTAAATTTACAAAAAAATTTTTATTTGGAAATGTTTGAATCTTTTGAAGGTCATCGTCAAGTTGGCCACAAAAGGTCAAGGGAGAGTTAGTTTGCTGTCTTGCATGCTTCTTTAGAGATAATAAAAAAAGTGTTCTTTGGAAGAACTTGCTGTAAAGGGCAGATCAATTTTAAGAGATAAACAAACATCTGTGGCCCCTGCTGTCTTGTTTTCTATTAGAAAGAATAATAATCATCTTTTGAGACTATGGGTTTTTCCAGTGTGGAGTTTTTATTTTTTTTTTTTTTTTTGTATGCTCACTTCCAAAAGCCTGGCAGCTTTTTTGCTTTGATTTGTAATTCCATGTAATTATAATTAGATTGTTTTCTTGGGGTCAGGATTCCTCTTTAGTTTGTGCTTTGTTTTTGTTTTGGGGGTTTTCTGGGTGGGGGTGTTGCCTGTGTTTATTCTAATGAAGAAAGAGAGGAAAAACCTAGACAGAACATCATCATAGCTTGATTTGGACTTTGTTTCTTATCAATCCCCTGGAGCTCTGATACTGTGGGAGCAATTCTTGTAAATGCTGACTCCTCTTACATGCATCTTACTGTCCTTTGTGAGAAAGAGCTGCTCTGGATGAATTCAAGAGACTGGATGTTCAGATCACTCTTAACTCTCCTCAAAAATACATTTATTTCTGTAATGTATTATGCAATGTTCTCATCTTTCTAAATAGAGTTTTATTAAATCTTAGTCTAATATATGCTCATCTGTGTAGTAGCCAGGGGTTATATTGAAATATCATAAAGAGAGCCAAAAGTATATTAATAAAAAATGTACTTTTGTTTGGCAAGTAAATCCTCTGGTACTTACCTTCAGTGGTCTGAGCTAACAGCTGCTGGATGCTCCATCATTGCCTTGTACTCGGAAACAATGAAACAATTCTGGTTCTTTAGCACAAAGCGTATCTGATGTTCGTGCATATGAGACATCACTGCTCCCCCCATTCCTCAGGGATAGGATAGCTGCCCTTAAACTGTGTGAAGTTCCACTGTCTCCACAGCCTCTCTTCTAAAGGTGCACCCTTCATCAGATGCTGTATCCCTGTGCAGGCTTTCTCAGCGGTCCCTTCCCTGGTGCCTGTTTTCCCCCAGCCCATGTCATGCTTGGGATTGATGGAGTGGAGGTCTTACTATTTCCAGCCCTGCTGGATGCTTTGTTTAGCCCCACTTCTCTGAGTGTTTGCTGGAGCCAGCAATGGTCTTGCACCTTTCTTGAAGACTGGCATTGCTGTGTCAGACACTGTCATTATCCTGACCTGCTTGACTGAGTCACTGGGAACGGTGCTTTTTATAGTGCTGCCAGTCATTAGAACTGGAAATGATAATAAAGGACAAAGTGCTTATTATTTAACACTGCTGAAATACATGTAGTGAAGAGGTCAGATGCATAATTTAACCACAGGGATTCCACTGGCCATGTTAAATCACCCTTCTGAGCTAATGTCCTGACTTGGCACATAAATCTTGGTCTTTAGCTTGGATTGTACATAAATATCTTCCCTTAGCACAATTCACTTGCAAGACTTTTTCACTGCTAAATGATTCTTTGAAGATTTTAATCTATTCTTTATCACAATATCAACTCACTGTTACACACAGAGTACACATGTATTTCTTGAGAGGTGCATCCTAAACCAACCCTTAGCCAAAAGGCTAGAAAAAAGCCTTTTTAATGGTCCATGTATCGCCTCACCTGTGTCCAAAGGAAGGATGCTGAGAAACACTTTTTTTTTTTTTTTTTTTTTTTTTTTTTCTGTGGGGAAGCCTGAGATCTCCTTTTAGGCATTTGCAAAGTGGTGCTTCAGGTAAATTATTAGCATTAACACAATGAGCAACACTGTGACAACTAAACATATGTAGCAATGAAGCTTAGCGGGGAAGCTGGAATGGGTGTTCAGCAGGGACTTTTCCAGCTCCCTCACTAGCTTCCTTAGTGTCTGCATCTTCTGACCATCTGCAAGGCCAGTTGTTTTCTTGGGACAAAGTTTTCATGGAGGCTCTTAGTTACAGGATTGATGGTTGTTGGTTTTTTCACTCTGTTACTAGTGTGATCCATGCTCTGTGTTTGATTGTATTAAGTGGTGGGGTTGTTTGCTGTTCTGCATGCTGATTTCCATAATGAAAACCAAAAGCTGGTGATGGGCAAGGACTGGTCTTGATTAAATTGCAGAGGTTGATGGCACAGCATCCCTCTGTGTGCACTTGCAATGTTCCAGATCATTCCACCTCTTGGGGATGGCGTAAGAGGGAAGTGGTTAGTTGAAGGCTGCATTTTAATCACTTGGAGCAATAATGTAATAATATTTCATGTCTAGTCACAAGGGAATTCCTGTTGTGACTGCTTTTATGCTCCAGATGCCTTGTTTTCCTGCAATGCTGTTTGCTTGGCTCTCAGCTTCCCACTTGATTTGGGTTGAGTCATCCATCTTCTTTCCAAAGCGATATGGCAATCGCTTTACCTATTTGCCACTGGTTCAAACATTTTCATGCCAATTTGGCTGAGCCTCTGGCAAAGTGTCCCTGCCAAAAAAAAGTGGAGCTGAAGTCAGAAGAGCCAAATGGTCCAGGGGCAAGGATGACTGAACTTGGATTGGTTTGGTCTATGACTGGTGCTCTTTACTCCTGCAAGGGGAGATGTCTGTGCTTAACCAATCTTCCTTCTCCTTGCTTTTATTGCAGTTCTGTCACTTTTCTGGGCACACCTTCATCTGATTCAGCTTGTTAGCCTGGTAGAAAATTTCCTCTTAAAAGAAATATAAATTTCTTTGTGGTAAGAGTGATGATGAATTTGGTACAGTTTGCAGAATAATATTTCTTTGGGTAGAGGATAAGTGTACATTTTAAATGGACTTTCAGAATAAAGTTATTAATTACTTTGAAGGGATCCCTCTGAAAAGGTCCTTCCCAAAATAAGAACTGTGCCACCCTTATCTGCTCCCATTTGTGCCTGTAATCTCATTTGTTTCTGCATATTCTCCAGTTGGCTGGCCTCTGCAAAGAGACTTGAGAAGTGATGATGCTTCTTTTTTTTCTCTGCAACTGACAGGATTTGTCTTGTCAGTGTTAGTTCCTGGCTGACTGGCTTCTACCTAGTCCCAAATCAATGAAAACCTTGAGTTATTGCACCCACTGCAGTAGTTGGGTCAGAAGTGCCAATATTGAAGCTACTACATCACTTTGTTTCCACTGAACGGATTGAAGCGGGTGTAGGGACCCGTAAGGCCTAACTTGCAGAGGGCAAAAAGTCTATTCTAAATTTCTTTCAGCCAAGGCTTTGGAATGACTCTCAGCTTCTAATGGGTACTGAAGGTCTCAACAAGTCCCTGTGGTCAGAGGTATTCAGAAATACTGCCAGACCAGAGCAAACATCTACCACTATTTTATTTCATGGCTTCCTCAGCTATGTGAGAGATCCCAAACTATATTTTTTTCCTTTTTCCCTCTGCAAGTTAGCTGATAAAGAGTCAGTGGTTACTGCTCTGAGCCTTCACAGGCTTGAAAAATCTTTTTGTTAAAGAGGAGGCCAAGGGGAGCTGTTGTCTTGTCCTGCTGCAGCTGCCCTGGTGCCTGCTTGCACTCACTGAGTGTGGTGACAGTCTCCTGATTATCAGGGCACAAGGGAGCAACACCCTGAAAGAGCAGGGTGAATTTCTGGGTGAGGGGCATCAAGGAAGGCGATGGCTCTTTTGGGAACAGCACCTGCAAATTCCCATGTGAAGAACTGTCCTCTGCCTGCAGACAGTAAATAATCTGATGTTTGAAATAATCAAATGTGATGTCACAAGGCTTCTTGCTTGGTGAGCCTAGATACTGGTTTTACTGATTTGGGGGTGTTATGTACTGGCCAAAGCCTTTTAAAGCAGTTGGTCTAAAAAACAGAGACTGGATTAAGACCAATACTGACATTGGAACTCAGGTAGTTTTGAGTTTTTGTCTGGCATGGATTCTTTTTCACTACAGGAAATGTACATGCAGTTCATGTTTATTATCACCCTTAAGATAAAGCGTCTCAGTTACAGGAATCTGATTTCAGCTTACCATAAATAGTTTGTAGCATTGCTAGAACTAACAATGATCCTTCAGGAAGGTAATTCCATATTGAAATCTCTTTAAGACATTCTTAGCTTTGCAAGGCTTGCTATTGAACCTTTCATATCAGTAATTTTTTGTGCATGTGTCAAACAACTGCCTTTTTTTTTTTTTTTAACCTCCTGGATGGACGTGATGTTTGAAATGCTTGGGGTTCTGTTTGTTTTTGTTTCCACTCCCTAATACATCCTGTATCTCTGTCACGTAATTTAAATATACCGACCCTGCCCATGTTGTGACAGAAATTGCTGGCTGTGGTGAATGTTTACCAGCTGTGCAGGCAGTCTAACCCCAAATTTCTGAAGTGCACTAACAGTTTTAGCTCTTCTTATCCTGGCTACAAGACTGCAGTAATAGAAGGTGACCTCGTGTTTTTTTAAAGGATTTGTCAAAGAAAGGAACTGGCACTCAGGAGGGTGTGTAATTTGGAGCCAGTTCTGATGGTAATGTTGAGATGAGGCTTACAGGACAGCCAGACTTCAGGGGTTCATTTCTTAATGAAACAACATCTGGAATAGCACACAAGATTTATGATTTTCTTGAACTTCAAAACTTTGGCCATACTAATGGTGAAAGTCTTAAATTAAATCTTAACAAATAAGTTCTAGAGAGCTTCTAGATTTAGAAAATGCTGAAAGAGATACAGTGCTTTTTTTGATATCTTTTTGTGTATCTTCTGTTTTTTCTGTCAGTCTATTTGTTCCTGCCTACCTGTCACCCCTGCTCAGGACAGAGACTCTCACTCCCTCCCTCTCATATTCCTTCCTCTTCCCGCTCTTCTTCAGCGCAGCCAGGCTGGCGCTGGCTTACCCGCAAGTAACTGTGGAATTAATTAGGCTGAGATCTTGCTACAGAACAAAGGACTGGGGTTTGCTGCAGACAATGTGTAGAAAATCAGAGTAGCCTGTTGGAGCTGCAGCTTTGCAGCAGTGCTCAGTATTCAGTTCTTGCACCGAATTCCATCAAAACAGCTTTTCTCAGGTTTTGGTCACCTCAATTCAAACGTGTAACGTAATTTATTTTTATATTTTTTACCACCTGACTTTTGGTAGCAGATGACTTTGTGTGTGTTCTGAATTCCCTTTTAAAGTCAAAGGGGAAGGAAGGAACCTGAAGGAGGAAGAAAGGAGTTTCAACACTCTTTCAATCCATGTCATCTGGGGTGTGTTGAAGAGGTTTCCAGGCAAACCCCATTTCAGTATTTGATAACTACTCAGCACTACTGGAGTTGCTCTGGTCCACACCCAGTGCTGGTGCTGGGAAGCCTGCTCCCACAACAGCCTGTAAAAACTGGCAGGCAACAGGGATTAATGCAGGTGTTGAGTTGTTCCTGCTGATCCATGCTGTGTCATACCTGCTGGGAACATGCAATTGGTTTGTAGTTTTATTCCCACAAAGAAGGATCAGTGCCGTGCTTGGTGTGACTGGCATGCTTGGGGTGGAACCTCCTGCCTGTCCTGTGAGCTGATGAGGAGAGGCTAAATATGCTCTGGGCATGATGGGCTGGGTAGGAAATTTCAGTGGGTAGTACAAAGCTTTGTTAGCATTTTTTATTTTTTCTTATAATCTGGGAGAGCCCCTGTTGCTGGTTGTTAACACTGAAAAACAAAAGATTAGGTAAGTGGATATATCCTGATTCTCATTTCTGGGATGCTTATCTAGATTCCTCAGGAGCAAATTGTGAGAATCAGGAATGCTGCCTGTGAGATGCAGGGAAGCAGTATGTTGGCCTTCTCCAGCAGCAAGTGATTTATGGTTGCCCTTGTGCATTGTTTTCAGAGCAGGGTGGTCTGGTCCCCTAAAAAAGGTTCTTTGTCTCCAGATAGTGGTGGAGGAATTCATTTTGGCCCAAGTACTGTCTCCCTGCTACTCTGCAGCACTCTGGAGCTGCCTGCTTTCCTCCTGGCCTTTCGGCCAAAGTCCATGATCATGCAGACAGTGTTGCAATGTCCACCCTACAAATATTGTTAAGGATAGGGACTGTAAATTAAACAGTAGGACCTTTTCCCTGCTATGGCTATGTGTCTTCCATGGCTATGTAAAATGTCGTCTGCTTGAACAATGCAAGCTTGACAGACCAGTTTCACCTTCTGATTTGTAAACCAAGTGGAATATTTTTCTCCCTTCTTCCCTACCCTCAATATTTATTTAGGTCTGAATTAATGCCAGACCCTGAGGTTTTTTTTCTCTCTCCTTTTCTTCTTGCCTGAGTTGCAATAGCTGTAGTTTGCAAATGATGAGAGGGCAAGGTTACGGCAGCAATAATTGCGTGTCAGAGTTAAGGCGTCTGATCTTTTTATCTAAGGTGGCAAGTTTTTCTCATGAGGAATGACTTCTTCCTCTTGTCTACTGTTTCACCCTTTTCCATTTCAGAGTTTTATGCCATGCTTGAATTTGTGGGGTTTTTTCCCCTGGATTTAAAAAAGCCCAACAAGATAGTAAACTAGGTTTTGCTGTGTCAGCTTTGTCAACCTATTTTGTGCATGCATGTTTTGGCAGCCTGAAAAATACCAGTCCACAAAGCATTAACTTATTTTTGATAATGAGATGATAGTGAATGTTAATATTTAACTACAACTTTGCAGGGTTTTCTTACGTGTGGCTTCTATTTTCAGCACTTAGACCAGTTCTAAACACAAATTTGATAGCTGGTTTAACTTTTTTGGTTTGGTTGCGAAGTCAGTCCCAGCAGCACACACCTCATCCAGCAAACACATGGCTGTTGGCTGAAAACTGAGGAATGGTACTCAAATGCCACTTTCCAGTGTGTGTGTGTCTCGGTCCTAGGGATGGGCATGGTTGCTCATGGTCTTTCCGTGCAGCCAGAGGGAGGCTACTGGCTACAAGGTCTTACAACAAAGACTAGACTGAAAATTAAAGTCAGTTTTGTGGTGAAATTTTCTAATTGTGTCAGAGTACATAGAGAAAAGATCCTTAGTTGCAGGACAGAGATGTAAAAGAGATATTGAAATATCCTGATGCTGCTCTGTGGAAAATTATTAATATAGTATTATGAATAATGTGCAGGAAAGCTGCAAGCAAGATTTTGTATCTCCCAGCTCTTTGATGTTAGATGACATTATGGAGTTGGGAAAAACTAAGTAGATCACATCAGCTGAGAAACAAGTTAGTTGACTAATCTGTGGATGGCGAAGGCTGGAAGAGATCTAAATGTCTCAGAATAAAGGGAACTCCTACTGAAAATAAAAGAAGTACTGATGGAGAAGTGGGTGGTACATGGATGCTACTAAAGTTGATTTAATCGTGTTGAGTATTCAGAAGATTGTCATATGATTAACAAATCATATTTTAATTATCATATTAGCATTATTATTTACTTCACCAACTTCCTTCTTCCCTCTCCTAATGGAGAAAAAAAGCTGGATCTGTGATGAAAGCAAGTTTGGGATTAAAAGAGCTAATTGTTCCTGACTAAAGTGTGAAGTTTAAGGGTAGATGAAATTTTTCAGCTCTGCATTGTCTCAGGGGGCATTATCTCAGGATTCTCTTGATGTGCCCAGTGGAGAGCTTGGAGGGTGCTTTTTTGCTTATGGCATAGACTAAGGAACAATTTAATGCAGAACACTAAATTTAAAATCTTTTCCAAGTTAGTTTACTGGCATTGAAATGGAGTCAATGTGTGTCCTTGTGCATATTTGAAATTCCAGGCTTGTTTTGTGACTGCAGTGTTGCTGGAGCCTTCTCTTCAGGCTGGGGACATGTCCCTTAAAGGTGAGCCATGACTGAAAGGCTTTCTTGGAAGACAGCTAAGCTCATGTCCCCTGGCTTGTGCGCCACCCCCTCTTTTTCTCCCCACTCCTCTCCCTCCCCATGTCCTCAAAACCTTTGTCCCTATGGTAGTATTAAAAATAATTTCTTTGCTTTACTTTTCAAATGGTGCATTGCCCAGGTGGTCAGTCATGTCCGTAGTTAAAACAATCTGACAATTTCTGTGTACATGACCTTGTGTTCACTGTTCAGAAGTCATTTTTCTGGGCTGCACTTTTACTTGTCAGGTGTCTGCTGTGGTCAAAAATGGTTTACTGGTTTCTGAGAGTGAAAAGTGCAGACAATGTTGTTTCTGCTGTAAGGAAAACAAATTGGATAAGAAGCTGAATCAAACAAGCCCTTGCATCTGTTGAGTTAGCAAGCTCCAGTGTATGGGGATAGGGACCCCAGGCTTGTTAGGAGTGGGAAGAAGGCAGATGTTGGGCTAATGTAGGAAGATACACTATAAGAAATTAAAGGTAGTATAGAAAGCAATCTGACCCCTACGGAGTTGCAGCTGAGCCAATTATTAGAGATTAGGAACAGCTGTAGCTAATAAGAAGTTATAAAAGAGTGGATTGGGTGGTTGAGGGGGAGCTGGAGTCAGTTGACTACTGTGAGAAGAAGGAAGAGTCAGTGCTTGGAGGAGCTGCCTACCAGAAACATCAAAGAGGTATGAAACTCTAGCACTATGGAACCTTTGCATTATAATGACAATAGAACCTTTGCCATATAATAACAGTAGGCTAAAGGTCATACTGTGTGGTGCCAGCAATATTTCTCTTGCCATCTGAGTAAAAGCTCTTGCAAATCCGGATGATTATAAACTTCTCAAAATACCAGTGTGTACTTGCTCAGTAAAAATTTTGTTTTGAAGTGTTGAGGTTCTAAGAGCTTAGAGAGTGTTTAAAGATTTCAGCAAAAACATCCACTTGTGATAAAGCTGAGCAATGTTAGATGTACTTGGCTTTTAGAGGTGTAACATTATAGAGAGAGGAAGTAGCTTGAAAGTCAGGTGTTGCCTGTGTGTTGGGTTGAGGCATTCCAGCGTAGGTGTGGTGTGGGCTTATTTGAGTGGCTGTTCCAAGAAAACAAACAACAAAACTTCTCAATAACTGATTTGTTGTTTTTCTTGTGTGTTGTGTTTTAAAGTCTCGTCTGGTTTCCAGTCCATTTGTGTCTGATTAAAAACATAAGGAAAATTGTTGTTTGGAGAGGTTTGGTTCTGAATGTGGCTGGTAAAAAAAAGATAATGTTATTAATTTTTATACCTTCTTTTCAAGTCTTCCAGGATTAATTCTATTTGTTTTGTACTCTACCTAATTTTCTTATTTGAAAATGTGATCTCGATATTTCCACCCAGCTGATTGTACTGATGGTCACAAAAATGCCACACATTCTCAAGAATGCTTTACTGATACTTAAAATACAGATTAGGAGTATTTTGCCCAGCTGTGAACTCCAAGGAGAAGTTCCCTTACTCCGACCCTTGAAGGTTAAATAGTTTAAATGCTCTCATGTTGCCAAGGCTGAGAAGGAGATACAGAGATGCCTGTGGCACTAAACCCCCCCAGCTTTAGGTGTTGCAGTTGGAGCATCCCTCTGGGAGCTTCTTCTGCAACCTCCCTTGTGTGGTTTTACTGCGTACTCATTTCCTGTAGAGTTGAGCATCACACCATTTTCTGGGTGTCATGCACTTTCTTTAGGATTAAATGCTGACAGAGTGTCATTTTTGTGGGGGGCTGAGAAAGGGAGAAGGGAAATAATGTCCTTTAGAAGTCTAGAGGGAAATCTTGGTACAGTGCTGTCCTGTGGCTGCAATTATGAGTACTACTCAGATTATTCAGTTCTGTGGAAAGGAATTACTGGTAGGTATATTGTATTAGAATTACTGACTGCTTTGCTTTCCTATTTGTTTTGGGATTTTTTTTTTAATAATGCTTGGTCTGCTGACTTGGAGCTTCTCCTCCAGGAATAAGTACCTGGAGACTGTTCTGCCTTTTTGAATGTATATTGGATGAGAAACAGAACTGTATTTTTTTCTTATTTCATTATTTTTAAACTAACTTTGGTCCAGGTTTTTGGGGAAAAATAAAACACTCTAAGGTAGTTTTTTAGGAAAAAAACCACTCTAAGATAATATGAAGGCATCACAAATTTCAAGTCTCAGTGGATAAGGTGTTTGTGTAGAAGATGGATTCTAGTTCTGTGCAGGGTAAGTTGACAGGGTTTGGTTATAAAAAGATGGAACAGGAAGGAGAGGAACAAAGGAAGAGGAGGCTAGCATACCTCATTGATGAAGACTTTATTCTTATTTTCCTTTATTGGTCCTAAAATCTTTCCCTGAAGAGCAGGCAAGCTGGTGGCTTTTCCCCAGGCAGGGTTTGATGCTGCTGTGACATACATGATACATAGAGGATGAGGCTCCCCAAGAGGGACCTTCACTCAAGGGATTGGGAGGTCATAAGTGGCATGTGAGGCATCAAGATGGAGAGTGTGAAGGCTGACACAGCAGCCAGGTGCTGCCCGGCTGGGGAAGGACCGAGGCTGCAGCTTCATTCCTGCTGACAGGCTTAGAGACTTCCAAGGCAGCAGCTCTGGTGATCCTCTGGTGTCTTCTTGCTGAAACCACTGCAGAGAGCAGTCACAGCAGAGCTGCCATCCACCTGTTTGGGGAAGGGAGTGCTTTCTTTCAGCAGCAATCTGGGCATCGAGCATTGGAAGCAGACTGTGAAACCACGGTGTGGGAAGTGGGGATGTGTGTCCAGTGCCCCTCTCGTAGGACTTTTGTGCCAGACTTTGGGTTAGCATTGTACCAGAGAATCTCTCCTGCTTTCTCATTTAGGACAGAAGGGTCTGCCTTGCATATCTTGTGGTGAGGTGGTGAAGGTAGAACCAGCCAAATCCTCAGCAGGCATTACCTGTTAGCACTGAGTATTCAGTGTGCTTGGGTACCACAGACAGCATTATGGCCACTGAAGTGCAAGGGCTTTTGAGACAAGAGCCCTTAATTCAGACAACTTGTGTTTGTAGCTACAAACATGCAGCAGACTTCAGTTTTATAACTTAGAGCAGTGCAGATCCTGATGCATGGCATGAACCCTGTCCAGATTTTCACCCTTTGCAAAGAAGTTACATGATGGTTACTATTTGGGTGTGTTACCTTTTCCCAGGTGTCTTCCTAAGCATCCCATGTTTTAAATAGTCCTCCATCTTGCCATGAATTATATAGTGAGTCACAGCATGAGTGGTGACTCACTGATACCAGCTAAACATTAGGCTCCTGAAGGTGTGACTCCTTCAGCTTTGACCAAAATACCCTGTCACAACATGAAAAAAATCACTTGCAATACATTGCACATCTGCATAAGTGGCAAATTCTCTATGTTGCTGTACTGCTATGAAAAAGAAGCTTTGGCTCTTTAATGTTCTTTATCTACCAACATATTTTACATATAGTTATTTTTGTTTTGGCATGACAATACAGTTCTTTTTGTTTAGCAAGTCACTTCATCTGATCTCTTTCTTGTGTTGGGAGGACAGAAAGGCTTACAAAACCCAGGGGCACACAGAGAAATCCCAGGGAAAGGTTAGAAGCATTCTTTCTTCAGGCTTGACGCTGTCAGCTCCCAAGTGGGATACCAGGGGATTCATCCAGAGCAGTTATAGGATTTAATGGTTTCCCTGCTTGTAACAGATTAATCTACCCTTTACAAGAGGTGGTAGAGGATTACTGTCCAGTCTCCAGCCAAAACAATCTCCCAGTGCAGATTTACTTGGAGTGCCACTTGAACTGTCATCAGCTCTGCCCATCCCAATGTTTTGTTCTTCATAGGAACTTGTCAGTCCTTTCTCCTTGGAGCAAATCTGAGTGTCACCTTTACAGGATGAAACTGCTGGTGCTTGGAGCAGGACCTGCCATGGCTCTGGGCACAGCTGTGCCATGTGGGCACATGTCAGCTCTGTTCTGCTCTGCTGAGCCCAGGTGTATGTAAGGGGAGAGGCAGCACTGATGTTGTAGAAAGGTTCCTGCTTTATTTCTATCTCTTCAAAGATGAGGCTTTTCCATGGGGAATGAAAGGGGGAACACAGGTCTCTGGCAAAATCTCTGTGCTTTCAGAATGACAAAGCTTTGCTGGTTTGCTCTGCTGCTGTGTTAAGATAGGTGGGGATGGTACACTTGCTATTAAATATGTATTTTGTCCTATTAATGTCATCTTTACCTGAGGCTGCTCTTGACTCCAGCATCCATTTTTCTTCTTTCTCCTTATTCTCGTTTCCCTTTGCAGGCTGAATGCACTGGTGGAACCTACAACTGTCCTGCCAAATTTATTTTGGGTAACTGCTTCATGGTCACCTCTCTCTGGCTTGTGACAGCTGCCAGAGGAGAAACCAGGATATAAGTCAGCTCTTAGTACTGAGCAAGTAATTTGGGGTCATGGCAGATTCTCCAGAATTGTGTGTTAAAGCAACTGTTGATATATTTCACTGTTTGTGTATTTACAAATTTGGAGGGTTTTGCAGAGGGAGGTATTTTGGGAAGGTCAGGGGCTGCCTGATCTGTCAAGAGTCTGCCAGTGTGGATGAGGATCAGCTCCGATTTCTGCTGGCCTGCAGTGAGGCTTCACAGAGGGCAGGAAAGGGCCAGATGCAGGGTTTGCAAGGAAATAGATGTTTTTGTTTTCAGAGCAGCTGGGGAGTTGGACAATAGCCTCAAAAACAAACAAACAAGGGATGACTTGCAGATAAGTAATCGAGAGGAGTGGGCGTGTTTTGGGCACCACTGAAGGACAAACTGATAGACTGACTTTTCTCCCGCTTTTAAACTCTTGCTCTCTGTGCCAGTGTGCCAGAGGGGTTTGACATCTGTTGTCCTGGACTGAAATTTCACAACAGCCCTTGATGAGATTTTGGCTCTTCCAGCCACGAGCCTTTGCCTCTATGTAACGTGGTACTGCACATTCCCTGCCTGGGGCTTGCGTGAGGGCTGGCTAGCGCTGGCTAGCAACAGCAAGCTGTGAAAATGGAAAGGCACTAGGATTATCTCCTTTTCCTTTTTGCACTTGGAAGACACTACTGTTCCTCTGACATCAATTAATGTAAAAACAAATTATTGAATTTTTAAATCTGTTCTTGTATAAATATGAATATCTTTCAGAAACCTTATTTTTTATCCATCAAAAAATTGATTTATCAATTTAAAGCAGCATATACATCTTCTGGATTGTGGCAAGGAATCTGGAGAATTTTAAAGCCTGCCTCTGCCTCAGATGCATCTTCTGAATTTTGTTTTGTTTGTAGCTTGTCTAGGCAGATATTTTTGTTTGCTCGCTGGAGATTGGTTCTAGAATTGCTAGTGCTAGTAATTGCATTTCCTCTACTTGCTTCTGAAAAGTCAACATTTCAAGAGAGCAATCCACGGTGCCTTGCTGAGTTCTTTACTGCAAATTATTCATAGCTATTTGGTGGGAAAAATCCTTCCTCATGCTTCTTACTTATGGTTCTTTAGTGCCTCCAGTCTGTAGGGTGGGAGATGAGACCTGTATCTCCCAACTTGTACAAATCATGAGTGGGGAACTCAAAGTGCATTTAGCTTAAACAAAAAGCCTGAGCCTGAGTGCTGGCACATATCTTTTGGCCACAAAATTGCTACACCTCTTGGAGAGGTTGCATTGTAACACGGACATCGGTGGTGTTGGACAGAGGGGCTGAGTCTTGCCTTGTTTGTGGAAAGGCTGTGTGTCATGGAAATGCTTAAAAGTGCAGTGCACCTAATTGAACTCTTTTGAGGGAAGTTTTTCTTTTTTGAAGTTGCATCTGACTTTTAAAAATAAATTGCATAGTTTTACTTTGTGTTTTTGGCTATGAAACCTCAGTTACTGGTGTCAGAAGGGCTGCTACTATTATATTACACACAAACAGCCATTTATTCTGCAAAGTTTCAATTCTGGAGTATCTGACTCTCCAAAGTTAGCTATACTTATTTGTCATGAAAAGTGTGTGGCTGCCAGTACCATCAGTATTTGAACACTTCACAAACCACGGGCAAAGATATCCTCTTACATTTATTCAAGGGTATAAGAGTAACTACCCACACTTTACACATAAGAAAGATTACATTTCATGTCTGAGGGCAATGAGGATGTTGGGCTACAGCCAGGAATGCAGCCTGGTTCTTCTGGTTTCCTCTGCCTCTGAGGAAAATGGCTTGGAGTTTAGGGAAGCCTCCCTAGAAACCTTGTTGTTCCGATCTTTCTCTTGGGATTGAGGCAGTGCCCTAGTGACAGGTTGCCTGAAATGGTTCATTTCTCCTTTCTTTGGACAGAAGGGTTAATTTCAGTATTAGCATAGCTTTATTGTGGAGGTTCAGATCCTGTCTGTTCTCTGAGCTCTGAAAAGTCACTGTGGGGCTGCTGTCCCAAGAAGCTGTACTGGGACTTCCAGCTGCTCCATGCCAGGACTTGTCCTGACAAGCTGTGCCTTTATTGTGTCTTCATCTCCCTAGGGAAATCAAGATGCTTTTCTGAAAGCAAAAGCATCTTGACACTGAGAGAGCCTGGAGCAAATGGCCATTAGGGGTCTGTGGCAAGGGAGCTGCTTTTCCCAAGGTTTCCAAGCAGCCCTGAGGAGATTAATTGGAGCTCTTGCTCTTAAATTTTCGGGCTTGCTGCTGGTGGGCTTGTTAGGGCTCTGGTAATGGATGTCTGGGGCTGGGCTGGTGAGATACTCCAGCAGCACCAGTGCAGGTACTGCCAGCACCTGATGGAGATTTCCCCTGAGGCTAACCTCCTGTGGTCTGGAAAGGGGGACCCTTAATTGCAAGATATTGTCATCTTATAATTAAGGATGTGATTAAACTCACAGAGGTAAATGAGTCTCTACATTGCTTCTTGGGGTCTGGAGTTAGACTTGAGGGGGAAAGCTTTCCACTGCCATTTCCTTGCACTTGTGCTGGGACTGACCTTTGGAAGAAACTCTACACTGTATTAGTATGTTTAAACACATCTGAGGTACAAATTTAATTCAATTTATCTATCTCTTTTTTTCCTTCCAGTGGGATCTTGTTTGTGATTCTGCCTGGAAGGTCCACATTGCTAAGTTCTCCCTGCTTGTAGGATTAATCTTTGGCCACTTGATAACAGGATGTATAGCCGACTGGTGAGTGAAAAATCTTTTAATGCAATGTCATTATAAATAAATAACAGTATTAAGTATTGTTTTGAGGGCTTTCTACTTGATATTCATTAAGAACCTTTGCATAATGATTTTTATGGTTCTGAAAGAATCCTGATGGACAAACAGTGTAAAAGTGTGTTAATTGTTCCAGAGTAATTTATATCAAGCTAAGTAGCACAAACTATTTGATATTTGGCGTACTTGTTTCCCACCAACACAATTTATTGCAGCTGTAAAGCTCGTCTAGAATTAAGTATTTTTTAATTATACAAGCAAAGCCTTTAGTTTAGGGCTGGGTTTTGGTTTCTTAATGAAGCAAGATGACCAAAAGAAATTGGAAGCGGCATTGATTTCACTGAATACATGACTAATGTAATGTCAGCCCTGTGCTTACACAGTACTTTTCGGGGAGTTGAAGGCCATTTTTTGCAAACCTCTCAATTGTTCTTTTTTTAAAGTTCTTGTTAGGCAAACATCGTGATGTAGTGTTAAGGATTTAACGCTGACTTATGTGCTGCCAGTGTTGGGGTATTAAACTTGAAAAGAGGAAATCGTAATTCCTTGAATTGAGACAGTTAAAACATGATTGGATACCCCCATGATGCTGAGGATTCAGCTTTAATTCAAAAAGGTTGTCTTGTACTGCTGGAAATGGGAGGAAAACTTACATGACTCAAGTGATTTCAGTGGAAACTTGAAGCATCTGAAACAATAGCTCTGCAGTGCTGTCCCAGTCACTTCAGAGCCTTTCAGCACAGTTGCCAGTGTTGGTGCTTTTCATGGCCCCAGGTTAACTCTTTTGCCATTCATTAAAACAGGAAAAGAAGAAGAGTTGCCTATTAGGGAAATCTTATAAAACCTCAGCAACTCGCCAGCCAGCTGGGAGAGAAAAGGCCCCCTGCAGCACTGCAGTAATTTGGATCAAGCATTCCTAGCAAAATTGCATCTTAATTCCTGAATAGTGACTGAAAATTTTTGGGCAAGAGACAAATCCTGACTTTTCAGTGAAGTAGGGAACATGCATGAAATACAGTCGAATTTGATTAAAATACCACAGTAAAATGGGGCTCTAAGAACCCATAGAAAGTACAGAGGGGAAATGAATGAGGGATCTTGCTTGGCTTCCCTAAAATGGAATCAGTGTGGAGAAAGCAGACTTATTACCAAGTTAGGAAAGTGCTGCTATAATTGACAAATAAGCCACAAATAAGTGAACAACTTGTTGCCTAAGGCACTGGCTTGGAGAGAGAGCTGCAGTAAGCAGATTTAATAGCTCTTTGCCACCAAAAGGAGCATCCTGTGCTTCCATCCATTTCTGTCCCCAGTGTGTGCTTTGTGCTGCCACATGAGCTTGTTGGGCCCCTCTGCAAGCTGCTTAGCTGAGCTAATGCAGCATAAAATTACCCTGATTTTCAAATATCTAGAAATGTCTAGTGAATTTAGGGGAATTGGTTTCCAGCTGTGGTGTAAAGGAGAAAAAGGGTAACTTGGTGGCTGGAGGGAACAGTGACCCTTTTGTGGATGACTAGAATGGACATGGTTTGCTGCCAGCAAAGCTGGTCCTCATACTCCTGTTTAGTCCACATTGCCAGCTGATGCCCCTGACACAGCAGAACTCCTGTGCTCAGTAGGTTTTTTGCTGTTTAACAGTAGCATTTGGGGCTGGTAAAAGAAGATCTAAATGGAATTTACTTGACTATTTAATCACAGCTTGAATTTCTGCTAAGGTGTGGGATTGTGTAAAGAGATAGATACAAAGGGGGTCAGATTGCATCTGGTAGAAAGAGAAAATTAAGGGAAAAGGATGTCAGTCCCAAGCAAGAGCCAGGGAGATTAAACAGAGAAATGCATAAAAGGTGTTATAAAAATTCAAAATCTGTTTTCATTTCACTTATATACCACTCTCCAGTTCAGATAATTAGAAGATGTTTTGGGGTTTTTGTGCCATTAGGGGCTTTGCTTTTCCTCTTTGAAAGAAGCTTTTAAAGCTGAATGAGGCCAAAGCATAGAGTGTATTAAGGCAATTTGCTAAGTAAACTGTGTGCTCCGTGCTCAAAACACAGTAGGTGTGCTCACTGGGACAGCTCTGTGTGGAAAATCTATAGGAGAGAGGTCTGCAAACATCCTCAGCTGTGGGAAGACCAGCTGTGTCCAATGCCTGAATAAGTTACTTGTTCCACAGGCTGAGAGTGCTGCTGGCAATTCTGCCTGCTCTGGATAGAGCCTGTTGAGGTTTGTGTGGAAAGTTTCCTCCTGGAGCAGGTGGGCATGGTGTTCATGTAGCACCAAGACAGACAGTAAGTCTGTGCCTCTCATTGCCCTGTAGTGCCCCTGCTTTACACCTGCTCTGCTGCTTTTTGGAGCCTCTGAGTAGTTCCAGTCCCAAAGGTCAGAGAGAGCCTGCAAAGAATGGCATGGGAAGGGCAGTTTGAGCAGCTGGGAGAGCAAAGCTTGCTTATCTCAGGGTGGGGACACGTGTAGGAGTATGGGAAGAGCAGCTCTTGTCCTCAGCCCCTTCACTCTCCCCCTGCAGTGCAACTCTGGCATCAGGAACATCTTTTTGATGTGTTTGCTTATCATACCGTGTGGGGGCTGCAGATTCTTCAAAAGCCTAGAGTTGCTTGTATCCCTGGTTATTTACCTGTGCAGGCAGCATTTAGCATTTGATCTAGATAGCAGCGTGTGCTGTAGGTGGAGACTTCAATGATGCAGTAATCTCTCTCTGGAGCAGTTTGGATGGCAGCAGATAGCATCCTGGGGCTGTTTTTCCAGGGAAATTGTGTATGGTTTAATTTCTCACAAGCATTTCCATGTACTGTTAGACAGATAATTCTATCTGCACATAAAAGGCGCTTTTTTATGCTCTGAGACACCATCCTGTCAAAACACTACTGGATCACCCAATATATGGCTGATAGCTGCCCTGAAGCTTCAGTTTTTTGGGACGTGTATTGCGTGCCTTGGTGAAGATGATGGCTGGTTTTGTGCTTGTGAGAAATGATTCTTACCAGAGTGCTTTTCCAGCCTCAGTTGGTTTTTACAGGCTCAGGAAGCTCTTGGATTTTCTGGTTTGTTTTTTTTCATTAGCAGCAACCATTCATTTGTGTCACTTGTATAATGGTAGAAGAAATTCTGTGTCCTAATGATGGGTAACCTTGAGTACAAGGGGTGGGAGGAGGGGAAGAAGGGAATGGAAGTATGCTAAGCATGAGGTCTCTTTCAATCAACATCAGGGAATGGCAGGTCAGGCTTGTGATGAGAATTAAGTTCCTAATTCTGAGTGTTTGCATAATGCCTTTCATCTGCAAAACACTTCCACAAATACTAATTGGTATGAATTACAGCCTGGCATAACAAAAACGGGGCTGCAAAAGTCTGTGCAGATAGCTGATAACACAAAGTTCATAGGGGGTTTTTTTCTGTACTCAAGGTTTTACATGAGGTGTTTCCCCTCCCTGCCCAAGTGCTGTGTTCCACAGATACAAAATCTGAAGCACAGGCAGCAGCCACTCCCCATGTCCAGCGTGTCCCCAGTGTGTTGAGCATCACAGAGTCAGTGATATTGTGTTCCCACCCTCAGCCCCTCTGCAGCTCAGCTCCCAGTGGGCTGTGCTTGTACCCTGATGGAGAGCAGCCTGCTTTGACCTTGCTTTTTTCAGCTTGCATGTTGGTTCTCTTTTAAAAGCTTTGAATGGCTAATGCCAACCAGTTAAATCTTTGAGGGGCCTCACAGGTGATACTACAGCTGAAAATAATAATAAACCTGTTTTCATGCAAGGAGCCATGACAACACTCTCTTAGGTGTGACTTTCAATGATGACTGGTGCACTCTTCCAGTTCCCAAAAATGCAAAAAATTATAATGATGTCTCTTTTTCAGCCCTTCACTCCTTGTTTTATTTAAAGTACTGCAAAATCCAAAGTTCTAATTGTGAATGCATATGTATAATGTATTTTATAACTGCTGGTGACAATCTGCTGAAATAATTGAATAGAAATGCTTCAGTATGTGAAACTGGACTAAGTTGTGAGATTTAAATGCTCTTTATTGTGCTGACATTCAACCTGATGGCTGGCTTGCAGCTGACAGTCTGCTTTGAATGGGTCTGTGAAAGCTGCCTATGAAAAGCAAGTTCATGTATGCTTTGTGAAAATGGCATATGGAGCTGACTAAAAAGGATCCTCAGTTCCACTGGAAAACTTGTGGGAGTTGACAAGCTGAAAAATTTTGGAAATCTCCACATAATGATCCAATTCTTGCTTAAAAATAGCCATGTGCTCTGGTGCTTATCATTCTCCTTGCATAGAAAGAGGGGAGAGAAAAGGGAATTATAAACACTAAGCATATGAATAAGAGATGTTAAAAATGTCATGTTCCTTGGACGTGAAAGAGCCAAACTCTGCCACGGCTGCCCCCACATTCAGTGGTAGCATAACTCTCCTCCTCATCAGCACAGAACCAATATATGCAACTACAGGTTGCAGCTGCAAAGGAGGGCTGCAAGTCCTCTGCCACTGTTGCCTGTTGTGGTTTTTGAAGTGGTTTATTCCTCACCCTCCCCTCCAGTCAGGCTGGTTTTGTAGGTCTCTCCAATGGCTATTGGGATACAAAGTGGAGGGACTTGGAGCTCACAAATTTCCTGTGAGTTTTATTATCGACTCTCTAAGGCTCAGTGAGGTGACCCAAGCCCTGTTTTGTGTTCAATCCATGTTTGCTAGGCTTCTCCTCAACAAATGAGACCAAGAAAAGTAGTTTTCTGAGCTGGCTGCTCTTGTAGATGAGACTGAAAAGCACATGTCTCTTGGGAAGAGGAAACCTCTGCAGCTAAAAATATAATATGCCATGTAGTATATAATACCATATATCCTTCTGTGCTACTACAGAAAACTCTGAGAAGTTGATTTTCATCTCCAAGGGACTTATTTCTGGCCTTCCAGTAGTTCCGAGATGCTTCCTTGTTTATCTTTGTTGTTCTGAAAATGCTGGTTAAATCAAGCACCAATACAATGTGCTGTCTCTGCTTAATCCTTTCTGAGATGGACTTGTCAATGCAAAGCTGGCAGAGAAATCTGGGATTTAGTAAGAAAAAGAGGAGAAGAATGGAACAAATGGAACAAATGTTAAAAATATTTGGAAGAGATTGCCTGACTTGTTCCCCTCTTTGCCAGTTTTAATGATCCAGCATTATGTCCATCCTGGCTTTTAACACTGTTTCTCCATACTTCCTTACTTTTAGGGTTGGTCGACGGCCTGTCCTGCTCTTCTCTGTCATATTCATTTTGATATTTGGACTGACTGTGGCACTCTCAGTGAATGTGACCATGTTCAGCACACTCAGGTTTTTCGAGGGATTTTGCCTGGCTGGAATCGTCCTCTCCCTGTACGCGCTGCGTGAGTATTCCTTCACCGCCCATGCAGATGGGTTTTGATCGAGTGTGAGGTTTGCTGCTCTCTGGCTTCCTGCTTTTGTTCAAACAGATCAAACCAGAGTCATGTTGATTGCAAAAGCTTTAGCCCGAAATTTGCTAAGGAGGATTTTTGCAGCTGTCTCTTTAGGTTACTACAAAGCAGTCTGTGGAGTTGTCTCAGAGTTCATTTTAGAAGTTATAAGGTGATTTGGGTTTGTCTGTTGTTTTTTAAACCTAGAAGTTACCTGGGTCATAGCCATAATGTGTAATGGGAGTAGATTTCACCCTGCAATATTGAGCTCAGTGGGAGACTGACCACTTTGGCTGCCTCTAGCAGTTTGTACTCTGGCACTTTTTCAGAATTTCCTCTATTACTTGCAGAAATATCCTGTGTCCCTGCCTCAGGGTTGTAAAGTTACAGCAAAAATATGTTAGAAGACCCTGAAGTCCTTTTATCAACTCCTTTTTATTTTTTGGTTGCATAATTTTGGAGTTTTGTTTGGGTGGTGTTGTTGTTTTTGTCGGTTTTGTGAAGGGGAAAAAAAAATCTCTGAATGAAACTTGAGGGAAAGCTTGTAAGAAATGCCTAGATGCTCCCATCTGGGCTGGTTAGTAAACTTGTGGCCAGAACACTTGAAAATCCCCTCTGGAGGCCTTGCCTTTGGAAGGTACATCCATGATGCCACCAGCCTAATCTGTGTCCCTTGGATATGTTCCAGAGAGCATCTTCTGCTTCCTTGGCTGTTTGTAATTAACAGGTAGCACCACACCAACCAAAGAAAACAAAAAATTTTCTCCTCTTTATTGTGGCTCTGGAAAAGTGTTATCTAATTATATCCTGGAAGTTGCTTTACAGATCTTCATGAAATTTTATTTACTTCCTATTGTGGATGGTATCTAACCCATCAAGATTTAGCACAGTATCCTTACTTTGCACAGAGTATTTTTTAGTGTTCCACAGTTTTTGTTTTATTTTTGGTCTCTGCCATGGGGAAAGAGCCCTGGCTGCAGCAGACAAGAGTTTGTTCTGTTTTGCACTTCTCTGTTATACCTGATATAGTACCTGGGACATATGAATTTTTAAATTCTCTTCCATTTGTTCATGTAACCTCTAATGAGAATCTTACATCAAAAAATGAAACTACCACTGAAGACATTGCACTTTTATTAAGAAGAAATTTAACCTGTGTGGTTCCCGTGGGAGGGGGTTTCAGTGATTGCCAGTGTGATGTTCAGCTGGACAATAGGCTTGTCAGGATTTTTCACCAGTTGCAGCATGTTAGTTTTTCTTACTTGATGAGGGTTTTTTCCTAACTTTTAAGAGATTGTAACTGATGATTTTCATGGGGAAATGCCGACTAAGTAGAAGCTTGATTCTGGACATTTTTGTGATTGGAGTGAGAGAGTGTATGTGTTGCTTTAGACCAGACAATAGCTTGTCAGCTCAGGCTTTCATTTAGGCAATGGCATATTCTGGTTGCTTCATGCACTACTTGGTCCAGAGCAATGATTTGAGTCTGCTCTTTAATCCCCACCCCCTCTAAAATTCAGGTGTTTGCTATAACCACTGCTGTCTGGATAGACAATGCCTCAACAGAGCTAGTAGGTGTTAGGAGAGATCTGTGTGAAATTAGCTGCAGGCTGAACATCAGCACACTTCTGTGGAGGTGAGAAAATGTGAAAGATGCAGCACTTGTGCCTCTGAGAAATCTTCTGACCCTCTGTCTGAATAGATGAGGGAAGGAAGCTTTTACTGTATTAAATAAATTAAACAAAAAGAAGTTATCCCCTTGGTATAGAGTACTTGGAGAGGAGTAACCCCTAAAGTCTCAAGAGAATGGGAGTTGTAGGGTTCTCTGTTTGGTGGTGGTTTTGATTTTAGTCCTTATATAATCTCTTAGGCTTCCTCTCAGTCTTTACTTACTACTGTCTTTTCTACTGGTATCAGAAAAGTGTGTGAAATACTCTTATGATTCATAGCTTCTCTTCCCTTTCCCTTAATGGCCTTGATTTCTTTCCCTGGAGATTTGCTGGCCCTGAACTCCCAGCTGGCTGCCCTGAACAGAACAATAGAAAGTGGAAAGTTTGACCTGTTAGTGGCAGCCATTAGCCAAAATTTCCAAAGCTACTGTGCAGAAGAAAACTGCATAGGCTTGCATAGCCTGCAAAGGTAATTAGTCTGCCTCTGGGATCCTTTTACACTGCATTGAGCTTGCTAGTTGTGCTTGGATTTATGGCCTGCCTGGGGGAAATTGTAAATAACAGTTCAGGATGCTTTGGGAGTGAGAAGAGCACAAAAGTGCTGTCTTTAAAACACACAGCTGCCAAGACTGAGTTGCCTTCACCATCCAAACCACACTCTTCTTCATAGCCTAGTGCTGTTATCCAAGGAGCAGAGTGTGCCAGGGATGAGCCCTGCCTTCCATGGAGGGACAGCATGGAGCTGCTGTGCTCCTCTGCAGGCTTTCCTCAGTGCTGTGCTGAGCTCTCCTCTTGTGGCCTGCAAGTACAGCCTCTCCTTGCCTGGAGCTGCTCAGGGCTTATCTGAAGGAACCACCTTGGGATGTTGATTTGTTAAACTGAAAATTTTGCCTGCAGCTGCCGTAGTTTTGTTGGAAGGGGTGTTTCAGGTGAAATTTTTAGTGAAGCTGAAGGAAGAGACAGGCTTTCTGCAGGTGATGGTCCTTGCTGTGAGGGGGGGAAGTAGAGGAGCAATGAGCCCAGGACTTTCCCCTCCTGGCTGCTGTGGGTCCTTGCATCATCCAGGAGAATGAAATGCAACAGATCCTATTCCACTGGGCAAACACATGAAGCTTTGAAAGGCTTTTCTTTCATGCTGATGTGGAACAAGAGGAGCATTTACTGTCTTCCAGAAGTGTTTTCCTGCCTGGAAATGGGTTTTCCTACCAATCTTCATGGGTTCCTGTGCTTCTCAGCAGTTAGCACACATCTTGTATGGCCAGGGAACAACAAGAATCCTCAGTAAGCTCTTCCCAGGAGGGTGCAGTGTCTCCCAATATGCCACACTCGGCAGCAGTGTGATGCACAGAGGTGGTGCTGCCTGCTGTGGTGTGCTGGGTGGGTCCCCTACTATCCTTGCTTAGCAGATTTCTGCAGTAATGAGCCACCTCTTGCTGGAGGGGCGTGCTGGGACCAGTGGCAAAATCTCCTGGAGAGAGAAATGGTGAAGGGATGAGAAGGAGTGCTCTGACCACAGTGGTTGGAAGGGCATGTATGGCCTGCCCAGCAGCTAAATGTAGAAGAGAGTACAGACTGAGGAAAACAGGTTAAGAAGAAGGCAGGGGAAAGCTGTTTTTTTCTCAGGGTGCCTTCTGTTTGGTATTTGTTGGTGTGTGCAAATCCAGAGAGGAAGGATGGGCATTCTGTCCCTGTTAGCTCAGCATGGATGGATGCATGGTGCCACAGCCTGCTGCCCAGCCAAAGGGCAGGGGGTTTGAGTTTACCCACTGGGGGGAAAGCCCTAAGATGGCCCTGAGAAGAATTGTCCTTAGGACAGGCTGAGAGGGAGAGGAAGAGGTGTGGGAGCCCTGAGCAGGGTCACGGGTGCCTGAGTAATGCCTGTTGCTATCTGTGGATTTGCAGCAGGAGGCCAGGCATGCCAGTCTTACTGCAGATAGCTCTGCTTGCTGTTGCAACTCACGTGGGACCAAGTACACTCAGCAAATGTGGAAGTCATGGGAGAGAGCAAATCTGATTACTTTGAGGGTGGGGAGGGTGTTGCATCTGGGTCACTTTCATCTCCCTGGGTCATTGCCTTGGCCCTGAGCACAGAACAGCTCTTTCCTGGGTGCTTGTGGGGAAGGGCAGATGCTTTGGCTGGCTCAGCACAGCTCCCTTCCTTAGGGCTCGTTGCCATCAGCTGACACCAGAGCTCTCGTGGCTGAGGGCAGGAGTTCCCCCTTCACCCCCTCTCCTCTCACATGCTGCTGCCCAAGTCAGGCTGGTGCCAGCATCTGCCTGAGCCCTCTGCCAGGCAAGCCATCCACCTTCCCTCCGGAGATCACCAAGCGTGCCGTGGTCAGTGCATTGTGCCCTCCGGTCTTGTCCCCTGCTTCCTTTGGGAGATCTGCTGGGCACAGTGTCTCTTGTGCTGCCTCAGCCTGGGGGATAGAGTGGGACTGGGGGCTCACACTGGGCAGGGCCATTAAATGAACAAAGGGAAAAAAGCCTTCCCTTCTGGCTGTTTGTGTCCTATGCTGTATCTGTTTCACGGTCAGGATCCCTGCTTTTGTCACTTTCAGGAGCCAAAGCTAGGACTTTGGTATTAATTAAGCTATTTAAGGGGAAGGAGAGGAAGGGAAGATATATTTTTCAGGCAAATGCTCCTGGCAGGTTTAAAGAGCTTCCCATTAAGGAGCTGTATGCTGTCCCTAATGACTGGACCTGAGCTCAGGCAGCACAAGCCAAGGTGTGGATTTGCACACAATTGCAGGCTGTTCAGCAGTTTCATGGGTGACTGAGCTACAGATTATGCTGCAAAATTAGAAAGTCTAGACTTGAATGAACTGGTAAATAAGCTCTGGAAATAGCTTTGCTAGAAAGAAGATGACATCTAAGGTTGGAGCAAGGAAGTAGGGGTGCCCCTCTCTGCATAGCAGCAGAATGAGTGGGCATGTTTCTTCTCTTTCACTGTTGGGAGAAAAAAGGTAGAAACACTCTTGAAAATCATAGGTTGTGTTTCAAAAGCCTCTGAAAGCTTGGCAAAGGCTTTCAGACCAGTTAGATACATCACAGCTGGACATCCTTTCTCATTTATAGCTAGGTCAGTCTAACCTGTTACTCCTGCAAATTACACAGACAGTGATCTGAAAGGCTAAATGTGGCTTCTTAAGGTTTGTTTTTTATTTTTAAACATGTGTCCTGGAAAGCTAGAGCAGAGTGCTAGGAAGTTTGCCACTGACTGAAAATGAGCAAGTGCCAGAATGGAGCAGCTCTGAGTGTTGAGCTGCAGTGATGTCAGATTTTTAGAATAATTTTGCTTCCAGTCAGGTGTTAATAGAAAGAGTGAGATTTATGGTTTTTTTTTCTTTTCCTCCTTTATTTCTCAAAAGCATATAGGCTCTGAAATCCTGAAGCATTTCAAGTTTATAATTGATTTCATTCTCTGTTTTCCTCTCATGATTCTTCAGTAGCAAGCATGGCCTTGGCAAGGCAGGTGAAGCTCTGGGAACAGCAGGCTCTGAAGCTGTTCTGTGTAACCTGAACTGGCTCAATAAATAACCCAGCAAAACATTCCCAAATTGTAGGATGTGGAAAACATCTGATTCCTTTCCAGTGCATTGACATGTGAGTTAGCTCTGCAGTAAAGTGCAGTTCTCTCCCCTGACAGGGCTGTGATAAGATCAAGGTTGTTAAGCCACCTACCTTCTGTTTATGTAACCAGCCTTCCTTTGTCTGAGTCACTTGACGCAGATCTGGTAGGAGTGATCACAGAGGGATCCACTGAACGAAAAACTTTAACTGGCTCACCTTAAAGTGACCATTAATTGTTAAATGATACAGAACCACTTTGTTTATAGAGCCACCACTATGTGGCTGTTCTATCACTGAGCTGGTGTGTGATTTTCTGGAAACAGCACTGCTACAGTTTTCGATAGCTTTGTGGGAGAGCTGTTAAAAAAAATAATTTGCATTAGGAGCTCTCCAGGTGCTCAAAAAAAGTGCTGTGCATGCCTTTTATCAAGTGCCTGGGGGCTCAATTTATGCAAGAGTGGAAAAGGTTATTGGAATTACAGAACTCTCCTCACAAGTATAAATCTTCCTGTTCTACGTTGCTTCCCTCACTTTAGTCAAATCACAGCTCATAATGGTCTGTTTGTCTCTTTTTCCTCAGCACTTTGCTGAATTTCCTTCCCTTTTCTGATGGTCAGAGTGGGTATAGGCCCTTCGAGGGACACAATGTCTGCCATTAGGGCAGATATGGACCCTCATCCTTATTTTAACCCCTACACATTGTCATCTAGAGCAGAGGTGCCCTTGGAGCATTGCTAACATGTTGTCCTGAATCCTTGAAAAATCTACTATTTTGAAATTAATTTATACAAAGCCCACTTGAAATTAATTTATACAAAGTCTTCAAATATGCCAAAGGAGAATAATAGTAAGCTCTTTCTAAAGCTCCTTGGAAGGTTAGAACATATTTGCTCGATGCAGATATTGCAGCAAATATAATTTTAATCAATTTTTCCATTTCAGTTGCTGAAAATCTTGTGTGTTGTCAATGTGACAAAAAGCCAAAGGAATTTTATTTGAGGTAGTTTTTTTATAACTGGTCAATTGTGACTGCAATTAAGATAGAACACTGCAGTTGTTACACTTGTGATGAGACAATCAGATGAGATTAGAGGACACTTGCAATTTCCCCAGCTCAGAACACAGCTTGCATTTTTGCCATTTAAAGTGTCTGTCTTTTAATTGTTCCAGACCAGCACCAACACTTTGGGTATGCTCAGTCTGCAAAATCTTACCTTCTGTCATGCAAATACTTGTAACTGTTCAGAGCTGTAATTACACTTTTAGGGATTTTTTTAATTGGTGGGGTTTTATTATTCTGAGCAATGTCAAATAGATTCATAAGTCTGTTGTGCAGCTGAAAGCTTGCTGCCACTGAAAGGAAATGAGAGGGGCTTTTCTCTTCCTCTTCCAAATTCCTTTGCCTTGTCTCAGCTGCTCACACAACTAATGACTTTAAACTATAAGGGAGTGTGTAAAATGGATAGTTAAATCCAAAAAGTTGCCTTTTACTTGCAGCTCTGACTCAACTGAAGTGGTGTTATAGCCTCGTTGTAAGAATAAATGGTGAAGTGTCTGTTCCCTCTGCTGGTTTGTTGGGGCTTTTTCCCCTCTTGCTGTAAGACAGCTGCTAAATGGCTTTTTCTTGCTGCATAGATCCAGGCTCATGCTCTGTGTTGTGTAGGGTGGCTGGTACTAAAAGCTTCCTGTAACACGTGTGCATCCATCCATGCAGGCCATGTCCAAGTGACTTTGGATTTTTAAATCTTATTAATTTTTCCTACCAGGAAACTAAATTTTTTGCAGAGAGCATCAGAGAGAAGTTGTGCATATAAAGCCCATTGTGCTGAGACTGTCGGCTTACTGAGTTTTAGTTGCCCTGCTCCTCATCTGTGTCCCGGCACTTGGCAGCACTTGGAAACAGGATGGGCTAGTGTTAGAAATGAGAGGAGCAGTGACATTCTCAGGAGGTGCTCTTAAGACAGGCAGCATTCAGGGTTGGATTTGTTTTTCCCCCAGATGCTTCTTCCAGTGAGGGCTCAGACATACACACATTTTTTTGTGTGCACGTGTGCCAACTTTCTGCTGCAGAAGGAAGGATGCATAGGTTCATAAATCACCTAGGAATGAACAGTGCTTTCCTTCCCTTTCCTGCCTATCCCTACAGGCTAGCTTGTCAGGAAAACAAGCCAAGTTATAGCAACAGGATGTGCATAGAGGAAAAGCCATGTCTGTGTAGAAGGTGCATTTAGAAGTTATCTGTAGTGACTTTGAATGTTCAAGTCCAGCAACAAATGTCAGTGCACAAATTCATATAAATATTTATGTGCCTTTCAAGGGGAACCATAATTAAACAAGGCTAGCCAAATTCCCATTCCTAGTCATGCAGACATGACTCCTATTTTCTCACTTACAAATAATATAACCCTGTGGGATTTTTACTAGTTCAAGTTAATTAAATTTCACTCAAAGCATGAAATTTGCAGGCAGTGCTCATTGCAGTAATTCTGCAAGTGTTTATTATTTAGTCAGATACAATAATAAGTTCACTTTTGTTTCAATTCTTCATTTTATTTGTTGACAGGGTACAGAATTTAACCATACACACCATACCAGTGCCCATATCACTCATTTTTCTTTTTATTAAAAAGAAAACTCCTTGATATAGCATTGTGAATGAATTTGTTCATAAGTTTTATGCTGCAATTATTGATGGACCTAAAAGTATGAGCTATGTTTTTGTCTTTTGAGAACATCTGGTCCCTTCTTAAATGACTTGTACAGACACTTTAGTAGTTTTTAGAGATAAGTTGAGACCTAAGTGCTTGCTAATATCTTGGAAACTTGTTTGTTCACATTCTTTGAATTCTGGTTATGGTATGAATTGTGAGAGAGAAATCAGTTTACTGAAGTCTAATGGATGATGTGCAAATCTTTGCACTACTCCAGTTTTGGATCTATAAGCTGTTTGTCTGCTTTAGTCACCTATATATTCAGAATGGAATCTTTCAACTTTTCTTGCAACAATTGTTGACTTTAGGCCTGGTAAAAAACCCCAGACAGTATACTAGAGGAAAAGGGTTTTTGAAGAAGGTTCAGTGGCTTGGAAATACAGCTGACCCTTGATGAACTGCCTGTGCTGAACTGTGGAGGAAAAGCCCAGTCCAGTACTTGCATCAGAAATGGATCAATTTGGACCCATGTTCTTGCACCTCTCTGGGTGATGTCCCCAGCTCCTGGATGTCCCAGCATTTCTCTCTAGCTAGCTTATGCTTGGAGGAATTCTTGGCAGGCTAACAATTCTTGTGGCCTCTCCTTCCAGCTTTCTGCCCTAGTCCCAGGGCAGAGACCGCTCTCTCGTACAGCGGCGCCTCAGCCCCCTCCTTCGCAGTCAGGATTTAAGGGCAAATACATCTCCATCAGTGGCTTAGCTCACATAATCAATGCACTCCGTTAAGGACAAGCATTTCATTCTGCTGTTGTTTATTCTCTGAGGAGAAAAATCCCTGGCAGAAGCAGCAGGGGAGAGCAGTGTTTGCGCATGCCTCGGCCGGACTGGAACCTGAGAGGTGCCATGGTGCAGTGCAGGAGGGCAAGCTCTGCCTGAGCTCTGTGCACTGGAGTTGTGACTTTTGTTTAAAATTCAGACTGGAGAACCTGTGTGTTCTGGCACTAAGACGTAGGTAGGTTATTTAATGTTACTGCTATCCAGACACTTGAGATGAATTCCCTGGGGAAATGAGGAGGGTATTTTCTCTATGAAGCACTGAGTTCAGCAGATATTCAAGCACCAGAGTTGTTGTCCAAAATAAATAAATAAACGGATCCCTAGAGTTTTCTGCTTGATGTGAAACTGCTGTCCAGATGGAACAAAGTGTCAGCCTGCCAGCTCTTCAGGGACTTATTTCAGTTCCATTGTTGCTTGCATTCAGATTTCAGTCTTGTAGGACAGATTTCAGTCTTGTAGGCACTGTAGCTGTCTCCTGGATATGGAGCACTCGATTAGCAGAGTCAGAATAAATAAAAGTAGCAAAAAAGGCACAGGAAGCAGAATCAATAGTGTGGTGAGGCAAAAAGCAATATAAGGGAAGAATTTCTGTGGGGTTTTATACTATTATTATAGTAAACAAAAATGGATTGAAGGCAGGAAGGGAAAATAAGAGCAACCTAAGGATTGTGTAATGCTGGAAGCAGCTTATGTGGTGAAATTGCAACCAGTGTTCCTAACAGCATCCCATTTTTGTTTCATTTATAGCTTTGACTTTGAAAGGTTTGGTTGGGGTTCTTTGCCTAGAACTTGACTGACTTGTTTTTCAATGCAGAACGCCAAATCTGTCTTTCTAGGAAGCTTGAGGAAAATTAATTAAAAAGCTTTTGAATTATAGATCCATTAAAAATGACTCTGCTTTGAAAGTTAAATAAATAAATAAAACTGTCAGGGTTTGTCATGTGTTGAAAAAAAAATGTTTCTCTTGTATCTGTACAACAGAGAAATTCAATTACTGAACTCCAGTGCTTTGGAATTTGGGCAGGAGAAGCTTTGATTACATCAACCTTGACTGAGTATTTTCAGGTGTCATTTGTGAGTTTAGAATAATGAATCAACCATTGTCCCATTCTGTCCAATCAGTTGTCCCATCTGCTTTTTTTTCCTTTAGTGTCTGTGCTAAGTCTGGAAGAAAATATGCAAAATCCAACCTGCATCTTGCAAACCTTTAACCTGATGGATCTGACTTCTGCAGGAGACAGACTTCATCCTTTTTAACTGAGTGTTGTATTTCAATAAAAAGCATTCATGCAGGTGCCTTTCCTCCCTTGCTGACCTTTTCTTTAATGGTGGTCTTTCCCTGAGGATAAGTGTTTCATATGGGTCTGGGGTTAGTAACATGTGCCAAAGCAGAGAAGAAGAGTAGCTAATGCATGACCCAAAGAGGAAAAATAGAAAAACCCCAGACAATACAGTATGTACCACAACTGCCTCCTCTCTCATGCTGTGATAAAAGACAAGGTGGCAGATATTTTTCTAAAATAAGAAATCTGCTCCAATCCAATGAAGAATAATAGCAGCAACTAAAGATTTTGTGCCCTAGTTGTTTTGGAAACAAAAAGATGGCCAGACAAAGCTGGCAGCATGTCATGCTGGCATGTGTGAATGTGAGTAGCACTGCTGCCTTTGTGCTAGCCTTTGCTGGGATCCTGGCTGGGAGGTTTTCAGTACCTGGTGGGACTTGCATTTGGCATGCCATTGCTTTTTCCTGCCAGGACAGCTTTGGATTTGACTTCTGACTAGGATACTTTTTATTTACCTCTAATCTCTATCCTTCCTTCAGGCCCCAGAAGCATGTCCTGCTTGCCCAGTGCTGCCCAGGTGCCAGCCAGCAGCTGCAGTGTGGCTCTGCCCACGGCAGTGCTGTGCAGGTGGAATACCTCTCAGGAGTGAGAGGCTTCTGGGAGAAATAACCCACCTGCCAGTCCAAGCAGGACAAGGCCTTTTGTTTATGTGTCTGCTCCTTTCTGCCCTGAACCTGGGAGTAGTTAAAATCTCAAAATGACAGTGCAGGAGGAACAGGCTGGAGCTGTTACCCTGCAGGAGAATCTGACAGCTGCTCAGGGACAGCCTAAACTGACCTGGCTCTGCCTGTTCTGGGAATGCCCGTCCTGCCTTGGCTGGCATTCCCACCTACTGCTGGCCCTACTGATCCAGCAGTGTAAACAAGCAGAAAACACTTGATTTGATTGTTTTGTTTGGTTTTAAGTCCATTTTCCCATGGTCTTTCTCTTCCCAAAAGTTCACTGCAGGGTGGAATAAGCATAGGTGAAGGTGGAGAGAAGGACCAAGTGCCTGGGGGGTCAAGGAGAGAGGAGGGACTGCAGGGCCATGGTATAAATTTGCCTTGCCATAATGCCCTGCTGTAGAAGCAGTTTAAGAGCCCTTGTGGCTCACTTGAAGTGCAAATGAATCAATTCCTGCAAGCTCACTGCAGCAGCCTCGGTCAGGAAATTCCCTTGGTGCAAACAGATCAGTCGGCTGCAAGTCATGGTGAAGCTTGACTTAATTCAGTGAGGGTCATTCTCAAATGTTGGGTTTAAAACTTATTTCTTGCAGGCTTTTTAAAGATTAGACAGTGTTTAATTGCATCTTGGCAGAGACAGCAGGTCTAATACATTGAGAAACATATGTCTTGGACAGGTTGATGCTTCCTTTCAGGATAGCTGTCTTTGAAGGAGTAGCAGATGGGACTCCTTCCACCTTTTCTAGGCACTGACTGAATTCGAGAAGAGCAGATAAACTGGCAGCAGAGAAAAGCAATTCTGAAAAATAATTTACAGAAAGCAATTCTTAAAAATAATTTACAGAGATTTGTATGGCTTTAACTTTATTTATTTAAGCTTTTGCAGTGAGAAGCCTGGCTTTGGATTTATTGAAAACTTCTGAAGGTCAGCTGGAGAACTAAATATGATCAGGCCCTAGTTATGAGATTTCCACTTTTCTGGCTGGCTTTTCTTAGCAACATCCAAATTAGTGAATAAATAAACCCCTTCAGTCTGCCGATGACAACAAAAAATCTGTGATTCAGACCAAAACATCTTGATCGTGAACTTGGCAGTGCTAACCCTGAAGAGCAGAAATGCAGACCATCAATCTGATATTTCAGTACTGCAAAGAGCTGCTTTGAAAAGGTCATTTTGTTGCCGTCCCATCTGTTTTACTCAGTAAATTTCACCCTTCGATGAGACTAAATTTTATTTTTGGGTTTTGGGATTAGAAAGGTTAGGTCTTGAACTGGGGGGCTGAGATGATGATGTTTGTGTCTAGGATAAAGATGCTGAAAGATGTTCTCTGTACTGAATTATCTGTCAAGCTCCTATAACCTTGGTCTTTGAATCAGAACATTTTCAAAGTCTTTGGGATTTTCAAATTGTGTGGTTTGGTTTGGTTTTGTGGTTTGGGGATTTGGTTGTTTTCTTTTGTTTTTTAATTTATTATTTCTGCCTTCTGAATTAATTTTTGGTTCTTAGGCGGCTGCCTGAGAATGTCTGACTATAGCATGCCCATTTCTATTTTAAAATGTACTGTGTGAAGTAGGAAATACAAAAGGAAGTTTCTGGATTTATGTGTTTAGGCTTCAGCTGTGTCTCCTGTTTGTTATGTTATAAATGGCAGTACTGAAAAGTGAGTTTCACTGTCTCAACAGAGGAATGAAATAGTGCTTATTTTTTGGAGAAGACATCTATGAGAAAGGTACACCACAACACTTGTTATATATTAGGAGTGTTCACCAAGATTTATGTGAAAACAAGTTTTTTCCTAATGATTCGGAATTGGAATACTGGTCTGCAAAATGTTATGCACAATTCTAATTTCAAACAGAATTTTAGTGACTTAAATTAAAGCTAGTACTGGAAGAAGGCTAAATGCCAAAGCAAACCATGTTTAAGCTGATTTTTTTAATATACTGCAGGCAGTTACACTTTTACTATGTGTAATTGGTATGAAATGGTACTTTTGAAATCTAAACCTTGAGACAATTTCAAGACAGGCCCTCTGTGTAAAATTGATTAGGTTTAATTTCACTTAAAGGTAAATGTAAAATTATCACACATTTGAGTAACCTAAACATACAATTTGTTGAAACTTCCATTTCCTGTTTGTTTTGCCAACTGGTGAATGAGGATGGGAATAGGAGATCCTGGCAGCAGCACAGGAACCTCTGGAACAGCCCAATCCTGCCCCAGCACAGGTGCCTGTGGAGAGAAGTGCTGTCAGAGTGGTGTTGCTCTGGGGGCCAGCAGAGCTGCTGCCCAGCTGGTCACATGCCCATTCCTCAGAGTACTGGTGTTCCCCTGAAAGTCTTTGTGGAAAAGACTTGCTGCATGGGAACTGTGCTGCAACTGTGCTGCTATTGAGAGACCGATGCTTGGTAATTATTGGATATAGCTGTTTACAGGATATTCCTGCTAATGTGCTCACCATGCAGGAGAAATGTGTTTGCATTCCTGTAACTGCTCCTAAACTCCCAACCTGGGGGAATCCCAGCAGCTGCTGGTGCAGGGAGCAGCAGCCCTGCTCACCTGCATTCTACTCTGCATCTGCTTCCTCTCTGCTGGCTTAGTTCAGCCACATAATCCAGCCAACAAATTAACAAAAATTCAATTTGCTGAGCCGATTTCCTGCTCTTTTGTTGAAATACCCACTTAGGCAGCAAACATATGCAAATGTTGGAGGTAAATGTCAGGGGAGGTGAGAGTGCTGGAAGGTGGACTTTTGTGATGGGATGACAAACTGCATCCTGACCAGCATTATCTCCTGAAGCTAAATCTGAGAACTGAACAAAGGTGTAGCCATACATTACAGCTCTCAAAACACACTGCCAGTGTCAGAATTTTCTGCCATGTGTTGACACCTCCTGAATTTTCCCAGTTGGACTGGTTTTGTAGCTGCGCTCAAAATCAACTGTGCGAGGTGATGTGGCTTAATCAAAATAAATCAAAAATACTTCTTGAAATATTACTCCCACCACTGTCTGTTTCTGTGCTTTGTTTTTTTGACAGATCCACCCTAGGATTATTGTGTGTTTGCAATAGCAGTGGAATTGGGAATAAGGGAACCATAGCCAGTAGCGTGCTCTTTCTGTCTCGTAACACAATGTCTCTGTGTTCAGGATGAACTATACTTTGAGTTTCTTGTGTATTGCAGAGTACGCTTCAGGTGGAGCAGAATCAAAAGGGAAAAAAATCAGGGCACCTTTCTGTGAAGAAAACTGAATTCTTGAAGTGTAAAATTTTCTGATGGCATTACACAACCTTGTCTGACATGGCTACAGTCTTTGAACACCCCCCCCCCCCCAAGAAGTTAAAGAAATGATGGGTGGGGAATTGTGCATGTATGGATTGCAGCTGAGCTGGCCACCCTCCCATGGAAAGGTCAGGGAGAGGAAGAGACTCTCACTGAACTGTTTCTAGTGGCAAGTTGTGGTCTTTTCTTCATTTGGAATTCTGGAATACCAGCAGCAGAATTAGCAAAGATAGATGAGTGAGTGAGTGAGTGAATGGCAGCAAACAGGTCAAAGGCACTTGATGAAGCACTAAAAGGAAACTATGGCATGTGGGAGGATGTGTCTTAGAGGAGGGGAAGATTGCCTAAAAATAAATATATGTAAATAAAATTAATATACATGTACACATATAACACACATTTCTTCTTTGAAAACTGTACTCTATTGTGGTAGAAACTTGCTACAGAAAATATTTGGCTTCTCTGGCATCTTCCTGTGCTGGAGAAATCATGAGTGTTTTGTTTTGGATCACGTTTTTAATGTTGGTGGTCTCTGGAGAGAAGGTGTTACTTTCAGATGCGATAATGTGTTACTTTTATTAAATACTATGTGTGTTTTATTCCTCATGTCTGGATTCCTGGATCACGTTTTCATTGCAGATTCTTTCCTTGCTAAACTTGTCTGCTGTATCATGGGAATCCTGAAGCAGCAAGGACAGATTAGGTGAAAGCAGATGTCAAAATATTAAAATTTCTCATGGGATAGAAACTCCCTGTCCCACACAGAGAGCAGGTATGATCTATTGTTGGCACAGTCTCCCAGGCAATCCCTTTGCATCTCTTCTCTTCATCAAGTTCTTAGTGACCAGAGACTGGCTTTTAGAAAACACTGTAATCCAGACTGGCCTGGAACAGGCACATGGTCTGACTCTGGGGGATGTCCTGTACAGGGCTGAGCTGGGCTCCATCCTTGTGGGTCCCTTCCAGCTCAGTGTGTTGTGTGATTTGATACTTGTGTGCAGCGTGGATGTTTGGTGGGAGAGGCAGCTGCTCCCCAAATCTGCAAGCATTTCTCCTGGTGTCCTGCACACCACTGGAATTTAATGAAACAAATTTTCTTCATTTCTATTCTGTCTTTTTGCCAGGAGTTGGAAGCATTTAGTCTTTTTATGTCCCTTATCCCCTTAAGATGGTGTGGTGAAAAAGCACAGTGCAAACTTAGTTATTCATGAGATGGTGAAATTGATATGAGATCAGGCAGGTCAACTGGCAAGCAGTAAACACAGGCTTTTAATTCTAGAATGGTTGAGTGCTTGGTTCCTTTTGTAATGTTCGTGTGTTGCATGTGACATAAGAGGAGACTTTGTGTATGTGCATGATCTCTTAGGCTTGTCTGGAGTGATGGAAGTTCCTTATGGTGGCACCAAGCAGCTTTGCTGTGAACCAGGAGCCTTTGACATTAACGATTTGGCAAACTCTCCACTGTCACTTGCATTGCCTCAAGCACCTTGGTGGAGCTGTGGCGAGGGACACAGAGGGAGCTACCCCTGCTCCTGGGAATGCCTGCTTGCCAGATAACTGCTAAAATTGGGCTGGTACCCCAAAATTGTGTGTAAAGATGCGCGCTGTGCAGTGCCTGCCTGGGGGTACACAGATGTGTGTGACACAAGAACGTTTCCTTGTATGATAGCCACAGACTAATGGAATGTGGCTGGAAAGCACAGGGAGCACATGGGTGGGTTGTGGAGGTGGTGTTTTGACCTCTAGTCCAGACTGGTCTGTCTTATGCTTTCCTAAAGCAGTATAAATTTTTGGTTTCTGGTTTATGTTAGCAAAGGGTCGCATAAATTATGCATGTGTGGATGTTCTGTCATAAAATCATAACAAAAAACCACAATGGCAAAATCAGAAGTCCTGTATTCTCTGTTAATGCTTTTACTTTCTAACTCATTATTTCCAAGTTGGAATGCAAAATTGAATTATTTCTCAGCTTAGGGAAGTTTTCTCCTTTAAAAAAGAAGAGGGGAAAAAAGGTCAAGTCGTAAACGATGCTATTGCCTTTAAGTGTTGGTATGGAAAAAGATTATGGGATGCCCTGCAGTCAGCAAATCCATTTTGATCTGGTTTGAATGCTTCTCACCTGACCAAAAACACGTAATGTGTGTGTGTGTTTCTGCGTTACTATTGATCCTAATTTCCGGGCAGTGCCACTTAAAGGCTTTTGCTTGTTTGGAGACAGGCCTGGGCTGATGCTCCCAGCCGTGCCAGTGTCATCTGTCCCTGGAATGTCCTCCACCCCAGCAGTCACCGCTTCTCCCCAGAGCATTAGCATTGCTCACCGCACTCTTGGTTTCTTCCTTGACACAGCTCCTTAATCAAACACCTGATGAGTCAGTGTTAGCTAATCTCACTTGGGTGTATGGCTGTCACCTCCCTGGAGAGGCTCTGCCTGTGTCTTGAGAATGCCCTGAACCAAAGAGAGGTGGTTTGCATTCAGCTGCAGCTTCTTTCTCCACATCATTTTAGAACTTGGTACCTGTAGGGAGAGCAAATTGGAAGTGAAACTGGCACAAGCAGAAGGAAATGAATGTGTCTCTTACTCCCTCAGGCAGCACTTTTACATAAGAGGGACACTTTAGAGATGCATATTGAAATTTATTTCATCTTTCTGCCCCATTAAACAAGCAATTGGTTTTCAACAGCAGCTCGCAGATGAATCTGAGTCAAAGCAGGATGATTAACTGGAGGACAGCCAGCTTGGCCATTGTTTGTCCTCTCCTGTTTAATACTCAGTGTATAGTGATACACGCATTAGAGACTTCAAACTCCTCCCTGTGAGAGACAATAAGTAAATTAATCTGTTGAGAAATTGCTGAGACTCCAGCTTCCCTACCAACATTTTCATTTAACCATGTTGAATACTGCTAGCTGGAGTTGCTCAACTCAGTGACTCACAGCCAAACACTGTAAAACATTTTTTTTGCTTTTCTGCATTTCCTATCTAAAAATGGATGGTTTGGAGTTCAGTTGAGTTGAATGCACTGAGATGAAACTTAATTCCTGTCGGCTGATAACAACTATTTTTCATTCAAACACGGAATACACACTGCTTTTACTCACAAAACTGGGTGATCTTTGCATGTACATATCAGCAACCCCAAAACTACCATGTCTTGAGGGCACATGTCCCCATCCCTCCTCTAAATATCTGAGTTTTGGGTGTTCTAGTGACTAACCTGACTTTAGAAATTCAAGGATGTTAAGGAGTGTCTCTTCAAACTCCAACAGGCCTAATCTCTTATATCCCAGTATTTGCCATCCCTATTATTTTAAAGGAAAAATAGGTGTGGTTAAAAGCCCTTAATCATTGTCATGGTCCCTCTTTTGGTTTGTTGGTCAGGGAAGCAAACATACACTATACTTATGGGTGCTGACAAGAGGGAAGATAAAAAGATGCAGGAAAATGCTACTGCTGTGTACACTGTGCCTCTTAGCCAATTTAAACCACCATTTCCATCAATTTCCCTTTGTAAGAACAATTTAGAAAATGTAACAGTTGCTATCTACAGGGAAGGGGAAGTGAATCTATAAATTGAAGTTCAAGGTTATTGGCGCTCTTATCTGTCTATAATATAGATATATGTCTCTGAGCTGCTGAATATTTTTATTGCTGCTGGTTTAATAATTAATCTACCCTTTGGAAGCTGCAGGCTTTTTGCCTGGGATTAATGCACTCTTAACATCCCTGTGTGTCCCACCTTGTCCTGAAAGCTAAGTGGTGCCACAAGAATCTGCTGCAGGGGGCTTGTTCCGTCTTTGATTGTGTGTTCGTGTGTCTTCATAGAAAGCATTTTTAATCCCTCTCTGCTGCCAGGTTCAGACATAAAATCTCCTGTGCTGTTCTACAAATCTGTTCTGCATTATCTTGGAGGGCTGGTGCATTAGCAACTAGCAGTGGTAAATGGCAGGTTTCTGTGAGCTAGGCAGTGAAAGAAGATGTGTGTGTGACTGAAAGGGCTGTTGCATGTCTGTCCCCAGCTCAGAGTCGGGTAATGTGTGCCTTTAAAAACATATCTTGCTGCCTATGGAATAAATTCCTTCCCCCATGTCAATGTCTGGGTCAGTTCAGAGCCTTTCTGTGCTTTCTTGGGAGAGACCTTGCTTGGTGAGATGTTACTTGGACCTGCCAGCAGGCACTGCAGTTTTTTGGTGCCTGTGTGCTTTGTGTTTTTTCTCTCCTGTCTCGTTGGTGTAGAAAAGTGCTGCATTAGTATATAATGTCTGTCACAAGGAAAGCAGGGTGAAGCATGCTCAGCTGCTCCCATTTGCTTGTGAAGATCCCATTCTGATGGAATTCTTTGAAATGAGGAGCTCTTGCTTCTGTCAAGTGGGAGAATCAATACTGTGTGCCATGTTCTGCCCTGTTCACCATTCTGATTTCCATCAAATGTAATGATGCCTGCCATGGACTGCATGTTGTGCATGCTCCAATGTGTCATTCAGGAGGAAGAATCTCCATCTGTGTGCTGAGCACCATGCTAGGCAAGAGGGATGAAGGAAAATGTCTTTTATCCTATAAGGTGTTTGATTTATTTCTGATCCCTGTGATAAAGGGGAGAAGAGAAGTGAGGCTGGGATGTGGGATAACAGAAGTGTGGAGAGTGACAGAGGGAACACACTCCTCTCAAGGTATCTTTTGTGCTTCTAAGAAGGAAGTGTTTTGTTGAAGGCAATTGCTGTGGGGCAGCCAGTTATGCAAGCCCTCCCAACTATGAATAGAGGGATAACTGTGGGAGAGTGGATGAAGCAGAAGGAATGATAATAGGAGCTGCTGAAGCTGCATCTGTGCACTGGGGAGAGGGAAGGGCAAGGAAAGTTAGGTTAGAAACAAGTAATAACAGGATTCGGACTCAGTCATGTATTTCTGAAACACTGGAAAGAGAGATGAAAATGTGGAGTCCTGATTGTTAACAAGACTTGTTTCCAGCTAGTTCATGGAGTGACATAGCAGCCAATAGATCCCTTTTGAATAGATCCCTTTGTTCATGGAGTGACATAGCAGCCAATAGATCCCTTTTGAATAGATCCCCTTCCTGTTGTGTTTGCACTTGATTTTTTTTCATAGATGCAGAGCTTGAATTGTGAAGGTCTCTTCAGCACCTCAAATTGCATCTGAGCAGAATCTTCCTTGGTGGGTGGTGTTTTTTTCCCTGTTTGTAGCACCAGCCCATGCAGTTAGGAGCACATGATGTTTACATTCGTGGCTGAAGCCATGGTTTTAACCCAGGTTTCCAGAGGCAAAAAGTTATGGTTTTCCGCCTCATTGAACTGTTTTTAATTCAGTTAGGGCATTCTTCAGTCTCCAAATGACATCATACAGATTGTCTAGAACAGCATGGTTGTACTGCCCAGCCTCTCTGGTGGGCAAGTTTTCCCTTAAACCAGTCCTGTGCTGCTTTGTTCCCTGTGGAGCTCCACAAGGAGCACATACCAGTGATGGCTGGGAGGAGCACTGGCACTATTTTTCAATCTATACTGCTTCTTTCCTTGTTTCTGTCAGTCTGCAGCAGAATATCTGCCTCTAATGCAAGGGTGCCCCATCAGAACAAAGTCATTGCCCTTCCCATGGCTATCATGGAAATACAAGATTCTTCATTTTAGTTTAACTGTGGTTGAGCACGCAAATTTATAGATTTGCAATGTTTTACAATTTATGTTATACTAGCTTGGTCGGCTGCTGTAGCAGTGACACTTTAAACCATCACAAATCCTGCTTTTTTGTTGTAAAGCCATACGGATTTTACACTATAAACAGTGATTACTGATTTCATTCTCTGAAATTTAGCTTTCTGTAAGGAATAGTTGCATAAAATGAGAACAAAGCCCTAATAGCTCCCAGTTTAGTTGTGCTGGTGATGTGAGTTGGTTAGCACAAGTTCAAGTACTCTTCCTCCCAGGGGCTGAAGTGGATGGCTTTGTGCTGGGACTAGACACAACTTCTCTTAGGTAGCCAGTTCTGTGTAGAGCATCCACAGATTCTCAAGAGGTTTGTTTTGAAACAACAAACTATTATTTTTATCCTGCCCTGGCTGTAGTCCATCTGCATTGTAGGGGTAAGAAGGTGTCCCCTCTTGCTTCCCTTCGCATTAGACACTTTATCCATTCTCCCTGTCTACTCCACATGCACCACACAACTTACTATTGTCTGTAATTAGTATTTGAGCTGTTCTCAGCTTATAACTATTTATTTGTCTTGGAAACTGGCCAGTGTTTTCCATGGGATTACTTCTCTTTGTTATAGTTGTTACAGTCAGGATGGCTTAGGCAAAGCAACACAATGGTTGGTTTTGGGTCACCAAAGGCTAATTGAGGTCTCAGAAACCTTGGTTTGCAGCCCAGAAGTGCACACTGCCCCATCTAGGGCAGATAGTAAGTGCTATCTCTTGCATATATGCAACTAATATTTTGTCTTCCTGCAAAACATGAGGGTTTTGCTTGCAGGGATCAATGCTGTTTTGTGATAACAGAGTGTGCTGTAGGAGATGATTGTACTAATTTTGGGTTAACTGACAGCAGAACAGAGTAAAACAAGTTTTAGCTTGGTGGAAGGGCAAAGCTAGCATTGAAGGATTACCTTCAGTGGTCTGGAAATGCCTACTTTATGGACATGGGACAGCATTTTCTCAGTAAGACTGTGGATAGACCTAACTAAGCAGTTCTCCCTGGACAGTGTTTGTTTCTCAGGTCACTGCAGTGGCTGTTTCAATCAGAATTCTCACTTGTATTGAAACTGCCCTGGAGTGCAGGTGACAAACTTTGTCCCTAGGCAATTATTTGAAGCCAAAGGAGTCCAAGAAGCCAAGTTAACTCAAGGTGGACTTCACCCATGAGGTTTCTGCTGCTTTTATTTTTTTTCTCCCATAGCAAAAGCTGGTGAAGTATAGAAAGAAGTCTCTGTGACCTCATAATTGAATAAAATAGACTGCTAATTATGTCTGGGAGGATTGTTAGGTTGTCATCAATATTTCTCGTTGCATTTAGTCCCACAGAGTTTCTTTCTTAAGAAGAGAAGAATTCAAGGTGGATGTTACTGCAGTCTATAGGCTTCACTCATTTTCTTCTTTTTTGTATTCCTGCATGGATTTATTTGGGAAGGTTAATTGCTGGGTGAAACTATCTGCCTTGACAATCAATGGTCCTGGGCAAACAAAGGCCTATAATTTTATTATCCCACAAATGAGACTTGAAAGGTTGGCTTTATCTTTGATTCCCTTGCCCTCTGGACATAAGCAGGAAGAGATGCTGCTCTTTGGGTGGTGCCTGCTTGTTCCCTGGCCCTGGAGGAGTGGGAGATCTCTTAGGAGGAGCACCACAGGGCATGTGGTACTGTGAAGGCCCTTCTAGCTGTGTTACAGCTTTTCAGGAATGCAGAGAGGGGAGGAAGGTGCCCTGCTTTGTGGGTATTTCAATCAAACCATGCTGTCAGGTGGAGGAAGAGGCAGCTCGATCCAGGTTGCCTGTTGTTCACCCTCATCTGGCTGCGTCCCTCTGCTTTCCTACCCCCTCACGCCTCTCCCTAACTTCCTGGCAGTCCTATTCCATGGCATGCTCTTCTCACCCCATTTCAGGCCATGCAGCAGTAGCACAAGAGAGCCTTTGTTTAGCTGGAGTGCTGTATCTAAATGCTGTGAAAAGCATTGTGGCAGCTGCCTATGTTTGAGACGGTGACTGGGGATGTCTCCGAGGGAATCTGTGTGACCAGCACCCTCTGAGCTGAGCAGCAGAGCTGTAGGGAGGCTTTAGGGGTACAGGAAGGATGCTGTAATGTGAACTGCATGGATACACACTGGCTGTCAGTGCTCTGGAAGTGTTTCTGCAGAGCAGCTTCTCTGTGTTGATGTCACAGCAAAGTGAGTCTAAGGATATCCATGAAACGGGAGAAACTTCTTTGGCATCTGACCGGTGATACAGAGGCTGGAGAGAGCCGTGGTGGCAGCTGCATCATCCACCTGCAGAAGGAATCCCAGTTCTTGGGGAGCTACTCAGGGCTACCAGCAAGGTGTTTTCCTTCCCTGCCCAGCTCCTTGGCCGTGCTGTGGCCCAGAGCTGGCCCGTGTCTGTACTATTGTGGCCCAGCATTCTGTACCAAAAGCCATCGAGCAGAGCTGTCCTGGGGAGGCCACTGGCACTACTACAAGAAGCCCTGTTTTGAGTCAGCGTGTTGATGCTGTGCTGCAAGTGCATCTTGTTCAAAGGCTGTACTAATTATAAATTGGTCTGGGGAGCTGTGGATAAAAATATCTTTAGTCAGCCTGTCTCTGTAAACAACCTGTGATGCTATTTGGAAATGTGGTGTAGTTTTCATGTTGCAGGGAGTGTGTGTGTGTGTGTGAAGGACTTCAGCAGCCAAAGTGCAGTGCTTCCTTGTGGTCAGGCTGACAAATAAAGCAGTGAAGGAATTTTTTTGCATGCTAGAGATGGCAAAGTGGATATTCACAACATTCTTTTCCACGCACTTAGGGGAGAAATTCAAGTTGATCTCAGGATTGTTGGAGGAAGGGTGTTTATTATACCAAGCATATGCTGTAATAATACCTTCTTTTTATAAATAAAAAAATGCTTTTGTAACACCTTCTCTGTTCTGGCCGTATGAATTTGGGTAGACTCTCTCCTGTACATTGCAGGAGAGGTCTTGCTCCTCTGGTGTAAGGAATCAGCTAGTTCATTGCTAAATCAAATGCTGATGTGTACTGTCATCTTCAAGGTAAGTTTTCCTACTGGGAAGGAGGTGCCAGAGGCAGGAGGAAGAGCCGGGTGCCGGCTGCCAGCGACAGACACTCAGGAGAGCACTCATGAGCGGCAGTGATGCTGGAGCTCCGTAACAGGAGCTCTCCGCACAGCTGGAAGCTGCTGCAAAGTGGCAGCAAGAGGAAACCCTGCAGCCTCCTTTGGCTGTCTCGGGGCTGATCCTGACAGATCTGTCACTTGGCTCCCAGTGGAGTTAAATCCCCTGTGAACACCCCCTGACCATGTTTCAGGCAAACCTTGAAATGTGTGCTGGGTGTTTGGGAAGATGAATTATGCGATGATGAATTATGATGAATTAAGATGAATTATGTTTTAGAGGTAAAAGCACTTGGCTTTTCCTTTGTTCTTCAGCTCCACTGTGACTCAAACCAGGATGGTGCAATGTTTCCAGTTTCCTCAGGGTAATGCATCTTGCTGTAGGTCCTGGGCTGCCCTGTGTTGGGCATTTTGCTTTTTGCAGAACAGGGGAAATACAAGGAGAGGGGGGAGGAACAGATACAGCCCCTTTTGGGTGTCTTCCAGTTCAATACTTTGGAACCACATCAACAGGCTTGAGGAAAAAATGCCTGGATGTGAAAGGGCTTGCCATCAGAGCTAAATTATTCATCAGAATATTAAAAGAAGACTGTGCAAAGATGTAAATGGAGCACACCCCAATGCAGGCTGTAATGAGCTAAAATTATAGTTGTGGTCTTGGGAAAAGACCACACTCTCAATTAGCTTGGTGCTGGCAGCTGCCTGAGTGCATACAGCACCTTCTGCATAAGGATGATGCCAGACATTTTTCAACTTTGTACTCATTTTTCAGTAGCTTAAATAAAATAGGATTTAGTCTGCATCAGCAATAGATGACAGCACTGCCAGTTAATAGGATGCTGTAAATCTGGAACCTCTTTGCACCTGCTGTCTTACAACTCTCCCAGGTTTTCTCATTTGTTTTTCTCCTTGCTGTTTGTCCTGTAAATGTGTGTATCAGGGTTTCCTGTAATGTCGGCCTCCTCCGTGTCCCCTTCTTCCATCAGCTCTGTTTCCAGCTGTTAATCGTATGTGCTTGAATCTGTCTCCATCAGTGTTTTAAAAATTGATGGCTTCCTCTTTTAGTTCACAGCCTCTCTTTTTGATCATCTCTATCCAACAGTCTATTTTCTGACTCCATTTTAAAGGAGGTGACCGCTTTGCCTCTCTTGCTGGAGTGTGATGATTGGCATGCATCTTCTGCATTTCAGAGCAAAGGTGAATGATGTGTTGAGAGGTTTAGAATGACTGAGTGACAAGGTTTTCCTCCTGTTTATTTTGGTCTTTTTTAATGCTGTTGTGGAAAGGATGGGTTCAAGAACCAGGTCTTTGCAAGGTTTTTAAAATCCTGTTAAGTCTGTTTTCTCTGTTTGTCACTAGTAGTGCTTCAGGCAATATATTTCTCCTCATGAACATGAAGGTCTTGCCTTAACTGATGACAAGCTCAGATGTTTCAGCAGTGTGATTTAATTCTGAGAAGTGCCAGGGCTTGAGTGGAAGTCAGTCTGCATTCAGGGTAGTAGTTAATACGCTTGAAGATGTAAGGGGACGTGTTTGCCAGGATGACGACGCTCCTCTGTGCCTTTCTCTGTTCACCCCTCCCCCTGACCCCACTTGTCTCTCAGTTTCTCTCTTATATTAATTAATAATAATCACTGTGTGGGTGGGCATTTGTAGAACCAGAAATGGAATGAACTAGAAATGACCCAGGAAACTTCTGCCATTGTGCATGTATATATAGCTCCTAGACAGCCACAACAAAGAAGATACTGCTAATTATTTTCCAAGTAACTTTGACAGAGACATGAATAGAAAAATGTATGTGGATATTTTTGGAAGATCATCTGAGCTAAAACTCTAAATTTAGAATTTGCTTGATCTGTTTTAAAATATGTGCAAGAAGTCTTTAACAGAAACTTTAAAAAATGAGAGAGAACTTTTCTCTGAGGAATGAAAATCAATTTCAGTTTTAAATGAAAAACCGAACAATTTGGCCAGGACTTGTGTTAGATACACTTGGGAAGGTTGGGGGAAGTGTGAAAGAAGTATTTTCCTGATAAGTTGTTCTGTGTGTACTTGGTACAAATATATCACACAGAACTCCTCTGAAGCAATAACAGGAAAGAAAGCCGTACAGAGAGCTGTAAAACATGCTGATTCAGGGATAAGAAATTCTTATTTGGAACATTCAGGTTATGATAGTATTTTAGGCTTCCTTCATTTTTGATAAATTCACCTCTATTCAGTGATGCTGCTTGGCAGTATCTTGATTTCGACGCTTCAGGAGAGACTGATTCTTAACCAGAAAAATAACAGTGGAGGAGGGAGAGCAGGGAGGTGTGGGTAGGTGTACAAATAAAGTGTGAATGGCTTTCTGCAAAGGGGAAGACTATCATCCAGGGCCTACAGAGGATGCCACTGTTTTTTCTAAATATTATATGTAGCTTGGGAGACACTGCAGAGAGTTCGTGTGAAAATGGGAAAGCAAGTGCACATTCCTTTCCCAAAATGATTGTCCCTACCTACCTCTTCTGAGAAAATATGCTTCACTCTGTCAATAACTAAATAGTTACCTTTGTCATGCTGTGTTGCTGCAGCTCTGAAATGCTCTGGTTTTGGTGGATGACCTCCTGTTTGTGCCCTTTGAACATCTTTCTCGTCCTTCTGCATTTTCAAATTGCCTCGTGTCCTGGGACAAAACTCTAGTTGGTTGCTCTAGTCTGGTCCACTTCTTGTATCTTTCAAGTCACAGGAGGCTTCATTTACCTCTGTTCACCATCTGCTGAGTTCAGGCACTTCCTTATCTAATGTAGTTTTGGCTTCTTGCTCTTAGTTTGTGTTCCAGCTACCTTGGAAATGCTCTGGTTTTCTGTCACTTTTGGCTCTTCTGCACAGGATTCCATTACTGTTCATGGCCCAAAGGAGTGGGTGAAAGAGAAGTGTCTGAATCCTCAGTGCTTGTGGCTGCATCCAGCAGGGCTAGAGCCCTCTGTGCATTAGGACTGTGACACTGTGGCTGAAGAGGTGTCTTTTCTGCCAGGATCTAAATTGTTTATGTCCTCTTCCTCTTGTAGAAGGAGAATGTTCTTGACTGTAGTGTCACTCAGATCTTTTTTTTTAAATGAGAATCAGTGGGATGTTGACCAAACTGTTGTAGTTTTGTTTAATTTTTACCTGTTCTTTGGGGTTATTCCACTTCTCCTTCAGAAAAACTGAGATGAGATTCTGAAGGAAGACTCATCTCAAACAAAAAGCCTTTCCTTAAATTTACAAGCTTTTTGTATGGACTGCCATCCAGAAAAGCAAACTTTTTTTCTTCTAGTTATTTTACCTTCCTTCAGTCCACCCTGTAGTCCAAGATGATGTAGGCACGTTGTCTGTGGGAACAATTAATAGCTTTTATTCTTGTAGCTTTAAATTTACACTGCTATTACAGTAGAGTTGACGTGCTAGCCTGTAAGCAGTGATCTGATGGGGTGTGTGAAATCCCTCAATCCCACAGCTTGGGCACTCTTTGGCAAGTAGGAGAGCCATCTGAAGGAACTGGATGCACACTGGCTGCTTGCTTCATGCAGACCTGAGGTGCACATGAACTGCAGATTCTTCATGCTTAGGGTGAGATTCTCTGCCCACTAGAAGTTTCTACATTTGGGGAAGACAAGTAGCTCTGGATTAAAATTGAGAGGCATCAGCAAATCCTAATCGTCAAGTCTATTTACTTGCAAATGAGAAAGAAAAAACTCTTAAAAAAACCCCACAGCAACCCAATCAAGCGAAAACAAAACCTACAAAAAACCCTCACAAACCCTACAAAAACACAGGAAAGCTTCCCAAGCAGAGATTCCCACTGCATGTGGGTTGGCTGTGTGTTTGTGGGTGCTGCAATACATATTTCTCTCTGTTTATTGTCATACAGTTTGCCTTGTGAAAGACCAGCAAGCTGCATACTGAGCCTCTGTTATTTAACAGAATTTCCCATATCATTTTTATTAGTATCATCATGTGCCTGTGAACAGGGAGGTGACACATCAGAGAATGTGAAGTAAAAGTAACTGCAGTGAAATCAGATAATTGACAGTAAGGTGGGAGTGCAGGGAAGACAGCTTGCTTGGCTGCCAGCTTGACAAAGCATGTTAGTTCACTGGAGTTTTCTTTTGTTTTATTTGATTTTGATTCTCTATTTGAGCTGTGTTTCCACCTGAAGTGTTCATTATTTATGCAAGGCAGCACTGTTATTCCTTCAGGGTAGATTCTTATAGCTGCTTGTACCAGTAGAAGGACTGGGCCTGACAGAATTGATGCAGAAACACAGATATCAGACTGGATTTGTCTGGTGCTGTAGGTTCTCCATACTCTTTTGGGCATTGTCACACCCAGCTTACTGCAAAGAGCACTGCTTCTCCAGTGCACTATTGTAAGGTGTTTTCTCTAAGCTGCTTCTCAGGTGCTGAAGTGAAATCCAGTTTGCTAATTTATCTGTACCAGTAAGCCTTTGGAAAGAATGGGGAGAATACTTTGTTTTGCTTTTGTTTTGCCCTGTGCCAGACGGGGCTGATAGACTGTGACCATACTGAACAAACCCTGCAGAAGGCAGAGAACCCCTGCAGAAGTGGGGAGGAAAAAGAAGTGGGGAGGAAAAACACAACTGGTGTTGTGTTTGCAGTGCTAAGAGTGTTGAGCAAACATGATTGCAGAGATTTAGCAGTATGCAGGTAGTAATATAAAGGGTTGGGGGTTTTTCCCCCAGGTATTAAGTACTGCATAACTAAAACTTCGTTAAATTGTTGAACCAATTTATACATCCCTCTCAAAAGCAGGGGTCAAGCTTTCTTGGCACAAGCAAACATTCAACACTTCTTTTTATTTAATCCAAACAATCTTTCCTGCTGTCAGCCAAATTGCCCATATCATATCATGTTCTGTGCTGCCAACACATTCTCCCTTCTCCATAGTACATATGATCTCATATTGTGCATAATAACTCCAGATTTTTTCTGAAATATCCAACCAGCTGAAGGAAAAACAATTTTCTTTTTGCTATATTGATGCTTTCTATACATTTTCTATATTAACTGATTCTATACTCTGAGGCTAAAATCTGCCAGTAGAAAACAAGTAGAGAATGTAAGATAGGAGTCATGAGCAGCTTATGGTAACTGCTAGGACCAGGTGACCACCAGAGCACAATATCCACCCTTGCTGCACCCAGGCTAAATTATGGGTATTTTTAATGGGTTGGTAGCTAATTTTAGCAGCCCAATTCTTCAACTGAGCTTTTTCATGTGGTTCTTTCAGGCAAGTTTTGCAGCTTACTTAAGTTGGTGACAGAGTAAATTAGTGTTAATCAGAATCAAGCCATTTTAAATACTCTGAGAGGTCTCCATGTGGCAAGAAGGGCAGAGCACTCAGTCCTGAAGGTGTGACAGCTCCCACAAAAGCAATGAGCATTTCCTCTAGCAATATCCTTTCGCTGGCTTTGCAGTTTAAAAGCAGCTTTGTAACTTGTCTTCTGTGGCTCAATCAGGTGGGGACTTGCCTTGTGAAGTAAATATCTGAACGAAGTCTTGCTGTATACTTCTGCCACAGGCCACAGTCAAAAACAGAACTCCAAATTTCACAACTTTGTCTTAAATTTTCTGTGTCTCTAGGCCAAGGTGCTTGTTGTTCCACCTAACTTAACTTTTTAAAAACTTTTATCCTAAGAAAAATCAACTAATGTAGCCCATTAAGTCACAGTGTATCTTCCTCCTTGCCCCACTCCTTTCTCCTTTTCCCTGTGCCTGCATCACTTTGGAGCCTGTTGGCCAGATTCAGTCACTCAAAATCAAGACAAAATCCTCAAGGTTTTTTCCTCAGGGTGGAGGAAGGACCTGGCACGGTTCAGGCTTTGTTAGTGGCTCTGCTTACAGGTAGCTTCTTTGGTCAGCAGAAGCCATACAGAGAGAAGGACAGGACTAGATGGCCAGCACAGTTAGGAAGAAGATGCCTGCCTTTTTTCTAAGCCCTAACTTGGAAGCTGGTCTTGCAGACAAGACAATGTGGGCTGCCCCAGTACTATATATACCATGGTGAATCATGGATCCTTTCTGGGGATTTGGTTTAGCCTCGTTTATTTACAAGGATCTCTGCCAGCAACACACCACAAACTTGGCATGCAGCTCCTCCTCATTACCTTGGCCTGCTTTCTGAAGCCAGCCTTGACAATTGGGGAAGTCAGAAGGAGAAATCAAAGAGGAGCTTCATCTGGAATAGGAGAGCTTAGAAGACCTACAGAGCAAGATATATTGGCCCAGCTTTGTGTTTTGTTACAGGGCAATACCATCCCACCAACTCCAACGCTGTTTGGAGGTATTTGATGCCTTCAGAGGGCTCTCAGCTTCAGCTGAAGGGCAGGAGGAGGCATTTGCATGTGCTTTAACAGTAGCTAGCTAAATAGGTAAAAGCTCCTAAGGCATTTAAGCTTTGCTCACCATTGCCAAGTTTCCACATGTTTAGAACATTGAGTGCTCCTGTTAACAAGATCTCAGCCCACGCCCTCCTCCTGTGTAGGTGGCCATTGAGGTTCCACTTAGAGCCCTGCACATGCCTGTGTGTAACCAAGGCAGTGACTGACCTAATGACTCTGTGGACTGGACTCTAGTGATCAAGCCTTGTTACATGGCTGACAAGGCTGGAAAATGCTTGAGTGTCTCAGAGCTTCCTGGATAAACTGCTGGGATGTGAAATATTTCCCACTCCTGGAGCAGAGGAGTCCCCTAAAGGCAGCTGAATAAAAGAAGTAGCACAGCCTGGAGATGAAAGGACGAGGCTTCTCATTTTGGGTTAAATAAGTAGGTGCAGAGCTCTGAGGCTGGTGACTGTTCTGAATTGTTTCACAGGGGACTGAAACCCGTGCTGGGCAGGGCCTGGGGTACCTGGCTCATACGAAGGCTTGGTGAGGGGTGCAGGGGGAGGTCATCTGCTGGTCAGAGTGGTGGCTGGTGCCTGCTGAAAAAATACATCCAAGCATGACAGCTGAGTTGGATGGAGGTACCTCCATCCTCCAAGCATGACAGCTTGGAGGATGGAGGTACCTCACAGCAGTCACAGTGAGGTACCTCCATCCTCCAAGCAAAGATCATTGTCTGACAGGACTCCACGTTTTTCCTGCCTGAGTAGGCTGTTTGTGAGGATGTGTAATCCCTGGACTTCCCCTTAAACAAGACGATGAGAAGAATGAAGAATCTGTCATGATCATCAAACTGAGATGAATTTATGTGCCTGGCAATAAGACTCTGTGTTGGGAAATGGAATGGATCTGCTTAGGGATATATTTAAGGAGGGAGACTGTAGTGAACTCGCATGCAAGTGAATTTAAATTTTATTTAGTGTATTTAAATATATTTGTCTAATCTCTCTGGCAACAGTATAATTTGCTCTATAAGTGCATTTTACCTGTTAGCTTGGTTTTGTGTGGTTTTACATGTGTGCTATCCATTTTTATGCCTTAGATATGAGCCTGTTTCTTTTTTTTTCTTTTTTCCTTTAATGCACATTTAAAGCTTCACACAGAGTTGTTTCTGAACATTGTCTTTCTTATATCTCCAAACATAAAAATCCAGAGCAGTAAAATAAACAGCTCTTTTCACTCCCCTGTCCAAACTAATTGAGGGAGAGCTTTTCTAGTGTTAAAAAATTTTAAGAAGTGGTAGCAGTGGTCAGGTCTCCTCTTGCTGCCCTATAGCTGCACAGCTCTTTGTCTCAAAAAAACTCATATCCATAAAATATAGTTACAGTGGCCCAAAATATTAAGGATGGATGTTGATGATTCAGTAAATCTGGATTTAAGATAGCTTTTGTGGGATCACAAGCACCCTGCAACCATGTGAGCTTGATAGGTTTATTCAGGACAATTTTATTCTGACAAATCTCTTTTGCATGCACTAGAGTATATGAACTCTATTTTATTTTTTTAATACTCTACCTCCTCCTCAGAAGATGGTTTTGATCCATTCTCATCTGTCTACCACTGTAACTCCACCTATCTACCACCTAGGTATTGCTGTCCTGCCTTGGACAATATTGCTCAAGCCTGTCCTGCACCAAACTTGGCTGGTTGTTGCAAGAGAACCATGAGTGGTTTTGCATATTTGACTGTGATGTTGATGCTCTTTTAATTTTTTTTTAAACTTAGTCCTAAGACTAAGACTTTGCTGGCTGTATGAAGCAAGGTCTAAAGCTTCACTTGACTGGTTTTTAGCATGGCTGGTGACAACTATCAACATCTGAGCCAGAAAACCTTCTTTAATCTGTAATGAAAGGATGGCCAGAGGGTTTTAAAATGGAAGGATCTTCAGTTTTAAAATGGAAGGGTCTTGAATGTTTTGTGCTTCAGCTAGAATTCATGAAGAAGTTGGTGGGAAAGGAAGGAAATTAAGTAGGCAGAGTGCTTCATGTAATACCCAAAATTGCAGAGTGTCTGCTAGTCGATGCATGAGGTGGTTCCTGTTCCTCCAAAATCCCAATTTTGGAGCTTAAAGTAGACAAGGTATTTAGTATACAGAAAGTCAGGGATTTGACTATAGATTTCATATTCTTGCCTTTAGACAGCAAGGCTGAAACTTTACCTTAAAGTCAGAATTTCATTATTTAAGATGCTTTTCGAGAGGAAGTAGGTGGTCATGGGCTGGTAGTAATTCAAATGTGTTGACTTGTAATTAAATATGGCTGTCACATTTATTTTGCACTATTCCTGGAGAGCTGGGTGGGTGCATGCTGGATGTGTGCATGTGCTCACTGGAATAGTTGCAGGGCTCAGCTTACACTTGCTCAGATCCCTGATTAATGGTTGTTTTCCCTTGTGGTCTTTGCCAAGATGAGCTTGGATGGAAAATGGAATTAAAAAGCACTTCATTTAAAGACTAATTATTAGTGAAACAAAAGCTTGTTCAAATGATCTTGTCTTTGAGCAAAATAGAAGTTTACCAAACTATGGTTTTGCTCTTTCAAGTTAATATGTCATTAAACAAAGGAAGCATTGTGGGTTTTTGTTTCTGGTCATCACATCCTTCAGAGTCGAGATACAGTAGATAATATAATGGACACCGGAGGGAAGAGAAGCATAAGCTTTCCACATCCTGAAACTTCCCAATTCCCATAGCTTGCTTTCAGTGGAAAGTTCAAAGCCCATAGAAGTATGTTAATTTAAACAAACTTATATTTTTAAACTGTGTTTTGGCCATTTGGGGGAAGTTTAGCTGCCAGGAGCTGAGTTAGACCTTCTGCAAACTCTTGTTTCAGAGCATTGGTCTATGGCTTTTGCAAGCTCAGTGTCTGCCTTGCTTGAAATCTTTGAGAAGTAAACCATTGTTTCCTTGAACAGTGGTTTGAATTAATATAGTTCTAATTTTTTTAGAATTAATTTAATTTATGGTTAGGGTACTGTTTTTCAAATATAGAATTAAAAAACAATTTTATTTAGAGATTCAAATAGAGCTGATATAATTCCAGCTTTAAAAGTGCAGAAAAGTGTGGTTTGTATTTAAAGGGTTCCCACTCACTTCCTAAACCCCCACCCACCCCAGCAACTCTTGCCTTTGCTTGTTAAGCTTTTCTGAAAATAAGAATCAGCCAGCTGTCATACCTGAACTATCTCCAGATTAAAAGCCAGGCACTTGAAGGAGTTTTCTAGAATGGAAGACTGGTCCTACACATTGCAGTGCAGCATTGGAGATAAAAAGTAAGTGGCAGGGGGGTATGTCTGAAAATAAGGTGAGGCTTTCTTGGGCTGCCTGGTATCTCTGCAGTGCACTTAACTTGTCAGCAGGTTCAAACTGAAGGCTGTCATCAGCTGCTGCTTGTGTAAGAAGGAGCATCACTCACCCCATCTCGGGAATGCCCTGGTCACCTCAGGGTGTGCGAGAGCAACAACAAAAATGTCTTTCAGTGGATTTGACTTTCTAAATTTACCTTTGTACTTTATCTGACTCCTGTGCTGTGCGGTAGTTCTTGCATCAGGCAAGGCTATTTGAGTGGTGTTTGCAGGGAGATTGGCAAAAATCCTCTGTCAGGAGTTTGGGAATGAGAAAGGTCAGTGTTTATCTGGGTGGGTGGGTGTGTGCCCAGTGGGGAAAGGAGAAGCAGTGGTTTAAGAAGAAATTATAAGGATATTTTATTTTATGTGTTGAATTTCTCCAGGGGAAAAAACCCATGTGGTCTCAGTCTTAAGTGTTGTTCCCATTCTTTAACTGTTGGTGTTAATTTTTTTGTTTTAAATTTTCTTTTGAGATGTCTGAATGAAATTGCCAAGTCAAAGGTCACCAGCATACTTCAGAGCATTTTAAGATTTCAGTAAGCTTTAGACATGATTTAAAAGCATCTGTATCAAAGCCTGCCTTGAAGGTGCAGTAGAATAGAAAGTGTTCTCAGATGGTGGAAACAACTTAGCCATAATTATAAAAATTGGTACCAGAAGCAAGGAATGTCGGGGGTGTATGGGATTTGGCTATGGGAAGGGGTTGGGTGCCAGGCTGCTTGGGATGCAATTCTTTTGGAAGAGAGAACCAGGATCTCTGAAAAATGGTGCTTCCCTTTGGGCACTCCATATCTCTACTCAGTGCACAGACCTGATATGCTGCCTGGTTTTTGGAAATAAGCAGGATTGCATCAACGAAATAGGCAAATTTTGTTTGCTAGTATCTGCAAGGAAGAGAAATGTCTTAATTCCTTCATATCACCACTTGTGCTCCTTGATTTGCCATGCAGAATACATCCTCCATCTTTGTCCTGAAAAAGAAATTGCTGTTCTCCAAATTCTCACTTCTTCAGTCTCTTGCACTTGTGTGCTTGTGATATGTAAGGGAGGAAGATCTTATTCTTTGAAAGAGCTCTCCCAGGGGAGACTCTGGCCTCTCTCAAAGAGGTATCTGATGGTGCCTGCTGAAGCATTTGCAATGCGTGCAATGGCAAGGCTAGATTTGGGAAAAAACACCATCAAGCATCTACCACAGAAGCAAATAGGAAGAGAGGGCAGGTCAGGCTGCTTGTTTTGGGGAATTATTTGTTAAGACTCAGATCTATGCCTTTGGATTAGGAGCAGATTTGGCCCACGACACTAAGTCTGTAACACCACAGATTGGTATGCCTTTGTTTTCTAATATAAGATACAGAAATCTGCAGTGTTGCCAGCATTGTAAATGTACTACGAAGATATTTCTCTCTTGCCTCTCTTTGTTGTTTAGTTCCAAAGATGTAAGCCCCTCAGTGTTCCAGGCTGTTTTGCTCGCTCCAAGAGACATTGACATTTGGAGCTCATACTGTGCTTTGTAGTGAGCTTCTCATGGGGAATGCAGTCACAGAGAACTTAATTTTTTCAGCCATGGCTTTGCTTTTTTCTAATCCTATATAAAGTGCATTAGATCTTGGGCTTTGAATCTTCACACCCTTCAGTGTGTAACTTATAGGGATCACTTGGTTCAAGGAGTAGAATGTGTGGGAAATGCAATGGGCAATATTAGACTTTTGTGATTTCTTTTATGAAGTGCTTTATCTAAAAATCTGTAACACTTGCAGACATCACTAGTTATCTTAAAGCATTATGGAAATGAGACCTTACCCACCCCATCTCATCTACACTTGCACATGTATTTGGGAATTCAGTGCTTTGGTTGCTCACCTGACAAGGAATGTGATAAGGATCATATCTCATGAACATAAGTTACTCCTCTGCTCTGCCTGTGGTGCTTTGATGACAATCATTCCCCAGGACTGCACAAGCAGCAGTCTTTCTGACATAACAGCTTGCTGTTGAGACAGTAGTGACACGTGGTGTGGCAGGGTTAGCCCCAAATTTGGGCTTTTGTTTTCCTCTTTATGTTTAGGGAAGGTGCCTCAGATTGCTGCCATGCCTGCTCCCCATGTTTTGTCTCCTGCCCCCACTCTTGCAATGTGCTCTGTTCCCCACGTGGCCTCCACCATCATCCTGGTGTCAAAGCAGCCCCAGGATCTGGGGCAGGGATGAGAGCCCTGAGTGTGGGTTGGCATTTGTGAAAATACCCAAAACCTCCTGCGCTAGAGGGATGCTGCTCGTTCCACCACAGCCATGCATGGCTTCTTCCAGGCAACCTGTGGCCAGATCTGGTGTGCACAAGGTGTTCTCAGATATATTTGCATTTGCAGAAAGGTCTGCCACCCCCTTGCTGGAGACTGCCTACTGCTGCTCTTACATATCACTGCTTAAAGCTTGCAGTAGTTTTGTGTTGGTTTTTATTAAGAAAAGACAGCAGTAAAACCAACCTAACAAAAACCCTCTTTAATGCCAAAACAATTTTCTGTTGTCACTGAAAAAAAAAAAAAAAAAAAAAAAAAAAAAAAAAAATTGAAAGAGGGGAGAAGTTCACTTAAGTGGAAGAACTGCAGTCCATTTTCCAGAAAAGGGGGGAATCAAATAGTCTGAGTGTCCCAGCAGCAAACAGCACCCCAGAGAATTTTGCAGCTAGCTGTTTTCAAAAATGTTTTTAATTAATATGATATCTTAGTTCTGTTGAATTCAGAATGAAATCATGTCTCAAATATTGCCTCTTGCTCTCAACTTTTAGCCATCTGAGCTTTACAAAATTTGCTTCAGTTATTGTGGGGGCCAACTTGTGAATCTTTAGGAGACTGGATATTTTGAATTACCTGGTTTTTGGAGAGCTGCATTCTGATGTTCACTGGTACTGAACATCAGAGCCTGTGTAGTTTCCCTTTCTTCTGAAGCATTATAAATTGTTTCCAAAATCCACAGGCTGGTTGTAGTTGCCCTACTTGAGTCAGAAAAGTCAGGACATGAAGATGAAATACTCTTCCCTCAGCCCAGCACCTTTCGGGCAAGATGTGAAAGAGAAACCCAGACTACTTCATAGTGACGGTGTGTTACAAACCACATTCATACCTAGGTAAATTCACTGTCTCATTTCAGATAATGGGGTTTTTTATTTTTGTTTTTGTTTGTTTGTTTTTTTGGTTTGGGGTTTTTTTGTTTGGTTTTGGATTTTTGTTGTTGTTGTTGTTGTTGTTGTTGTTTTTAATTTGCTGCAATTCTGAGCTGGAAAGGAAGTATTGCAGTGGATTTGTACAAAGCTGCTCTACCCTGTCCTAGGAGCTGGCAGCCCCTAAACAAAAAGACTGATGCATATTTTGAGAGTCAGTAGTTTTTGTGGCAGGCTCCTTTGGTGATACAAGGTAGGTAGTGGAAATGTGGATAAGTATTAAGTGACTGCATATGCTGCAGCACATAGTCATTAGGTGGTTTATGTGTGAAACCATGGAAGGAAGGGGTTGGAACAGACACTTTCTCCTGTTTGATCTGAAATACCTGGTGGTGAGAGCCATAAACAAGAGAAACGTGTTCTTAAGGTGGTTGGATATGCGCTGTACTCTTGTTTTAATTGAGCCTTGTCTGTTGCACTTGGTGATGCTTGCAGTGGTGCAAATATCTGTTTGGCTCCTTTAACATCCAACATGTTTTGTTGAAGCAGAAATAGTGTGGTCAGTCACTAAGTGGAAGCATAAGTGAAGCACTGGGTCCAGGTCCTTGTTTCACAGGCTCCAGGAGTGGTTTTGATGTAAGACTCCTTCTGGGCATGCATTCATTGGCTGAAAATGCTTGCAGATGCTGTGATCATATGGGTCTTTCAATATCAAAAATTATGCCCAAAGTTATTTTTATGGAGCTCATCCTGCTGTTGGCCAGTTAGGTGTCTTGTTGCCTCATGTTTTGTTTTTGTCATGAAAAAAAAATTTTTAATCCAGAAATCTTTATAATTACAAATTCCTGTCTGTCTCTGAAATAAATTGTGCCTTCTTTGAATGCTTTTAGGAGGTTAATGAATAATTGGCTACTGAGTAAAAGGGAAGATCCTTTTAACGGGCAATTGAATCTGGTGTGATGTATGAAAATTAATGGTTAGGCTTAGAGCTTTACATGTGATATAAATATTTTTAATATTTAGACATGAAGATGTCCTTATTAGCAAAAATTTCAAACATTGTTATTTATTTTGCATGCCTCTCAATGAATTCAGTTTCCCAAAAAATGAAACAGAGTTTGTGCATTAGGACCTGTACCTGAATGCAAGGACCCTTGTTATGTTATTTGTGATTAGGTGAGGGAGAGCAAGTCTGGGTATGGGGTTTTTTTCCTTCCTCCTTAATATTTTTTCCCTCTGTTATGAATGTGCAGGCATTTGTTCAAATTGAAAAGTCAGATCTTAGTCTTTGTACCTTCTAGGAAGAGTGTGCAGTGATTTTTAAAATAGAAAATATTTTACATCTGTTGCTTTTATAGTTGGATTTATATGTTAGCTACTGATAAGCCAGTAATAAATCAGTGCAAGCCCTGCACGCCTACACTTTTCCTTCTTTGAACACAGCTTGGATATTTTTTGCTCCCTGCTCTCCTCTGTGTGGTGAACTGCAAAGGGAGTTTTCCTGTGTTGCAGAAGGATTTGGAAATGAAGTTGCTGCCACACTTCAGATCTTAATCTTCCTTACTGTTTGCAGAGGATTCTTTGCCAGTCAGCTGGGTCAATACTAAAACCCAGCTATGCTGCCTAAAACCTATCAGTGCATCCAATTTCTCATATCTGGAGGTCTGAAATTGGCTCTCAGTTGAGTTCCCTTAAAGGGAGGAAGGCCACAAGTGACAAGGCTCAGCCATCTCCAGCCTGCCAGTGACCTGTGCTGCCAGCCTGGGGCAAGGCTGATGGTTTGCTTTGTTCCATTTCTGTTTACCAGTGTTTGTCTTCTCCTTTCAGGGGCTTGCATACACCACTTTCTGCCAGCCATGAGTGCATCTATTTATGTGGTTAGGTTGTCCCTGTGTGGTGGTGGTATTGTTGTTATTATATTGATGTGTTGTTCTCAATTCTACACCCCCTAAAACTTTAGAATTTTCTTTCTGCTTTGATTTTTGTTTCTGTGATTATGCAGAAACTTTGCTGGTGATACCAGACCAGCAATGGAGATGGCAGCCTGACAATAGCTAGCTCAGAAATTCTGTCTTTTAAACTCCTCAGCCCTTCTGTATCCATTTGTTTCCATTTCAAAGGTGCTCTGCCTTTTAGTTGACTTTATTTTAATCAAATGCATGTGAGGACAAGGCTGTGTTGTGGATGTGTTATTTATAGCCCTACAGCAGTCAGGTGCAAAGTGATCTGAGCAACAGCTCCTGGTCAGGTTAAAAGAAAAACCACCTCCAGGTGAAGGTCATACAAATGATTTAACTCTAAGTAGACAGAGGTGCAGGGATATGATGTCTGGATTTTTTGGGGTGAGGGAAACTCATTACTGGTAGTGAAACTGTTGGAGGCTGGTTGTGTGTTGTTGGAATACCCATCCTCTGTATTTACTGGCAATTTACCCTCTGGCAGTGAATGCTGGAAAATACAAGCAGGGAGGTGAGGCTGGAAAATACAAGCAGGGAGTGAGCTTTACTGTTTGAGGGCACATCCTGGTGCCCTGGGAGCTGGGAGTCTCTTGCTGCAGAATGAAACAGAGGGCAACAGCTAATTAGCTGCCTTGCCTTTTTTTTCCTTCATGAAAAGGTAATTTTTTATTTCATCACCAGTGCAGTGGTTCTGCACAATGGATGCCGGAGGCAGAGCAAGCAAAATAACAGGACCCTTCCCTGCTTGCTGCTCCGGGATAAGGTGGTGCCTGTGCCCTCTCCTGGCACCGTGCTGAGATTGGACGCAAAGCTGGGCAGCTTCTGTGTGCCTTGGGCTGCTCCCACATTGCTGATTTCTGATGCAGATATCTGGTACCTCACTCTTCTGGAGCAAGTCAGGGTGTTATGTCACCCAGCCTATGTGAATGCCTGACATTTCCTTTCCTTTGGACAAGAGCTGGAAAGGAAGTTGGTTTATTTAGAAAAAGGAGGTTTTTGTTTACTTCTGTCTATTCATACTCTTGGTAGAAAATATATTCCTGCTTCCACGTGAAGCATCTGGCTAAATTATAAATGTGAGGAAGTGGCTGATGAAATGGCTTAACTGAATTGTTATTTATTTGTTAATTTTGTAGCTCTGATTTCTAAATTCTGTAATTTATTGTGGCATAGCCATATATAGCCTCATATTGCTAGTAAAATAAGCAAACACTGATAATAACAAAAGGCCCCAGTCTTAAAAACCTGAGCTTAAATCTGGTGTTCTGCATTGAGGCAGGTAATGCTGAAGGAAGTTGCTTCCCCATGCAAAGCCCTCAGGAGCTACCTGGAGCAGGCCAAGTGCTCAGTGGTTCCTGAATTTCAGGTTTTCCAGTTCCTCTGGCTGTGTCCCTGTTTTTAGATGAGAAAACAGTGATTAAACCTTCCCTGTGTCTGGGAATGTCATGCAAGTGTGCAGGGATGTCTGAAGGGACCTGCTTACTGTCCAGTGCTGGACAGCCTCGTGCAGCAGCTTTTCTCTAGGGGTCTGGAGAAATTCTAATTTTGATTAGAAACATCACTCAGCAAGATGGGAGAGCAGTTTTTTGTCTTCTCTGCTTCTGTGAACATTAATTTTATTTTTTCACATTACGTGTTCACAGACTTTGTTTCAGCAAAAACAGATCTTTAAGATTTAGTTATGCTTAGTTCCCATGTAACCCAGAATACATTTTGGTTATAGTTCTTTGGCTGCTAACTTGGTAAAATCTGGATATGAGCTACAAGGTGGTTTTCCTAATTGGACTGTGCTACTTGTTAGATAGGTTTGTAGCCTGAAATCAGTTCCTCCACGTTCCCACAAGTGTTTGAGGAAGTAGTTTGTAGGTTTGTGGTGTGAATGGTCTGGCAAAGGGCTCTGCCCTTCTTTCCTGGGGATGCCCTTGAGCCATGTGCATGGTGCTGCTCTGGAGTCGTGGAGAGTGTTTCCTGTTCTGTTGGATGTGTGGTTACCTGATCTGGGAAATATTCAAGCCCCTAAGACATTCCTGTGCTGTTTGTGCCAGGAGGAACACATGCCCACAGTGTGCTCAGATTTGCTGTGTGCCTGCAGGTGCAGGGAGCTGCCCTAGGAGGTGGTGGTGTCTGAGCCCTGCATGGGGGTGCTGAGGACCCATTGTCAGACCAGGAAAGGCAGGATCAGCCACAAAGGCTTTTTTCCTCCCATCTCTCAGCATTTTTTTTCATGGATAGAAATTCTCATGTACTTTCCCAATTTCCTTTATGTGGTTGAATAAGGTTAGGAAGCAAACCAGTGTTTGAGTTGAAAATTGTATCTCACCTCCTGTACTTTTCCAGTTCAGCCCTTTTGTATTCCCTTGCTAGCTTTGCAAGAAGAAACAAAGGAAAATTTGGAAACAGTAACTGAATTATATCTGTTGTGTCAAGAAAGGGAATGATTTATTCAAAGCTGAGTGTGGGAAGGAAATCTGATATGATGAGCCAGGGGCACTCCTGTTAGTTATCTCTCTCCTCTCCCATGACCATAAGCTTCTTTTTCTCATTCTCTCTCACTCTCCCACCTTCTATACATTCACCCTTGCTACAAAAGGGTGGCAAACATAGGAGGTTTTTTGAAGTACCTGAAACTGTTCCCTTAGCAGGGATGATCTAACACCACACATGATGCAACCCTTTCATAGGAAACAGCACATAAGATTCAAGTTGCCATTTATGTACTATAAGCAATCAAAGTATTGATGCACAAATAAAAATACAAATAATATTGAAACTGCTTGCAGTGTGCATTTGTTTTCAAAGTCAGTAGCAGAACTTACTGCAGTAACCTCCCAAAGATCCTCTGACCTTAAGAGTACAGCTTGGCTGTCCCTAGGCAGGGTGAAGTCTACACCAGGCTCTGCTGGGTGGTCTCCTTGACCGCATTATCTCCATGCACCGCTCTTGTCTTTGGCTTTGTACCACCACAGGTACAGCAAAGCACCATTTGAAACAGCAAATCACACAGAGAAATAGCTAGGTGCTGCTTACAGAAGGATAAGAGCCATCCATTTATCGAGGTGTGGGTACGGGCCAATATCTTCACAATTTAACCATAGCTGTGATGTGTACAAAGTCTACTGCTGCTGTAATCGAAACAAGTGAAATCTACTTTCATGAATTGCAGCTGGATTCTTTCCAAGGAGCTGGGTTTCCTTTTAATGTTGGACTATTAATTAGCTCAGCAATTTATTCTAGTTTTATTTGGAACAACTCAGCAAGTGTTGCCATATTTGAACTCTTCTGTAAGTGGCAGGAGTTTTCTTGAAAGAGGCCTTTCACCGCAGAAAAGCCAACGTACCCGTGGGAGGATGGCTCCTACTCAGGAAGATCCATCTATTCCCGGCCTACTTGCCAGCTTCCATGGAAGGAAGTTGTGAAGAAACATTGTCTTTCTCTTGTCCAAAGTTATTGCAAAGCAATAGAAGGCTTTCCATCCATTCAGCAAAAACATTTATTTCTTACCCCAGTTTTAATGAGATATTACTATTTAAAACTGATGCAGGTGCATATTCATCCTGGCTGTGAGAAACTCTTGAATAAACTCATGCATTTTTCAGGGTTGATTCTGGATAAACTTTGAATCCCAGAGGATGTTTCTGGGTGGTCTGGTTTGCAATTTACATGCAAATATGAGATGCTGGAGGCATTGTAATGCCAATTCCCTTTTTATTGTTCTTCACTGTCTAATCTGGTTTTACCAAATCAAGGAATTCTGGAAATTAACAGGAAAAAAGCTGTTACAAAAGATTTTGTCCTGTATTTTTAAAGATATCATGGAAGAAATTTAAGGGATACTTAAGCTTTGGCAATGCTAAGGTCATTTTATGTTGTATGTGACAACAGCACAGTGAGGGATGTTCCACTGTGCTCACCTCTGTGTGTGTGCACCTGCAGGTGCTAACCTGTTGAGTTATCCTTGGCTTGAAGAGATATGCTTGGAGAGGGCTGGAAGGGGAATGCTCTTTCCCTGAGAAGCTTGGGCACAATCTCAGATCCCATTGGATCTCACTCTGCACTGCAGAACTGCCCACAAACCAGCCACAATCAGACTCCTCCATACACAGCACTCCATGTGCACAGTGGTGGAAAGTGTTCTCTACAGCACAGAGATCATGCATTTAACATAAGGAATAAAAGCCTGTAACCAGATACTGAAAACTTGATTTTGAATGAAAAATAGAATTGTTGTTGCTTCAGGAAGTGGGTTTTTTCCCAAGGTTGTATGTCATATCTTTTTCACTTTAAAGTCAATTGACCAAAAGGAAATCTTCACTGGTCTTTCCTCTTTTTTTCCTAGAATATATTTTTACTTTCCTTATGGTAATGTTGCTTGGAAGATAAAAGCTCATTGGGAAATGGAAGAGAAAAAACAATATCTGTACTGCTTCCAACTGTGCACCATCAACTATTGTATCAGGAGAAGTTTTCTCACCATCTCTGCATTACCACAGCCTCATTTTTCTTTTTGTATCCTCATGGGCTTAAAATTAGAGATCTGACCAGGGGCTGTCCTGCCTGTTCTTATTCAGGCACCGTGGCTGTGTGCAGTGTTGGCATGGTTCTCTTTTGTTGGGTGGGTGTCCCAGTTCTGTCTGCCTGCCTTTGCCTTCCCCAGACCTGTGTCAGGGTTAATGCTGAGCCCTGGAGACAGAGAGTTTTTAATGCAAAAGTCACCCCTCAGTCTGAGTGGCACCTCCTTCTCCAGTGGATGCATGTGTTGCTTAGAGCACCCAAAACACAGCAGCTCATTGGCTCTGCATCTCTGCAGTTCCCCTTTCACACTGTTCATTAAATATCTATCCAGAGTGCCTGGCATAAATCTTTAAAAACGAGGCTGCCCTGGGGCCAAGTGTGTGACAGCCCTTCACAAAGAGGCTGGCTAATTGCTTTTGATTAAATTGCCTGCACTTCTGCTGGCCCTCGGTGCTGCTTTCAGCCAGCACTGCCTGTTCCCGGCTCTCCCCGACGTGGTGATGCCACCTGAGCAAGTCACCTCCCCTGAGATGGGATGGGCTATTCAGGACATCATCCTAATTTCCACTGATTGCTTCTGACACCACAGGGGGGTCAGAGGAGGAAAAGGAGCTAGGGGCTTTTGCTTTTACAGTTATATTTGTGTGTGTATACACACATACCCATAAATATGTGTGTAAGTTTATGTAACTGCACAGGTGTATGGACTTAAAATTGTATTTATGAGAGTTCAATAAACAGCACCCAATGTTTGCTTATGTAATCCCATTCAGGGCTTGTTATGAAGTTGACACCAGTGAAAGGAGCAAGGTGCTTTCTGGGGGTTGAGCCTCTGGATGTGAGGAGCTTCAGACAAGCCGTCTCCCTTTGAACTCAGGGAGCAGAGGCAGGCCAGGCAAAGCTTTATTATGACCTAAAAAGCACCAAGCACTTTTCTTGGTCCTCCATTTAGTTTTCCTCCATGCTTGTCTCTTCTGTTTGATAAGCTAGTCTGCCACCAACTCAAGTCTCCCATGTCAAATTCTTGTTAGCAATATGCAGTTCTGCTGACAATGTGCTCGAATCCAGGACTCAGTGCATTTATTCACTCATCCAACGGCATGATGGTAATGGTGAAAAAATCCTCCTTGGAGGAGCACCTCATGTGGGACCTGTGCTTGCAGAGAGCAGGACTGCCCTCCCGTCTCAGTGAGCTGGGAAACATTTAATAGAGCTGAAACAAGGTGTTATGTTGTTATTTCTTTGTTCCTGCTTCTTTGAGGACCATCATCCATCTAGAGGTTGCAAACTGAGCTTTTGAAACAGCTGCTGTTGGAATATTGTTTGCCAGTTGATAAATTAGGAGAAGTGCAGATTTCCAGCTATTGAATCTCTTCTCTGTTCTTATTTTAAGTGGCTACAATATTGTTAAGAATTCGCTAACAAATACAGATGCAGATCCCTTTCAACTAAAGCATCAAAGAAAATGAGCTCCTCTGATACATCTCACATCAGGTTTTGTTTCAGCTCCTCTCATACACACCCCTGTCAAAAAGATGTCAATAATTATTTAGATCCTGCTAAGAGAAAAGGTGCCAGCTGTTGTGAACAGCAGAGGTGTTAGGTTTGTGAAACATTGCTGTGACCAATTGTGCATTTCCTTTAGAGAAAGCCACCTTTTCAGAACAAGAAAGAGTCCCACATGTTTCTGTGCAACCTCAGTTTTTTGCAGAAATAATCAAACGTTTATATAGGTTTGGAGAGTGTCTTAAGGGGGATAGGAAATTTTAGACTGGAGGTGGAGGAGTTTTTTTTTTAGAGATGGGAGTTAACATGCATAAAAATATATGTCATGGTAAAGCTTTTTAATCACTTTTTAATTGCATTTAAATTAAGCCATCTTTATACTGAAATCAGTGTGTTCTGTATCTACCCATTTCTCATGCTTTTTGTCACTGCTGTTTAGGTTTCCAGGGGCATTCTCCTTGTGCTGTTTCAGAATGCTGTTATTCACATCCAGGAACTGTCACCAAAAGTCAGTGTTGGCTGGGAGCTGCAGACATGCTGCTGCTGCTTTCCTCTGGAAGTAGGATAGATGGCAACTGCAGCACCTCAAATGTGATTTAACATTTCTTTGGGTTTATTACTTTGTATATGGCAGGCAGCATGGTGTATTACAGGTTTCTTATGCAGTCAGCCATCTGTTTTGTAAGATGTTGTTTGTCTTGTGCAATGTAAAACTTGGCAAATGCAGATGCCATGGGATGAACGGGGGAATGACACGTGCTTCTTCCCCTGCCACTGATGCTCCCTGGGTGACAGCTTGCATCCAGGGCATGGTTGCAGATTTCTCTGCATCCCACACACTGGTCAGGCAGCTTCTGCTCAGGGTCTGCAGGAACCAGGGTCAGTCTTGCCCTGCCCTGCCCTGCCCTGCCCTGCTGCTTAAACATTGTGCCTGGGAACTCCACAGCTATTGCAACCGAGTTAATGAAGGTTGAGTAAACACCCTGCATTGAATCTAACCTGGCTCTGTGCTTGTGGTCCAAACCCTCACCTGTGGGTAGCTACAGACTGTCTGCAGCTCAGAGGAGAGCTCCTCCTAAAATACCCTGACACAGCTGGGCAGTACCAGGCCTGGAATAGGGATGGTGTGTTACTCATTTGTGCCTTACAGGAGCAAGTCAGGCATGTGGAAAGTAAAGAAGGGGAAGGCTGCACCTTGTTTTTCAGTTGGATTTTGCATGAGAGGTGTAGCTATATTTACTTTCTTCATGCTATGCTTCTCTGTGAGGCTCCACAATGCACCTAAAGGGTATTTTGCCTGGCATCAGTTTTGGACTGTCCTGGTCTTTGTATATCAAATGGTCACCTGAATCAGTTTTGATAAGAAAAAATTGTGTTCTGATTAGGTATTTCCCTATCAAGATAGCTCCATGCAGTAGATCCAGGCAGTCTATTGAGGTCAGAAATTCAGTGTGCTGCTGCACATCTGGTGAGGTGTCGTGCTGGCTGCCTGCCCTGGTGCCAGCCTGACGGCTCCGTCAGCTTAGCTCATGTCAGTGCTCAGGGACTGCCTTGACACATATTAAATGTGTTAATTAAATGGTGGGCTAGCATCTGTTCAAAAGAACTCTCACCAAATTGATGATGTGTAGAAAAGTGCCTTGGAAGGAGCACCTGTGTCAGTTCACAGGTGTATTTTAGAATAACTTCTGTCTTGATGTGCTATTAAGGGAAAATAATACTATTACTTAGCCATTGGAGGTTCAGTCTATTACTGTTCCCTTTTCGTGGCTGTGGATTGGATTTCTCCAGAGAGGAAATTAGATTTTTCCTTCCCTTTCATTCTGTCTCTGTCCTGTGCTTACATCAATTGGTGGTTGTCTGTGCACTGCAGTGTGTGTGATAACCTTTACTTCCACAAGTTCATTTACTCTTCCCTAATAAACTGTGTTTACACGTGATACTTCTTTCCTTCTGGTGACAGCAAAGGCAATCAAGATGATGTGCTCCTTGTCTAAATTCATGCAGGAGTGAGTGTTGGCTTAGCCTGGGCCATTTCAGGCAGGACTGAATCAGAAGTGTGCTAACTGGGAGATGGAGGTGTACATAGCCCGTGGGTAGGGCTTGCAGCTCTTAGAAGTTTGTGTCTAGTAACCAAGGGGAAATTTGTGTATATAAGCAGATATGCTGGATTTTATTTTCCTGTCCCCCTAGCAGCCAGCTGCAAACTTGTCTGGGAGTTATTGATAGTTTTTGCTGCAATTTTATCTGGCCAGCTAGCCAAAAGCTAGCTTTGGGGGGGAGCATGTTATTCTAGGAGAATCCAGTGAGACTATTTGTTTACAGCAGAGGGCAAATCCCACAGAGAGTGTTGGAGGAAGACAAGGTCCCAGAGGTTTGAGAGAGCTTGGTGGGAATTAGGAAACACAGCAGCAGCAGGGACAGGGTCACCTCCCAGCAGTCTTCAAGATCACTGTGACGGAGGTGGCAGAGCTCATCATGCCAAAAGGGTGACCTCAGGGAGCATGGAGGTGGTGGGACGTGCTGGAGGTGCTGAACAGCTTGGGAAACTAAATACTCTTCGAGGTTTTTTTCTTTCCTTTTGTGCTCTGATGAAAAGCAGAGCCCAAATGCAAAATTCTTTCTCAAGGTCACATCCTGTGCTTGACTTTTGGCTGAGCAGAGCAACTGCTGGGGCTGAAACAAACACTGGGAATTTCTGGTGTCCCACATTTTACACCTAAAGCTATGTTGCCAGAGAATCTTTCTCAAATTATGAGTGGTTTTTTTTTCCTGAGTCTCATTTTTTTCCTCCCTTTTGAAGAAGAGGAACATCTCAGAGGAGTGCTAAGATGGAAGGAATTAAGCGTATTGGGTGTGCAGTAATATGGGGGAAACTGACAGAAACTGGGGGACTTTGGTTTTTTTTTTTATATACAATGTGCAACTGTGAGTGTGAATCTAGGATCAGACTGTCACTGTCTCCTTGGGGATTTTTTTCAGTGTGGATGCCATTGGCCAGCAGGTGCTTTGTCTTGGTCCTTTTCTCCAAGGGATACTCCTACATAATTACTGTCTTGGTGCCTTACAGATGGAAACTGTGCAGGGAGAGAACCCTGGAAAGGCACAAAAAGCTGCTGCCTTGTGGTTTCAGATGGAGCTAAAACTTGGGCTGCAGAACAAGAATTGCTTTGTGTTTTGGGTCTGGGGATGGGAGACTGAATGCTAGAGAGTTGTTTAAGCAGTGCAATGTAGCCTCTTTTTCCTCTTGATATGCTATTTGCAAATGACTTAACTTCTTTATTTTTTTTTAAATAGAAGTATTTGCCTTTCATCCTTGAGCAAATATTCTGAGAATAAATGTCAGCCTTCTAAGAAAAAACAAGAGGGTTTCTGAAATCTGAAACAGATTGTTACCAGTGTGCAAGTGCAAGATCAAGTGAGAAAGGACAGGATGTGGATCTTAGTCCCTCCATGGCAGTGACAGCTTGCCTGGTGGGATTTGGAGGAGGTGTGCTGTGCAGGGCCATGCTCTGTGGCTACATGAGCTGATGGTAACACAGTAATGCTGCAGTTCTTCCCGGTGTCCTGTCTTTGTGTTCACTGACTGCCTCTTCCACAGCTGCAGGTGGAGAGGATGGAAGAGAAAAACCAATGGGAAAGGGGAGAGGACAACATTTCAGATGCCAGGCTGTAGCATAGTCACATTTCCCATCTTCTTTTCAGAAGAGGTTGCCTGAAAAACTGCTGTAAAGGATACCAGCCCAGTTTGTCCATCCCAGGGCCAGAGAAGCTGTTAGCAAAGACATTTTGCCCTTTCTGATGTAAAGTCCTTGTACCTTTTGACACCAGTGCCTGCTCCATTTGTGTGGTTAAGCTGTTGTCTGACCTGTGGTTTTACCATGCCTCTCTGCTGATGTCCAGGACAGTGGGGCTGAGCCCCAGGGTGCTGCAGAGCTTCTTCAGTAGCTCCTTCACTCACACCCCAGCAAACCTTGTGCTTGTGGGCATAGCACATCTGGCCCCAGGAAATCCACATTTCCCAGCCAGAGGAGCAGGATGCTGTGCCTGTCTCATGTGTTCAGTGCCTGTGCCTGGGATGGCTGTGAGGCCCAGGTCTGGATCACACCAGCTGCCCTCAGGCTGGGAGCAGTTTTGCCTTAGGGGGTGTCTGGGTCCACCTTGTTTGTCCACTGTTGCTGAGTGCCTATTGACTGCAACAGAGCCTGTCCCACGTGTCCTGGGCATGCCTGATCTCTATGCCCAAGTGCTGCAGGACAGCTCTGCATGCAGGTTTCAACTTGCCCATACAATCACTTGCCTGGCCCTTAAGGATATTAGGTCTCTGAGTCGGATGTGCTGCTCTGAATGAGCTGCACAGAGTAGGAATGCTGGGCAAGGAAGGAAAATCCTTTACATGCATGTCTCCTGGCCCACACAAAGTTTTCCAAGTAAAACAAAGGGATGTATCGGGGAGTTTTTGGTATTGATGATAATTTCCATGATTAGTGTTTAGGATGAGGGTTTGCTCCATGCCCCACAAAGTAATTGAGGTGAAAGCTTTCATTGATTCAGGGAGCTGGAGCTTGCTTGCTGGATTTGCCATGGATGGGTAAAGCTGATCTCAGTCTTGGAGTGATTTGATCTGAGTTGGTGTTTTTGCCATGTGAACTGGGTGGAAATGTCTGCAGCCACCGAGGGCTCGTGCCTGGGTGCATCCATGCCCCAGTGTGAGCATCAGCCGGGTGCATTTCCTGCTGCTGGGGCAAGGCTGCTGCCAAGGGTGGCTTTGCTGCAGAGCTGGGGAAGGGTTGACTGATAGATGCTTGCTAAAAACTGCAGTGCTGAATCTTTTATCATATAAAATTGAAGCCAGATATGTTGGAAAGTCAGTAGGCTGTCCTAATATGTAAAGCATTCCAACAGGGATGTGGTATTTCATATGCTGCTGGTGTTGCTTGAAAGTCACACTCATACAGCTAGAGCAGGGATTATTTTCCTGTCATCTCCAGCTTTTTTAGAGGAAAGGGCAGAAACTGATCATATGCATGTGATAATCCAGAGAAGAAAATAGATGCTAAACAATCTCTGAAGCTATTTCCTTTCTATACAATGAATAACTGCTGCATGCAGAGTTTTCTACTGTGCACCAGTGACTTAATAAAATATACTTTTATTATTTGGTCACTGCTTCCTGACTTTATATAGAAGTTGATATCTCGGTTATTTTTATTTCTACCTGATACTAACCTGAGCAATGCAATTGAAATGCTAAAGCCTTACATATCTAATGCAGACTTCCTGTTTCTATGGCAACAAAACTCGACCTTGTACTTAATGAAGGAATATTGGAGTGTGAGTAACTGTTACTTTAAGGTTTAGAAAAACAAACAGAAGTACTTTATATTTGGAGATTAGAGAAATAAAACGGAAATGACCTCTTTGCATAGAACAACAAAAATTTCCTAGGCTTGGGATAGTTCATTAGTAAGAATGAAACCATATTAATGTCATAAGGAGCTCTGTGTTTTAATCTTTTTTACCAAATTAAAATGTAAAAGCCTTTTATAGCATGTGAGAGTCTTTGAGAGCTTTTTCTCCCCTTTTTGTTTCCAAATCTGCTGTGTTTGTGGTTAGGCTAATGAAAATTTAGGCTGCATGACAACAGATACAGTTTCCTTTTTTATTGGCAAAAATCCATTGGTAGTTTTTGTATTGTCTGAAAAGAAAGGGAACAAAATGTGTGGTGTTTAATCCTACATTTGATCTACAAGCTAGTTCTTGGTCAGTTAGTTTAAATCTGTGTTACAGTGATAAATGCAAACTGCAGGTTAGAGAGCGAATGAAGGAGAAACTGTCATCTCTTCCTATTTTCTTAGAGCTTTTCAGTTAAAATTTTAATAACCATTAAATTCTAATTTAAAGCCACCATAGGAAACACCCCATAGAAAAGCGACGATGCTGACAGACAACATATCACGAATGTTTACGGGCCCCTTTCTGTATCAGCATTCCGATAAGTGCTACACAGCATTTGTGGCAGGTTTATTGAGCTAAAGTATTAGTCTGTGCAAGTGAATGTGGGCAAATGGGAAATATGATATAGAGGCTTCCATTACAATCTTACTGGTGAAAAAATTTCCATGAGCCAGTCCCATTTTTGTGTTTCTTCCATGACTTTTTAAAATGTTGTTGTTAGACTGTGATTCTGACAAATTCATCTTCTGACTGAATAAAGTTAACCAGAATTCAGGGTTTAAGGAAACATTTGATCTAGTGAGCTGAGTTTTATCCTCTCACTTGTCACAAGACAGCTGAGGCAGCCAAAGATACCAGTGATGGTGGTAAAGCGCCCCACAGCAAAGGGAAGGATGGAGGGCAGGATAAGACAGATGGGAGGTTGGCCTGTTTGAACATTGAAGATAAGCTATTGGGAAAAGCAAACCCAGAAACAACACACTCAGCAAAATCCAGCTTGGAATTGGCTGAGTCAGAGCATATTAAGCTGTGGGCAGGTGGCATCCCATTTGAGCTGGGTGCCTGAATCCTGCTGAGAGCTGTGCTCTTCCATCTCCCAGCAAACTGTTTGGAAAGGCAGGTGGTGAGAAGCATGAAAAGCCATGACCCAAGATCTTTGGCTTGTGTTTGACCATACATTCCCTTTTAAAAATAAACACCTTATTGTTAAGTCAAATGCTTCTCTAGGCAGAGACTGGAGGAAATCTGGCAGCGAGGTTGCAGCAGGTATATGGAAGTTGCAATGTTTGCAGCACAGACAGCTGCTAATGGGCTTCTCTAGAGCCTAAATATGGAAGGAAGTGAAACCTATTGGATTCTACATAGCTTTGACCAAAGCTCCTGTCGGACATGACCTCCCTGAAAGTTTCCTAGAGATGCTCTGGGCATGTCTTTGCTGTTGGGGGCTGATTGCCTGTGTACTCTGTGTTTCAGGGATAGAGCTCTGTCCTCCCGGGCACCGGTTCATGATCACCATGGTGGCGAGCTTCATCGAGATGGCGGGGCAGTTCCTCATGCCCGGGCTAGCTGCCCTCTGCAGGGACTGGCAGGTCCTCCAGGCAGTCATCATCTGTCCCTTCCTGCTGATGCTCTTTTACTGGGTGTAAGTATTTCTTCCTCCTGCCAACGAGCTCCTGGTGTTGGACTGGGGAGATGCCCCGCTGTCAGGAAGTGTGTGCGCTTCACAATACATATTCCTTTCCCTTTGTTCTTCCATTCACCTTGTGCAAAGCTTGACTTTGAAATAAGAAATAACAACTTTATAATCTGCTGTAGCATGCACATGTGCTACCCCCTGCAACACGGTGGGCACTTGGGAGACAGCCCCCTATCACTGAGGTAAAGTTGTACTTTGTTACTATTCTGGCTGTCACGTCCCCTTTAAGGACAAAAATAGTTCTTGAGAGGATGCATCCCAGCCTGGCTGTTCTCAGATTGTGACTGCATGGCTATATTTTCCCTTAATACCTATGTTGTGATTCTGGACTGACACTGCTGGTTTCTTTGATCCAAGAAAAGTTACAAATAGCATCTGTCAGGCTTGGAACAAGCACACTGGGGTGTTTTGCATGTGTGAGGTAGTCAGCCCTGAACTAGACTTGATTTTGCCCAAATTAGCACATGCTATGCTGAAGTCTGGGTGGCTGATCTGTGCCAGGCATCAGCTTGGGATTGCTCCTACAACGAATTCTCCACTCCCAGTCGGTCCCACTCCTCTGTACCTGTGGCACTGTGGTGTTGGTACAGCTGTCTGAGAGAAGTAGGATGGCTTTCACCTTGGGAACAGTGCCAGGTCCATCTCCACTATGACTTTATAAACATTCCAAAAAATCTTTCTTTGTTGCTCTGTCTTAATAGTGACACGCAGTGGCGGCATGAGACAACAGAGGCTTATGAGAGTAGTGTTGTACAAAACCATAACAATAGGAACACTCACAAGTCTAAAATATTTCATTATTGTACACTGAGAAAAATGATGGAAAAGGCCACCACCCTGCACAGGACCAAGATGGTTACCCACCATGGCTGCTGCTAGTTGTAATGCCTGGCAAGGTGCAACATTGAAAAACTTGTTGCACAGTGTAACAGTTATGTTTTTGTATTAACTTCTTACAGAGCCCTCCTGTGTTGATGGTGGTAACCCTCAGCGGGGATTTCACTGCTTATTCCCAAGGTAGACATGCCTCAGCATGGGCAAAATGTGCACTCAGGAGAGTTAAAAGTCCCTTGAAAATAATGACAGCAGGGGTGGAGGGGTTACCCCTGTATTCCAACATATAACATTTAAAAAACCTCATCTTGACAGTGTTCATCTTGATGAATAATGAAGAGTGTTTTTATTAACCTGTGATGCTGTTCTTCTCTCCCTTACCTGCTGTTTGCTATACACATGCTGGTCTGCTCCAAAGCTTCATGTGGTAATGCCTGCCAGCTGAAATGCCTGATGTCCACCACTGGATAAAACACAATATCAAACAGAATATTTACAGATATTTGTGTCCAAAAGGATGGTACAGTAGCTTGGAGATGCCTAATGAGCATGGGGGATGGCATGGAGAACAGGCATCCCTCATCAGTCTTCTGGAGGCCCCACATTTTTCAGGTGGCTTTGACAGGGTCTCACATGTTCCTGTTGAGAGGTCATTCCTGAGTGACATTGAAATGATAGGAAATGCTAAAAATTATGCTGTAGTCTGCATAATTTTGCTGTAGTCTGCATAATAAAGAACTCTGTGGCTTTTTAGCTGGACAGGGCAGGCAAACCAAGCAAATAAGTCCCCCTTATATACTTATATTATCCACTGGCTATTACCACTACTTCTCAAGCATAGCAGCTTGAGAAGTAGTGGTAATAGCCAGTGGATCAGGATTTGTGTTGCCCAGGGTTTTTGCATTTGCAGAAAGGAACCTTGGTTGGGATGACTCTTTAATTATATTGTCAGTACAGTATGTACTTTTCTCTTAGGCTTTTTGCTTCCATCTGTTGCATATTCTCTGGGAAGTGTTACCATTTTATTACCTCTTTCTTTCCTTCCCAATGGAACGTGGACCCGCAGCGGGTGTTACAGATAAAGGAGGAAAACTCATTGGTAATAAAAGAAGAACTGGAAAACTGCACTGCTTGCTAATTCCCTATCGTGTACCCAAAGCAGTGAGTCAACAGATGCTGCAAATAGCCCCTGCACTGCCTCCTCCTTCCTCTGTGCTCTCTCTACTTAGATCTCCTGCTGTGACAGCGCTGTTTGCACCTCAGGGCTAGAGCTTAACCCTCTTCCCACCTATGGCTTTGCTCTTCTGTCGGCCACACGCACATGGCAGGCTATACAGACCCCAGGAGGTGCATGGCTGAGTGGATTGGGAAGCTGGGTATGGATGGGGGGAAAAGGGAGAGGCAGCAGGTTTGTCTAGGAGCAATGGGCAGATGGGCTTGGATACAAAAGTATGGAGCAGATCCCCCTACTGGGCTCTTAGGTCATTCTGGAAGGGCAGAAAGGCACCCATGTAAGTCAGACATGGGCACAGGGGTTTGTGACAGGTGTATAAAGATAATTTAATAGAAGTTAGATTCCTTTCAAGTGTGTGCATGTATTAGAGCCATATTTAGTTATATAGACCTTATTTCTTCTCCCTTGAAAAAAGGAAGCTCCAGACAGGATGATGCCATGAAGGTCAGTAAAGGCATCAATAACTTGAAATAAACTCCTGCTTCATTCTAACCAAAACCGAAGAAATGGAACGAGGTGGCTGGTTCTTTTCTGGTGCTTTTAGATAGGATTTACTTGCACCAAGACACTGGGTGGACCCCTAATTTACAATGCATTGCAGCCTTTCCATGGGCATCCATTTTCCATCCATCTGCACAGAATCACAGTTCTCCTTCCAGCTACATGTGGTACCGTCCTGGTCTTTATCTAGGATTCTTCTCTCCTCCTAGGATTTCTCAAACTTAAGATCTTTTTTCCCCAGTGTGCCTTCCAGTCACCCTCCTCTCCTCTCCCAGGCAGCAACAGCTGTGGAACTGGAGATGAAAGTTTAACCAACCCCACCCCCTGTTCTTTCCTTGACTGTGAAAGGATGGCCCTTTCCTTCCTGATAGAGGAGGTGGCAGACTATCAGCCAGCTGTGTAAGGAAAATACTGAAAACCAAAGGTCAGCAGGAAGGAGTGCCTGCATTTGCTGTGGCTCACCAGGGACAAACTCTCTGCACACCTTGGAGCAGGAACACTGAGGGAGCTTGGTGTGCTGCTCTAAGGGAGACAGGAAACAAAGGATGGAGTGGCACAGAGGGGTTGTGGTCATGCTTTGTTTAAAGCAATGGAGCTGATGGGAACTGTAAGCCAAAGGAATGACCCAAAAGATGAGCAAAAGCTGAGCTTTGTGACATTAGCTCAAAAATATCTATTGCTTTTCACACCCCCCCATATGCTAATGACTAAAGTCACCCAAATTCCAAACTAAACATGAAATGACATCACCTTTAACTTCACCTTTTCACTTCCCTCAAAAAAAACCCAAAACATTATAAATGTAGCTTAATTGAGGAAGGAGATCAGAGGAGGCTTCACCCTTGTAGCCTGGGACCATAGATGGGCTATTCCTATCTCCTCTCTCACCACCTGTTGTGTAAGACTCGAACACACAACAATACTGAGTGCTTCTTCAGGAAATTCAAAAAGCAAGCTTGTGTTTGTGATCATACTTTTAGTGCTACTCAGTCATCTCACAATTTAATGCATTTGTCAGTGTCTATATTATTCATACTGTGTTATCGATGTGTACTTCCACAGACAGTGCATTTATCACCAGCAACCCAAAACCTGCATTCCTGTTGCTCAATAAGTGACACTTTTGCATCTGGCCATGAGATTTATTGAACCTGACCAGACTTCTACTCTGGCCATGAAAGTCCATTGGGTGCAACCAGACTTAGTGTGTCACACTGTTTGAGAGTTTGTGACCATGGGAGTTCTCATTGAATGTGACTGGACTGATGACCAGGAGTCAAGGCAGCCCATGGATTTTTAAGTGTCCCTAAGGAACCTCTCACTGCTCACACTGAGTGATGGAGAACCTAAAAGATGCTAGGCTTCAGCACTTCCAGTCTGAGAAACCTGCAGGACCTAGAAGATAGGAGACATGTTTGTCCCTGTTCTGTGATGCCCACCCTCGTGGCTCCTTTCCTTTCCCTACGTGTGAGTGGTCATCACAGGAATTTTTGTTTGGAACCTGTGAGCAGACTGCTGTTCAAACAAAAATCTAAGTTTTAGATTTTTTTAGAAAATCTAAAACTTACAGGCTGGTGGCTGAGGCTGTACCCTCACCAGGGCCAAGCATGCAGAGATTTTGCATTCAAAAAATTCTTAGTGCTTAAAAAAAAATGCTTTTTCTTTACAAGACTTTCTGCTGGAAGATGTGCCAAATCATCTGTGCAGTGCGAGGGGTAGTAAATAAGCTGTCAGGCTAAATGGCTGTCATGATAGTTGTTATATATTTTTATTGGCTGATATAATTTAGATTGCAGCCTTCTTGATTTCTCTCCTTTTTACATCTTCTTCCAAAAATACTTTCTCTGTCTCAGTTGGAGGCTTTGCTAAGGTGTCTTCCAAATTGTATCAGCCCTCAGAGATAGTATGATAATGGTGCAATTGGCTGCTTAGAAGGACAAGAACTGGGCAGGATCTGCAGCAAAGATCAGTGCTTTGTGAAGGAAATTTGAGGGTTTATTATGTATTTGAAGTTAAAAATAGTTGTTAAATTTGGTTTTACTATGGTCTTTTGGAAGAATAGTAAAAATGTGGTCTTAACATGAAAAAAAACAGTGAGATCTGAAAGTTTTCATGTCTGTATAAGTATGGGAGGTTTTGGAGGTTTGTTCTAAGAGCTATGTGTTTCTTTTGTATTAAAATAAACTCATTTGGAAATAAAGGGAGAGTGACCAGTTAAGCTCATTGACCTGGTTAATATCAACACTTGTAAGAAACAATTGGATGGAAAATGGACTTTTTTAACTGTATGCATATACATGTTTTTAAGGCAACTAACAAAATCTTATCTTCAGTCAGGAAAGCTTATCATCCTAAGCAGTAATTCTTCTCTTTCATCTGTCTTTAAAAGAGAACCCAAATTACTTCTGTCAGCTGCTTTCTTTCTTTGGTCTGAACTACCACGTGTGAACTGCTCATCTCATTCACTCCCTTTTTGGCATCAAATGGCAATTGCAGACAGCACTGCCTCTTCCTCTCATTTCTTTCAAGTTATATTAATGGACAGAGCACCCATAATATGACATAAAATTCCAATGTGCTGTATTTCCATGTGATAGGATACTTGCTCTATGATTTGTGAATCAGGGTGAAAGAAAATATCATAAATTTGCACATTCTGAATCTGTTTTCTGTCTTTTTTGTTTCATAAGTTATTGTTCTGTATTTTGAAATCATTACGTAGCTTCTGAGTGGTTAAATGAGCAGCTAAAACTCTACCAGTTCGTCCTCTGACAGAAAACTGGAAGCAGCCCTAACCTGTTTTCCCTCTTTAAAGTATTTTCCCAGAGTCTCTTCGGTGGTTGATGGCTACACAGCAGTTTGAGGCATCCAAGGAACTGATCCTTCAGTTCACGCACAAGAACAGGATGAGCACAGAAAGCGACATCAAAGGAGTGGTGCCCGGTGAGTTGGACGGACAACTGCAAATCCCCCAGCTCTTCTCCAAAGGCTGCACGTGGCATCACTGCCCAGAATTAAATTATCCATTTATTGCCTGTAAATCATCTCATTCATTCATTCATTCATTCATTCATTCATTCATTCTGCTCTTGAAAACCCATTCCAAACTCCAGCACTGTGTTAAAAACTACATGGCCTGTTGAACAGTCCTAGTAATTACAGTCTTGTCTTGCAGTGCCGTGTGTCTTTAGAGACATCTCTTGAAGAATTTTACCCTGGCTACAAGAGTGCGCCTTCAGCTCTGTGTGCCTCTGGAAACTCTGTTTTGAGGAAGCTGCTTGCTGGGATCCTGCCCATCACCCAACACTTACTCTGTTGGTTTGGAGAAGCAGCAGCACTCAAATCCCCTATTCTAAAGTGCCAGCCTCATGGGAAACTTAAACCACATTAGAGTTTCTCTTTAAAGCTTTGCTCCAGGAGCTGTTTTGCTTTCCTCTCCTGCATCATCTGACTGATGCTGCTTTAGGGATGGAGGGTTGCTGCAAGTGACAGTAGTAGGGTGCAGTTTTTGCTTGAGAGTCTGAAGTATCAATTCCTTGGTTTACTGATGCTTTTAGAAAGAGCTGGCTCCCCTGTCACCAGAATTGTCATTGAAAAAGCCAAGATCCTGTCTTGCAGATTGCTGTGCAGAAGAGACTCTGCATGTGTGTATGTGTGTTTGTCTAATGACAACAAAGGCAAAGAGCTTCTGGATCTTTATCTCCCCAGTGCACCTCCCAGATTTGGTTCAGATTCCCCTTTTTCTTCTCACAGGCTTGGTTCTGACCATAAACACCCATTTTGCACTGTCATTTGCAATCTGTATCAGACTTGTCAGAAAATGGTGGAAACATTTCCCCTGCTTTTTCAACACTACCTGCTCTGACCCCAGGGGCTGCAGGGGAACCTCTGCCAGTAGCTCTGCCAGGGGGTAGAAGTGATATTTCTGTATTTGCCTGATCGTTGTTGAAGGTCTCTGGGGTGACTGTAGTGCCTGTCAGTCAGTGTTAAAGTTGTCAGTCAGCCCTGGAATAGGCTTAATCCAGATAGAAAACTGTCACCATTAACATCAGTGCCTAATGAATAAATCAATCTCCATCAGTGAGGGATGGAAAGCCCAGTTCAGTGTCTCTGGAACACATCCCAGGTCACTGGTGTGATACCACAACACCGGTGTTAATTAGCTGGCTTGCATGTAATTGTGTATCTGGGGTTACAGTTCCTGCAGTTCTGCATCACACAACATGGCTTTGCAGTGTAAATGCCATTTTTCTGGTAAAGTTTTGAAAAGCATTAGGGGTGTGAGAGCTGTCATTAACCTGTTGATATCCCCCCACTTCATTTTTGCAGGTCTTCCTCAGAATAAATTATGGATCTTGAGAAGTGATGGGTCCTGAGCCAACAATTGGCCTTGGAGTTTGCCAACCAATTCCTAACTTTGGTTTTTGTCAGTCAGCTTCTTGAATTTGCAGATGAAATGAAAAGTATTTTAGGGGAAAGAAAAAACTAATTACCTGAGTTTCCTTTAAGGAAAATAATAAAGACAGAACTGTGTGCTGGAGGGATTTATTTAAGCCATGTATAATGATATTGCCCATGGAGGAATGCTAAATTTCAAAATGGCTTTATGACTATTCTTTGTGACTGATTACTTTTCTCAGCAGTTTCATGGTAGGAGTAGACTCCTGTTTAAGGAGGGGACTCCCTTTCATGTGGAAAAACAGGATGTTATTGCACACCTTCATACTGTGGATCCTCTGACTGCAAGTCCATTTAGTTATAGCAGTTGTCAGTACAGCACCATTTGCAATTTATAAATGATTCAGAACATGATCATTTCTGCCTCCTCATTGATGATGAGATTGTTGGGGTTTTTTATTGTTTCTTCCCTCACTTTTTCTCTTTAAACTCTTTCTGCAGCCCCACACTGAAAGGCTTTTCTCATGCAGCCCTGGGGGGAAGCTGCATTTCTGTAGGAAGAGTAAGAGGGGAGCAGTATTAAAAGAATTAAATAAGATTAACTACAAACTACTGCAGGAAGGACCATCTCTCTCATTTGGGGTGCATGGGGGTGTTGATGGTCTGAGTGAGGACAGGAAAAGAGTAGGATTCTTGAATTAAGAATGTGATCAAGCTGCAGGCCTGGTGTCTTGCTGTGGGTCGGAAGGAGGAGGAATCCTGTCTCTGCTCTTGTGTGCTGCAATAACATGCCCATAGTTGCTCTAGCATGGAATGGGTAAAAATCTGGTACTTGTCTGGGAGAAAGGGTGACATTGAGCCTGATGCAGATATCCCTCATTTTCCTTTTATCCCATTGTTGAGCTTTCCTATCTGTGTGGAGGGATTTTTTGTTTTGTGATTTGTTTTATTCTTTGTTTTCCATCTGAAAGGGCTGGAAACTGTTTTGCTCTAGTTAGGGGCCATTGTGTTGCTGTGGATTATTCCTCACTGCATTGTTGTAACAGCCTCCTGTGATCGAATTACTCCCAATGCATTTAAATGATAAACTGCTCACTTGCAGTCCCTTCCAGCTGAAAATCCCACTGTAATTTTGCTCATACATACCAATCAAATTAGTGTATCTGATATAACAGATCATTACAGGAGTTACAGGACTTTCATATGTACCTGTTTTGGCACTTGATATGAGACCCATAGTTAAAAGAAGCAATGTTCAAGAAGACAGAGTATTTCTGGGATGCAAGAAAATTTAATTTTGAATTGTTCTCTGAGCAGTGAGCAGGCAGATATTCCTTTCTGAAGAATTACACCATTTCCACTGCCTTCTGAAGGCTTTTGCTTGTCCATTTGCTACATTGCCTGTAGTGGAGAGTGCCACTAACCATCTGTAGGGCCACCATGGGCCACCTCCCCATCTGCTCCATGGGGAGGTGGCCCATGTGTCAGATGGGGCAAGGGGGGAAAAGGAAACAAAATGTATCTGCTGTTTTTGACAGTCCTTTGGGTTGGAGTGGTTGCCAGTGCTCTCCTGGGAGATGTCTCTAAAGGCAACAACTAAAAGTCCAGACAGTGATCCAGCTGCAGCTGGAAGGTCCAGCAGCTGCCATAACAACCCCTGCCAGGAGAAAATGAAGGTGGTCAGCTGGTGGGCAATGCCCAGCCAGCAAGATGGAGTGGGAGTGTGCTTACCTGGGAAACAAATTACAGTGAGACAAGGGGTGTTGATAGCAGTCGAGTGTGTTGTAAATTTACATTGCCCTTATCTTCAGCAGCCTGTCCCAGGGCTGATGTTGGTTGCATAAAGGGACTTTTTTCCTCAGCACCTTGAAGTGGCTTTATTTTTGAGTGCTTGGTGTACCTTGTGATTTTGGGCAGGAATAATTTGCCTTTATAATGAGATTTTTGGATTTATGTGGTTGAGTTTTCTTCTTTAATGTTTAAGAAACATAGGTGAATTAGACCTGGTTAAATTACCCCTGGTATGTTTTGACTAAAAATTTCACCAGTTGGCTTTAAACTTTGCCTTCTTTTAGAAATAAAAGTTTAAATCTGTTTTTGCATCAAGGAAAATATTTTTATTCAACTGTGTATTGAAATGTCATTTTTAAAACAGGCTTGCTGAATTTTGTTGACATATGTTTCAAAGCATTACCCAAAAAAGTCAGCTTCAATCATGAGCAAATTAAATATTTTGATAATATTAATTCAGTACAGATTTTTCTCTACCAGTTTCTCCAGAAACTTCGCCATCTCTTCCTTGTTTCCTTGTAGAACAAGAAGCAAACATACAATTCAGTGCAGCTGTAGGACAGTCATTTTGACCTTAGTGTCATAAATGATAAGGAAGTATGAAGATTGTTTAACAAACAGGAGAAAAAAGTGTTCAGGGGATTGGAAATCCTAAAGCATCAACCCTCCTTACACCTTTTAAAGGTGTGTTACACTTCAGAAGGCTTTCATTATTTTTATAGAATGCATTCTCTTTCTTTGTGTGAGGTTGAAGGCTCTGTTTGTTGTCTGGAACAAATTGTCTGCTGCAAGCTGACCTTGGCTGCAGCAGCACCCAGCCCTGCTGTGTTTGGATGTCCTGGGAAATGCTCCACTGGAGACACTGCTGTGTCAGCAGCTACCCAAGTGTCACATGTGATGCTTCCATGGAAACCCACCCCTGGGCAGTTCTCTTTGGCTTCCCCTCTGTGGGGAGACATTTCAGGTGTTCCTTAACAGGAAAATAACTCCTTGGCCAGCTTTGAAAAAACAAAGGTCCCTTTTTGCTAGTCTCTGGATGGAAACACAAACCAGTGATGCCCCTGTGGGCCGAGAGGTTATAGCTGTTCCTTCCCAAAATTCCCTTCTAAGCTTAGAGAAATGATATTGATGTAATCACCAAAGGTGGGCAGCAAAGGTAAAGCAGCCAAGTTGATGCCAGCCCTTTAGCATGCAGGACACAGCATGGAGAAGATGCAGTTGTATGTTGGTGATAAGTACTCTGTGTGTGTATGTGTGTGGATTGCTGTTAGGAAAGCTGTGGTGTTCAGGGAGTTTCCCTTTGAAGAAAAAAAATTAATTCTCTTTCACCTTTTTTGCTGCTGAACAACATGCTACCATCACTTTCCTTTAAACATAAGCTATTTTTCTGTTTTGTTTTGCTATGTTGTTTTTTTTTTCCCAAGCATGAGGCTCGAATCTCTGTAATTATATGCATTTTACTTTTCCACTGGGTAAATAGCAGAGGGAAGGGTGAAAATGTCTTCTGTCTGAAAGGCAGTCTATTTCCCTACACAGCTTTGCTCATATCATTAGACCATCACACCCATCACTGCACTACAGGTTTAAAGCTTGTGGTAGATGAAGAGTGTATTAGCTGGAGAAGAAAAGCAAGTTTCCTGGTTCCATAATATAGGGAACTCCATGTGATAGTGAAGTAGAAACCTGACAGATGTCCCCCTTTCCCAGATCCTCTTTCTTGGGTGTATAATGGTGCTAAACTTGAATGCTCCATGCAGCTCCCAGAGGGTGGTCAGGTAAATGTGGGAAATGTAGTTAAAACAGTTCAAGGTGCTGCTTGAAGGCTGTGTGTCAGACACAGAGATTTCTGTCTCAAAAAACAAACCAAAAATACCCAGCCAGTGATTTCTGTTGTCCTCTCATGTGTTAAATCAGTTTCAGGAGAGTCTGGGTTTCTCCTGCTGGGCCCCTGTTGTCCAGTGGCAAGAACTGGTGGAGCCTGAGCAACTCTTCCAGAATGTGCTGCACATGATAGTGATTAACAAGAGCAAAATTGGTCACTTAGGTCCTCTGCTGCTGGCTGGGTCTATAGTAATGGAAGAGGAGAGCCCATGCATGCCCTGACTGTATCCTTAGCAAAGGTAGCAGTGATACCTGACAGTATCAGGTTTTGGTGGGATCGGGGGGAAAAGGGTGAGAATGTGCCTACGGAGAAATGTGCCTTTTGATGCCACTGGGAAAAGCCAAATATGCTAGAAAATTAAAGGGAAAAAAAAGAAGGAGGAGGGGGCTGTCAGCCTCTATTTCAGTTTGAATGATTCTTTCTCACTAGCTGAGTCCTCTGCAGACTTTGGCTGGCTGCGCTCCAGCCTGTTGATTTGTGCCCTGCTGGCACACTGGCTCTTTGTGCACAGGGCTACCTATACTCCCAGAGGAGCCAGCTTTGCAGGCCAGGAACCATGTGCAGAGGGCTGGCAGCAAGCCCTGGTGCTGCTGGCATTTCCCCAGCCCACGGGCACCAGAGGGGAGAGGACTGGTGAGTCTGGATGTGGATGTGAAGGGTAGGATGGAGACCTCGAGAACCAGGTGGAAGTGGAGAGCAGTGAGAGGGGACCAGTGGCCAGAGAAGAGAGGAAATAAGGCACTTTAAGAAGTGTGGGACCAAAGAATAAAGATAGTTGGAGGGGACCTAGAGAGGCAAGGGCAACAATGGACCGGGCGAAAGCAAAGGAGGAAGAGTGTTCTGTAGAGGAAGAACAGAGGAGAGCTAGAGCATGGAGACCAAAGGGACTGCAATTATTTTCTTCTCCCTCCTTCCAGAGCAAGCTGTCAAGCCCAAGGATTCATTCTTAGAATTCTTCTTTTGCAAAATCCACTCCTAAAATGTTTGCTTCACCCGTCCCTGCTGCCCAACTTGCTTGCTCAGCTTGCTGAGGTTCCCTCCATAGCTCCCACAGCAGAGAGCAGCAATGCATGTGTGGGTGCCTGCAACCTCCTGATGGCCACAACTCCACACAAGGACAGTGGAGGTGCTCTTTGTGTTGTTGTTGGGGTTTTCTTTAACACTGATGCTGCTGGAAAGCGTTGACAAGTCATGCTCTGGGAAATGCAAGAAGTCAGGTTGCCTGGGCAACCCCTGCTTGGCCTCCTGGCATGAAGGCATGATGATACAGCCTTTAATAACATGATTACAACCTATTTTTTCCACAGGGCATAGGATGGACGAATCAGTGCATAGGATGGACGATGATGTGGGAATGAAGCTGTTGTCTGTTCCTCATTTGTTGCAGAATTTGGAAGGTGTGTAGTGAATGAGGCAGAGGCTTGCAGAAGGAAAAAGGACAGTGCTGGGGAAATGAAGCTGAATATTTCCTGAAGAATTGTACTCATTCTCTGGGTCTTTCAGGGATGTTCTTGTATGATGATGGAGATTTCCCTGGAATCAGGCCCTTTCAGTGCTGTCACTAATCACAATTCCTTCAGTGTCTGTCTCTAGCGTGTAATTCTGGGGCTTGATTTGCAGAAAGATGGGAGCATTTATATCAACATCTACAAGGGGTATTGCTGCATGATTTTTTCTCATTATGGACACAAGTCCTCTCTATTTTATCTCCCTGCTTGCAAAACAGGAGTGATCTTTGCCGTTACTCTTGCAAGAAGGTGGTAGAGATTTGCTTTTATGAAGTACATTGATGTTCTGACAGCACTGTAGGAATGTCTCTAAGGAAATCTATGGTTTTTTGTACTCACTGGGAAGTTTGGATAATGAGGCTGACGGGTACATGTTGAATGGGAAAGGCAGAGATGTCTTTAATACCTGCCCCTTGAATGACTGCAGTGAACATTCTGGGGGCAAAACTAATGTGTGATCATCTAAATGCTGTGTCATAATGCACATCAGCAATTGAAGATTGCAACAGCAACCTTATGTCTGTCTTTTGGATCTTTTTTGAATGTAATTAGAAGTAGAGGATTCAAATAAATCATTGCAGTCAGTCCATAGCTTTTACAGTCCTAGGGTTACAGAGTTGCTCTCCTGAAAGGAGGTTCAAGTGCTGTTAGTATTTATGTCCAGTGCTTTGGTTAGAAAGCCATTCCAGTCTCCATATTCCTCTTGTACTGCAGGTGCATTTTAGCACTCAATTCAAACACACTATTGCTGTCTGGGTTTGTTCTTTTTTCCCTTTCCCAGTTGCTCCTGTCTGTGCCTATCTTAAATCTCTTTTTCCTTGTGCTATATGAGAAGAGAGCAGCCCTATTCCTGTACTGAGATGAGGTTCTCCTCTATCTCCTCTCCTTTTATAAACACAATACTCCAGCGTGCCAGAGCTCTAGTTTCTCAAATATTGATGACCAGAACTGTAAAAGAATTCCAGTATTTCATTGTCTGACTTGCAAATACCTCATGGCTGCATTAAACTGGTGCCATATAGTCACTTGTGTTCAAGTAGTACATAACCAAGTCCAACACAGGTTTTTCTTATCTTCCACCAGGAACATTTCCCCCTAATCATTGAGAATTCTGCATTGTATTTCACATTTTCACTTGCTTTTGCCACAAGCTGGATCTCAAGCTCACCCAGTTCCTCCAAAGGCCCATTTGCATTGTAACTTACCTTTGGTAGTAAGGTAGTGCCTCACTTTGTCACCAGCAGACCTTACTGGTACCTTTCTGAGGTTTTTGCCAAGCTCCCTACTCAGATTATTAAACAAGATTTTAAAAAAAACAATAAGATGAGTCATCCCCTACTGATGTCGTGCCATCCGCTGATGATTTCTGTTTTCTATCCCTTATCTCTCTCTCCCCATCAGTCAGTATTTTACCTACCTCATAATTTCTGTATATGTCTTGAGAGCAGGACAAAAGTCCTGGAAAGTATAAATAAACCTGTGTACCAGTAGCTCTGCCTGCCTGAGAATAGATGGCTTCAACTCTGTGTTTCACACTGGTCCACCTCCTGCTGCAGAGCTGTCAGGCTCCAGGGATTGATTGAGTCTCTGTGCTAGGCTTCCATAGATCTTTTCATGTTCAAAGAGCTACTGACAGTATCATTTAGCAGCCAGAAAAATCCAGCAAAAGTCCATCACCACAGGACACTTGTCATTTTGGACATAACTTTTCTGTGGCTTGATTTGGGCTTTTGTCTATGTTCTGTCTATGCCAAGGGATGCAGAGATGGGTGGCTTCATCCGAAGGCTCTAAAGATACTTTCTGATTTTGAAAGGCATGCTCCTGAAATGCAGAGGGTCTCTTGAGAATTCAGCAGCTTTGGGAGCTGGTAGGGTTCCCCTTCCCATGAGACTTTTAAAGTCTGCCACTGAATAGTTCTAATTTCCACTGAGATGTAAAGAGTTAGCTTGTTGACAGTTTTCCTACTGAGTCCCTGAATAGGAAGCCTAGAGTGTGTGTGGGCTCTGGAGTATGGGAAAACTTATTAGTGGCCTCTGAATAAATGGATAGAAAGATTCTTATATTCCACACTCTACCTTTTGGTAAATCAAAACTGAAACATTTAAAGCTAATTCCTATGTACTGCTGACTTCAGTGTAAAATCAAAGAATAAGCTGGGGGTACAGGGAGTTTTTCTGGTGTTTGTCCTGAAAGAAAATATTTTGCTTCTATGAGGCTTTAATAGGCTTTGCCTTGCCTTTTAATATCTTAACTTTGACCTATGAAGTCAGCCTGAGAGCTGCCACTCTCCTGATGCTCATCAAAGTCAGTTGGAGCAGCTCCTTTCATGCAGGCAGGCTCCCTCCAAAGACAGCAGGTCACTTACATGAGAGCCAGTTCTGCAGCTGATGACTTTTTTGCAAGTCACATAGCTTATTTTTTCTTATTAGAATGATATTTTGGTTATTGCAGGTCATTAATTTTGCAATGCAGTGGGGATTTTTGGTGAATATCTCGCTAGTATTCATAGAAGCAAAGGAGGCAGAAAGCCATCAGAAAGATGGATTGTGTTGGAGACTTGGAGGCAAGTCATTCATCTAAAGCAGGTGACTTAGATTTGGAGTTTTAACATCATAAAGGGATTCAGGTGTAAATATCTGGTAGAGTCACAAGGCTCTCAATAAGAAGCTAGGTTCTGTTTGCGTTCTTTGGTGTAAGCTTTGAGACCAGATCTGTTTTTCCCTTTTTTTTCTTTTTTTTTTCTCCTTCCTTTTTTTCTTTTCCTTTTTTTTTAATGCTTGTAATGCTGTTACATCTGTAATCAAGACATTTTTGTATATGGCTGTGACACGTCCATGGAGTATAACCCCCATGAAAGCAGAATCAAGGGTCTGCTGCAGGAAGACTGCTGCACGAGTAGGGTGGAGAAGGGGTGAGCTCCCCTGTCATGTGTGATGCTCACTGCAGCTGGCACAGGAGCTGTTTGACAGGTCACATAACCAAGTGAGCCTTTACTTGAGGGCAGAGCAGCAGCTCAGTGAAGAGCACTGGTGGGCCCTAGTTCAGAAGCACTGACTTAGGAGAAAGGTTAAAAGGGGGGCCTGAGTGCAGGTGAGGAGGATGCATGACAATAAACAAAGAACATATGGATTATAGGAACACCTAATGTGTGAACAAAGCAGGAGTGGAGGGCAACATAACGTTTGGTTGCAAAGAAAAGTGTAGCCAAGCTGATAATTTCTTCTCTTGATTTTGTTGAGTTGTGGCTCAATACAGCATGTATTTATTTACAAGTACGTCTACTCTCTGTCTTGAAAGAAAAAAGGAAAAATTTCTCTGAGAAACAAACACACAAACAAAAAACCCTATCAGATTAAGAAAATCTGAAGAATATGGCATATGTACCTTCTGCTGACAGAGGATGAGATGTTTTACTTTATAGCCCAGGTCTGGTCGTTCTTCATTTGAGAGCGAACCCTTTTGAAATCTGGGCAATATGTGTTGTTTGGGTAGTGATTTTCATTGTTGCCCTTCAGCTGAAACACCCACCAACAGCCTTTCAAAACCCTTGGGCTTCTTCTAGTGTTTGCTTTGACTTTTTTTGCTGTAGAAGGTTTGGCCTGGGCTCAATCATGGCCTTTACAATTATGTTTTATCTTACTGTCTCCATGGATCTGAATTATTCTGTTCTCACTTATTCCTTCCTAGAATTTTGCTACAAAAATTATTTTGACCTTGTTCTTTGAGATTAGGCTCCAATTTTTTTATTGCTTATATTTTAATATGGCTGAGTCTGAAGAGGTTTCTGTAATATAAATATCAATTTAACTTATTTTTCCTTTTGCTCCACCTTAGTTTTTCTGCTTTTGTGTGCTTTATGCTGCATAGATTCTGGGGAGAAATGGCCATTATCAGGTTGTTAGGAAAGTAGTATAGCAATATTCTGCCTAAATACAATCTAATCTAATCTATTTTACTAATGTAAAATACACTTTGCTGCTTTTGTCAGAAGCCTTCCCAGTAATTACTCTAGAGGGAAGACCAGGAGTGACCTGTGAGCAGTTAATAGATCAAGTATTTGCATGTAAATGGTGTTTGCTTGATTTATTATTTTTGTGATGCACTTTTCAAATAATAGCTGGCAAATGTGGTTTTTGTTTAGTTTGTAAATTCAGGTGGCTTTTTTTTTTAAACACCTCCCCTCACCCCAGCTTCCTTTTATTTTCTCCGATCTTGCATCTCTTTAGGAAGTTGCTATTCAGCAGAGTGAGGCAGAGGTCAGGGCAGGCCAGGCCAGTGTGGGCAAATGAGGACACCCGAGCTCATTGCGTATGCACAAAGAGAACTCTTGCACCCTTCACAGCAGGGCCTTGCTGCTGCCTTTAAACACAGTCAGGGAAAAGAAAAAAAGAAGAAAGCAGCAGTGAAAGCCTTTACCCCAGAAAACAGACCTAGTCTGTGCTCTTGGTGGGCATTATTTTTGTGATGCTTCTTTATAGCTACAGCTTCTCCTGCTTTCATTGGACTTGTTGCCCACTGATCCAGTAGCTTGGAAACAGTGGCTGCTTTGGCACACTTAGGTAGGTGTTCAAACTCCAACTTAATGGTAACTGGGAAATAAACAGTGGCCTTCCTTATTGTCCCATGCCAACAAGGGTATCAGAGGCAACATTTGTAGGGCTTGTGTGTTATTGCAGCATTACAAAGAAAAGTTCACTTGAAGCTCCCCAGAACTGGAAGGACGTGGTGGGGCTTTAGTTCTGAAATGCAAAGACCCCTCAGTTGCTGATGCCCAATGATTTTTCTTTAAGGAAATGTCTTAACATTTAGGACATCCATCAGAATAATTTTAAATATTTGAAAAGGGAGTAGAGGGGAAGATGGATGAGCTGACATAATGTCCTAGTCACTGCATTCTGAAACTTGCATTTGAACAAACTTCAAAAGATAACCCATGAAAAATGAGTTTGAGCTCCAGTCCTTTCCATGGCTTTTTAGGTATGCATTGCGCAATGGGGGCAGAGCCTGTCACTGCAGGAGTGCAGTCCTCCCTGTGGAGGGGTCTAAAAATTAACAGAATCCTGAAGTTCTTCAAGGAATTTGCTATCATGCTTGTTGGGGTCAAGCTCCATACTGCTCCCACTTTACATACACATTTTTAACTGGGAGGAGGTTTGGAGTGTGAAGGAGTTCTCAGTTCTTTTGCCCCAAGAAGATGAAGGGAAGCCTGGAAGAAAAGGAGGAACCTGTGCTGTACTTTAGGCAGGTAGTTCAGCATTTTTATAGCTCCTGTAAATGTAATCAATAGTGTTCTGCTCTTCAGAACATCCCTCAGAATATCTTAGTTCACAAGTAAATATTCTCATTCTTCTCAGGGAAATGATAATTCTGATTTGGTTTGTTTCAGAGCTGGAAAAGGAAATCACCAGGAGACCAAAGAAAGTCTGCATTGTTAAAGTGGTGGGAACAAGGAACCTGTGGAAAAACATCGTAGTGCTGTGTGTGAACTCGTAAGTCCAATCTCTCTATTTAAATATCTGTGTGGTCAGTGAACTGGAGCAGCAATGGGAAGTGATGAGGGAGCTCCACTGTTTCCTACTGTGGGACCCTTCACTAACATCTCTGATAACTGATCCTGGAAAAACACCAGCCCTTGCAGGGAACTGCATTTTTTATGGCAAACGTGGAGGAGCTCACTGGCTGTTTCAGACAGCAGAACCTCATCTTCTCAGGTGCCTTGCTGCAATTGTGTTGCTGTCACCAGCGGTCTCACGTGGCCACGTGCTGATAGGTGCTCATGCATGCAGACATCTGCTTGGCATCCCAGGTGGGAGTTTTGAAACCCTTCATGCCCCAGGAGTACAGGTTCAAGTTGTTTACATCTGATAGGGCTGTGGTGCAGAGGAAGATGTTGCTTGCCAGTAAATACAAGTTGCTCCCTCGTGTAACAGCTGTGCTTGGTGGGTCTTCAAAGGCAGATTACAAAGTGCCTCAGCACTCCCAAATTATGTGCAGGGGGTCACAGGAGAAAGTGCAGTCTCCAGCAGAACAATGTGATGCTTGCCTCCTTAATCTTCAGTTTGGAGACACTCATGTGGGCAAGCATCAGCCTGAGGGTTTTGCAGGTTACAGGTTCCGAGATCTTCTGTGCAGAACTGACACCTTGTAAAGCGGAAATACATTAGCTTGCAGGTTCTGGAAGGGTACCAGCAGTGCATTTTCTAATTTTTCCATCTTTTTAATGCCTATTTGAATTTTTCATGGTTTTCTTTTCAAATGGGAGGTGGGGCTGGGGAAGGCTGGGAATCTCCTTCCTCTGCTAGCTTTCAAAGTATGTAGCTCTCTTGTGGCTTTTTCTTCCTCACATCAGGGCACTACTCTGCAGCCCTCCCTCCTGTTAGCGGGCTTATGAATCAGTTATCACCCAGAGGGGCCAGCCCCCATGCTGGGCAAGTAGTCACCCAGAAGCACACAGACTTCAGGGGTCAGTCTCCAGTGTTACTGTTGCAGAACCAACTCTGCTTTTATGAGTTTTGCGTCTCTCTTCCACCCTCCAGGGAGGGACTACCTCTGTTCTGAAAGAGTTTTTTCTTCTTAGGCTCACCAAGTACATTTAGTAGACAGTGTTAAATTTATTTGTGAAAACTGTTTGCATGGGCAATTCTCCCCTTCTCCCTCACCCACATTAATTTGCATATTTGGAAATTCCTTAAATCAGATCTAGGCAGTCCAAAAAATCATTTCTGGCATTAGCACAAGAAGGCTGCTTGCATCCAAGCAGAGCATGAAGCAGATGTACATCTGAGGAAATAGATTTCATGGGTTTTTTAAGGGGTGAAAAAAAATATTTAATTTTACTTCTATTATTCCTGTTAGACAGTGCTAAATTTTTAGTTCATGGAGGAGGAACCTTTTGCAGGTAACAAAAAGAAATTAAGGAAGACAAGGATTTAGTTTTAAAAGTAACTATTCTGAGCTGCTCACCAAGTGAAGAGAATAGAGTAATTCTTAGGGAACAGGCTGGAAAGCAAAGTCCCAATGATTAAATAATTTCCTTTATAGGTCATGGTCTCAATATCAACTTCTGCAACTGTGTTTGCATACATAGAATAGAAAGACAGAAGAAAAGCTGGTTAGCTCTGCCCTTTTTATTATTACTGTTTTGCTGATTAATATTTCTCTTATGGGAGGAGTCAGCTATAATCTAGTTATTCAAAGCAAATGTCATTTTTGTGTAACAGGAAGCACTTGTATTAGGTTTTTATCAGGGGCAAGGTGTTTGGTATTGAGGGTGGGGTTTTGAACTAGAGCATTGATTCACAAGTTTGCAAGAAAAGCTCCTCAGGCCATGGACTGTCATGCACTCAGGGTCTGCATAGCCCCACAGCTGATTCTATGCTTATTTTGATACCCAGTTTATACTGACAGAGCTTCAAATTCCTGACCTTCAGAGGTATAGAAGTTTACCAGTGTAATATACCTGCCTTTTTTTTTCATTTTGAGACCTGGATCTGTGCCTCCCACTCTCTCAGGCACTGTTAATTTGTGCCATGAGATTAGTCTTGTCCAAGTGCCAGGGGCAGGAGGCTCTTCCTGGCAGAGGTACTTGAGCTGTGATGGGTGCAGTTGAGAGCATTGACCTCTCCTGTTGCACCCCTGCTGCCATTTTGTACCTCATCAGGGGTGAAGCTGGGGCTTCTCATCAGACTTCTGTACCTTCACCCCCTTTCTCTTTCTTCCTTTTTTCTTTTCTATTTTTTGGAGGCACAGGGTGAGACAGGAGAAAGATGTGTGAAATGTGATGGTAAGATGTGGATCATCTCAAAGAAATTTTTTAAAGAGGAGACACATTGCTATGAAGGGTGATGTAAATGTGTAGACTGAATTAGATCTTATTGTTTTATAATTGTAATTAATAATCATTGCAGCACATACAACTTCAAACCCTCCTTTCTCAGGGGGTTTCAGTTTTAACAGGCTAGCTTGGGAAGTATTGGGTGTAATGCTTGTATTTAGTATGACCAAATGCCACAGGCAGGGTGGCACACAAATGCCACACCAGGGTGTTCCTGGTGTTTTGCTGTCCAAGCAGAGAGGCTACTTTGTCACAGCAGTGCTGGCTCTGTACTGTCAGCAGGTGCACCGGGTACAGAGAGATGTGCTCCTTTGGGAATGAGATTTCTCAAATACAATGGGAAAACATACCACGTCCTTGGAATTCTTCTAAAGTTCCCCATGCCTTGATCATAACATGAGCAGAATCATATGAATAAAGTCAGCAAATATTTGGATGAATGAAGATTTTTTTTTTTTTTTTTTTTGCTTCTTTTTATCATTGCTTATTTTCACAGTAGCACCTAGAGGTAAGTTTCTTAACTTAAGGTGTTGCACTCCTACATTAATGCCTCCCCTCACCGAATGACATTGCAGTGTGTGTTCTGCCCTCTCAGCAATGGTCTCTCTTGCCCTCTCCTGTTTCCCCCAGGCTGACTGGTTATGGCATACACCACTGTTTTGCAAAAAGTATGATGGGGCACGAAGCGAAGATGGCGATTACCCACAACTTCTATGCGGACTACTACACCATGGCTGGGATTGCGCTGGCATCCTGCCTGGCCATGTGCCCTGTGGTCGGCTTTCTGGGGAGGAGAGGAGGACTCCTGCTCTTCATGATACTTACAGCTCTGGCATCACTTCTGCAGCTGGGCCTTCTCAACTGTAAGTTGGAGACGAAAGTTTTTCAGGACCATGCGAACTTCACGTGCAAATAAGGGGCCAGGAGATACTAGCATTTCCTTTGTCTTTCCCAGATTTGTCATGTGATACACCTGCACAGTTTTAGAATCTGAATTTGTTTGAAGGTTTCCCCAAACACTTGTTTCTCAGGCTCATTAACAAAAGGCATTGTATTCTGGATGATTCCCATGGTGAAGCTTATTGAGCTTTGGTGCTGTATCCGGTGTAGTCACCAAGAAAACAAGCAAGGAAACAAGAAACGCTTTCAATTTTATTTAGTGGAACATCCGCCAGGGAAAGAGCTGTATCAAGATTGGGAAAACTTTCCCACTCAAGACTGCTTCTCAAGTGGCCTCTAAGCCATGCAGAAGTTAAAGCAGTAGGTGTATGTCCTCTGCCTGCTCTTGGCATCTTGCTATGAACAGGTAATAAACAGGGAGCACAGAAACCGTGCAGCTGAAAGACCCCGCCTTTAACACACTGTGTATGTATAGTCCATGTGAATGGATACACATGATTTTGGAAAGTGACACAGCATATCAAATGGTTGTTCCTGCAAAAAGGGAGAGTGTCCCACCTCTTCCTTTGCAGGCAGTAACTTTTGTGTGGCCCTTTTGAGCTGCTTCAGCTATTAAAACTGCTATAAAAATATTCCCTTTCCTTTTTCAATTTTATTTCATTCACTTCATTCTTTGTTGCTTGAGGAGGTTGAACTTGATGAATCAGAGAGGTGTTGAAGCAGAGGGAATGTGGGATGTGCTTTGCCACTCACAGTGTCCAATCATTAGACCCCTGTCCCATAAAACCCAACCCCAAGGAAAGGGAAAGAGGGTTGAGACATACTTTGGACAAACTGGACATGAGACGAACACCAGAACATTGGCTATTGCTGGATTTCATTTCTAAGTTTAGAAATAATTGAGGGCCTTAATAAGAAAGAGCTTTTTTCATTGAGGATGGAAAGCTTTCACATTCTTGCGTATCAAGGGCAGCCCCAAGCCAAGAGGAATTGTTCATATTTACAGACTCTGTTTCCTGGAGGCATTTACTAAGTTTGCCTTTAGCAAACCAGCTATTTGTGGGAATGTAGGAGAGAAACAGGGAACCTCTTTCATTACATGGAGGAAACTCCAGCATCATGTGTATTTGCTCCCAGCTTGGCACAGATGTTTACATTCCCCTTGAGCACATATTTACCATGTCCAGCAATCCCAGCTGAGAGTGGGAGAAGCCCCGTGTTGCACCTCACCATGTCTGTTGATGGACTGAGACCATTCACATGCACATTCACAGTGTGCATGCGTGCAACCTCCCAAAACTCCATGTTCTTCTGAGGGTGTCCATCAGGGTCTCTCCACACTGAATTTGCCCATTTTAATTTTTGCTTTAAGGATGGGAGAAGTTTGTTGAGGCTGTCGAGTCAATAAACATTCTCTTGCTTAGTTGAGAGACAGTGTGTAAGATGTCTTGGTCTGCTCCAGAGCCACAAAAATCTTATTGCATTTAAAAAAAAAAATTATGAGGGAGGTGGGAGGCAACACCCTGTAGGACTCATTTCAACTTTTTCCATAACAGGTTTAGGTGGTTTTGTGAGCCAAGTTGCCAGAACTAAGATCAGGCATGGCTTCAGGTGCTTTGTGCTACACTGGCACTCTCAATGCACTGCCCTTGTCAGCCTTTCAGTCTTTTCTTTGTGAGAAGAGGAGAGAAAGGCAGCCTCAAACTTCAGAGCAGCTTTCCCCAGTCTTGACCATGGCCACCTCTTCCTCAGAAGAACTAGATGTTGTTTGGAGAGAAGCAGTGACCCTGTTTATTATGAAATCTGTCACAGCATCTTGCATGTTTTAATTTAACATAATTTGGGTGTAATAGGAAAATGAAATCAGTATTTGAGAATGGTGAGAGAGAGAGGAGTATTCTCCACCAGCCACAAACCTGCAGCAGACCTTGAAGCTCTCCTTGCTTGACCCCTCCTCTGAACTCTGGAGTGTCACCTGGAAAGTCACAGAATCAGGATGGGAGATGACCAGCAGAGCTGTGCCCAGCTTGTGCTGATGCCCTTCCCCTTGCTGCCCAGTGCTGCCATGTGCTCCTGCATGGTTAGGATTGGTGGCTAGTGGGACACATGGACCATCAGCTCATGGTTTTGGAGAGGAATAGGTCTCCCACCAGTCTGACAGCACTGATGCCCAGATTTTGCTCTCTAACCAAAGCTTCTGTTGGCCATTCCCTCAGGGCTGCAGCAAGAGGGCATTTTCTCCTCTCCCCCTTCATTAACAACAAAGAGCCCTTTGTGTTAATCCCAGTGGTAATTTTGGGGCTTTTAAATATGCTTTACTGCTGGTTTGTTATCACTGTCTCATTAGCATGCTGTCCTCCAGCTGAGATGTGCCTGGAAACAGCATGTCCTATCTGGTGGCCAGGGAAAGATGTGACAGTTTTTGGCATGGGAAAGAATTGGGACTCAGAGGGTAGGGCTAGGGTGGCATGTGGAATTTACCTTTTTTTTTTTTTTCAGCTAAATAAACATATAAAAACTGTATGTTCTTGTTTTCTCTCCCTTTCTCTTTTTTAACTTTCTCTGACTTCCATGGTTTTGGATCCAGTGATTGGAAAATACAGTCAACTTCCAGACTCAGGTATGATTTACGGACAAATCTGTCTCTTGTGGGAAGCACTCTCCCAGGAACAGGTAGATCCAAAAGGCCAGAGCCAAAGCACCCAGAGGAGAGCTGCTGCCACAAAGGGGTGCAGGAGTGAAGTCCACTTCTGTGCAGTGCCTTGAGACCCCACTGACAAGCAGGCCTGCTCATCTATGCTCAGCCTCTTTGTGCAGCATCCCCTCCACATAGACTCACCTCTGCATGTCAAGAGAGGGTGCAGAGGTCGCCCAAGGTCTGACATACAGGGTGAGGCTTTCTCAGAAAGTCTCCTGAGAAGCAACATTCCCAGTTCAAGAATCTCAGATTTTTTTTTTTTCCCAGAAAATAAAAGGGGACTAAAACACCTTAAGGGCACTTTAGATAAGGGGAGTTAAACACCTTAGAAAATGCTTTCCCAAGATGAAGTACTGCAGGAGCAATGCAGTAACAAACTACAGGGGAATAAAATGTACCTTTGTGTATCAGATTTGATGGATCTGTCCTTGCCCAGTTTTTCCAAGGTCTGTTCTGCTGAGCAGCCATGACTCGCTGAGGGGGTCAGTGGTGTAGCCTCACCTTCTATGTAGGAGTGGCTAGACACCCGTTGGTTGCAGGGTGCTGTGCCCACATCCTCATCAGCTGGCAGAATTTGCTCTCCCCTGCAGACTTGGGGTGCATTGCAGAAAGAGCTTAGCCCTGAGCAGGCTGTAGCACATTTCAGCAGATGTAACCAAAGAGCTCCCAAATACCTTTTGCTCTCCTGACAGCTGATACATTCAGCAAGAACAAAAGCAGGTGTTAGTTTTCAGTGGATCCAAGCCAAACAGTATCCCTGCTTGGGACTGCACAAAGCAGTTCTTTCTTCAGGCAGGGCTTGGGACGTGTGTGTGTAGAAAGGTGAGGGAGCACTGGCTGCAAAGTTCCAGTCCTTTCCCCAGTGTTCCTGTCAGGCATGATGTGTTCCCCTTGTATGGTGCAATGGTGTCTGTGAGTGATGTGGCCTCCTTGCTGGCCAGGACAGGTCACATGACCATGTACAAGCCCAGTCAGAGATGTCAGCCCTGCCACAGGAGGTGGCAAGCAGGGATCCAGTGAGAGATGTACTGTCATCATGGTCAGAGACAGTTTCCTTGAGCTTTGTTTAGATTTACTGGGGTTTCTGCAAGTGCTTGATAGACACTGTTTGCTCCTGGAAACCTTGCTGCCATCCAGCTGTGAAATGATTGAGCAAACAGCCCTGGCTTAAGGAGCGCCTCGCCGTCCTTGGCATCTCCTGTTCTCACCCAGAGTTGTCAAACTGGGAGTTACAACAGAGGTTGCAGACTGATCACATGCAGAGAGAGGGGAGCACTTCTAGTTCTTTCCTCTCTTGTCCTGGAAGCCTCTCCAGTGCCCAAGCCCCTCTGAATGAGGTGTTTGGCAGCTTGAGGAACACTGCCTGCCTCCACTTGTCTGTCTAACATGAGAGGGAAAAGGCTGGTGCCTAAAAGACTGGACAAAGATTTTGGGTTTTTTTCATGGGTTTTACCTTTTCTGTGGTGTCTGAGCATAAAAATCAGAGATCACTGCCATTTTTTGGCAAGACATTATGGGTTTTTTTCATATGGTGTTTGTATCTCAGGTGCTTGGGGAATGGATTTTATAAATACCAGTTTGAAATTAGTATTACAAAATTACTCAAGTTCCTGTTGAGGGAGAAGAGTAATATAAACTTCATTGATTGTACTCTTCCTTAGAAGTTTGACCTCATTCTTACTTTTTATGAACACACTTTTCTTGCCAGGTATGAGTGACAGTGTCAAAGACAAATTCTCTGTTGCATTTTCCATCGTGGGTATGTTCTCTTCGCATGCTGTTGGAAGCCTCAGCGTATTCTTCTGTGCTGAAATCACACCCACAGTAATCAGGTGAGACTTTGGAGCCCCACTCAAAAGATGGGGACAAAAATATCCTCATGTAATTGATAATGGGCCGTGTAACTTAACACGTTGCATGGGAGGGGAAGCCCAACTGGAGCAATTGGAGACCTCACAGCAACTTGGGGGCTGCTTTTTGCAGTGGCTGCGGTCAGTCTGTGCAAGTAAATGCCTGTCTGTGTATAGAGAGGCTTTGTTTGCCATGGCTCCACCTTGTGTCCCGTCGTGGTGATGATCAGCAGGCCTGGCAGCACATGAATTGCAGCTTGGTAGGGTCTTAAATACTCGGCTGAAGCAGTTTGTGTGATGGAGCATTGTCATTGCTTCACTAACTCTGCGGGGTTTGTTCAAGCAGCAGTGGAGTGAGTCTGCACCTTGATATTAAAGGAGGAATTCCATGACTCTGCAGAGGAGGGCATGGGTGCCAGCAATGCCCTGCATTGCATAGGGCAGGTTAACCAGGACAGCTGCAGGGGTGCTTCAGTGGAAGGAAGGTGTTGAAACGTGGGTGTAAATGCAAATGCTTTTGGTGCATAGAGGTCCTCTGCAAGCCTGCCTCTCTGCCTTTATTGCAGATAATGCTGTCTTTCTCTTCACATACAGACCTATCTTAGCAGAGGCTCAAAGTTTTTCTAAAGAGGAGCACTTTCATCCTGGGGAATAGGAGAAATCAGACAAATTATCTTAGTTGGAGAGTTTCCCATAGCACATCTTTGTACGGTCAGGGGTTTGTAGCATTTTATACATGCACTGTTATCTTTCACAGCACAAAGGTTGTGCTTTCAGCAATGCCACAGCAATTCAGGAGTTTGCTCTGATTTCACTGAATTTCCCAGGAATGTAGGTCATATGAGTGGGAGAGAGAGAGAGTAGAGGAGAGAGGATACTTTTTTTTTTTTGTCCCCTTCAAATTATATGCCTTTTCAACTACTTTGCAAAAGTACTATTGCAAAACTCTCATCTGAGTAGCCAGAGTCTCCTTGCTCCGTGGTCTTTTTTTTCAGACTATCTAAATTTGTGAATGTATTTTACGAATAACATTACTTCCACAGGAAAAGGCAGTGTGAGGAGTGAGATTATAGAGCAGCCTGAAACACTAGCAGCTATTCATTTATGTGTGTGTCAATCAGTTTGTTGTTTTTATGCCTTTTTAATTTTCTCCTTGGCTCTGTTTGAAAGACACACAGATAAGGAATTGACCATGTCAGCCAGAAGAGAACCTGCCAAGTAGGGTCAGATGTGCAGTCTGAACTTAGCAAGCTTTCTTCCCTTAAATCACTTATGTTGCTACAGGGAGGGGGACAAAATCTTGGCTGGGAGCCAGAATTCTGCTTCCTCTGACTCTGCAGGGTGACACCAGGCCGGTGACAACAGCTAGATATGCCTCAGGGTCCCTGTTTATTTATAGAAGCGATGACACTCTGCACTGCTTTGTGATCCTGCTGCCACAATAAGATCCCCTCAGGATTGTAATTAGGAGGTGTAGCTCTGGACAGTGCATAAATCTGTGTCATGCAGAGGTGTGCTTAAGCTGCCTTCTGTCTTGCCTTTTGCTGGGCTCTGGCTACTCCCTCATAACCTGCTTTCCAAAATGCCACCCTGGATGCCCTTTGGGAGTTGGAACTAAATGATCTGTAAGGTTCCTTCCAACCCAAACCATTGTATGATACTAATATGCTTTTGGTTGGATCTCAAGGAACCTTAAGGAAAAGGAAAGAGAGCACTGGGGCTGTCTCTGGGATTTCCCTGATCAAATCCATTGTCTGTAAATTCCTGAGAGTGGAAAATAGCACTGCCATTATCTGGGGTAGCAGTGGCATGACAGCAAACCCACAGCACCCATCCATCTCTGCTGCTGTGGTGTTGAGATGAACAGTTCCAGGAGGAGAACAGCCAGACCTTCATCACCAAGAGGTGACACCTGCTCAGGAACATGAACATTCCACACTGTCACGTGTCACAGAAGGATCCTTGGGATCTGTGCACTGCACCCCAGTCTCCTGGCAGTAGGCAGGGGGGGCTTCATCAAGAGCTATCCTTCTTTGTACCTGGAACTTCAGTGCAGACCTCCATGCAAATGCTGAATTAAAGCACCAAGTGTCACTGATAATCCACATGGAATAATCTTCACACCACTACAGCCTGCATGTCTAGTAAATGGGAATAGGCTGAACAAAATACAGCATGTCCTCTCTTCATCCTCCACATTCTCAGTTACTGTGAAGTGGAAGACAGTTCTGCCTTTTTCTCTGTGTCCTGCTTTTGTGCCCACACAGCCAAAGAGTGGGCAGGAGGGCTGAATTAGGGCTTTTTGTCATCAATAGCTGGCTCAAGCCAAATTTCCAGTTATTGAGGAATCTTTCCTTCCTGACCAACCAGGAGCCACTTGGCTCAGTCACATTCACAGAGAGGCTCTGCACCCATTCACAGCCTCTCATCTTGGGGTCCCACCCCCAGAGCTCAATCTGCAGCTGACACCACACCCTGCCCACCCAGCTACCTGCACTGAATGCATTCCCCAGCACAGTGGGATGCAGGGCTGTCTACTGGGACCTGAATAAGGCCTGGCTTCTCAAAGGTGGTGCTTGCTCCATGAGGCTGGGGTATTACTTGCATCTCTGGCCTAGGACTGAGTGCACAAAATATCCCTTATGTACAGGCAGGGAAAAGCTGTGGAGGTTTTCAGACTGACTTTGAGAAGTAGCTGGGCTGGAAAACCTGGTCTGATTTCAGTGCTGACTCTGCTTTGTGCAGGAGGCTCTCCCAAAGCCTTCTTTAGCCTGGGCATCTCTCTGGCTCACTTGCACTCTGAGCATGTTGCGTGTTGACTCATTTGCTCAACACAGACATGGATGTCTGAAGGCAGGAGTAACAATTCTCTGCTCTCCTGAGGAGCGCTGAGAAGGACAAGACCCTTCCCTTAGGATGTCAGTGAGGATGTCTTGCTGCTCTCTGGCAAAACAGTGAGGTAGCAAGCAAGGAAATTCTACCCCATGAAACAAGCAGGACCTTTCTGAGGACAGAATTTTGAATTTTGCAATTTGCCTACATTAGGACCATAAACCCCATGCAAACCATCCTTCCCCACTGTCCTGGGGGAGCAGGAGTTGGGAAAGTGGTCCTGATTGATCATCCATGGGGCTGTGCCATGGGAAAGCCCTCCCCTCCCCCAGAGCAGGCACTGGCAGGCAGAGGTGCAAGGGAGAAAGCTGGGACTCGCTGTGGGTGCCAGCAGCCCTCGCACTCCCTCTCCAGGCTCCACTCTGCATCTGGAGAGTGTCTGAAGTACAGACGCTGGCCCTGCCGTGGAATTCCTTGTGCTGAGGAGGAGCAACGCCCCAAAGAACTCAGAATGTTTTTCTTTTCCACCTGCTGCCCCCTGTCACCTGCAAAAACAGTGTGAATCATGAGTGTGCTGCCTCTTTTGTCCTATAGATGTTTTCCTGATGTGCATGGAAACAACAAAAAATTCCTGAGAGTATTTTCAATTTTCTCCTTTTTTTTTCCCCTTCAAGTTTCACATCTGCAGTGTAGTTAAACTTTAAAGAAACCCCTTTTTAAGACACCCACTGAAATGTACTTTCAAGCCTTCCTCTGCCAGGTTTTGATGGCACTGGAAAAAGTAATGCCTACTCTAATTACTGACGTCATATGGAAAAACTTCCACCCCCCCACCCCCCCCGTAAATCTGAAGCCACTTGACCCATAAATGACAGAGCCGTCTTTGTTATTGCCTTTTCCCGTTTTCTTTCAGCTTGCTTGATGTCCCTCTACAGCAGCATTTAAAACTCACCTCAGGTTCTTCTCAGGGGGGTTGAGATACAATTTAGCCATTGCAATCACTGATGTAAATGAGCCAGGCTTTTGTTGCTCCAGAGCCAGCTTGGAGAGAGATCTGCCATGCATTTGGGACTGGTTGTGTCAATTACTCATGTGAGAGTATTAATGAAGTTGCAGGGAGGCCAGTTGCACAATAGTTGCATTCAGCTGGGTTTCTAAATTGCCATTGGAAAGCTGGCAAGTTTTTAATAAGGGCTTTTGCAGCATTTGGGGAAGTCACTGCTGTCTGTGAAAGATGCTCTGCTGAGTCTGAAGAACTGGAACGTACATACGTGAATTTTTGATCCAGTCAGTGTCCCAAGAGATCTTTTGAAACCCATGTTTGCTGTCCTTCAGCTGTCAAGTATGCAGCAGTGAAGATTTTGGAAAGGATTGAGTGAAGATTAGCTTTAACACTGTGGTTGGCTGAGTGAATTTGGCATTTGTAGGTTTATTTGTACAGAGATTTCCAGGATGCTTAATAGTCAGGGAAGCTGGTTTTATGCCAAATATTTGACATAAAGCAGCCCATTTGCCTTCTGCAAGCCGTCTTCTGTAAGGGCCAGTTGTTGATAGTAACAGTTCTGCATTGGGCCAGGAACTGAACCCCTCTGGTCTGCAGAGGGTTTGGGAATAGATGGCCTCTCCCAGAGGAAGTGTAGGAAGTGTGCTGCCCTCGCAGGCTTGGTGGGGAAGCAGGGTGCCAGTGATTAAACTCACAGGGAGGTCTCCCTCTGCAGGCAGCAGTCTTTGGAAAATGAAGGAGGAGCTGCCACTCTCACAGATTTTTGTTAAAATGAGTCATTTAAGGACGACCCTCTGCTGGCAGGAGACCTCAGTCGTGTCACAGCAGGAGGGTATGGCCTGCCCCAAAGAAACACCTGCAGTGCTACTTCTGTGTGGGGGCACCCAGCAAAGACAGATCCAGGATTGTGTGGTGTGCCAGGCCCCCTGCACCAGGCTCTGGGGATGCTGATGAGGAAGGCAAGGAATTGCAAGAGAGTTTGCTTGCATAGCCAAGCATCAGGAGAGAGCACTGAACTGGCTTTTCACAAGCAGCTTCTGTGCCTCTAGCTGGAGGAAGATGAGTCTATTTTCACACTTCTTTTTTTCTGAAAATTATGCATTTTGTTACACCTTCAGTGTGTTGAGAAGTTCCAGCCATAACATGATTTTATATAGAAAATATTCTAGCAGTCAGTGTTTGGTATAATGGATTGTAAAGTCTAATCTCCTGCCTCCACTACCGAGTGGTGCCAGATACTTTAGAGGCAGCCAAAATTGACTTCTACACTTACTGCTCCTTGGGGTGTCTAAGTGGAGAAGGGTGGCATGCTAAGAAAAATCTGGTTTTCCCTCACTGAATGTGGGAATACTTGGAACTGGGAGTACTTTTGAGTGCTGTCTACACACTCACGTGGTGTGTAGCTTCTCTTCTTCTTATGTGGGGCTGTTCAAAGGGTGTGAAATGATACTTGAGTGTAATTATTTCCCCCTCTGCTTGTGTTTGCAGGGGCGGCGGGCTGGGGCTGGTGCTGGCCAGCGCGGGCTTCGGCCGCCTGACCGCCCCCATCATGGAGCTGCACAACCAGAAAGGTTACTTCCTCCACCACGTCATCTTCGCCTGCTGCACACTCATCTGCATCATCTGCATCCTGCTGCTGCCCGAGAGCAAGAACCAGCACCTGCCTGAGAACATCCCCGACGGGGAACATTACACCCGGCAGCCCCTGCTGCCGCACAAGAAGGGCGAGCAGCCCCTGCTCCTGACAAACTCTGAACTCAAGGATTACTCTGGCCTCCACGACTCAGCAGCTGTGAGCGACGGCATCTCGGAGAACACCACTGCCAACGGGATGAAGTAGACGTAACTGGGTGGATTTTTTCCCCTTCTCCTTTTTTTTTTTTTTTTTAAATTTTATTTCCCCTTCTTGTATTTCTTCTCTTCCTTTTGTATTTTATTTGATGCTGTTGTGCAGGAGGAGTTGCACTTTGGGCAAAGGTGTTTTGCACAGATTTTACAAACCAGTGATGGAGCAGACACAAACTTAGAGGAATTCAACTCTGCTACTAAAGCAAATTTTGGCATCTTCAACAGTCGTGCAGATTACTTTTGAAAAGTTTTGGGGGAAAAGACTCATTTGAGAAAAGACCTGGCTGGCAGTAGCCCTTCAGAACTCTTTTTTTCCTGCCATTAAATATGTATATTTATTTTGATTTATTCTCAAGAAGCACTTTATTTCCTTTTCCCTTCATAGATCACAAAAATGAAGCCATCTTTTAAGAGGTGCAGCCATTCCAAGAAAGAAACCATGGGGGGAGGGGGAGTGTTGTTTTCTGTTTTGTTTTTGTGTTTCTTTAAAGGAAAGAGGGATTCACTGCAAAGTTGAATTGACTTATTCTTAGACTTGTGCAACATTCTTCTGCCTGTCTAGAAAGTCCAAGTGCCCAGATTGCCTGCTGTGTTTGTACACTAAAAAAAAGAAAAAGAAAAGCAAAACCTGTTGTGACTCAAACTCTGACTGCATTTTAGGCAGCTTCTATTTGTCTTTATAGCCCATGTGCACTTAAAAGTTACTTTCTAAATTAGTCCTTTTTTGTTTTCACTGAATGCATTGGAGAAAATCCTACCCCAACAAGCTGATTTTTCAATGAGAATCAGCTTTCTGCATTTTAAGAATATATTAATCTATTTTAGGTGGTTGCCACTGGTCCTTAATTGTAATGTAGATGATGCAAATGATTTGACTAATGATGCAAAAATGAGTTTTGTCTAGAATGGTGATAATTATCAGGAGGCCCAGGATCTCTGACTGCTCCAGGAAAAAATCATAGACCAGCAGTGATATATAGTCAGGAGCATGGGCAATGATCTGTACCTTAGTTCCAAAAGGCACCATAGCTGGGATATCTGCTCCTGGGAAATGAGTGTCCTGGTATTTATTGTCTTAAGTGTTTTTAGAACCAGGGTTTGGGTTATTAATTTAAGTGGGAAAACTGCTTAAATGACTGTTGGAAATGAATTAATTGATAACCTGTGAATAATGACTTACTGAGCTGTCTTGGGCTCTTAGGGATGTGTTCTGGTTCTGACCCAAGAATACACAATGGACTCACCCTTATTTCCCCACTTTCCTGACCGCTCTTGTAAGATTTTAGTTCAGGAAAAAAAGTTTACTTAAATTTGATTAATTCTACACAAAGTGAACATCCAGTTTACCTCCTGCGGTGCAGATGGCACTTTGATAGTGGCCGCTTGACTTCTCTCCTCCAGCCCCCAAATTATTTCCTTTGGCCATTGGCTTTTGGTTCTCACTCAAGAGAACACCGTGAGGATCTAGTTCAATGCAAGGACTCTGTAAACAGCTTTCTTGCATTGTAGTTAACTCTCCCCTCTCTCCCTCCCTGTTCTCCTTTCTCACTCAGGCCATCCATTTGTGATTGCTCGGTAGTGCAGACGTTCAAGCAGAGCAGCAGGATGTCAATGTTGTACTGACTGTCCGTATGATTGCCACTTTGTTTGATGTACATCTTGCCTTCATATGCAGGAGAAGAGCTCGTTTGCACTCTCCTCCTCTACCTTCCCTCGCCCTCCCTCCCTTGCTGTATATATTGTCGATTAACTACTGTACCTAACAATTTCCATCCTCCATTAGGCTGCCAATGTCCTCTTACAGCTCCCAATAAATCAGAGATCCATGCTCCCCGGCAGGCCATGCAGTAAAGTAGCACAGCCTCAGATGCTGACGCATGCAAGGGGACAGGCAGACCTGCAGAAGCAACAGAGGTGGTTGCATTCAGAGTAACAATGTTGTCCTAAAGCTGCTAGTTTTTACAGAGGATGATGTGGACATTCGGGTTCTTCTTGAGCCTGGTAAGAAACACTGGACCAGTTGATGGTAGTTTCGCCCAGTTATAAACACTACTGTTTTTTTTCACCTTTGCTAAACTTGCTGTGACAGCAAGAGCCTGATCTTCCTTACACTCAAGTTTTATTGTCAGGCTTGAGTGTGCAGTTGCTTCTTTTTGTTCTGTGCAGAGACCTCTGGAGTCTGTGTTCACCTAAGGACAGAACCCAGCCCTTCCCCACTCGTGCAGTATTCACACCAAATTTGTGCAATACTTTTTGCCTTCGATGCGAGATGCAAGCCACACACACATTCGGGGACGAAACAAATGGGTTCACAACAAAAAGCTGAAGAAGCAAAACAAGGCTTCAGGGAAGAGAGAAAGGGCCTGGGAGAGGAGAAGGTGCGAGGGCAGAGGCAGAAAGCAGCGCCCTGCCATCCATCGTGCTGTGGAGCCAGCGGCTCCTTCCCTCGTGGTCTCCTTCATGGCCCGTGTGCTCACGCTGCAGTACAGCTCGTGCAGACCATCCACAGGCCTGTGAACCTGGCTGCTTCCAGCACTGTCAGTGGTCCTGGTGAGCTCACTGCTGCTGTCCACAGCGCTTTATCGTTTCCTATTCTGGTGGTTGCTCTCCGATGACAGACAGGCACAGGGAAAAGAATACTTGTTTAAACATATCAACATTTAGATAGTAAATACATTAGGTGACAGGAACATGCGGCAATTTTTTTTTTTTTGTTGGGTTTTTTTGGTTAAGAAAAAATCTTAGGAAGTTGATTTGATTTGCTGCTTTTTTACTTGAAACCAGGTAGTCGGTACTGATCTGCAATGAAGGGAGCCCCAGCTTCTCCAGTCAGTCTGGCCCTCTGCCTCTGTCACGACAATAAAGCAAAAACTAACTTCCTGCCTTGGCAGTTCTAGTTTTGCTCCTTTTCATGAAAACATGAGCACTTCTGTGATGATTATGTTCTTCCACACATGCTCACAGAGTTGGAAAGCTTTCACTGAACCTATCTTGTGTGGAGGAGCCAAGTACCAGGTGATGCAGCAGGGCAGAAAGGAAGCATGGGGATGCTTGTCCTGCCTCGTCTAGTCCTGCAGCAGGGCAAGGCTCTCTGCTGGGGTCCCAGCCTGCTGCACCATTGGCTCCTTGGCCATGTCTCCTCTGCAGCCATCACCAGGAAAGGTTTTTCTCAGGCGGCTCTTTCTGGCCACCACAACAGGGAAGCAGTCCAAAGCTGTGCTGTCCATTTTTGGCCTTTTTCTGTGAACCTTCAGTAACCTCTAAGCCCATCAGTAGATTTTTCTTTGGGTTTACCATTTAAGGGCTTTCTCCATCTATCTAAGTTCAAACAAAAATGTGAAGTGACATTATGCTTGATCTTGGGGGTTTTGTCCCCCTTGTAAGATTTCAGTACTGCTTTTGTTGCCAGACACACTGCAAACAGATAATACCTGTTTGCAAGTGTTTTGTGGCCACGCTGAAAGGGGGTTGTGAGATTTACTTTTGGGTTTCACTGAGCAGGCTTTTTTTGTTGTCGTCCTTTTTAGTGGAAGTATTTTACTTAACTGTTGCCACTTCCTGGAGACAAACACTTTATTGGTCACCAAATTGGAAGCAGAAGTGCCATTATCTGAACTCTGTGAATGTCAAGTCAAGTTGCGCCTGTAGCTGGCACATAAGACAACACTATTGAGTGGGGGGATGATCTCCCCCACGGTAACTTTTTTTTATTTTATTTTTTAAGAAAAAAATGAAATTACGAACCTCATTTTAAATGTGTTGTGTAAAATGTTTTGGGAAAGGAGTATGGTGTGTTTTGTCTAGTGGGCGAGATCTCCCTCCCCATTTCAGTTTCTGATGAAGTTTTAAAGAATCGTGTTACTGTATGTTTTGATCATGAATAGTCTGGTGGTGCTTCCTCATAGCACAAGCTTAAATCAAGTACTGAAAACAGTCTTACAAGCTAAATGTCTGCATGATGTTACATCTGTTGTACCTACTGAGAAGAACTTTGTATGTAAATGTACAGAATAAAATGATGTTGTCCCATCAGTTTGCTCTCCCTGGTCTGGCTCCCTTGCAGTGACTCTCAGATACCCAGCAGCAGCTGATGCCTCAGCAAGTAGCCCTACCCTGCTCTACAAACAGAAAGAGCTGTTTGTAAATCAAGCTAATTAAAACAGCACATTGATTTGCAAGTAATTATCCTTTACAGTCAATTACAGAAGCATAGTTGACTCTGTTTCCTCGGTGGTGTAAATTAAAAAGAAAATACCCTTCAACAGTTGCTTTTTGCTATTCTGATCTTGAGCTGCAGCCAAGGACAGGCAGCTGCTCCCACCAGGTAAGGAGGGGCCCTCTGCACCCATACCAAATCTGAGACACTGAAGCCACTGGGTGTTCAAATGCTTTTGGACAGGAGACTCAGCAGCTGTGCCTTCTACAGCAGCAGCCTCTCAGTTACAGGTTTTACTTGCTGCTTGTTGCACCACAGCAAGGTAAATCCTTCACTTTTCTGTAGGTGCTTAGGGCAGTTGTCTAGGAGCAGTACCAGCAGTTTAGTAGTTTTGGTTTGTATCTGAAGGTGATGCTTGAGCTCAAGTCAGGGCTCAACTCGGAATTAAAGAAAAACATCAAAACCCTGGAAAACGTGGCTAGTTAACTCCTGGTTGCCATCTCATAAAACAAAGCAGCCAATGGATATGCCTTTGAAAAGATACCCATCCTACCTGAAAGTAAGGCCAGAGATGTAGCAGCAGGTTGCTTTTCACTAGTGGTCACGGTAGTAGACCGCTCTGATTTTATGTATATGCTCAATTTAAATGTGATGCTCTTCTAGCAGCCTGACAGGTTTATCTATTGCTCCAGAACTTGGCTTGTGCTTTTTCCTTCTCTGTAGTCCTCAGGGATGCATAAATAACTCTTTGTGAAATCCTTCTCATGTTCTGAGTGCCCAAGGGATGGGAGGAAATCCATTGTTTAGCACCAGTACTACAACCAAGAGGGGCTAAAAGGACAAAAGTAACACTCATGTCACAGCTTTACCATACAAAAATTAGGGGTTTCTTTATTTGAACACTAAAAGCTGCTATACTATGTTCAGTCCTAGTACACAGTTGATTAATTGTACAGATAGCATTTGGTACTGGTTTGCCATCAGACCCCAGTACTGTGTGGAGGCCACACACCACATGCAGTTTTTCAATCATGTTCATCCATTGCAGCATCCATTTGCTATCATGCTTGGCAGGGTAGAAAAAAAATTTCGCTTTGAAAATTCAAATTCTATTTGAAAAAAAAGAAAATCCTAGTCAAATGAATCTGTATTTAATAGCAACCACAAATTCAATCAAAATACTATAAAAGAAATATACTAACTTAATGTCAGTGTGAAAATTGCAGTAAGTTTTTCTGAAACAAAACCTTCATCTTCTTTTACAATGATGCACAATCAGAACTTGTCTGGAAAAGCTGTCATTTCTTCTTTGATCCTGTTTTCTATGAGTAAGGTGAAATTGCTGTCTGTGTTTTGAAGATTGTAGCTGACAAATATCTGCTTTTTGGTCTTGCTGGCTAAAACACAAAAGAGAGTAGTCAGCCAGAGTTTATTCTTATGTAAAAGAGATTATGGTATTTGAGCAAGCCTCTAAAAAAGCCACATCATGCAGATTTCTAAGATGTTCTCCACTCTTGCTGTGCTGGGTGCAGTTAGAAATGAAAAGCAGAACAAGTCCCTGACCACTGGGGAGTTGGGCAAGATTTTGCATATCACAGAAGTGAACAATATAAGACTGGTGACTGTCAACTAGTTTTTGACCTGACACAAGACACCACTAGCCACTGGAGAGCCTTGCAGAGCTTGTAGTGGATTTTTGGACCCATGTTAAATATCTTACATTGTAAGTGACACCACAGACTGTACTGGACTCAGCACTGAAATTCAGAGTTTGTAAACCTTAGAGGGAAAGCGCTCAAGAAAGTCATTGGCCCAAATTAATTAAGTTCTGTTTTTTTAATGAACCTTAAAAGGCCCAAAAAGCTATGCACCAGTTCTGTCTAAGCTTGCTATCAATTTTGTTTCCATTAACCTTTTTTCATACAGTGTCCATGAATGCTCCAAGAGGCTGGAGAGCCTTTGCTGAACATGATGAAGCCAAGCACAATTTCCAGGCTACTGCAATGACAAGTACCTAGAGAGAGGTGCTACAAAATTAAGAGCTGCCCTCCATGACAGAGCTAATTAACAGTGACAAAAAAACTGTCCAGTCCGACAAGAAGACTTAATTATCAGAGTAGAAGAGATAACACCGAGAAGTGTTTTATAAATAAAATGCCATCCTACTTAGATTTTACCACAGTAATATAGCAAATTTGTGGCTCTCCTTATATATTACTGAAGCTAAACTTTTTGAAAAATGTAAGCACTATACAGGGAAAATAGGCACTAAATTTAAATTGAGTTGTGTAAAATAGAAGACAAAAAATAGTATTTGGGTCACAAAATATTCTTGTCCAGGAATGAGCTGGGAGCTAATGACCCCAGACACAAATCAGACTGTTCTCCTGAATATTCAAAAGTGTCATATGGATTTTTAACACTTCAAAATAGAGACACTCAGACTTCTAAGATTTTAATCCTTTCTAAATAGGAAACTAAATAGTTAAATACAGAAACCCATACATATGTATGCATAAAATGTAGTTAAACAACTCCTTTAAGGCATTTTAATTATGCAAATGATTTTTTTATTATTTTCTATCCTAACAGGTTACCAGCTTCCTGACTCAGTAAGTAGAGCTGCTTCTGAAATGCAAGGATTCATTTGCCTTTTAAGACTTGGCACTACAAAATGCTGAGATAATGCAGCGTGGTGCTCTGATTGCAAAAATTAGCACCTGGCACCAGATTTCTGTGGTACAAAGCAGCATGTTTTGTAAGCAGTAGTGCTTCATCATCATGCCCTAAATGAATGCAATGCTAATTCTGAACTAATTAATGCTGTTATCCCAGCTAACAAAACTATATAGTGCACTGCAGTGTCAAAACTCAACCTCTTAATTATGTTTGCCTATAGATCTCTGGGATGCTGCTCCAGTTCCCAGGAACAGTGTGAATCTGGGAGTCTCTCTGAGCTGCCTATGCCAAGGACCTCTGCTCCCAGGGCTCTGGCCCAGCTCTGAGGGGCAGGGGGACCTTTTCTGTCCCTGCTTCCTGAGGATTCAGTTGGACATGTGCACTCCTGCAGAAAGGACAAAAGGGGGCATATCTTATGCCTCTGTAGAAGATCATCTACAGCTTCAGAGTAAAGCAGAAAACTGCAAAGGACAAGGCTTACCTAAAAAGCCCTCCAGCAGGTCTGCTTCCCATGCAGCCTGGGTAATAACCCCTGTTCCACTGGCTCTTCAAAGTGGAGGAAAATCATCCTTGACAGCCATCGTCCGGGATGTGCTGAGTGCCAGGAGAAACTACAGCAGCACAGATCTGCTCCTACAACTTCATGTACTGAGCAAAGGCCCAAACAAAAGCTTGAAGAGGAGCGCAGAAGGAGCAGAAGAGGCAGGACAAATGTTAAACATGAGTTTGTAGACGATTTATGCTGGAAAAGAGGTGATGAAAGTGACAAGTGCCCAGGTGAAAAACACTCAAAGAAAAGGCTGAGGTGATTTTCACCAAGAGTCTGCCAGTCCCTACAAAAGGAAGATTGAAGACATGGCACTAATCAGTACTGCAGCTCAAAGAACTGTGATTTCAGGATATGCACGTAAGGGAGGCACTAATGGACAAGGATTTTCTCAAGAACTGGCCTCCAGTATCCTACAAGAAACTTTCTCAGGATGTGGGTTTATTGACTAGTGAGACACATTTGTGCCAAAGCAATCAGGCAGGTTGGTGGAAAGCAGACCCCGCACCTCTTAAAAGCAGATATAGATATATGCAGAAAGAGGACTAAGGATGAAGTACATGTGTCTTCAGAAAAAAAAAAATCAGAAATAAGGAAGGAGATAGAGCCAACACATGAAATGCAGCTGTTGTGGCCAAGACCCCTACCAAACTATCCAGAAAGCAAAAGGAGAATGTGTGCACTGTGATGCACAGCAGCACTGAAACTGCTGCTCCAGGTAGGAAACCTGGCGTTGCAGGAACACTTGGCAGATGATGGAATGCGACTGGCAAGTGTAAGAAACAGAAATAACCATGTGAAAATGGCACCTCATGCTACTCCTGCTAGTGCCTATGGAGACAAGAAACTGCACAGAAAAAATGGTGACAAACATGGTGGGGGGAGGAAAGAGGAGAAAAACTGCCTGCCTGAAGTTACCACATGTCAGGGTGGTTAAAAAGGCTACCTTGGAAGTACAAATACAAGTCAGACTCGGCTGTGAATAGCATTTCTACTATTACAAATTGTGTGGGAGTAACAGGGATTTAAATTCCCAGAGAAAAACTAAACACCAATAACAGCAAAGCTGAGTATTTCTAGCTGAGGTGGAGCACAGATTTCCTTACCAAGCACTTTGTGAAACAAAGATAAGGGATGCTTGTGGATGATCTTGCAGATCCACTGGTCTCAGGATAAATATTTTTTTTTAAAAAGTAATAAATAAATTAATTTGGACTAAGTGACCATGTGTTGACCTACATTGCTGGACTATCAAAAGCCAGCCTAAAGACTATGGTGTGAGATTTCAAAAAGATGTGTTTCTTTTCCCTGAAGCTCAGGTAAAGAGCAAGCACAGAATTATTCAAAGCCATAAGTGTATTATTGACTTTCCCCTTTGATCCAAATGTGAAAATGGTCTATAGGTCTTTCTCAAAATAATATACCTTAACCAGGATCACACAAGCAAGAACAGTATATAAAAATAATATGAAAGGAGCTGACTGGCAAGGGAACCTGCAACCCAGTGGATAGATGTCATGGATACAGAGGAACGTGGACCAAAAGCCTAGCTGGGCCACAACTGGCTCAGAAATTTAAGATGAAATAACAAAAGACACCTAAAGCACACCAAGAAAAAGAAAATAGGAAGGTGCATTACAGTCCAAGGATAAAGAGTAACCTATAGACCAGCACCAAGCAACAGTATCAGTTCTCAGCAACAAAGTATGGGAAATTAGGAATGCAAATAATAAAAGTACCTTAAGAAAAAAAAAAAGAAAAAAAGGTGGCAAGACTGAGACAATTCACTAGGAGAAAAGTCAGGTGAGTCAGGCAGCCTCTGTTCTAGAACACTGAAAGAGCTAATGGAAGAAGTGGCAAGTTATTATGAACTTCAGCTATGAAACATGTAATAAATCCTTTAAGAGAGACAGCAAGCACATGTACAAAAAGAAAAAATCCAAAAGGAGTATGGCAATCACTAAGATAACTTAGAGCTGTCAGCTGGGCTGCAGTGCTACACAGAAGATGAGAGCAAGATTCAGAAGAAATGAGTGACAAGGAGACCAAATGGAAAGTGGAATAAATTATACTTATTATACTTTATCCCAAATAAATCCTCTCTGATTACATTTTTGATGACTTCCTATGGATAAGGCACTAATTACACATAAAGAAACTGTGTTATACAGTACCCCGTAAAATTATTACTTAAGGTGGAATGAATTGAACTCAGTGTGTAGAGAAAATTGTGCCACCAGGGTCGACTTAAACAATCTCTTTCATAGAGAAGTTGTTGTGAAGAAGAAAAGATGCTAACACCATTTTTCAAAGATTAATCTTGTGAGCAACACTTTTTTATATGAGGCCATGGAGAAGAAGGTGCTGTAGACTCATTAAAGTGCCTGACAATACAAACTCAGGACATACTGTCTGAAATGGAGATCAGCACACAGATCATTAATAATTCTGTGGCCTTTCCATCTGAAAGAGAGGAAGTAAGGTGAGACTGAGCAGCTCAGCATGCTGCTTTCAAAACTTGGTAACAAGCACCTCAGTATTTCACCAGTTGGAGCTGCATCAGCCACTGGTGGGTGATGATGAGTAACCAGCATGACACAGCTCTCGGAGCTGTGAAGGTGCTAGGATGTACTAGGCCATGTATTTTTCATCTTTTTAGTATGAACATGGGAGTTTGCAAGCTCTTGTTAAGATTCAGGATTTCAGCTACTGCAGCAGCTGCGACACACTGCACATGAGGGAAAAGGAAGCATCCCGAGCGGTGCCCATTCGGGTCAGCCAGATCAAGCCCAGGCATCTGTGAGACAACCCTGGGCTTCCCAGGCCAGAACTTCTTGGAATGTAGGGGCTAAAAAGTGCGAGATGTGATGAGGGTTGGCGTCATCTTCAGGTAAAATGCAGGTGCCTGGCATGACGGCTACCTCACCCACCAGCACAGCACTGTCACAGCTTTACAGAGAGGAGGTCACTTGAAACCCCACTCGACTGGTGCAGCATGTGCTGCCCCTGCCTTGCACCCAAAGCCAGGACAAGGATTTCAAATAATTCACTTCTGGTAGTGCACGGCGTGCCCAAGGCCGCTGACTCAGGCGCCGCAGACTCGTACACGGATGGGAAAATAAAAGTGAATCGGTGGATTGGATGGAAGCTGCCGGAAGCCGCGGCAGTGCCGGCTCCGCGGCCGGGGCAGCGCGCACAGCACCCCTGTGCACGCCGCGGCCCGGGCTGGTGGCTCAGGGCCCCCAGAGAGGCACGGCCCGCTCCCGACCCGCGCGTTCCCGGCGGGAGGCGGCTCCGCGCAGCGCGCCCCCGCAGCGCGCCCCCGCACCTACCCAAGCGCTGCGCCAGGCAGGAGGAGGCGGTGTCCGAGGGGTCTCCCAGGAGCGAGGCGGCCACCGGGATGCTGTCCTGCAAGCGGAGCACAGCAGAGGGCACGGCTTAGTCCCGGCAGCGCGGGGTAGAGGCGGCGGGGCCAGCCCCCAGCGCCGCGGGGCTCCGGGGGGCGGGCAGGGTCCCGGCGGCGACACTCACACGGGGGCTGCACATGGCGACGGCCAGGCTGGCCAGGGCGGGCGCGGCGCCCACCCAGAGGAAGAGCGAGTCCCGCAGCCGCATGGCGTGGAAGTGCACCCGCTGCTCGCCCAGCTGCCCGCTGAAGTCGTGCAGGGCGATGCTGCCCGCCGCTCCGCCGCCGCCCTCCTCCTCCATCGCCGCTCTTCCCGGCGCGGCCAGGCCTGAGCAGGCAAGGCCCGAGCGGGAGGCCGGGCTCGGCCCGCCCCGCGGCCCCGGGGAGGCGGTGCTCGCCCCGCCCCGCTCCCCCACGCCCGCCCCGCTCCCCCACGCCCGCCCCGCCGGGAGACACCGCCCCCGGCACCGGCCCTGCGCAGCCACCAGCTCCGTCCGGCTTGCACGCTTCCCATTCCTCCAGGGAATACCCGCACACGGACACGCACCCCGGTGCCCGCACCCCGCTCCGTGCACGCCCCGAGACGAGCCTCCCCTCCGTCTGTGCACGGACCCCGCCAGCACGAATAGGCACGCCCGGGTACAGCCCCCCGGGAGCGCGCCCCCTCCTTGCCCCCTACCCCCGAACTTGCACTCCCCCCGATCGGTGCCCAAGCCCTCCGTTTCCCACTATTCCCCTCCCATCCCAAAAGACACAGCTCCCTCCCGGTGCGCAGGCACACCTCCTGTGTGGGAACACACCCGCAGCCCCGGTGAGCACCGGCTCCGTGCACGGCTTCCCGCGGCTCGCACCTCTCCGGGCTCTGCCCCGCCGCCCGCCCGGCAGAGGGATAACGCGGAGGCAGCGGCAGGGATGGGGAAACCCCACTAGGTGGCAGGTGAACCCCTGCGTGCGGAGTCTCGCCTGGCACATCGACGGCTCCGGGGAGTCACCCGAGAGGTGCCCCGGGGTTTCAGACGAAAGGGAAAGGGATAGCGTGGTGCTGTGCAGCCTCGGGAAGGGGGAGCAAGGTCACAGCGACCTTGGCTTCATTCAGCTGTAGAGGTTTTCGGCATTGGGGATCTACAAAGCAAGTGATTCGGGTTCGCATAGCTCTGGAGAATATGGAGCCGTGAATAATTAAAAGCCCTATTTTGGGTGTGAATTCTGTGCTCATCACTCTTTCCGCCGCAGCATAGCAAAGTCGGTCATTACTGGAGATGATTTTCAGTAACTGTACCGTCTGTTGCTGATAAGAATATGGTCGGCTCCCCGATGGCCGTGGGCCCTTTACAATTGGAAACATGTATCTTCACGCCACCGGCAGGGCAATCATCTCTGCACAAAGAACAAGCACGTTAAGGGTGCAGATTGGCTTTTTAATCAGCATTTCCTCTGCCTCCGGTGTCCTACATACCACTGGAAATCAAAATTTCCATTTCTAAATGTTAAGATTTCATTTTCCCATTGAAGAAATGGGTGGACGGGAAGGAACCCTTTTCTTCACTTTTCTTCTCTGAGCCGCTCCAGTTCTCCTGGCATCTGCCAAAAGAAAATCCTCAACCCTGTGCTAATTTCTGCCCATGCTGCCGCACTGACGCTAAATCCCGGGAGGCAGCTAAGCCCGGCTCAGCTGCCATACCCCGACATCCCATGGCACAGGATCAGCTTGGAGAGAAGGGGGGGTCGCACACCACCTCCCCTGCCCTACATTTGTCACTTCTTGCACAAAGACTTATGGGATGTATGGTCTCGCCCCCCCACTATGTCTGTCCCCTGCCTCGCTGCTAGAACAGCATCGGGCTTGTGCTAGTCCCCCCATGACCCCTGCTCTACAGTCAGTCCCAGCCCTTTCCCTCGATGTGGGCTGGCCTCCCACAAGGTGAGGGACTGCAGAAGCTGAGAATTGTGCTGAGGCTCAAAAACCTGTCCCCACAGCCTGTTGCAAACTGTCACTTTGCCTGTGGCAGCTGTGAAAACAGACAGGCAAATAGGTGACAAAAGCCACCTTAAAAGGGAGAGAGTGTTGGCTGCATGCACTGTGCTCATTGCAGCTGCAGGTTCACTCTGCAGCTGGATAGGCAGGCCTGCCAGCTAAAACAGCCAGGAGCATTGCAGAAATGAAATTCTAGGAACAGGACAAAATGTCTGCTGGGAGCCACACAGGTGGTGGTGGTGAGATTCCTGTGGTTAGACACTTGCAGGTGATGGAAGAATTTGCCCCAGGCTTGTTTGATCAGTGGAGAGAGGAGGAAATATTAGGGCACAGTTCACCTGAGCTGCTTTAGGTGTCTCTTTTGAGAGAGAAGGAACTTCTCTTGTCTGGTTTCCATTAACTTGAAAGAAGGTAAGGTTGAAAGGTAAGGCATTGCACAGCTTTGCAGACAGATTTATTCATGCAGGCAAATACTTCTCTAAGTGTTCAGAGCCAGTTTCTTTGCTATGCTGGGTCAGAGTTGCCTCCTGGAATGGAGTCCTAGTGGAGGATCTGTTCTAACAAAGTTCCAGCTCAGTGTGTCTTCCCTCAAAGTAGAAGTTTGGGCCTCCTTGTACTGAAGCTTTGTTACAGTCATCCGCTGGACTGAAGTTAGAGTTTCCTTCACTGCTCTTTCCATGTCAGGTGCAAATGTCTGGTGTTGCTTCTGAGTCTGTCTCCTGACTTGCTTCTCCCTACAGGGAACTGCCCCTATTTCATCACGCTGTGATCTGTTCCTCTTCTCACCAGGAGTCTTCTCCAAGGTGCCTGTAACTTCCCTTATCCTAAACCCCGCAGACCTCTTAAAGTAAGTCACAGGGCTCCTCTGCTTGTTAGCAGTTCCGTGTATTCGATGCTGTTCTGTGAAATGCAGCTGCTCTCTGTAAATCATGCTAAATCCTTGTTTAAGCTCAGAAAAGGAAAAACATTCATCTAGAGACTAAAATGCTGGTTAAGCATTTTTATTTGCAGTGCAGGTGTGTGAGTAGAGCTGTGAAGAACCAGACCATCAAGTGTGAAATTAATTTCTTTATTACAGCACTTCAAGTCATGAGAATCCCTACAAAATAAGAGGGAAATGTACTCCCCATGTGTGTGGAACCTCTTACCTTTAAAATGGTAAGAAGTTCCATACACATATGGAAACTTTTTTTCCCCTGTGGCCTTGAAAGCAGCACCAATAAGTCTGCCTTGTTTGTCAGGTATGAGGCTGCAATGAGCCTCAGGTGTACTGACACACTGGAGAGAAAATAATGATAAAGCAAGCACATCTTGGCAAAAGCACTGCCTGTTTATATGGATGTGTATGTATTCCTGCTCAGGTGAGATCCAAGCTCTGGGAGGGGTGATTTAAAGGTATTTAGGATTTAGAGGTGCTTCTATCTACCTTATTCCTCTCCAAAAGTTAGGTTGCCCATAAGAGTCACTAGATCCTAAACCTTGATTTTTACTGATCATTATCTCCCCTCCAATACAGTTTTAAGTGAGGAGTAAATCTTCTTCCTGGTAACTGTGGAGTCAAAACCCATAAAGCACAGTTATGAACTGGGATATCACTGAGAGCAGCAGTTTTTTCTGATTCCAAAATGTATTCTGTGCTTTGGCTCCTGCATGAATAAAGAGTCAATCTGACATGCTAGAAGGCAGGTAACCATTAGTGTGTGTCAGTGAACCTCCTGTTGATGCCTAGGGTGTTCTAGTTTTCTTGATTTGCCATCCTTCTGCAGAGGAGTAAATTACTCCTGATAAAGCCCAGCAAAACCTTCCAGCTGCTCTGCTAAGGCTCCATGACACCAGGCTCCTGCTGTGGTAGCTGCGCTGCAGTTCTAGACTTCTAGGGATCTACTTTGTTTGAGGCTTGGATGCTCATTTTTATGTAGACTTCCATCTGTGGCATTGATGGCTGAGGGGACTCTTTTCTCTACCTCTACATCAAGGCACCTGAGGATTTGGAAAAAATACTTTCTTGGTTTTTTTTCTTTTCTTTTCCTGTCATTGAATGTTTTTTCTCATCTATATCCATAATCTGATGAAGATTGTTGTCCCACTGCTCAAAAACTTGTGCCATCATCATGGACGGCAGAATCAGCAAGCAAGAAAGGGAGAAGTGTCTCTGCTTACACTTTAGTGTTACCATGGTTGTGAGGCTGTGGCCATCTAAACCAGTTTAATGGGGGGGTGGCCCAGTTCTTCTTTCTCATGCTCATCTAATATGATGATGAGTCAGTCTGGGGAATCACACTGGTCAAAACCTTTTCCTGGCATCCTGGCATGGGCTGTTGGTTAGTTGTGAAAAGGAGTTGCTCCTGATTCATCTAACCATGGCCATAGGGGTAACCTGAGGACTCAAAACACTTTGTCCAGTGTTGATCAGCCTGAGATGTAGTCTCAGAAAAAGAGATGGAAAGAGAATCCAGGCTGGAACTTTGGAAAAGTTGCAGAAAATGGAGGAATCAGACTTGTGAACTTGTATGAAAATCAGTTTAAGAGATTTGCAAGGGGACTACACCAAGTTCATGCTGTGAATCTTGTAATCCAAAGCACTATCAAAGCCAGCCCTCTCTGAAAAACACTAGTAAGCAGATGCAAAATATAGATGTACAAGCAATTCCACATCTGCAGTAGCTGCTATGACAGAGTTAGCAGAACTGTTACAGCACCTCCTCATCATACATATTGGTACCTAGGCAGGCACTGCTACAAGGAAATTAGGTTCCTGATTTCCAAAAGACTTAAGGTAATGGTTTTTGGGGTTTTTTTGTGGGGTTTGTAACCTCAGCTGTTAGGATTTCTGTACATGTGGGATGAAGCCTGGAATGCAAGTAGCACAGCAATTCTCTGTCAGTTGGGATCCTCTGCACAGTGTGTTTGATTACAAATCGTGTCTGTTAGATTTTGTGCCTCACTGACCCAGTGGCCTCCTACAAATCCCTTCTACCCTGCTTTATTTCACTCCTCTGCAGACTAGAAGAGCACAATAATTGTTGCCTATCTCCCTGCAGCTGAATGCAGCTCCGTGTGACATACAGCTTGTAAGGACCTTTGTGAGCCCAGGCTAAATTTCTGCTCTTATCAAATCAGACAGTTTCCTTTCATTGTCATAGGAGTCATTGGAGGACCTTGCCTTAGATCTGCTGGAGCATTTGAGACACATGGTGTCGTAGCTGCTGGACGGGAGGCACTAACACGGAGTGACTCATTGCTCCCCTTGGGTACAAGAGGTTTATGCAGTCAACTGGAAATCAAGTTCTATATGCAGATAGACCACTTCATGGTGGAGAATCCCAAAGAATCTTACCAACATCAACTCCCCCACACAGATGTCAGCAGCTATAGTGAGTTATTACAATGGGTTATTACACACCTGTGACCTGACAGGGAAAGGCACAGGTGTTAAAGGCTGATGGAACTGACTTTTTGAAAGGCTGAGAAGGGAAGGGAAAAACCCCGTGAGATAGTACTGAAAAATGTTTTCCTTTATATTGCTCAATTCCATTCCTAGATCTTATGTGACGTACAACACACCTGGTGGATCCTGATATTTTTCTGTTCCTGGGTCACCTAGACCCAGGAACAGAAAAGTGCAAGGCAGGGCAGAGAGTATGTAGTGTTCTTGAACCAGAGGGAAAATCAGTCTGCTGCAGACTCAGGAGCTCACTTGTCTGCTCAGGCTGAACGTGACAGAGAGTCACGTTCATAGCCATGGAAATTACTGATTCAACATGCAGCACTGGCAGCCACATAAACAAAGGTTTGACCGAGATTCAGGCTGTTTTGGGAGTGGAAAGAAATTCCTTTTTTTGACAGATAGTTTGCTGTTGCCATGGTTATGGAACTTGCTGCACTTCTGGTCTCTTCCCCACCCCTCTGGGTACTTTCCTTCCATTGATGCCAAGATTTCCATTTTCCCTTAACCTGCAGGTCCAACTGGACATGCCTGCGTGCAGTTTGTCCCATTCTCCAGCATGCCAGCAAGGGCCTGCCTCTCAGTCTGGTTCTCCAAACAGCCATTCTCTTTCATTACTCTTTAAAGTGATGCCATGGCCTTTTCTTTTTTCCATTTGCAAGCAAGCAAAACTAGCTGTACAAAACCAGCTTTGATTATTTTCCATCCTCTTCCCTGAGCAAGGCAGGATGTTAACAGACCTAGCATTGTCCCTTAGTAGCCTCCCAGTCTTCACTCAGAAGTTCCTCAGCTCAATCCAGTTTTTTCTCTTGGCTTTTCCTTCCTGCTCTGTTGAACAGAGTGTTTTAGTCAAAAGACTAAATACCTCAAACAATAGTTTGTACATTACTAGAGAGCAGCAAATGTCACCTGATCCATAAGGATATGGCTGCTTTAGCCAGGATCTCCAAGTTTGTAGTACAGTTCTTGAAAATCATGATTTAGATCTGGTGTGTATTTTATTTCCTAGCACAAGTATGTCAAACAGCTACTGTTTGACACCTCATCAGTATATCTGGTGTTAATGGTGATTACAGAGGATATAGCTTTCCCAAACATCACTTCAGTTTTTAACTCAGAAATTTGGAAACAGATCAACTTCAGTGACCTGTTTCCAAATTCCTGAGTTAAAAACATTTAAAATATTAATTCACACTAGTAGCCAAAGACAGGGGTGTTCCCTCTTTGCATAACAACAGAACACACAGAATAGTTTGGCTGTCACACATTGCCCTAGGAAAATGTTATCGGTCCCTTTGCTGCATTTTCAAAGTATGGTCCCAAAAGGCTGAAACTGCATCTTCAAAAATCTGTGTCCCACTCTTGAACAGCAGCTGAAAAATATAATTCTCTGCTGCCTCTCAGAAAGCATGAGAAATTATCTCCCATTTCTGCTTTTGTATCTGAAAAAGCTGGTGCTGGGCACTGCTGCTGCTATTTCAGTGTCTTGGGGTGGATGGTCACCTTCCTCAGGATTGAAAGATCTGTGTACATGAAGTTAAATGTTTCTCATGAGGCAAACACAAATTGGTGAAAAGTATCCCTAAATCCTGTGAAGACTTGTAAAAGGGAAAATGGGAGGAGAGAGCAGGACAAAAGAATTCATGCCATTTGGAAGTGATATCTTTTTTTAATGCATTCAGAATCTGAGCCAGCCTCTACACAAATCAATTGAAAAAATACCTGCTCCTGTGAGCTGAAGATAAACCTTGTAACAATGAACTTTACTTGGCCACTGTGTAAAATGCTGCAGTGTGTGCTCAGAGGCAGTGCTGGATGGTTTTCTTACTTACCTGCATCCCCACCCGTGCCAAGATGAGGCCTCAGCCCATAAAACTCAGGCAATTCTGCGGGCACATGTCGACACTCCCCTACAAGTGCCTGTCAATCACCGACACGGATGCTCCCGAGTGACAATGTCAGTACCGGCACTGTTGTCCTCTGCCACCACACCCCAATTTTGCTGCCTTTTCCTCATCACTGCAGTTCCAGCGCAGGGATTCCTTAAAGCACAAGGACAAGGAAGGGATGGAAACGGTGCTGTCTTGGTGAGGATGCTTCCAGCTTTAATGAACCAGACGATCAAAGCCTTTGTGTAAATCCTGCCATGAGGAGAACGGCTGTATTGCTGCGCTGACAGCACAGCCCTGCCCTGCGCAGCTCCCCCAAACCCTGCTTCTGTCAGCTGCGAGCTCCTCACACCCAGATCATCTCCTCCAGCCCAGCACGGGATGGCAGCTGTGCCAGGGAGAGAGACATGGCTCAGTCATTTTCCTCACCAGTAAGAGAGATATTTAATACACATATGAGTGATCTGGGGACCAGTTTTTTTCAGCCTTCAAAATCATATTTCTTTTCTTTCCACTCGTTTGAAAATGCAGATCAGAGGCACCTGAGAGGCCAGCGCAGCTGCTTGATAAGGTCTTTACGATTAATTTGCACGATCATGCCTTTAGCAAAGGCAAAAAGAAAGTGTTAACGGGTTGACAAGCACACTCTTTCGTACAGCAAGCAGCGCTGCCAGCCGCAATGTAACTGCAGGGAGGAGAGAGCAGGGTGGTGGCAGAAGACCTTGAAAAAAATTTCTTTGTTCAAACCGGTTACAAAGGCTCCTGCTTCCCTAACATACCAAATCCGAGCTGGTCGAGGGAGGCAACGGATTCAGTCGAAATTAGACTTAGTACTGATGCAGGGCAGTGTGTTGCTATCGGGGTTTCGAGGATGAGTCACTGGGGTGAAAAGAAAATTTTTTTAACCAAGGAGGGTCGAAACAAAAAAGGAGTGTTTGGTGGGCATATGGCTCCTGTAGTGCTGCGGTTCCAGATTCTGACCTGACGGCTGCAAATGAGAGTCTTGCCAGTCTTTCTACCCTCTGACACTGCCATTTGCAACAAGATCCTCAAATTGTGCAAATTTGTCCCATTTTACTTGAGCCTGAACATACACACACACCCCCAAAAAAAATCCTGCTTATGAAAGAAAGGAACAAGACCAGATTTCAAGAATAACTCAGACAAGCAAGTGAATATCTTCTTTCATGCCTTGCTCTTTTGCATTTACTGAATTTGTTCCACATGAATGTAGAAACAGCTGCATCAGCAACAGTACTGAGGCTGGAACCTTATTAATATTTATGCCTGGCAAGCAGAGCACACAGGAATCAAAATGCTTTCCCATCATTGGTTCAGGGACCCCAGCGTCCATTCAACATCTTGCCACGTTTGGGGCCAGGCAAACGGATTTATTAGAGAGCAGATCAATTTCTCATCAACACTCTCACCCAGTAGTAGGCAAACTGCCCTTTGCCTCTTCTTACCTGCTCTTTGCTTCTCGTCATTTAGTAATTTCCTAATTAGACAAACCATTTTTCATCTCTCTTTTGCACTTCTGTAGTTTATATTCCCACATATTATATAATCTTGAAGACTTTATATATGCTTGAATTATTATTAATAATATTGTAATTTCCTTATAAGGGGGCATACCCATCAGCCTCAGTATGAGTGAGATGAACCAGGAAATAACACTGACATGGGTCCATTATGTGCTATGGGAAACCAAGTGTACAATATGTGGCACTATGCATATGAAAGGTGTCATGTGGTCCTGGGATGTCCTTTAGAGCCTCCTTTGGGGCTTCTTACTGCTGTAATTTTTGCTGACAAAGTGCTGCAATGAGAGTCCTTAAGCTGAGGCTGGGGGGTTTCCTTTCTGAGAGTACTGAGTGGGGTTCTGGCTGACAGCTTTGCTCCAGTTTTTATTTTGTGAAAGCAATCCTTACATTCTGTAATAAAGAGGAACTGGTGAGCACACAGGTGCTCTCAGAAGAAAATAAAACAGTCACAGAGTTTTAACTATTTGCTAGGAACAATGACTTGTAGTAGCAGTAAAAGAGAAAAAAATTGTCTTGTGATCTGGCTGAAGCCCATTGTAGGGAGGATGCACCAGAAGTTCCTGGCCTTAGCAGGGATGGGCCAGGATGGGCAGCACAGGCAGAGGCTATGGGGCAACTGCCCTGGCCCTGGGCCCGGCTGGCAAGCATGGCAACACTGTAGGGTGACCCTGTTCCCCTGGGGGGCTGCCTGGGGGGACATGGGGGCTATGAATAGAGCAGGACCACAGCCCAGACCTCACCCACTGGGTTTGTTGGGTGACCAGAGCCCACCCAGCAGACAGGATGGTGTGGAGCCACTGCTGACAGTGTAACCACCCCTCACAGCCCAGTCCTGGATCACCCTGTGCATGTCTCATTGGGCACACATTGGCATTAACCCTGGGTACTGAGGCCTGAAGGCAGCTTGGCCTTGATGAGCTGTGGGGTTTAAGCATTGCACTGATGGTCAGAGACAGACTCTGGTGTGCTGGCCAGGCAGCTGCAGGCAGAGGGAGGAGGGCTGGACTTTGCTGCTCCCATGAATGCAGCAAAGTGTTGATGCATTGCAGTTTTCTGCTGCCTCTCTGCTTTCTTCCTTTAGAGCCTCACAGCTTTCCATGCTGGTGTTGATTCTGCCCTGTCCTTAAGCCACTGATGATCATGTTCCTATAATCTTCTCTCTGCCTGCACTTGTACCTTTCCTTGTTAGGCAGGGCACTGTGCTGCTGGCTTTCCCACAGCTTAGCAACTTTCTCAGGAGTTTGGGTCCAGGCAGTGCAGTTGGTCTATGTTACAGCCAGGTTTTTTTTCGGGAGCAAGGGTAATGAGGGTCACAGCACACAGCTGTGGCTACTACCAGACTTGTCCTTTCCCAGCAGCTGGCACAGATGGCTCCAGCCACTGACACAGAATGCAACCTCTATGCAAAACCATGAAGACACATGGAAATGGAGATACTCAACAAAATTTTGTTTGCAAAATGTTCCTTCTTCACCTGCACCACCCTGAGTTCCTCTCAAATGTAAGCCCACCCCTCACTGACCCTCTGCTGAGTTAGAATGATTCACACTGAGGAGCAAAATATTGGTTTGCCCTAAATGACCTAATGAGCCACCCTAGACGTCCAGTTTGGTCTGTGATCTAAGACCTCAACTCATGAGAGTCCAAACTTCTAATTTTTGTATAATCCTGCATCCTTTCCCTCAATATACAGAAGGTCTAGCTGCTTCTCTTGGGGGTTTGGGCATAACGTCAAGGTCTGTAAGGAATTTCCATCCTTCTGAGAGGAGGCACAGACAAGTAGTGGGATTTCCATGAAACGTGATGCTGAGCCATGGGACAGGTCCAAGTTTCTTTTTTGAAAAATGTTCTAATGACCCACAAACTATGCTGCAGCGCATCCCACAAAAAGCACATATTTTCTATTATAAATTTAAATTACTAAGTCTTTCCCTTGGACTTTTGTAAGCTGGCTTTGCAACCTTCTGCATCTAGCAAGGAAACCAGGACTTTCTTTAATCAGTGCCCACTTCGATAGCGTAAGACAGAGTCTCTGACGGTGATCACACCCAACCTTGTAGTGGGAGGATGGGAACCACAAAAGGGAGTGTGGAGAGCACATGTTAGATAAATCTGGGTTGATCCTCTGAGTTTCATTAAAGGAACTCCTGATTGCGATTGTCTTCTTCCTCCTCTCTAATATCGAGAACGACTGTGAACAACCTTGCAAGCTGACATTTCATCCGCCCTGCCGCCGTTCCCGCAGGCCCCTACCCACAGTGCTTTTACACCCTGGGAAATCAGCCTGGCGACTGAAAATGTTGCAGGCTCTTTTTTTGTTGTTCCTTTTTTTTTTTTTTCTTTCGGGCGGGGGGGCGGTTGCCGGGGAGATGGGGATGGAGGAGCCCAGCCAGGGCCGGCCCCGGGGCTGGGGCAGGGGCTGCGCTGACAGACACAGCAGTGTGAGGCAGATCCAGAGAGGGGGGAGAGAGGCACGGGCAGCCAACAGCTCAACACTTCATTTCCCTGCAAGCAATTCGCAACAAGCTGTGCCGAACCTTTGAAGAACCCTCCGTCCCAAACACCTTAGAATTAAAATAGACTTTGTCTGAAGTCTCCCGAAGTGATTTGAATGGCTGCATTCACCTCTAAGGAGTCTGGTCTAGGGGCTGCAGAAAAGCTATACCTAGGTTTCCTTTCTCATCCCTCTGAAAAGCAGCTATTTATTTTAAAAATAAACATTTCACCTATTTTTCTTATAATCTCAACAAGTTCTATACAGTAGATACAGTTGAATCCCCCCTACTTTGAAGAGGTGCATTCGTTTATTTTAAGGCAACGCTGTTGGGGTGGGTTTCTCTCCTCCACTGTTAATAATCTGTTTTGCTTGAATTGGATTTTAAAATGGCTTCCTTTGAAGCCTCAAGCTGTTAGGAATGAGCTTAGTGTAGGTATGGAGGACGTGTAAAATCAGCTACTCCCCTTCACACTGAAATGTCAGTTATTCTCCTCTTAAAAAACTAATCTGCAGTGTACAACACACAGGATACTTGGAAATAATAGTAGCAAAGAGTCAGAGTACCTGTATTTTGCACCAGCTCTGCTGTGACCGAGTTTTGCTGTGACAGGGTTTTCAGGAGCACACCCGCCACAGCCATGGAAAAGGCTGGCATTAATTTGAATCTTTACCTGGAGCGGTCAGTGGTCCCCTGGAGCTGCTAATCTGCAAGCTATTCTTGAACAAATAATTATAGATGAGGATGTTGACTATGCAGTTAGCATACCACGAAAAAATGTTCACTTGGAATTACAGCTGCACATTGTTTGTGAAGCATAGTCAACCAAATAATTAAATTGTTCCTGGCTTAGGCCAGTAAAAACAGATTTCACAGGGACTGCAAATGATCGGATTTATTTTTCTCAAAATCACTACTGAAGAGACAAACGTGAGGTTGTATTTTCTAGCATGCCTTTTGGAGATGGGATGTCTTCTCACCCTAAGGCAAACAAAAGAAAGGTGTGGATGTGTTGGCATATCAATCAGAGGAAACAGCGTTGTGCTGAAGATTGCCTTGGAAGAAGGTAAAATCGGATCTGGAGTAATCCATAGGCAAGGTTATCGATCTGCATAAACCACGTTAGAGAGATTAGGGACATCGGCACGTGGACAGAACAAAGGAGGGAGAAAGAAGAAGAAATATATTGAAGATATGTGGGTTAAAAATGGTGATGTACTTTAATTTGCACCTCTAGAGTAGCTGAAGTGCAGAATAGATGAAGTAGCCTACATCTAGTGGTCACTGAAACGGGGTTTAGTGGAGTCCCTCCCGGCGCTGGCTACGGGGAGCCTGCCTGGGCTATCGGTGGCTCGGTCCAGCCTCCCGAGGGAGCCGCGCCCTCCGTCCGCTGCACACGCACACCGAGATCGTGGTGAGAATCAGGCGATGCCGAGGAGGAGCCGCCACGCCGGGCTGACCGCCCCGACGGGCACCGGGCACTGGGCGGACCGTGCTGCCCTGCCCGTGCTCTTCCTCCCCGCGACCTCCTCCTCCTCCGACGGCTTCACGCAAGTGCCGTGCCCTGCCCGCTGCCACGGCCCCCGCCCCGCCACCGCTGTAACGCCCGCGGTGACATACTGGGCTGTTCTAAAGTAAAGCGAGGGACAAGAAATCTTCTCTAGGGACCACATGTTCAACCTTCTGCTGCTTCCTCCCCTTCCTTTCTTCATCCCTCAGCATCTGTAAATCCGCAACGAAGCGACGAGGAGCGAGAGCCGCTTGCTGCAGAGCTGAGGGAACCACCCCCCTCAAGCCCCCGGCCCCGCGCAGCAGTCCCCGCGCTATTGTCTGCTTGAGGATCGCTGGTGGCTGCGGCCGGACGGGGACAGCGCGGAGCAGGGCGCTTGGCTGGAGAGCGGCTCCTGGCTAAGCTTCGGACCAAATCCGACCTTTTTAGGCATAGAAAGAGAAGCCGAGCTGGGCACCGAGGGGAGGCAGGCTGGGGCCTCTCGAGGGCAGGCAGGGCTGGTGGACAGGATCACCGCACAGCCTGTGTTGGAGGGAAGCCCACGTGCGTCGTGCCGAGGGTGGATAAACCGTGTCAGGGCGCAGGGCTCCTGACCGCCCGTGCGGGCTTGTGCGGGCACACGGGCGGCAACCACGGGCGCCTGGTGATGCCGGCGGGTACACGGTGTCTCCACGGGGGAGGGAGTCTCCCGCCGGCACCGTGTGAACGGAGACACCGGCGGGGGGGCGGGGGCAACGGCGGGGTTCCCCCTCCCACCCCCCCCGACGGCAACGCCCGCTGCTGCGGCAGGGAAGGCTGCGCTTCACGGGGAACAAAAGGCTGCGGCGGCAGCGGCCGCGGGAGGGTGAAGGGTGGGACGGCGGCCGCAGGGAGGTTCCGCGGTTCACACGTGGGCGGCACGACTCGGCGAGGCTGAGCCACCCCATCGCGGGGCTCGGCGCCTTTGTCCCCGCTGTCAGCAACGAACCGCGGCTGTGGCGGCGGCGCGCCCCGACCGCTCCCCCTGGCCGCGCCCCGGCCGCGCCCCCCACTCCCGACCACGCCCCCCCGCGCGGGACACAATGCCCGGCCCCGCCCCGCCCCCGCGCGCTCATTGGCTCCGCGCTGTTCCCGCATGATGTCACCGGCGGGGCGGGGCGCGGCGCCCGATTTAAGGGGCGGCGAGGGGCGCGGCCGCCGCAGCGGCGAGTGCAGGAGCGGGCGGACCAGGCGGTGAAGGCGGCAGGAGTAGCGGGGCGGCACCTTCGGACACCGGCACCATGCGTGAGATCGTGCATATCCAAGCCGGGCAGTGCGGCAACCAGATTGGCGCCAAGGTACGGACCGGCGACCCGCTCGGACCCCCGGCATTCCGCGCGTGGGGCGGTGCCCGCTCAGCCGGGCTCCGCGTGTCCCGGGGAGAGCCCTGCCGGGAGGGCGAAGCCGCGACTTCCCCGCTACAGAGCACCATCGGGTTCGCCCGTCCCTGGGAGGGTCCTCGCGGGACGGTTCCCGGCTATTCCACCTTAGGGGGAAGCGCGGTAGGGCTTCCGCGCCGTGGTGCGGCACGCCTTGGGGAAGACGGGTAGGGCGGGGGCATCAGCTGCTGTCCATCAGCCCCTCGCGGGCTGCAGGGGTCCCGGGCGGGCGGGGGAAGGGGCGCCGAGGCGGTGCCACACCCCTCTCGTAGGTGGGGAGGGGTGTGCAGGGCGCGGTAGCGGCTCGGTCTGGCCGGGGGGGGCCGCACCCACGCGCGGCGAATCCCCGTGCGCCACGTGGCGGGGATTTGGCCGGGGGGCGAGAGAGGGGCGTGGCGGCACTGACCACTCGCTGTCCCCTCAGTTCTGGGAGGTCATCAGCGACGAGCACGGCATCGACCCCACGGGCAGCTACCACGGGGACAGCGACCTGCAGCTGGAGAGGATCAACGTCTACTACAATGAAGCCACCGGTACTGCCCCTCTGTAATGAGCTTCCCGGGGGAGGGGGAATAGGGCGTGCAGACAGGGGTTCCCCATCTCTCCCCGCAGTGGGTGACGCCCCAGCACAGCTTAAATGGCTGCTTTGTTTTCCCGCCCCTGGATCTTTCCAAATTCCCACATACTCCATGCCCTCAGCAGCAAATCGTGGGGAAGCGGATGGGAGCACAGCAGGGGTCCTGTGACACCGGCTGCCTGCTGTGGGGCTGTAATGCTGCTGCTGGTTCCCCCCACAGGTAACAAGTACGTCCCCCGTGCCATCCTTGTGGATCTGGAACCCGGCACCATGGACTCCGTGCGCTCCGGCCCCTTTGGACAGATCTTCCGTCCCGACAACTTTGTCTTTGGTGAGTGACTGTGGCACAGAGCAGCTCCCAGAGCTCCACACACAGAAAAGGCTTGGAGCGAGGATGCAAGTGAGCCTGGGGAGCCGGGATCCCCTTAGCAGAGTGGGGATGGAAGAGAGGGGAGGGACCCATAGGGAAGGGGCAGTGGCATCACCTGCGTTTGTCCCCGAGGCGCTGATGTGGCACGTGGCTTGTGGTCTGCCCCGCAGGTCAGAGCGGGGCTGGCAACAACTGGGCCAAGGGGCACTACACGGAAGGCGCCGAGCTGGTGGACTCTGTGCTGGACGTGGTGAGGAAGGAGTCGGAGAGCTGCGACTGCCTCCAGGGCTTCCAGCTGACCCACTCGCTGGGCGGAGGCACGGGCTCCGGCATGGGCACCCTCCTGATCAGCAAGATCCGCGAGGAGTACCCCGACCGCATCATGAACACCTTCAGCGTGATGCCCTCGCCCAAGGTGTCGGACACGGTGGTGGAGCCCTACAACGCCACCCTCTCTGTGCACCAGCTTGTGGAGAACACGGACGAGACCTACTGCATTGACAACGAGGCCCTGTATGACATTTGCTTCCGCACCCTGAAGCTGACCACTCCCACCTACGGGGACCTCAACCACCTGGTGTCGGCCACCATGAGCGGCGTGACCACCTGCCTTCGCTTCCCCGGCCAGCTGAACGCCGACCTGCGCAAGCTGGCCGTCAACATGGTGCCTTTCCCGCGGCTGCACTTCTTCATGCCGGGCTTCGCCCCGCTGACCAGCCGCGGCAGCCAGCAATACCGCGCCCTGACGGTGCCCGAGCTGACGCAGCAGATGTTCGACTCCAAGAACATGATGGCCGCCTGCGACCCCCGCCACGGCCGCTACCTGACGGTGGCCGCCATCTTCCGGGGACGCATGTCCATGAAGGAGGTGGACGAGCAGATGCTCAACGTGCAGAACAAGAACAGCAGCTACTTTGTGGAGTGGATCCCCAACAACGTCAAGACGGCCGTCTGCGACATCCCCCCGCGCGGCCTCAAGATGTCGGCCACCTTCATCGGCAACAGCACGGCCATCCAGGAGCTCTTCAAGAGGATCTCGGAGCAGTTCACGGCCATGTTCCGCCGCAAGGCCTTCTTGCACTGGTACACCGGCGAGGGCATGGATGAAATGGAGTTCACGGAGGCCGAGAGCAACATGAACGACCTGGTCTCCGAATACCAGCAATACCAGGATGCCACTGCTGATGAGCAGGGCGAGTTTGAAGAGGAAGGAGAGGAGGATGAGGCATAAATTTGAGATGGGTAGGAGTTAAGTATAGTCTGAGCAGGCAAGTATTCATTGAGAGAAGGAATCTGTGCAGTTGTGCTGAAGCATGCATTTTTTAATTTGGTGCTCTCCACTGTTGCTTCTGTCAGCAGTTTTGTATCCTTGACTGTCCAATGTAACAGTAGTTGCAAAATACTTCAGAGTCTTCTGTTGAAATGGTTAACTTCTCAAACATAAAGGCTTTTTGTGTCCTAAACTGTCTCCTCTACTTTATTTCTCTCTAGATTAAGCAAGTAATTCTTGTGTAGTTTTCTGTGGCTTCGCTTCTCAGTTTATTCCTGAACCGCAGTGCAAGGTTAAACTCAATAAAACAAGAATTCTCAGGCTGTGAATTTAGCAGCACATGGGAACTGTAGTAGCTCAGCTAAAGATGCCAGATAATTTATAGAAACTCCTGTGTTAAACAGCTAAGCTAATTGTTGAGGCAAAAGCTGCTTACTTTATCTGATAAAAACAAGTCACTGCACTTGAATCATGCATTTCCTCTTTATGGATGTACATGGTAGAGAGGGCAGAGAGAAGGTATTGAATTCCACCTTGCAGGCTGTCAAAACTGATTTGACAGGATAGCTGCAGGCTTCCCTTCTGCCATTCAGCGGCTTATTTAACTTGTTCCAGGGACTATAGTACAGGCATATGGGTGGCTGACTGGGATTTGACTTGATGCTGAGCTCACTTATCTTCCTCTCAACTCTCCTCTCTGAATACCAAAGTTCTATGTGGAGAAGCATAGGTTTGTACTAGCAGGCAACTTGAGAGCTCAAGTAAAAACCCAAGCTTTTTCTCTTCAAGAACAAAATTTGTATTTCCCAAAAATAGCCACTAACCGGCCCTTAACTGTAAAGGGATTGATTCTACAGGGCAATCAATTCCCTTTAGGATATAGGAGGTGATGGGCAGATTTTTAGGCTCAAAGGTAGCATATGGTACCAGAGCATACCATACAATCTTAGTCACCTGTAGATCCCCTGACAACAGCTGTCTCCAAGTTACATGTTTACAGGGCAATTGTTTGCTCCTGGTCCCTGCAGCAGGAGAGAAACCTCTACCCAGGCAGGGGAGAGCAGTGCAGCTGCACCCTGCTGTGCATCTTTGCAAAGGTAAGTGTCATTTCTTTACAGTGAGGGAGGGGGGATTGATGTTCCTGTGTTCTTATAGGATACAAGAACCCTGAATGAATCTACAATGTTCTTAACAGCAGTTGGCAACGTTTCACAGATCCTAATCCTCCCACAGAGCAAGAGTGAAATCCCTCGTGGAGTTTAGCAGTTGTCCAATGTGTAAGCTTAGTCCTTAGTTCATTCAAACACCACTTAGGGGAGTGGTCCTGAACTAAAAGTTGTGTTGCTAAGAAACTGCTACCAATGCTACAATTACTGCAGTCCTTACTGCTCTGAAAGAGCTGGTATTCACATGTGTGCAGCCTCTATTGTGATCCTTTGCTGAAATGCTTGCGAGGCATTACCGGAATAAAGAATGAAAAGGGAGCTGCTGTGCATAACTAATATCTTGCCTGTTTTGAGTCCTCTGCCTGTGGACACTGCTCTGAATGTATGCTGTTCTTTGCTGATGGGCCTGGCTACCCTGGTGTGTGTGGGACAACAGGCACTTGTTAAAGCTTTTCTCTCATCTGTGGTTTGGTTTCTGGTGTACAGAGGAGTGAGAAGCTCTTAAACTGCCTGGACTGTCAGTAAGCAAATATAGCCATGTATACCTACAACAGAACTTGTATTTCTTAACACTTGAGCCGTTCTAGGATTAAACATTAGACAAATTGAGGTTGTTTTAGTAACTGAGTTAATACATCCTGCCTCAGGCCCTTTGGGGAAATAACACTGTATCTGGTTGCCACAGTAACCTTGCCTTGAAATTACCTAGCTGGGTTGCACTTGAAACTGTTGATCTTACAGCTTTGAGTCAGGAAACAAATCTAAACAGTTTCACTAAAAGGGAAGACTTTTGGTCTTTGATAGTAAAGATCCTCCTTTCAGCTGTGACACTGTAGCAGTTTTCAGTAGTATTCAACATGTCTAGCATCTAATTCTTAGTGTAATTACACTCTGTCTCTAGCTAATCCTTAAATATAGCTACCCAAGTGACACATTTCACTACAGCTCCCTTACTAGAAAGTAGGACACCATCCTACATGGCTTCCTGTTGTTTCTAGTCTGGCTTTTTTTTTTTTTTTTCTCTCTAGGGGAAGAAAGCCCAGAAATGGAAATACTCTATAAAGAAACATGTCCTTTCATAAATTCTACATATCTTATTTGCCAGTCAGAATCATTAAAAAATTAAAAAGCAAGCCATCATTTCAGTAGGAGTTGAGAAATATAGAAAAAGGGGATACTGAAAGATTTGAAGGGAAGGTTCAAAGCTTGGTAGGAATACTAAGTCAAATATAAGGGAGGTCGAGTCTCATTTGAGTCTCATTGTGGGCCTGGGACTGCAGTACCTATTTTTATCTCTCTTTGATCTTTAGCTATATTTATTGCCCAGGAGACCTTTCATTATAAAAACTGGAGCTGACTACTATATGCCAAACAACAAAGAGGTGTCTTCACAGGTCTTTGTGGTTGCAATGTTTCTGTTTCACAAAGAAAGCAGAACCATTGGAAGGATTTCAGATTAGGTAATCTGACTGCCTTAGCTTCTCCTGGGTGAAGATTTATATTTGCTCATATAATGAACAATACATTTAGGGCTAAAGGTCTTGCATGAGGCACCCTGTTTGGAAGAAATGGGGATAGATAATACAAATTTAGTGGTGTGCAGATTAAGCCACTTATAATGACTGATTTGTGTTGAGATACAAGTTAATAGTATAAAGCAATCTATTCTCATTTCAATAAATCATTTGTGGCCTTAAGGGAAGCATTCTCCTCTGTTGACAATCAGAGCTGATGGTGTTGGGGACAGGAACAATCTTTTTATTTTATTTTCAATTCCCTCTGTTAAATGTGTGGAATTTTTAAGCATGTTAGTAGAGTGTCTTGACCAAGGCAAACAATCGGTGCTTGACTGCTGTTAAGTGCAAGAGGGTAAAGATACATAAGGCTGTAAAAACAAGGCAGCATGCAGGTTTAATTTGAATAGAAATGGTAGGAGTCATGGTAGAGCTGGGATTCCCTCTCTCCTAATTTCCCTCCCCTGGTTATTTCTCGAACCTCAGTCTAAACCATTGCAGCAACAGTGTGGTGGAAATATAATCCAGTGTGTGGTCTGATATTTCAAAACTTGTAATGGGATTGTAAGTTTACATCTGTTTTCCAACAGATGTTTTCCAGTTTTTGAAGTGAGACCAATAATGATTCTCATATTCCCAAGACACATGATGTCCCTATATAAATCAAAAATTGGGTTGCATTAAGTATAAAATGGCATGACATGTTAGTCTAAAAATCAAACCAGAGGCCCATTCTGTTGACAGGTGTATCCTTCCAGAAGGTATGAGATGATGAACAGAATAAACCAAAGTAGCAATAGGATTTAAAACCTGAAGAAAGAAGATAATCTAGATGTTTGGGTTTTCTCTCCAGTGAATTCCCTGCCAAAACAGACCTCCAATCTGTGCAGGGAAATCTGCTCATGGATGATGATATCATGTGCTACATAGCTCAAAAGTGTGTGGCACTAGTAGGTTTTTCTAGATATGCAAGTTCTATGGGCTTAAAGAAAGCGTGATGGACTGACAGAGTCCTTCTGGGGTGGTGCTGCCATGCACTACTGCAAACCACAGCCCTGGTGCCTGGAGCAAGTCTGGCAAAGTGGTGCAAGAGGGACAAGTTTTCTTGCCTCACTTGATAAAGCTGGGGTCTCTAACAATACTCCCTGCATTAGAAAGAGTTCTCCTCTTGTTTCCTTTGCCTTCCCTGTAATCCCCACAGCCAAGTAATGTGTAAGATCAGGATGAAACCCAGTAATGGCTTTCAGTAGGGCAAGTTACATGGTTGTTCCACTGAAATCACTTTCCAAATACCCTCCTCTCTGGAACCCAAAAGAACCAAACCCAACCCCCCACATCTCATTGGTTTTTTGGTTTTTGTTTTTTTTTTTTTTTTAAGAAGGGCTGTAATCTATATTAGATTCTGCCTCACAATGGGAGGTGCTTTAACTACTGCTTTCTGTTTAATGAAGCCTAATATTTTTCTTTGCTATAGTAGCTATGAGGAGGTAAAATCTTCTCTGGAGAAATCATGTCACTATTCCCTATTATTTGATCCACAACTTTTCTCCCAAAGGATGCTATTCTGCTTTTCCTCTCCACATCAAAGCACAATGAACAAATATGTTTCAGAAATGGTAGCCTGCACAGGAGTTATAGGTAACATTATTCCTTCAGGCCTGTTCATTGTAGGGAAGGCACTGGTTTTTTTTTTTGCTTACAAATAATCCCCTTCTCAATCTCCCCATTTGTTTTTTCAGCTGCTTCTACATTTCTACAGAACAAAGCTTGTGACACTTTTGATGCTTTATATGTGCCTGGGGTAATCTGAGTAAAGGTTATTTTTTCCCCCTTTCTTCAGCTAAAAATAAATCTCTACAGAGAAAGAGCTGATTCTGTATGTGGCATAAAAAGGAAAAAAAAATTTTTTTGAGAATTTTTCACCTCCCAGTCTAAAATCCATTCATACTAAGCACCTGCCTTTTGATACTTCAGCAATCAGCTGTCCTGGTCTGTTTGTTATTTATTAAAATGGGAAAGAGCAGACAATTTGTTCTCAGATACTCCCATTTAAATGGGCCTTTAGCTTGCCTAAATTCAAAATCAAAGCATTTGGTAACAGGAAAGTGCCTCAGGTCATGATGCATTTTGGAAAAAGACGATTCTTGGCCCTGAATCTCCTGGACAGTTGTCCAGCTGGAGCACTCTGAGCAATGGAAACCGAGGCAGAGGGAGAGAGGGAGAATGTGGGGTTTGCTGTGAAAACCTGCCCATGCCGAGACATTCTGCCAGCAAAGGACACTGTGCAGGTGACAACTCCTCTCCCTGGGAGGTTTAACAAGAAATGAACTGTTTCCCTGCTCCTAGCTTTGCTCCTATTTTCAGTATGGTGTTTGTGAATCTGCCAGAAAGAAAAATTGTGTCTCTTTGAAGTATGTGTATAAGAAGGCTATCTATTTACAGTATCTAGGTAAAAAAAGAAATAATTTAAGAGTAGGTCATTCCCTCCTCCCCTCTCAAAGTCATTTTTCCCTTACGGGCAGAATTCCACTTGTAAGGGAAGAAATCAAGTTAACTGTCAAATTCTTGTTTATTAACATTTGATTCTTCTACTGTAGAGATTTTCCAGCTGGTCTCAATTTATCCATATATCATCCTTTATAATCAGATTATTTTTCTCACTAGGCCTCCTTGGAAATCTTAAGGCATAGGTTTTTTGTTGGTGGGTTTTTTTGGTGTTTTTTTTGTTTTTTTGGTTTTTTTTTGGGGGGGGGTGTGTCCCATTTCTGGCAAGAATGCCTCTATCATTGAAAAAAAAAAAAAAAAAAGTTCAGTTTAAGCAGAATGAGAAAAAAAACACACCTGCTCCAGAGTGTGGCTGAGATAAAGTGGCTACCCTGGCAGAAGCTGTGTAGCTTATTCAGTACAAGGTTCTGTGTTGTTTTGCAGTGAAATATGTTTTCCATTAATGTAATAGAAAGATACTGCCTGTCTCCATAGCAAATAATTAAATGGGGTTTCAAGCAGAATTCAAATGATCTCACGACAAGCTTTACAAACACTTAATGAAATTCAAGCATTGACTTCTTCCAGCAGCTTCTCTGCATTCAGCCTATTGCTGGTTTTATAATTAATAAATTAATTGTGTGGCTGGTTTTTTGAAATTTCAGCCAAGAAATTTCCAGCTCCACCCTAGCAGGCAGGGATTAGAGATTTTATTGGCATTGAGAAAACTGCCAATTCCATTGGTGGGGCTGATTCAGTATCCTCCAGCTGCTAAAAAAGGACGGTCTTATTCCTCTTGTCCCTCTTCAGGGGTTACCTCTGTGTCATTTCCTCTACCAGCTTCAGGGCATGTCTGACCTTTTCAGCAGTCTTTTCCTTAGCTCCACAGTTAAAGACAGAAAATTGAGGGGGTGGAAGAAGGTTTTTCTTCAATTAGGCGGTGTGCCAGAGGGAAAACATGTGCAAAGGAGGGAAATGTGAGCAGCTGGAAGCAGGAGAGAGCAAAACAAAGTATTTGGTTCATTCAGACACCTAGTGCAACATCACCCTGAACTCTCCTGCAGAGAACCCGGGCACTTTTTAACAATGTACACTGAATCCTACCACAAACTACTGCACCTCTTAGCAGACCTTACAAGATGTAGTTCAGAGTTTGCCTAGTGTCAGTTTGAGTTACTTGTAACTATCAGATTGCAAGAAAGCAAGGAGGCTAAGGAACAAAAGAAACAGTAACTAGCAGATCAAACTCTATCTGTACCTTGTTCTCCATGACGTGCAGGAAGTGAACTGCCCTGGAAAACATGATATCAGCATTTCATTTATATTGGTGCAGGAATCTTAGTCATCTTTTGACTGGAGGACCCAGTTTGTAGGGCTATCAGATGTGCTTGATCTACTGAGCAGTCTGAAAAGGGTAGATGCTGCCTGGATGAGGGCAGGAGCCATCTGGCTGCTACCCCATCACATCTGGTGTGCCAAGAGGAAATAATGAGAGGCTGCATTGTTTTGCTTTTCTTCTCAGTAAATTGCTGCCTGATGATGATCATCATATTTTCCCCTTTTTGGAATCGTTTTGTGACATGTGATCATGTTTATTATGGTAACTTTGGAAGCCAGAGAAGCGGGGTTCTGTTTGCTGTGTCCTGTACAAGCACATGCACAGAAATGCCTGACTCTCAGAGGTTATAATCTAAATTCACAAGAGGAACCATATGGTGTAGAAGAAATATTAGATTCACTGAGAAGCTTTTCTCCCCTCTAAAGGTGCATGGGTGATTTCAGAATTGACTGTATCCCAAATTGCTCTGTAATGTGATTTTCTCTCACACACTTATCCTCTCTCCTCTTTTGTTCTTGGCCAAATGCACAGACCCTCAGGTATAATAAACAAAAGTTCAGAGGGCTCTACAATGAAACTGCTTTTGTTCATTCATAAAAACATGCTCAGCGTTGCTGTATTTAATACATTGAGTTAAATGCCTGCAGTGAGTTGTAATACTGAAATAAAAATAGATTTCCTTTTTATATATTTTATTATTAGCATCAAAATCACTTTCACAATCATTCCATCCTCTTGCTGGCAGAATATTCTTCTATCTTAATGCATATTGCAAATGATTAAGCATCATGTTCCAAAGGTGGCCTCATACAGTCCTCATCAGCTGGGAATGTCATAGTTACCAGGTAGAAGGCAAACAATAAGGTAACAACAGAGCCTGCTCATTTGAGTACCAACAGAAAGACTCAAAAAGCCATGTAGTCTCTGATATATCTGAGCAACACGTGACATCACCCATCACAAATGATTAAGAATAAAGCCGTGGGCAGACATTTTGTGTGCTTGAGAAGCTTTCCTATCTGTACATTTGTGATTCTTTCTCAAACAATGGGAAATCACAGATAGACATGAAAATGTTGTGGGATCCCTGTTGCCTCCCTTGAGCATCCATCGCCAGGCTCCTCGTTGCCTTGGAAACTGGGTAGGCAGGGCTTGATGCAGGCAGGGAGGAGGCTGTGGCAGAGTTTTGGCTGCAGAGGGGTCCATGGGTGTTCCTGAGGACATGCCCTGCCTTTGTATAAGCAGGAGAATTTTGGCTTCCATTTGCAATTCTGACAACTTAGAATTTATAGAGCTATATTAAAAACCCCCAAAACAATAGGGAGCTCCCATATCTGAGTATCCTTGATGGCTAAGATTTGTTCAAGTGTTTGCCATAATGAAAGGCTCTGAACTGACATTCAAGTAGCTGACATTTAGTTTGGTTCACTGTGTGTTCATGGATGTTCAGAATTGCTGAAGATGAAGGAACTTGAATGCATAAACATGTACTTCCCTTTAAGTACTCAAAATAAAACCTGGAGCTACATCCCCACCCTGAAACAAACAGTGGGAATCTACAAAGAGACCAGTACTACAGTATCGAAGAATTAGTTTCCTAAGAAGAGAATTCATAGTGGAATAGCTCTAAAGGATGTCACTGTGTGCACGTGGGGAGATGAAATCTCAGGGAGTGTCCAGGTATCTTCAAGAGAAGAATCATAATGCTTCAAGCCAGGACTTTGTGGATTGCCAGGAATATTATGGCACCCAAAAAGCTCTTCAGTGTCTGTGTGGATCTCTCAGAGATGCAGTTGTGTTGCAGTCCCACCAGTAGTCAGAAGGTGTAACCGCCTGCTGCTGCCCAAAAAGGTGGGTTATGCCTAGAGCAAGTACAAATGTATATGCCTAAGTGGTGTGAACAATAACAAAGGCTGCCTGTGATTAAGTGTGGCTGAAATATGTCAAAGGAAAATACTGACGACAGCTGGGCTATAAAGAACACAAACTCCTAAAGAATTTGGTGAAAATATCTCAGTGCCAGCACAGTCCTGAATATTTTGTGATTGCAAAAGCCACATGGAACAACACCACACTTAATTCCCTGTGTTGCAAAGCTTAAGCCAGTCTGTGCTCATGACATTTCACAGCAGCTGAGGTTACTGCACTAGGAAAGAAAATAAGCTACAGTTGATAAGAAAGTCAATTCACTGGAGCAAACTGAGAGCTACTTTTGAAAATACAGCCAAAGCACTTTTTCAAGGTCACAGCAGTCAAATTCCAGGCAAAGATATGGTAGTTCTTTACCCACTAGTATTTCCTGCTTTTGATGAAAAAAAGACAGAGTGAAACTAGTGACATTGTGCATTGATTTATATTGTGTAAAGCATAGCTAACCTGAGTATTATGTAAACTATTCTGATCATTCTGACTCTTGATAGTGGTAAGGATTTCCCACATCAATTATTACCTCACCTTTGCAAAAATCTTCTTGTTTTAAAGGCGTTATAATTGCAATATAATGTTATACTGTAGTGAGAAACTGAGATGAATAAACTGTCAGTCTAGTGTTGCTGATCACACACAGCCTCCCAATCCTTTCTTTCCCTTTCATACCACCACACAATTGCGGAGGTTGGACAGAACCTCTGGGATCATTTAGTCTAGTCCTTTATTTTGCCTGACAAGGTCAGCTAGAACAGGTTAATCAGGGTTGTCCCCACTGGGTGTTTGACTGTCTCCAAGACTGGACACACCACAATCTCTCTAGGCATCTAGGCAACCTGTACCAGAGAAAAGCAATTTTTGTTTGGTTTTTTGTTTGTTTGTTTTGTGAGATTTTGTTTGTTTGTTTTTATGTTCAGATTTCTGTATTTCACTCTGTGTCCACTGATATCATGTGATATCATATGTTGCTCAGACATGTCCACTGCCTCTCCTCCTGTCACTGCACACCTCTGAGAGGAGCCTGGCTCCGTCTTTTGTACTGCTTCCTATCAAGTATGAATACACACTGATAAGAATCCCCTGAGCCTTCTCTAGGAAAATTGGTCCCAGCTCCCAGCCACTCCTTGTATGACAGATGCTCCACTTCCTTAACTGCCTTCATGGTCTCACATTGGACTCACTCCAAAATGGCCATCTCTCTCTTATATTAGGGAGCCCAGAATTGGATGTAAAACTCCAGATGTGTCTCACCACAGCTTATCCCCTTCCATGACCTGCTGGTAACAATCATCCTTAAACAAGGATGCTGCTGGACAACCCTTGCTGTTAGGGCACACTGCTCAGTCACGTTCAACTTGGTGTCCATCAGGATCTCTAGACTGTTTTTGGCCAAGCTTCTTTCCATCTGGGTGGTCCCCAGCATGTACTGGTTCAGTGGGCTGTTCCTCTCCAGGTACAGGACTTTGCACTTCCCTTTGTTAAACTGCCCAAGGTTCCTGTCAGCCATGCATTTCTCCATTTCTCCAGCCATCTGTGGTCACTTTGAATTGGCAGCACAATCCCCTGGTGTGTCAGACCCTCTTCCCACTTTTGCATCATCAGCAGACTTGCTGAGGGTGAACTCTTTTGCCATTAAATTCACTAATGAAGCAGTTAAATGGTGTTGGCCAAGGACCAGCCACTGGAGTACAGCACCAGTGCCCAGCTTCAACATGAATTTCATGTTGCTGATGTCAAGCCCTTCAGCTTGGCAGTTCAGCCAGCTTTCACTCCATCTCACTGTCCATTTATCTAGGCCATACCTCATCAACTGGCCAGGGATGTTATAGGAGACAGTTCAAAAACCTTCACAAAATAAACAGTGTTAACTATGCTGAGCCCTTTGATACTTGGCAAAGTTTTAGAGCTTGCATTACCAGGCTGTCCCCTTGGTGCTTTGATGTTGTTCTTAAGGTGAACTCTCTCCAGTTCCATTATGCTGAACACAAGGCACATTGTTTAGCTTCCTCTTTACCAACCTATTCCTTGCTTCATTGTGGGCTGTCCTCAACAGGGTGGTCAGATGGGTAGCAAAGCTACTTTCACTTCTGAAAAAAAAAAATGAGAGCTGTGCATCAAGTACTATTTTACAATCAAGTTCAATAGTTTCTGCACAATCAATTATAGACCCTGCTGAAATTTGTTTCTCTCCCTGGCAGTAGTGCAGACACAGGTGTGTATTGCAGTTGGTTCCATTAGTTGTCCTTGAGCTGTCCCTCCTCCCTTGGTCATCTACCATGTACTTTTCTCAGGTTTTTTTCTCTATGAGAGATCAAGCAGAGATGCTACGAGCAGGATTCAAAGTTTCCCAGAATGAGATGTGGCAGGTGTCTGGTAACAAAGAAGATAAGTTCACCTTCAAAAAAGAAACATATCCCATTCCTATGTGTGTTAAACTGCTATCACTGCTGGACAACTCCCAGAAAAAGCCACTCTTTAGTAGCACAAAATTTTATGCCAGCCCTCTGTGTTCCTGAAATTAGAGCCTCTTGTACACACATTTAGCAGCACTATCTAAAACAGAGTTTTGTGCTTGAAACTGGCTGTGTGCTTTAACATCACCACCCAATCTCTGCTTGTTTCAGGTGCCCGAGCTATGGAAAAATTCTCCTTGTGCTTCATACATATTAAAACATGATTAAGCAGACCTGAGCTAGAAATACAGGCTTGAGGGTACTAACAAAACATAGCAGCATGTGCTTTGCTGCTGTGGCATAGTAGAGGTGAAGGAAGCAAAGACGAGCTCCAACAGGTGTGCAAAGACGAGTTAGGCGGTTTTGTTTTCTTTTTCACTTTTTTACTCCAAGATAAGCCATGCCGTATCCGATCCTGGCCTTTTCCCCGACGGCTGAAGGCGAAGTTCCTCCGGCAGCAAGCCAGCGGCGTGCAGCATGCGGAGGGACCCACAGCCCCTCCCAGGCCGGACCGGACCCGGACGCGGACGCGGACCGGGACGCAGGAGACAATGCCGGGGGCCGCCCCGCAGCCCGCCATTCCCGCCGCACGTCACCGGCGGGGCGGAGCGCGGCGCCCGATTTAAGGAGCAGCGAGGGGCGCGGCCGCCGCAATTGCGAGTGCGGGAGCGGCGTGGAAGGAGGCGCTAACAGCGGCAGGGGGCAGCTTCGGAGACCGGCACCATGCGTGAGATCGTGCACATCCAGGCCGGGCAGTGCGGCAACCAGATTGGCGCCAAGGTACGGACGGGCGCGGAAGCGGGGCGCTCCCACAGGTCGCACCCGCGGGTGGCGCTACCCGAAATGAAAAGCGACCCGGGGTTAGCTGAAGCGTCGTGGCTGCTGCCACTGTGCCCCCTCCCCCCCACCCTTCCCCCGCCGTCCCTGCCGCTCTGAGCTGCCGCGGGGCTGGGCGGGGCAGGGATATGCCCGCGCTCCCGTCCGGCGTGCCCGGCCTTCCCGCAGGCAGCCGCGGCCATCCCGCGCTGCCTCGCCCTTCTGCGGCCACGGCGCCAGCTGCCGAGGGAGGGAAGGGGAGGTGTTTCAGTGCCACACACCGTAACCACTGAATGTGTGCAGGTGTTGCCATCTTGTAGTGGCTACAGGGTCTTAAGCCAATGCTAGACAATGAGAGGACGCCAAATTGATAAAGCCAGAGATGGTTACCCTTCGGATACAAGCTACAAAGGATTTATCTTGCTCTTCAGTGCTAAGGCTGCTCGTCAGCTTCCTGCTAGTTCAGCTGCTGCGGCCAACGAAGCCCTTGTGCACTGACTCACCTTCCCACCCGGCAGCTGCTCTGCCATGCAAGGGAGTGGTCAGGGCCGCGGAATGCATGGGCTGCACCGGGGGTGTGTGATTGGCACTGGCCAGCTGTTTCCACTGGCACTGGAAATGGCTAATTGCCATTTTTCAAAAATTTCCTTTAGTTCTGGGAGGTCATCAGCGATGAGCATGGCATTGATCCCACGGGCAGCTACCACGGGGACAGTGAGCTGCAGCTGGAGAGGATCAACGTCTACTACAATGAAGCTGCTGGTAAGTGCCTGCTTGCTCAGATGTCCTCAAATAAATGGGGCAGCCATGACAGTCCATTGAGGCTGGAAATATCCCTGAACAAGGGCTGTCATCTGCCACCGATTCCTCTAAGAGACCTTTGTTCTCAGAAAGGCTCTGATAACACGGTAGTCTCGATTGCGACAGTGCCTCTCCAGAGAAATGCAGGGAGGTGGATGGGAGCACAGCAGGGCTCCTGTGACACCGGCTGCCTGCTGTGGGGCTGTAATGCTGCTGCTGGTTCCCCCCACAGGTAACAAGTACGTCCCCCGTGCCATCCTTGTGGATCTGGAACCCGGCACCATGGACTCCGTGCGCTCCGGCCCCTTTGGACAGATCTTCCGTCCCGACAACTTTGTCTTTGGTGAGTGACTGTGGCACAGAGCAGCTCCCAGAGCTCCACACACAGAAAAGGCTTGGAGCGAGGATGCAAGTGAGCCTGGGGAGCCGGGATCCCCTTAGCAGAGTGGGGATGGAAGAGAGGGGAGGGGCCCATAGGGAAGGGGCAGTAGCATCACCTGCGTTTGTCCCCGAGGTGCTGATGTTGCACGTGGCTTGTGGTCTGCCCCGCAGGTCAGAGCGGGGCTGGCAACAACTGGGCCAAGGGGCACTACACGGAAGGCGCCGAGCTGGTGGACTCTGTGCTGGACGTGGTGAGGAAGGAGTCGGAGAGCTGCGACTGCCTCCAGGGCTTCCAGCTGACCCACTCGCTGGGCGGAGGCACGGGCTCCGGCATGGGCACCCTCCTGATCAGCAAGATCCGCGAGGAGTACCCCGACCGCATCATGAACACCTTCAGCGTGATGCCCTCGCCCAAGGTGTCGGACACGGTGGTGGAGCCCTACAACGCCACCCTCTCTGTGCACCAGCTTGTGGAGAACACGGACGAGACCTACTGCATTGACAACGAGGCCCTGTATGACATTTGCTTCCGCACCCTGAAGCTGACCACTCCCACCTACGGGGACCTCAACCACCTGGTGTCGGCCACCATGAGCGGCGTGACCACCTGCCTTCGCTTCCCCGGCCAGCTGAACGCCGACCTGCGCAAGCTGGCCGTCAACATGGTGCCTTTCCCGCGGCTGCACTTCTTCATGCCGGGCTTCGCCCCGCTGACCAGCCGCGGCAGCCAGCAATACCGCGCCCTGACGGTGCCAGAGCTGACGCAGCAGATGTTCGACTCCAAGAACATGATGGCCGCCTGCGACCCCCGCCACGGCCGCTACCTGACGGTGGCCGCCATCTTCCGGGGACGCATGTCCATGAAGGAGGTGGACGAGCAGATGCTGAATGTGCAGAACAAGAACAGCAGCTACTTTGTGGAGTGGATCCCCAACAACGTCAAGACGGCCGTCTGCGACATCCCCCCGCGCGGCCTCAAGATGTCGGCCACCTTCATCGGCAACAGCACGGCCATCCAGGAGCTCTTCAAGAGGATCTCGGAGCAGTTCACGGCCATGTTCCGCCGCAAGGCCTTCTTGCACTGGTACACCGGCGAGGGCATGGATGAAATGGAGTTCACGGAGGCCGAGAGCAACATGAACGACCTGGTCTCCGAATACCAGCAGTACCAGGATGCCACTGCTGATGAGCAGGGCGAGTTTGAAGAGGAAGGAGAGGAGGATGAGGCTTAAGCTACCTGGTATCAAAGGAACTTTTGTAAAGCAGGCATGCATCAGAATGACTTCTGATAGTGGTGGTGAAGCATGTTTTCTAGAAACTATGTACCCAATTATTCTCTCAGCTTTTGTGACTTGCCAGATTTCTCCATGTAACAGTTCTGAATCCTAATTCTTACCATGTTTTTTGTCCTTTAATATTAAGAGCACATAAAGGCATGTATTCAAGATCATGGGTTCTGTCTTTCTTAACACCTCTATTGGACAGCGAACTGCTGTTCAGCCTGGGTGGCAACAAGTAAGTTTAAAGACATGTCAGAAATCTTGCACTACAGTGGTATGCTCTGACTGTTGAGGCTTACGTGCTCTTAAGACATATGCTTCTCATGCACGTTTGTTTAATGTTTTTTTTTACATGACTCAAACCGACCTATAACTCCGTTGCAAATGGAAATTCCAACCAAAATTCCTAAACAAGGCAAAGGCTAAGCACCTCTGACTTGTTTTATGGTTCATGTCAGCGTAGGAAATTTTCCACTTCTCTATTGAAATCCTTTGCAAAACGCAGGTGTAAATTATGCTTTCCTTCTGGCATCAGAAGCAACCTTAAAAGAGAAAAAAACCCCCACTGATTATACATTTTATTTTGTGAGTACAGGTAATTAAAATGCTTGTTTCATTTTCCTTGGTCTTGGTTACTCAGTAAGGAATTGTAGTAACTCTTATTTAAGTACTGTCCTTATATATGTGGTTGGAATGTGAACCACAGCAACAGCTGGAACAGCAAGCATACTACTTGTCCCACTCTGGGGAGGATAAAATAAGCCTAAAACAAATTTTTGTGTCCTAGACCCAGTTTCTAGAAAACTTTTGGGTGATCTTCAGAGAAGATAAGTTCCAAAACTTATGTAAGATGCGTCTTTGAAAGGTATGTAAAGTACCTGAGCACTTTTGCTTCTTTCAGAGAACAGTAAGTGTGCAAATACTAACCAAGTATTAGTAAGTGTACAAATACTAACCAAGTTTGAGTAATGACAAGAACTCTCTGTTTCATTAGCAGTGAAACATAGAGTTCTTGTCATTACCCAAACTTGGTTAGTATTTGTACTTTGTCTAATCTTTCTGCAAAAAGACAATCCAAAACTAAAACCATTCATCTATTAAAATAAAAATGGAAGTCCGACATTCTCTGCCTATACCAAAAGCTGAAAAGTAGTACCTGTGAATAAGGTTAATTTTTTATAATATGAATCTGACATGCCTAAAATTCTACTTACTTTTGCTTTCTGAGACAAAATTTATACACCAAGGATGTACACTTCTTTATATGGAGGTGGGGAATTCTTTAAATTGTTTTGTTCTTCCACACATTAAGCAGTTGTTATAGAGCTGGAACCATTTTGACTGATACTATGTTGCCTTCCTGTCCAAGTCCTACTAGAGCAAGTGGGATCGACCTCCTTTTGGAGAGTGTTAAGTGCTGTTTTGTTTTGGGAAAGAGCAGCAGCATGTGAACATACCCAGCTTGTCTAGTGAATTCTGTCTGAATTTCATGAGGTCTGTTTCTTGAAAGGTAAGCAGCACACAGATATGCACAAACTAAAGCACTGTGCATGCTATTTCCTATTGCCATTAATGCTTCTGACTATTGTAATGCTACCAGACTCCAGCCATGCCATGCAAATGCAGAATGATGGCACACTCTTCCACCATGAGAGGAACCAGCAATGTATCTGCACTACAATCAGAAGAAGTTTTTTCTACTTCACTACTAGATAAAAGTCAAGGCAAGAAAAACTGATGGTGGAAGCATGTGTTACTGAAGATGTTCTGTATTTAGGCTTTTCATTCTGCTTTACAATGGAAAATGGATTTCCAATGTAACCAGGAAAGAATAGGACCATGTGCCCAAGCATTAATTTCTGAGAACACCATTAGTCTTTTTTCTTTTCTGACAAATAAGCTTACAGGGGAGCACTTCAGCACAAAGGCATGCAGAGAATCACTGTTTTACATTTTATTGGATGGCAATTTCTGACAATGTTTCCTCTTTGACTCGTCTTCCAAAGAGAAGCTATCAGATTCTTGTCTATTTTCTTGGGATAATTTGCCTTAGTCAGCAACTGGAGTACTTTGGAGCTCAGTGAAACCAAGCAGCTGAACAGGGCATGTAGGAGTAACAAACCAGCAGACATGAAATAAAACACCTGCATGTGATTTTTAGGAAGATCTCTTTTTTTCCTGTAGCAGAATGCATTACTATAATCAGCAGTGATCATAGTAATGCATTCTTTTGAGATATCATTCATTTTTGCTCTGAGATGACACCAGCAAAACAGTTCCCTACACTTTGCATTCATAAAAGTGCTTTCCCCCCCCACTTCTGTTCTCTATTGCTAATTATCACAGTCTGTTATTAAGTAGTAATAGAATGCTTGCATTTGTGTGCAAATTCATGAAGAAAATTCAGCTGGTAAAATCCCAGCTTTTTATAGGAAGCCTTTCTGGAATTTTCAGGTTGTGCTGGTTTTTGGATGTGATAGCGTCAATTTTCTTCACGGTAGCTGTTTCTATTATTGCAGAGCAGGGCTTGCACAGCATCAAGGCCTTCTCTGCTTCTCGTACTGCCCCACTAGGGAGGAGACTGGGGGTGCACAAGGAGTTGGGAGGGGACAGAGCTGGGACAACTGACCCCAACTGACCAAAGGAATATTCCATACTATGTGGTATTGTGCTGAGCACACAGAGCTGGGGAAAGAGGGAAGGGGGATGTTTGGAGGAATGACATTTGTCTTCCCAAGTAACTGCTATGTGTGATGGACCCTGGCTTTCCTGAGGATGGCTGAACACCAGCCTGCCTGAGGGAGGAGTGAGTTAAGTCCTTGTTTTACTTTGCTGGTGTGTGTGGCTTTTGCTTTAGCTATTAATCTATCTTTATCTCAACACAAGAGGGGGGTTTTTTTCTGTTTTTACTCATCTGATTCTGTTCCTGATCCCATGAGTCAGGGAGTGAGCAGTACTGAGTTGCCATTTCAGGTTAAACCACAACACGCATGAAGCAGATTTTTCTTGTTTATATAGTAATGTTTCTGAGCACATCTGTACATTTTTTTCCTTCATTCTGCTTTTCTTAAAAACATTGAAAATTCATGGGACAGGTGGAAACAGAATCTCTGAGGTTGTTCACATTATTAGGGCAGAGCAAACAGAAGTAAACTGTGTTTCTCTCTCTAATACCTGGGAATCTCTCTCCATTCAGAGCACCTAAATTCCCTGTTCTACTGAATGGGACAGAAATGAGGTCTCTTATAGCAAAAGGAATGCAGTGGTCATAACAAAAACTTTGCTTTGCTTTGATAAAGCTTAGGGAGTAGTAGTTCTGTTTACATAGTGGAAAGAGGAAAAGGAACTTGGTTTCACTCAGAGGGCTTTAGGAAGGAGCTTATTAAAATACTGTACTTTTTCTATTTCAAGAAAAGTCCAGCTACCTTATTTGCATTGTAACTTGCTAGGAAAGTTTAGAATAGCTCTCTGTGTGGCAGAGACAACTTGTCCAAATACTTTTTTTTAAACCATGAGTTTGAACTACTTCATTCCTTCAACAACGGTTTATAAAAATTCCATCATTTAACTTACCGAGAGCCTTTGATGTGCTTATGAATGTATTCTGCATGAGCTTGTGGGACCAAAGGGTCTTTCTCACCATGAATTATAAATGTGGGACATTTAATATCTGGCAGCAACTGTTGGCAGATATTACCTAGGGAGAAAACAAATGAAGGTCACGCTTTAGTTTAAAATTGTATGAAAGATGAAACTGCTACCATAAAGGACTCTGAACTCCATTGGGTTCTAGCTATTGCCTTTCCTTGTGGATTGTGTGTGATTAATCTACAGAACTATGTAAGCAGGACTATAATTAACATTTCTTTCTCCAAAATCTTACTTCACTGCAATTTGCTAGTATCCATTAATGGATACTAGCACAAAAGGATACAGAGAATGGAGTACTTCTGTTGCACATTCCCCCCAGGCTTCCTTTGACTCTTCAAAGCCAATACATGAATCTCATTCCCAGCTTTGTTCTTTTCAGCCTTAGAGTTTTATGGCCCTCATGTTAAGCTGGAATTGGATACAGCAGTTGTCAGGTTACAAGATTTGCTACTTTTTTGGAAGAAATTAACTTAGGCTGTGCTCATAGCTGTTGCACCTCCCAGGCCCATTGCTGTCTGCAATGTTCTAATGGTCTGACCCCGGCTGGATGCCAAGCAACTACCTAAGCCTCTCCATCACTCCTCTCCACAAGTGGACAGGGGAGAGAAAACAGAATGAAAGGTTCCTGAGTTGAGATAAGGACCAGGAGAGCGCACTCACTGAATACCATCATGGGCAAAACAGACTCAGCTTAGGGATATTAACTGAATTTATTACTAACAAAATCTGAGCAGGATAGTGAGAAGTAAAATAAATCTTGGAAGATTCTTCCTGGGTTCTACCTCCTGTCCCTCTGTGGTGCAGGGAGATGGGGAGTGGGGATTGCGGTCAGTTCATCACAGGTTGTCCCTGCTGCTTCTCAGGAGTCCTTCCACTGCTCCAGTGTGGGGTCCCTTCCACAGGAAACAGTTCTCCATGAACTTCTCCCACATGAATCCATCCCACAAACAGTGGTTCCCCACAAACTGCTGCAAGGTGAGTCATCTTTTCACAGGGTGTAGTCCTGCAGGCACAGCTCCAGCATAAGTCCCCCACTGGGTCACAAGTCCTACCAGGAAACCTGTTCCAGTGTGGGCTCCTCTCTCCATGGGTCTGCAGGTCCCAGCAGGAGCCTGCTCGAGCATGGATTTCCCACAGGTACACAGCCCTCTCTTGGGCCTACACCTGCTCTGGTGTGGGCTCCTCCAAGAGCTGCAAGTGGATCCCTACGTCCCTGTGGATCTCCATGGGCTGCAGGGACACAGCTGCCTCACCAGGGTCTGCACCATGGGCTGCAGGGAAATCTCAGCTCGAGCTGAACACCTCCTTCACTTCCTCCTTCACTTCCTTCTTCACTGACCTTGGTGGTTGCATAGTTGTTCCTCTCACATATTCTCACTCTGCTCTTCTCTGGCTGCAGTAACATCTGTACAGTAACTTTTTTTTTCCTTCTTCAGTAGGTTTTCACAGAGGTGTTCCTGCCATCACTGCTTGGCTTGGCCTTGGCCAGTGGTGTCCATCTTGGAGCAGGCTGGCATTGGCTCTGCTAGACACAGAGGAAGCTTCTAGGGATCCTGCAACCCTTCTGGTACCAAAACCTGGCCATGTAAGCCCAGTACAAATGCATAACTGTTTGATATGAATTGTACTAAATCTATTCAAAAATTATTTTCCCTGCTCATTCATAATTTTGTTTTCTAGTCGTTAATCGCATTAGAAGTAATTTTAATGGTTTTACTTAGGACTTTTCGGAATTTTCTCCCCTTTTCTTCCTCATTTCTTAGTAACCCAGTTTCCAAACTCCCTGCCTAAATTCCCACATTCTTGCAAGGCAGTCTTTGAGTAAAACATCCTCGATGGGCTTTATTTTCCATTTTTCTTTGGGATAACTTTGTCTATTTGCAGTTGTCACCTTGCAGCTACCAACAGCTGTAAGATTAATGCTCATTCATGCACACTTTCCTTAGCTCTAAAATCAGAGGCTGTTCAACAGTTTTTCCAATTGTTTGGTTATTTATGCAGCCTTTGTTTGCAGTTCTACTGGTTGAATATTTTCATTTAGAATATTTTACCCACAGTCCTCTAATACCTGCAGAAATGTTGACTATTTTTCAGAACAAGCTCCAAGTAAACTTAGGTTATTTATCTAGGAACATAGTTGGCAGTCAAACTATTATTTCCTGGTTTTCAGTCCTAGAACTGTATTGTAATAAAAACCATTAAATTATATTTACTCTAAAAGCATGGAACAGCAAGAAGAATCTTGGATGTTGCAACTTTATGCAACTTACTCAGTTTCATTAATTGTTAGCTCCTTCTAAAAGTTCATTTCTTATGGTATTTTACACTAAAAGCTGTCTCATTCAAAGAAAACAGTCTAGTTTTAAAAAGAGCTTGAGGTTTTGGCCAACTTTGGGTTTGCTGTCCTCCTTTTATCTCTGATGGGTTTTATTAACACATTTTCTTATATCTGTTGTATCTTTGCCTTTGTTACAGTGTTTTAACTTTAATTGCAAGGTGGCCTGTTTGTCATCTAAGTTGGAAAACTGGTTTTCCCCTGGAAAAAACCCTGCAGTCAGATAGCTGCTCATCTCTTGCAGCAAACATTAGGCTTCTCCCAATATCTGACCCAGTTTCAGCATCTAGGAAATTCAGATCCTTGTTACATGTTTCTTGGTAGCTTCTTTTTCACAGTCACTTTATCTCAGTGTCTGAGGCATGTACAAGCAGTGAAGGGATGTCACAGATACAGATTCACCAGCCTGGGCTTTGCACTTCAGAAAAAAATAGTTTTAAGGAGATTCCAGAAAAGCTAAAATAAAATTGGAACATCATTTGTTACATCACATTACTGGGAAAAGTCCTAGTCCTGTGTCGATACCATACAAAAATTTATGGAAAAATATGACATGAAGGGACGTTTTCCTTGTAGTACCTGCTGCCTGTTAATGTACATTACCTTCTATCTTTCATTATGAGAGCTACAGGAAAAGGTGTATAAGAGTTACAAACTCCTTTTTTTAGTACATTATGTATTACTGCTTTAGGCAAATTAAAAGCAAATTCCCTCTGAATCAAAATAAAACTGCAGATTGTTATTCATAATATCCTTGGCTGAAAAGGTCTACGAAGAGTAATTGCAGAAATCTTCAGGGATAAACAGTTATATTGTGTAGTTTTGTTTTTAAACACCTGAGCTGCTTCAACAGTGTTTTTAAAATGTGTTTTTTTAATTCTGAATTCTGAAAATCTGAAGTCCCTTCTTTTTTAACTCACCTGCTACAGGGCTTGAAAGAGTTCTTCTCTTTTGCAAAAAGTGGAAAGAGCACGCCTTACTTTTGGTACATCTTAACTATGTCACCAAGAGATAATCCTTTGACACAGAGATAGAAGAGGAAAGATTCTGCCCGAGCAGAATCCTTCCTATTTAGTCTGCACGAAAGCAATGACTTACTTAATAGTGCAGTTTTGTGGTGGAACAAGAGGAGAGCCTCATCAGCTAATGTTTTCCAGAAATGTTTGCCTTCGTACCTTTCTGGTTCTGTGAACCATCTACAGAGTAATTGTGTTATTCCTGAGTGTGAGTCAGACCCAGCTTTCAATGCCATATGCAGAGTCCTTCTTTTACTGGCTGCTAGTAGTACTGCTGGATTTTTTTATCCAGAACTGCCTGCTACTCTCATTGCCTCAGTTCAACATTGTCAAAGCCTTACCATCTGAATTTTCAGCAAAGCGTGATATTCCATCTACCCAAGCCTCACAGGTTTCTGCCAAGTACTTATGTCCATACAGCTCTTCCAGTGGTTTCTTGACCTTTTCACTCCATTTTGAAACATCTCGGATGCCTGCATAAAATAAAGTTGAAATATGTTATGTCCTTTCCAGCAAAAAGGTACAAACCACACCTAATATGGGGGAGTTCTCAAACCAAACTGCAAATATGTATTTCAAACTTGAAACTGCAATGAATATTTAAAATAATTAATAGTATGAAAAGTTGTGCAACCTCTGCTGTGGTCTTCTCAGTTGTAGAGGAACATCTTGTTATTATGGTCACAAAGAAAAACAGAAAAAACATCATATTGAAAGGACTCAGTCCTAAAACCTCTGATGGTTCTTTCTGGAAGGCTTTCATAAGAGAAGGTCAAGGGCTACCTTGTGTATAAAAATGGGACTGTTTCATAACAGTGTTCTAGACCTGGCAGTTCTTTTTCATATCCTCTAGCCTTTTGCATCAACTCATGGATGGAAGTTCTTCCATGGCTCCTACCAGCTCTCAGAGGAAGGAAGCTCTTACTAAGGCATTCCAGCAAGCTGACATCATGGTGCATTTGCCATAGTTTTGGACAAAAACAAGTGACTCAGTAGAGATCTGTGACTCATGGCAGGCTGGCTAAAATCATACAAATAATCTGACATTTTAGTTATTTATTTATCTATCAGATTTTTCTATTTTTTTCCCCTCTAAAATTTTTGGTACTGCTCACAAACTAGGTATTCAAAAGTGTTATTTTAACTAAACTGTATTCCTGCTGTACAGCTTTGTACTGACAAAATCTGAAACAAAGTTGGCACAGTAGAGAACAGGATAGTACTGAATCACCAAACTGCAAAATATGCCACTAGCAAAGGTTTTAATTGGTTTCAAAAGGGAATTAAGGGAAGAAAGGAATGAGGTGTTAATTAACAAAGAGAACCTGTCCAGCCAAATGACAAAGGTAGCAGTGACTGAAAGTGTTTTATAACAGCATCTGATTGGAAATGAGTCTGCTCACCCTGGGCTAGGTGCTACTGAACAATGGCTTCCCATGTAGAATCTACTGTTTTATCCTTGTGGCTGGCATTAATTTAAAAAGAGAAGGGAGAAGTCAAAGTTAAAAGGACACGGATACCAAATCAACACCTTTCTTTCCTGCCAAACCCTCCAATGCAGCTGACATGCACTGATTAGCCAGTTGTAGACTTGTGCTGCTACTCCCTGATCTATCAGCCAGGGAGAGATGTTGAAAGCAACAATTCACAAAGGCCAAAGGCCAATATTGCAGTGAGTGCTCCATGTAAATAGGGTGCTTTTTGTTGTTTTTCTGGGATTTTTAAACTTTTTATTTTACATTTAAATCTGTTGTGCAGGGAAGAGATGTGCAATTCATAGTTATACAACAAAAATCATAAATAAAAAACATGCAAAGAAATAAAGCATTTTACAGAGCTAAAAAGCATTTTGCTTTCTGAACTAAAAAATATATCAGTACTGCTGCTCCACTTTTAGTTTTAGTATAGGTGAGGTAAATACAGATGTGCAATATATACACTTATAATTTTGCTGAAGCCAGAGAGATTTCACAGCTGGTACTCCAGTCACTAAAATGAAACTATACTGAGTTACATTTGTTGAGAGCTGGCATGGTTAACCCTTTTCATTTCTATGTTCAACAGGAAATATGGCCCCTTTCTGAGTTCACCAGCCATTTCTTCCTATTTTTCTTTATAGTGAGCAGTGATCTCAGATTCTATTTCACATGAGTGGAATAAGGATCATAAATCCCATATTTCTTAACTTTGCAAAGGTTTTCTAATGATAATAATTAACTCTGAAGGAATGCAAATGGTAAAGACAACTTGGGACATTTACTTGAATGATTCATTTGCTTTCTGAACTTAAAAGGTAAGTTATGAACTTGTTTTCTTACTGTCTATATTATATAGTCCCTAGAGGCAAAAAACTGTAATGAGCTAGCCCAGTAATTATTTGTGGACCCAGTTTTAAAAAGGTTGTGCAAGATGAGAGATAAGAAATCAAAGCTGGGCTTTGATAGCATTATCTGGAATTTAGTTTTAAAAATTTGTTATAACAACAAAACTTTGACTTTCTGAAAGCTGCTGATAAGCTATTGTAACTTCTGCTTTTCATCAGGCTAAGTTGGTAAGGGCTTGTTAAAAATCTATTATATTACCCTTAGAGTAATTGTTAGAGAGTTTCTCACTATAACTTTAAGCTATCCCTATACCTCACAATGCAGTGAATTTTGTGTCCTGTCTCTTTAGGTTTGCTGTGTCCTCAGCTCTGTCTCCACTTAGCTATCACATGACTAATACCCTTAGGTCAAGTAGAAAGTAAAATAATTCATTTACATACCATTGTAAATTCTCACATCCTCTTGAGTAACACTGGCATTTGCTCCCCAGACAACCAACTTGTGGATAAGATTTGGGTACTTTGCAGCAGCAATGAGAGCTGTAATTCCACCATCACTCCACCCCAGCAAGGAGAACTTCTTAAACTTCAGTGCCTTGATTCATACAAGAAAGTTATATGCAAATCATCAGCTAGCTTTACAGCTAAATGTGAAATATTTCTTGAAAATGAACTGTAATGTTTTAGGCACAACACTACATAGTTGAACTATAGTTAGCTTTTATAATTAGAAAACATAATTTTCTTGCTATACATAAAAATGCTTTAAAAGAGTCAAATTTAGAAAACAAGAAACTACACCTGCCATTGTCAATTTCCTATAACTCTTTAATGAAATGGGCAGTAGTCCTATTAGATTCTTGCTGCATTTTAAAAAGCCCTTCAAAAAAAGAAAAGCTGATTTAAAATGACGAGTAAAGTCCTTTTCAGAAAGCGTGATGATATGAAGAATACATGGATTCTCTTGGTATGAAGTTGGCAAAGACTACCACAGTGTGGAAGGTAAGCAATCCAAGATTAAGCTAAACTGAAGAAAAAGTCTAAGACTTGAAAAATGGAAGCCAGTGATCTGGTTTACTGATGCTATCTGAGCTTTAAAAAAATCTGTTTTTTGGTAACAACCAAAAAATGCTTAAAGTATTTTCTAAAGGATTGTATAAAATTTTAGTTGCTTATTCACATTTTCTGAAGCTTCTGAAGCTTTCTAAGTGTATGTTTGAAATGTTACTTCACGGTCAGTTGTGATTTCAAACATTAATAACTAAATTCCTCTTTCTTCAAAAGGAAGGCTTAGGGCAAAAAATATGACAACCAAGACCTTAATTCATTCTGACCAGCGACAGGACCCAAGGGAATGGCATGAAGCTGTGTTGGGGGAGGTTTAGGTTGGATATCAGGAAAAGGTTTTTCACCAGAGGGTGGTTGGGCATTGGAACAGGCTCTGCAGGGCAATGATCATAGCACCAAGCCTGACAGAGTCCAAGAAGTGTTTGGACAGTGCTCTCAGGCACATGGTGTGACTCTTGGAGTGTCCTGCACAGGGCCAAGAGTTGTACTCCATGATCCTGATGGGTCCGTTCCAACTCAGCATGTTCTCTGATTCTATGATAATGCTTTCTACTAGAATTTGAAAACCTTGTTTCCTCATAAATCACTATATGTCATAGGGAGTACTGATAGTCACAGGTAAGAGAATTTTGTGTATGTTATGTTCAGTGGAGAAAGAGTAGGGAAGGTAAAGGCACTCATCTGAAGGTTGTAGAGGGATGATGGTGAGCCAATGGTTCAATGGTTAAGCGATACTTGAAGTTTTGCATATAGCAACTGCAGTTTGAGAACTCATTCACAAGAAAATATATTTTGCAGTGTTTTTTGCTTTTGTTCTGCAGAAATTACACCTTTTTAGATGTAATTAAGGAGTATATTGTACTTTTGGAGGAAAAAGAGCAAGTCAGTTGAATGAGTTGCTTTGGTGCTTGGTGATGTCGGAAGTCCAGGCTGGCTTGATTGTGACAGAAGAAAACAAAAATGCAGGCAATGAGAGAAACAACTACAGAGGGAGAAAAAGAAGTTTCTACTTTGCTTGTAAACTTAATGCTTAAGTGAGTCACAACTTTACTAATCAACTTGACATTTAGCAGACTTCTATCCCTATAAAGCTTTTCTGGTTTTGGCTTTATCCTCGGTATTCTGCACGCTTTAGTTTTCACCAATTTTAGATTTCACTCTGCAAAGCTGCAACTACTAAACAGAAAATAAATAAGGTAGGGGAAAGAAAGGGACATGTAAAGCAAGAGCTCATAGCAAGCAAAGAGAACTTTGAATTTTTGCAGCTGATCAGAAGTTGGCCCTGGTCTGATGAAGAGGTAGTTAATCTTAGTCCAACTTTCACTATTGTGCTGCTCAAGGGCTTCTGGTAAATTGGCAGATTTTGGGGGTTGGCAGCAGTGCTTGTAAAGCTTAAATTTTGATGTTGCTACTGTTTGTCTATTGCCAATAGCAAATGATGGAGCTCAAAGCTGGCCGATGGATGGAATGGCTGATGAAATTTTCATTCTTCATGCCAGGTTATTTGAGATCTATTTGCCTCCAGTATTTCTCGTGTTTACTAGTCTTTATCTTGATGCATTCTTTGGGGTATCTCGGGATGCCTTTCCAGCAGGAGGAATTTAATTTATCCTTTGCAGCCTTCAGAAAACAATGTGATGTAACAGATGTGCTGGATAAGGTGTGTATTTTGTTTGCTTTAATTTTTAACTATTTACAGTACAGGTCACTAACCTAACATGGGTAATAACCTGAAAGCTGATTGCACAGCAGAGTTTTGTAGGTGATTTTGTGCTGCCTTTACTCAGTGAGTGAAAAAAATTTCTTTTGAAGTCACCTCCTCCATCCAGGCCTATGTGAAATGCAATCCAATGACCACATACAACAGTGAGCTGCAATACAACATCACTCTGCACTGCATGCATGCTTTCACTGCATCACAGGGAGTGTAGCACAAGCAAAAGTTGCAATTGGTCTACAAAAACATACAGAAACCCAAGCCCATCCTTTTGCTAGACAGTGGCTCTGAAGAGTAAGAACTTCTTAAATATCAACACTACTTATTTCCCTATGATTGTTTTAATGCTATTGGCTTTGCTAGCAGTAAACATTGGGGTGGAGGGCAGTAAAGTGGGCTCAGGTGCATTATACTCCTTTTATTTCAATTAAACTCCTTCACAGAACACAAACAGTGTCTTCTGCATAAAGGTCCTAAATACTCTGCAGAATTTCAGCTTTTGTTATTTCTCAGAAACCTTGCATCACTCACAGCTCCAGCAGAGATGCCAGAATCTGAAGGGGACAAGAAAAAAGGTTCTGAAAGCTCACCCATGTGGATGTTTTTTTGGTTGATTGTAGGCTGGATGATGTATATAAACCATTATATTCTGGAAATCATAGTTGGAATGATTCCTTGGGATTTGTGCTATCCTTTATAATATCCTAAAATAGCAGCTAGTCACCCACTCTTGGAAACACTTGAGTAAGTTGTTATTATATGCTTATATTGAGAAACATCTTCAAAAAAACAGGATGCTATGCCTCATTTGCTTTGGCAGCTCTAGAGACTGGGTAGGCTGCTGTTCTGTTTGGCTGCAAGCTACATGGTTACATTCCCTTTGGGGAAAGCTGTGTTTAATATTTTGCATTTATTAGTATTTGATCAGAGACAAGAAAGGGGGACAACCATTTAGACTGCAAGTTTGTCACCTATTTGTGGCAGCATCTTTATTTTCTTTGCAAGTATAGCAGAAGAAATTGAAGATTTACAGTACAGAGAGATAGCTTTTATGGTTAGAGGGCAAATCTGTGTCTTAATCCCAATTCTGCTGTCAGACTTATTTTGTTTCACTATGCAGAATCCACCTGGAAGGCCACATTTCCAGTTTCAGATGGGTTTTCAGCAAGGTTATTGTTTATTACAGAAATACAGTTGGACTGACTGTCTGAATCCTGCCTCATATTTTTGGAATTTTAATGCTCTGCCAATTTTCTTAACATGACCAAAGAGACTGTATATCTTAATATAAAAAAACCAGAATATTAGTTAAATCTAAACCAGAAAATAGTGTCAGCAGTTATAGGACAGAATAAAAGAGAAACACAGATTTGAATAAAAAATTCTGCAAGAAGGAGAAATAATGTCAGCTTTAGGCCATATTCTTTATAATCACAATAGCTGTATTAATTAGTAAGATTTGGTATGGTCACAGGAAGCCTTTGATTTCCCACAAAAATTATTTCAGTAATATGCTGTAAAATGTAAACCATCAAGTTAATTTTTAGAATCAAATGTTGCTTAAAATGGGCTGCTCAAGGCAAAATGCCAAGATTCTATTCCAAAGAAAATTTTCTAAGAGCCCTTCAGTTTGGTAATCCCTTCAATTAAATTACTTTGCATAGATTCTGTTTCTTACACACACATTAACTAAACTTACATGGTTCTTGGCTGCAAACCTCTTAGGGCAGGGTCTTAGAATAAAAGCATATTGCTCTATATTAATTCCTACTGCTGAATCTCTATGCATCTTGCAGAATAGGTGGAAGAAGAAAATATTTTCTGGAATATGCTCAGTTTTAAGCCTTCATTTGTATGGTCTTTTCATAATCTGCTGTATGCTGGAAACAACATTCCTCCTTCTCAAAATTTAAGGAAAACAACTTAAAAAAAATAGAAGAAATAATAAAAATCTCATAATAGATTTACCTGCATAAGATCCACAGCATCTTTTGCATCCCTCTCAAAGAAATCTGGAGGAAAGTCTCGAGATGGAGGAATGGACTTTCCATAACCCCGAGGATCCCAAGCAACAACTGTGAAAAGCTGCTTATTCAGAGACTTAAGCTGCGGTCCAAAATCGGTTTGACCACTCCCTGAAACATTATAATTTTTCAATTTTATTAACCACCATACTGCAAATATAGTATACATACTCTAAAGGGAAAGTGGGGAAATCTTGTAACTTTATTCCAAATGAGAGATTAACCAACAAGTGAAGTTCTCTTTAATTGCAACTATTTAATTGCAAACTATTAATTGCAACTCTTAGACAGGAAGTGCCACAAGTAAAATCTTTAGAAGCATCTGCAGTATGTTCAGAGCAAACCCTTTCTGGTAGGTATGAAAGGTTATCAAGAACAGCATTCTCACACATGATTAAATGCAGTATCTTAAACTGACATACCTGAGTAGGGATTTATATTTGACAGATTTAAATGTGGGCATTTAATTGCCCAAATTACCTGGGCAATACAGGTGAAACTGAGAGGGCAAGAATATTTTGCTACAAATTTGTAAGTGAAAAGCACTGTGCCAGACAGTTATTATTTGATAAAGCATCTCTATTGATGCTTCAAGCTGTCCTTTAAATACTTTGTTGCCTGGGGAGACTGTGATGACACAGAAGCATAAAATTATATAATTTTATTTTTCTAGTATGTAAAAATAAGCCATATACAGCCTTTTTTCTGATGCAGAATCATTTCTTTTATTAATTACTCAGATCTTCAAGGGAATTAAAAATTAAGTACTCCTATCTATTGCACTAAGCTATCGATGAATGAAGATAACCTAGCAGGAAGGTAAGAATGCAGTTTGTGTTTGTGTTGTGGTCATGTGGTAATAGTATCAAATGCTATTTGATTAAAAATTGTTCAAATTTAATGTGCTGAAATATGAAATATATCCATTGCTATATTAAAAAGGCCATTTAAAGGCATTTAAAAGGTTTTTTTTCTGTTTACTTGGACAAATCAGTCCTCAGATACCCTCAACAGGTTTAAGTTAGAAAAAAGGCTTTATATAGCCTGCTATGATGATAGCAATGTATGCATAATAATAATAAATAATCATCAATAAAAATAATATTGCTCACAACTGAAGAAATACATTATTTCTGTTTAAAGAGTTTGCATTGGCAATAGTATTGCTAGTTTAAAAAGCTGTTTAAAATCAATAGATTGAAACATATTTTTCATATTTTGAAATCCTAGAAGGATGACTAGTATTAATGTTTTTCCACTCTCCCCTTGAGAATTCTTTGAAAGAAAGAACCACTCTATGAAGACTTGAAAACATTGCTGCCAAGAAGAACAAATATTTCCTGCTCTTCAGTTCTTGACATTTTATCATCTTATCCAGCAATTCAATTAAGCATTTGCCCAACTCTGAGCACAGTTACAGTCCTACTGACAGCCTGCCATGATCTGTTGGTAAGTCTGATGGATCCTTTAGAACTGCAGGAACCCAGAAAAAAATAGGCTGTGTTAATTTTAAAAGTTTGTTATCAAAAACAGCGGTTTCAATGGACAGACACCACTTAGCTAGCAGAACCTGCTGTCCATCTCAAAAAACTACTGAGAATCTTAATGGCATTGCCATGAAAAAACCAAATGTGAAAATACATCTTTAAGCAAAAAAGAAATTTTACAGTGAATTTTTCATAATAAACTGTAAGGGTTACATTATGTCTATAAATTCAGTTGGAATCCATCCAGCTTCTAAAGGGGAATGCATAATTCAGTCTGTGTAACAAATATAGCTGACCTGATTTTCCCCCCCTTCTGCTATTTTCCAGCTTGTGTAGCTATTTGCTACCTGTCCTGGACACTGCTTTTCCATAGTTAAATCCAAAAGTGCAAGTGACCACTAGGTAAGTCAAGACATTGTATAAAAGGTGCCTGGTAAGTTAAATGAAATCTTCTAAAAACTGTTAACTGATGGGAAAAACTCTGCATTTTCCCTTCTGTTTTAGGCGCAGCAATTTTATTTTAATGGCAATGCTCCATAATCAGGTATTGAATACATTACAAAATAGTTTTGTGCATTCTTGCTGGAGACCAAATGGATAAAGAAGTGGTTGCTCTACAAAGACAAGATAAAATCTCCAAACCTAGCATTCCTGGAAGCAGAAGAACTGCATGGCTTCCTTCTCCAGTTTGCTGATAATGCAGGTGGACCCCATTCACTTGGATTTTGGCAGATGTTATTGAAGTACTAAGGACAGGGAAAAAGGAGAGAAATAGGAAGACATTCAGACAGTAAATTTTAATTACTACCCGGTCACCCCAGGAATACAGAATAATTACTTTTCCTAGATTTCCTAGATTAATGACAGCACTGTGAGATTTTAATGGGTTGCTTGCCTTTCATGGGTGCATGGAAAATTAAAAAAAGCTTCTCAGAAGCAGAGAATTATTCAGCTGTGACCACTATGTAGCATTCATACCTAGGCTAAAGGCTTGGGGTGGGAAAACAGTCCTGACGGTGCAACCAGGAAAATACAAAGGCAGCTTTATATGGCTACAGAAACATTGAAATAAATACATTAGAGAGGAGAAGCCTCATTCTGTCACAGCATAACTTTCAAAATGGCTGATGTTGTTCACCTTGCTATTACTAAACTGAGCCTCTTCATCTGCCAGAGAAACCATAATCTATTGTTGCTGTTCTTCATGAACCATAGGGCCTGCCATGAAAACCACTTTGCACTAAGATGAGAGCAGAGAAGAAGAATGTGATAATAATATTTCTGTCAGTGTAATCTCACTAGGAGATAGCGCTTAATTGGAAAATACCACATGAGCAATAAATCCACTCATTAAAAAATCACCACAGAAACCCACTGCACAGGCCATCTCTCAGCCCCAACACTTAAACCCCTACACTAATCTTCAGTACAAAGCAGGACAAATGTGTAAATGCAAATAAGTGACCCAAGAAACTATGTCCAGATACAAACCCCCAGGAGAGAAGCAGAAGTAGCACAGATTCAAAGTATCTTCTTAACAGTATAAACCATTCCATCTATTCTCCCAGGCAAATTTGTGCCCTAATGATGGCATAACATATTTTCAACAGCCTAATTCATTTTATCTAAAGACAATATGATAAAAATCTTGCTATTTGGTTACCATAATTTTACCCAGATTAAATATTCATGCCCTATGCGTTCAACCACTGTGAATTTCATGCAGAGACATGTTCTTTTCTAGTCTTAGATATAACAACCTCTATTCCACGATAAGCCCTGGGCAATTCATTAACAATTTAATTTTTATATATAAAGTCTAAACTACTTACAGTACATAGAGAGTTGAAAGTGGTGGATTATAGGTAAAAACAATCCCACTAATTTAAACCCTTTTCACAGGAAAAACGAACAATAGCTTGCAAACTCAGGTTCCCAATACATAGGTGGCAGTTAAACCACAGAAACTCTTCAAGACAAAGCCAATTTTGATTTTACATGAAATCTTGGGTCTATGTAACCCATCATGCCACATGCCTCAATAAAAGCTGTGACTGTGCAGAATAGAATCACCTCTTTATGTGCAGATCCAGTTTGAGAATTGGAGTACAAATGCAGATCTGTGGCAAGAGTACAGTTCAAAGAAATTCATTGTGTAATTAAGACTTTGGTGAGTTTTGCTGAATTGCTATGCTAATGGCATCCAAATGACAGTTTGCCTGTAATGCTAAACTTCCTTATAGTCCATGTATCACACTTGATGTGGTTTATACACCTCACAATTCAGATTTTGCATGTAGCATTCATATGGCTGCCTTAGCCCCTTTTTGAATACTGACTTTCACTTTTTTTCTTTATAAGTTTTTATTTTTAATTTTCATATGTCATCTTTTGGTTTGTCCTTAATTTCAACAGGTATTTTATTATAGTTTTCACCACAGTACATCAGCACATGGCTCTTATAAAATTTTAAGAATTATGTGATGGGGTTTTTTGCTTATGATTAATAATTGCCAAACCACTTCCAGTTTCTAACAAAAGAGAAATAATCAACATCTTGTTACCTTTTTAAAAACAGGTTAGCAACGTACACTTTAATAGACAGAGTTATATATTCTGCTTTCCTGATTCCGATTTTTTTTCACATAGTTCTTTTTAGGATTAATTATTAACATCAGGGCCTTGAGAATTTTGCTGAGACTGTGATGCTTTTCCATTCTTGGATTATGCCTCGGTGTGAAGTCCACTGAAACCCAGGAGTTTAATGTAGAGGGTATTTTCAACACTTTTTGGACTAGCAACAAATGAGTTGGGTTTTTTATGCACTAAGAAATTGCATTGGAACTGGCAACACCTAAGGCACACTTAGTCCCCCAATATCAAATTTCTGTGAGTTTGAAATCACTTCATCAATTTGCTTGTCAGCAGGATGACTTCACTTCTGTTTTTTCATAAAGAATGGGGGTTTCTTTTGTTGGTTGACAGAATTGGAAACTCTGGTAAAACAAAACAAAAAACCCACCCTGTTATTTCGAATCAGTGATGTCGAGGTGTATAATTCTTTGAGGAGCATTGGATACATACTGCCTATGTTCACCAAGGCAGCACAGATGCAGAGTGGGCAGATCTTGTGCTTCACCTCGTACTCTGGTAGGAGTGCAGCTTAACCTGGGAACTACCTCTGTTTCAGCTACAATACGACCTGCTCTTTATCTGCGCAAGGGAAAAAAATTATGGTACTATGTCAGTTTTCCACTGCGGAATAAGCAGTATGATATAGATTAGATGCATGTGTCCTCTTGGCGACCTCGGCGACCTCCTGGGAGCCCCTTACCAGCAGCAGGTGGCCGAGGGCTGGCGGTCAGCGGCACGTCCTGCCCTGCGGGAACCTGGTAGGGATCCTTGGAGCGCACGGAAAGCAGGAGCAGGCTCCTCAGGACACTGCCCTTTGTCACCTCCGCCCTCCCGATCCGATGCACCACCCCCTCTGCTAACACGCTTCGCCCATGCCGCCGCCTGTCTGACAAATATCCCCTTCCCCAAGCCGCGGGAAGGGAGGAAGGAGCTGTAAAAAGGGAGAAGGAAGCGGCTGTGGATTTTACCCGTAGCAGGCGGCCGGTCCCCGGGGCGTGAGCGGCGCGGCCCGGGCAGGCGGCTGCAACTGCAGCAGCGCCAGATCCCGGAGGGCCCGGCCCGCGCTCCGGCAAAACATTGCACCCAGCGAAACCGGCCCGGCGGGGAGGGAGAGACGGGGGGCCGGCCTGGCGGGAGGGGTGGGAAAGAGACGGGGGGGCGTCCGGCCCGCCTCCCGCCCGGCGTCCAGCCCCGCGGGCCGGCCCGCCTCTCCTCCCCTGTCCTCCCCGCCGGGCGGGAGGCGGGGCCACCTTCAGGGCTCGTCCAGGGAGAGGGGCGGTGCGCTGTGCGCGTTTTGATTGGTGACCGCAGCTGTCACTCCATGCAGGAAGGGAAGGGTTTGGCTTCTGTGCTGTGGCTCCGCCCCCCACGGCGCTGATTGGTCACCGGCAGGAGCTGCGGGGCAGGCGCTGCTCTGTCGCTCTCTCCTACCGGGTTGTTTCCCGGCTCCTGATCCCGCCTTGGAGCCAGGGAAGGGATAGTGCTGCCCCCGCTTGAGAGCATGAGGTGAGGATTGAGGGCTTTGCCCTCTCCAGCCGCCACAAGAGTAGAGCAGCGCCAGAGCCGCGCAGGTGCTTGGCTGCACCGTGGGCCGTGGCGGGGAGCGGGGCGCTGTGAGCGCCTCCCTTCTCTTTAACAAGCGGAGACAAACGGAGACGCGGCAGCGCCCGGGGTGTCTGTGGGGAGCAGAGATCCCGGTCCCGGGAGATAATGGGGGCTGAAGCCATGAACTGCGCCTCCAGCACTCCCCGTGGTGCAGAAGCTCCATGGACTGTGAGAAAACAGATACGGGGATCTGTGGCTCCAGGTCTGCCTGGAGAACGGCTCCCTGGGACAGCTGGGACACTGAGGGCAGCTCTGGATAGTGCAGCTTCCCCCATGGCCGTGCCTTCAGCGTCTCAGGGTCCAGCCATTCCCAAGCCCCTTGCAGGAATCATTAACTCTTCCTCACCAGTGTTATTTGTAGGGCCTGCTTGTGGGGAACACCTGGAAAAAGGCTTTGCCCTGCCAAGTCCTGTACTGATCAGGGCTGGTCACTTCTGGAGTAGCCTGGCTGCTTTCATTTAACGCAGCACTTGGCCTGGCTTTCCTCTGCATGTTCTCACAATTTGTACCTAAAACACTAGGGAGACCAACTGCTTTCCTTGGTGTCTAGCTGTGTTCATTGCTGTCTGTTCTCCAAGCATAGAGGAGAATGGATGAATCTGAGTCACAGCCAGCCAGGTTGATGGTGAAGGAGGCAGTGAGGAAAATAGCAGAAAGCTGCAGAGCTGATACAAAGCTTGAAACAGACCTAAGGTCTCCTGCCTTTCACCTGGATGAGAGGAGTTTCCTCAGGACAGGTCAGTGTTATGTCTTCCAGCCCAGCAGAAGCTCAGGTGACTGCCCTGAGAGTGAATAGTTGTCAGCCTTCCCATTGCCATATGTGTGCATGGAACTAACAAGTCTTAGAGACGAATGACAGTCATAACAAATCCCAGTGCATAAAGAGATTAACTCAACTGTGTAAGCGTACTGGTTCGGTTTATCCCCTGAGCAGATCAAACCATTTAAGATTAAGGTCTTTAGTATGGATAATTACAAGCAATCCTTCATCAGGACAAGCTGCCTTGGTTCTTGCCTGGTGACATTTACAAGCCCCTGCAGTTTCTTTGGTTCTTAGGCTACTTTCAGAGGCTCATCTTTGTTGTGAGTGAGTCTCACTAAGTTTCTTTCTGGTGGAAAATGACTGGAGGAGATGGCTGACTATCCTGTGGGACAAAGAAGTAGCTTGGTCTACTGCTGTAAAAGTGTAATTTTTTTTTCTAAATTCTGCATTTTCTTTGAATCAAAAGCATCTCCTATCTCGTGTGTCACTATGAGCTTTCAGAGGGAAAGGTCTTCAACTTGTATCCAATTTCATGCTGGTTAAAATGCCTTTCAATCTATTCTTCCTCCATATCAACTACTTATTAAGGCTGAAGGAAACAACAAATTCTCAGCATGTGTGCTGAAGGATGAGGTAGAAAGGGTTTGTCATACAGTGTAGGGGTGGGGGAAGAGGTAAGTAGAAAGGTAAATCCAAATGCCCTTCCCACATGAGAAAAAAGGGAGATGGGGAGATTTATGTACCACCTAGATCTGGGAAAGTTTTAGGTGGGTTAACTCCATTGTCAGAGTGACAAGAATTGGGAGGTTCCTTCGTAGAAAAGGCTGTCACAGTCGAGCTGTTGCACTGTGTGTCATCACCTGAAATCACAGCTCTGGAGCATAGGAGGCCTGTAAAGTGGCATTCCTCTCCCAAGTGCCTGCACCATGCAACCTTTTCCACAGGCACTGTCCTTTGGCCCAAAGAGAGAAAAATAGTGTGGCAGTTGGGCAGAAATGGCATTGGCAAAAGACCCTTGTCTGTGTGTGTGTGTTGAAGGACTGGCATTGTGAGGGGAGCAGCTCAAGGAGAGCTGCTGTCTGGGCCCACAAGGAAATGGCCCCAGGTAGAGCCAGCACGACTCTGTCAAGGCTGAATACAGGTGGTGGATGATCTGAGGACAAACAGTGTAAACTCACAGATTCAAACTGTGTTCCACCTACTCAGTTCACCAGAACATCCAGTTTTCTTAGTAAAGCAGATTTGCACATAATGATGGGCACCTGAAAGAATACAGTATTTCAGTTAAACTATTTCCTCAAATATGTTTTCATAAATTACCGGCTGAAAGGAGAGGAAAAGCTTTGACCAACCCAGACAAACACTGCTCAGTTTTTTGCATTTTGGCTTGCTTTTACACACATGAAAGAGTTGAGAACAACTGGAGCACTAGTTTTCCTGACCACTCCCATAAAATATTTTTATTTTTCCAATTACTTCTGATGGAAGCTACCTGTTTCTGGCCATTGCATAGAGAAGGGGGGGGGGAAAGGGAAAAAAAGAAAAAGGCAATGTTTAGAAGAGGTAGCATTGCTCAGCAGGTGATGTGTTCCTGAGGACAGATTTCCCTTTTAACTACCGTGTCATTTTTTTGACCCCCTTAATGTTGCACCACTCTTCACTGTGGTTATCTGCTACTGGCAGGGTTTCCCTCATATCCAGGTAATGCTGTGCAGGACATCACTGCTGCACAGTGGCACTTTGTCACTGCTGACAAACCGTCACAGTCCCTGCAGCCAGGCTGCACTGTTGGTGCTGCATGGATTTGTTCCTTATAGATCTGAGCACCAGGGGAAGAGTTTTTCACAGCTTCTTGTAAGGGACAAAACTGCACAACAGTGAGATTTTCAGTATGCCTATTAAGTTGCAAGGAGGAGTCTTCTGACTCATGGTTGGATAGAAAATATATATCTACTATTTTTAAATTTCTGCATTTTGTAGAAAATCCAGAAAAGACCTAGTTAGTTATTGACATAGTGGGTCCCTTGAGATCTGCTGGATCATCAGGCAGAAAGACTAATTCCAATTCTGAAGAGGCATTATTTTCACCCACACATAGGATTCTCCCATCAGGAGCTGCGATCCCATACAAGATACGGGAATCATCAGCATTAGCAGGGACTTAACTCTGGAGTTTTCAAGAAGGAGCTCATTTGTCGGGGCCATCGGGGCACTAATGGGCTTTAATGGCCACAATCAGCCTCAGCTGCCGTCTCCCCCCCACCCTGGCTCATGGGTCCTGGAGCTTAATTTCAGCTCAGCACAGTGCCGTTAGTCACTGGCCCTGCTCCAGTTGTGTTACGGTCATCTCTGTCACTTGTTGGGGTCTCCCGTGATGCAGGTACTATTGTAGACATTGCTTCCTGAGTCTGTGAACACACTGACTGATTATTTTTGCCTACTTTATTTTAGCTGCTTCTATAAGGTAAAATATCCTGCTATTTCAGGACTGCTTTATTGTTTGGGCTTTTGTGCCTCTTAGATGTTGATTGTTACGTTTTCACCTTAGGAGAAAAATCTTGTTGCTTCAGCTACATAAAGAGGTAAGATTTGGGTAGTGGGGAATTGCCAAATTCAGAACAAAGATGTGAAAATATATGATATTTCTGTGATTTGGCATTGACCTTCTAAACAAGAAAGACTGAATATGGCCTGACTTTTGAAGCTGTGAAGTGTGGAGAGTGGCAGTTTTGTAGCAGGAGGCCTATTTAGTTAGAATATTAACCAGGCACAAAGGAAAGGATGCTTTGTCATAAGCAGAGCAGATAGTAGAAAAAGATCCCAGATACTTTGGCTCAAAGAACATTTCAGACTGATGAAGAAACTAAAACACAGTATCTAATGATTTCTTTGCTTGCCTGCAGTTTTCGTATGCTAACAAAGGATAGTGTCTGTCAGCTTAAGCAGTGTCTGCATATCTTTTGTATGTTCATGAATAACTGCATTATAAATCTGACATATCTGCACTTGGGCACTTCAGTGGGAGGTGGTTTCATAATTTCAAAGTTGAATATAATCTCCATTTTGTAAATCCAAGCATAATCTTGGTATAATTTCTGACCATATTTAGGACATTCTAGACACAGACACTTGAAATTACTCCAGATACTCTGCTATGAAGGAAGAAACAGCTTGTCCCTTAGAGAAGGCAAGAGTAACATTTGGAAGATACTTCTTGATTTGTTAATGGAAGGGGTTGTGTGAATCTATTTTGATTAAATTGGTGGCCAAGACATCCTTTCCAGTGTTGCATTTAGGTTTCTCAGCTAATGAGAGAGGGGTGTGTGGGGTGCGCAGGAGTTGCAACCCATCATTCAAAATCCAGCAGTATTACTGGTTTATTAAGGAAATTAGTGTGGGTTTTTTGTTTCAAGCAGCTCTTATCAAGTATCTCTCTGAGCTCTATAGGCTACAAGGCTTATTATCAGATCACATCTTAGTTCTGGCAGAAGTTAGTGTCTGTACCAAAAACATGAGGAAACTGTACTAAAGAGAAAGGAAGTGACCTACTTAAGGGTTGTAGAGGAGGGGGAAACCCAGCATAAGTCAGAACTCTGGTCTGCTTTGTTTCACTCATAGGCAATACTTCCTCCAGCACAAAGATCACTTCTAGTCTCTGCAGCCTAGAGCCTGTTCTGGCCCTGCCTTCCCCCTTGCCTTTTCCCCAGGAGCTTTATTAAGCTGCACTTTCACCAGCCGCTCTTGCTCTTGTGTGTTGAGGAACAAATGAGCATGGTCGGCTCACTCCTTTTGCTAATTGGTATGCTAGATGGGAAACCTAGCATGCTGCAAGGAACACTTTCTGTAGCCTGTAGAGACTGCAATGAGGAAATGCGGCAATCCGTGTTTTTCCTGGGCCTTATATGAGTCCAATCCGGCTAGCTTAAGACTCTAGCCCACACGGATCCGCATAGACAAAGGTAAAAGACGAGAAGCGCTCTTCTCCACGTGGGTGCAAGTATCCTGTTTATTGGCTTGGGACAGGACACAGGTGATGGGGTCACCCAGGTACAAAAAAGGGCTTGGAGCTCTCACACAGGAGGTTTTATACCCTAGGGGGATGGGGGCGGGGGAGAGAGGACCGGAGCCAATGGGATGCCATTGGGGAGGGGCGAAGCACCTGTGGGACAGACCAGGTGTATGTAACGGGGGGGGGGGGGTGGGGGGGGGGGTGGGGGTGGGGGGGGGGGGGGTGAGGGGGAAACCATGTGATGAGGGAGGGGGAAAACCCGCCACCAGTGCATCAACTAAATAAGCTATTTAGTGCAATACAACAAGGAAAGGGTAGGAAAAAATGCTAGAAGGACGCTAGGATGATGTGAAGAAAACTCTCCCAAGTGCTACTTAGCTGTAATGTGTCCCTGCTTGTACTGGATGATCCTTTCTACTTTGTTTCCCTGTAGCTCCTTCTCACTGTGTACATGGTTGAGTTTCCTAAGCCTCTGAAGCAGGCTTTATTTCCTATGTGTCTCCAAGCTGAAAGATGGTTTTCATTTGTTATTGAACAGTGCTGAAAAATCCATCACAGAAAAGTGGCATAGTTTACTTAAAGCTGTTTGATTAGTCAGAGGTTAAGTGCTGAGTGTTGCCTCTCCTTGGAAACTGGCCTCTGAAGAAGAAGAACTGTATGTTGCCACCTCAGTTCAGAGGTCGCATATCAAATACTTGCAACAATGTCTGAGTTTTTAATGCAGCATTATTAATTGTTATTATTTAGCAACTATTTTGGAAGGAGTAAAAAATTCCTCATATTCCTTATGTACACTGTTAGTGGTGGCATAGTAACAAAATTAAACAAATTAATTGCTCTGAATTACATGGACAAAGTCCTCTCTGCACTTAAGAGTTTCAGCACAGATTGGCTACTGTGTGATGAGGGCAGCTACTGGGCAGGGGTTGTACTTGAGTTGTATTTGATCTAAAGTCTCCAAGCACTTACTCTCCTAAAAGGGGAAAACATAATGTCCTTATGCATAACTGGATGAGTACACCTCCTGTTCTTCAAGGAGAGACCATGATGAGGGCTGCTGCTGCAACCCACAGCCTTTTCCTCTCTGTCTTGCACCTCACCAGTCTTATGAAAAATCCCTGTAAGGCTGCTGCTTTACTGCTGCCTCTGCCCTTGAGGCTGATAGCTTGCCAGTTTGATGAGAAATTACTCTTCTGTCCTTTCTCTCCTTTGTTTTGCCATGAAAGGTATCAGATCTATGCCATAATACATCACACTCTTTCATCCTTGTCCCCATTATTTTCCTGCATTTTTTATCTCTCATGAAAGGTTGCTTTTCAAAAATCAGCTCCATCCTTAATTTTTTTCCTTGTTTTGTTTTTTTTTTTTGAGCAGTGGGAGAGGTATATGGGGTGGTAGATGAAATGAGCAATCCAGCAAGTTAATATTAGCTTCTCTCTCTTCCATATTAATGTTTTTGTAAATTTTTAGGTCAAGGACTGCACTAACTTTTCCTTGGACCACTTGGACACCATTTCCTTTTACATTTCACCTAGTTAACCTTGTATTGAGACTTATAGCTTTCATTTCAGTTATAGCTATCTTAAGAAACAAGAGCAGTCTTAATTAAGAGATAATAAAAAGATCCACAGACTCCCTAGGTAGTTTATCCCAGTAGTTCATCATCCTTATTATTGAATATGTATTCTAATTTGGCATGCCTGGCTGCTGCTTTCAGGCATTGTGTCCTATTATGTGTTTTTCCACAACATGCTAAAGGACTTGTAGTATTTTAGCCCTTCTGCCCAGGAAGCTGAATCCTCTCTGTGATTGAGTTCTGCAAGGGCTGTAGTGAAGGAGTTTGTCTCTAGGTGAATTCAGCTGTGCTCTGTACCATCTACCATGTCACATGAACTATGAACACTAGTCTAGAACTGGACTTGACAAGCACCAAAGCTAAAATGACCTTCATCTCCCATGTCCTGCATTAAAGACCTAGGACAGCCCCATGCCTAAGTCTTGTTCTAAAATGCTTCATGTTTGTGCTCTACATCTGTTTTTCTTGTTTCAGAAATTAAGGTCCAGACTTGCTTTAATAAAGAGCAAATGAAGCATTTAATGTAGGCCCATTAAATGATCACCATTCATTCTGTGTACCAAATAAGACAGAGATCTTATGATTGAAAAATTGCATATTGTTTAAATAAAGACTGCAGATATGGGAGACTTGGAGGGTCTCCAATGGAGGGTCAGGAATTGATGTAGCAATGCAGTGCAACCAGCGTTAATGGAACATAAATGGACTTGGTGATCTGTCCAGGGATCTGTTTAATGAATTATCACAGTAACTGCTGGCTGTAGCTCTGTGGACTGACATAGAGAAGACACCCCATACTTCATTTCTCTATTTGCTTAAAGAATATTTTTTCTTTTTCTGGGAAGTGTGTGCTTATTATATTAGACAGATAAACCACATCCTTATATTGTACTCAAGAGTTTATAGAAAATTTAGCATGTTGCTAAGTCAAAACTGTAAGGCAATGCAATACATTTTAAGTAGGTTTAAAGATGACAAATATGGTGATGCTTGTTTTGATTAGTTTCATTTTTCTTCCACTGAAATGGTGGGTGCTGTATCAAGGAGCAGAAATCTATTCCAACTGCACTCCATTAATTTATTAGCTTTTTTTTTTGACGATAAAATGAATAGTTATGAACATTAATGAACACCTAGTGCTCTATGTACAGCTTCAACAATTACCAGCTCCAAAACATCTGCTTGAAATATCTGTAAATCTGATGGAACAGGAGGTGTTGTCCCTCATAAGAAGAATTTGGCATAATTCTTCGGGCAAAAAACTTGCAGTAATTCTTCTTTCAAATATACTGCACCCTGAGATTATATCAATATTAGGAAGTCAGGTTGACAAGGAGCATTTCCAGGTGCTGGGATACCATCACCTAAACAACAGAGTTGTTCCAGCATTCTCCAGAAACAACCTGAGTGCTGTGAAATAGTCTGCACAACATTTTGGAGGTTTAAAGAACGTGCTTTTCTGGCAGCAGGCTGTAGCATGCCAGTTTACCCTCAGCATCCAGTAACATTTCCAGGCACATTTAACCAACTAATATCAATGCAGCCTAAGAGATTAAGAATGTAGTGACACTGAGTCCCCAGAAGCAGATAGGTCTTCAGTCAAGAGGTAATAAGGCACCTTTCCCTTCCCAAAACTGTGTATGCTTGAGATTTTAATTTGGATTGCATACTGATGTAACTTATTTATTCATTATTTCATAAAGCAGATGAGACTATTAAAAAAACTCTCCTGTAAAATCTCCTGTAAAATCTTTTCTTCCAAATAATGTAAAAACCTAATGCAACATTATAACTATAAAATATCAGAGTTTTAAAGCCAGAAATAGGTATTGCTTTTATTTATGCTGGTGTTCTGCATAATTATATACATTATATTTAATAAAAATTATAAAAATACTTGAAAAATATTATTGACTTGGACCAGTCAAATACTGGCATGATAAATATTGGCACTTTTGGCAAAATGTAAGGGTTGATTTTGGTTTCTATACAAGTTTTTCAATCAATAAGTCAGTCTTCGGAACTGCACAAGACTACCAATATGTTTCAAGATTAGAATGTAGAAATTTTATGTAGCACATTCTCCTTGAATTGATATTTTTCTTGCAATTTGTTGTTGTTATATTTGGACAATCGTTCTTTTTGGAAGGAAGATGATGCTTTTTTTTTTCCCTTTGGAAGACCAAATATTGTGACATGAACTTTTTCATTTATTGGAGGTATTAACTGGTTGGTAAAAAAAATAGGTTCCAAAAGTCTGTGCAAAAAGGAGAGCCCTGGAAAGTCTGTTCTGAGTAAACTTATTCTTCTTGGATTTGCATCAGACTACTAAGGAGATCCAGTCTTTGGCAGCCGAAGAGGGCCTTGGCCAGTTTTCCAACTGTAGCACCTTTGGCACCTTCCCTCATTAACCACTTGAGCAGCATTTGGTAAACTTTTTCTTTTAGTCCATCTCGTTCGTAGTCATGATCAATTTCATCAATCTCGGGATCACTGAAGCCCAGTTTCCGAGCGCAGTGCTTCCACTGCTTAGCCAGCTTGTCTCTCACTAGATTCAAATGCTTTTCTGTCAGGACAGAAGTATTGTCTGCAAAAAGAAGAAGAGTGTAAGACAATTGCATCTTTCAACAGTTCTTCTGTTCCTTTCACTCTCTCTCTCTCCTCTGTCCTCCCCCAAATACTTATTGGTTATATCTAGAGACAGAATCTTAGTGATGCAATCAGAAGTGGATTTCATGGAAGCAGCATAACCCAGTGATGGCAGGCAAGAAATGTCCAGACACAACATGTGTATTCATGGGTCAGTTGCTGGATTTGCTCTTTGATCTGAAGCTATCATAGGTTGTCACTTACAACTACAAGATTGAAAAAGCCCTATCTAGAATTCCTAAAGAGTTGTATATGTTTTATATTCTGAGACACAAATATTACTTAGGAATACACCGAGATAGTTTAATTCAGTATTGACCAATAAAAATAACATTTCAAAATTGTCCCATTTCTATCTGAATGAAGTTGTTGTGGCTCTTGCTTACATGGTTTAACTTTTAGTTTTCCATGTGTCATGTCAGGCACTGAACTCTATGATCTGCAAGGGTTCATTCCAACTCAGGATATTCTATGATTTAAACTAGAAGTCAGGTGAGGATCTCCAATCCTAGCTTTGCTTCTGCCAGTGTGTGTTTTATACATTCCAAACCAAATGATTCTCAGGTAATTATATGAGGCAAATACATGAAAACTAGGGAGATATTTCGCTTACCAAATGCACCCATGGCTTCATAATGAGTATAAGTTTCTTCCATAGGAACAGAACAAGTGCTGACATGTGGATTCGGCTCTTCAATTTTCATGTGATTGTAGGATCCAATTTGAATTCCAGAGCTGTTAGTTATGTTGTACTTGATTGGATCGTCTGTGTAGGGAATTTTAACACAAATTTACAAACAACAGCATAAGGTTCAAATGTCAAGAAGTAGCATAAGGAGGAAAAAGTTCCACTAATAAGGGGAATGATATTGCACTTGATGTACTAATAACCATTTACTGGCAACTGTGCTTGAGTGTATTTTCACTATGCAGTGTGATGCAAGTGTACTTTAGTGAGAGCCCAGTCTATTTTATGACAGAGTGCCACAACCAAGCTGATCGTTACTAGACTGTAAATAATGTTCTCTGTGCCTTGGGAATGCATAGTAGCAGTCTTGTTTTCTGCTGCCTAACAGCTTCAGGAGGTCAGCCTTGACTTGAACGCTCTTTTTTAAATTTTAAAGGCTCACGTCTGCCTCTCAGCTTTACTTTTCATAGATGTAAGTGCAAGTTTACAGTTATGACTTCTGAGTTCTGTGAGACAACAGCAAATGCAGTTTCATATTGCTCATAAAATATGACTAGTAAAACACATAATTTGATCTTTTTTTTACTGTTGTCTGATTTCCACTTGCAGCAGGAACCTAAGTCACTATTCATTTTAGGTAATGTCAGTTTTCTGTTCTCTTGACAGTGTTTTCTGAACTCTGCTTGAATAATTCTCCACTAAACATTCTAACTCTAGCTTAAGTGGTGAATCTCATAACCTGGGTCTAAAATTGAAGTACAGATACTTAAAATGATACACCAAGCTCTATATTAAATCACCTGGAATCATGGTTACATCCTTGCTACGCACTCAATTGCAATGTGAAGTATGAACATCTATAGTTATGTATGGAAATCTGACTAAGTATACTTAATATATGCTAACCTGGGACTGCAAGTCAGAAATATTATATATATGCCTTATTAGATTGATGAAGTTGCAAAAAAGGGATGCATTTTATCATGTCTCATAACATTATTATTTCTACTCATAACATTATGATTCCTGTATTTATTTTTTTTTTAAGAGCCAGAGGACTCAGGAAACACATCGCATTTGTAGTAAAAACCAGAAAAACTCATGTTTACTATGTTCTTATCTGACAACAAAATGAATTTAGCATAACATATGAAAATATATACACATACTTTGTCAATATTACAGTATTAACAGGAAAACTTCCTACGTTTATAAATCTCCTTCTCCAAACCTTTTACACTTTGCAGCTTCTCAGGTTTGGGTCATTGTTTAAGGGGTGCAGAGTCAAGAAGACAGAAACCTCCCCTTTCAAATTTTCTTTGTAGTGTAGACCACTTAGAAACTGGACAAGCCTTTGAAAGGGTTAATTAAAGAATTCCGAGTGCCCCAAGCAACACAACTTTAAAGGAGCATATATTGATAACTCCTGAAGGATATTACATGATTCAGGGGTTCAAGCCAGTAGAACTTTAGAAATCTGTGCTACAATAAAGGCTGATCAGCATGAAGCCTGTAGCTAGAAATTTGTACTAAAATGCAGAGCAATATAGTCCCAAATGTGTGTGTGGTTCCAGAGCTGAGCAGAATGACAGCAACTTGAAGTTTAATCTAAGGAAGTCACTAGGTGAGGTGTACAGGAAATCTTGCAATGCTTTCATATTTTTAAAGTTCTTACATCAAAGAATATGTTGTCCTTGATTTATCAAATACACATTTAATGGTGTGTTTAGGTCCTGATAGAGAAAGGACTAAGTTTTACCTGTTGATACTGAAAACTTCAGCTCTGGTTAGAGGTATTAAGCAATAACAGAAGTTATTTCAAGTTCCTAAAGTCTTTTGCTTTACTGGTCAGGACACTATGCACAGCCTGTTGGCTACCAGGGCAGACGAAGGCCACAGCACTTACCTGAGCTTACTCTGGATGCACTGGGATAGTATGCAAATGTTCCCCTTGGGAAAGAAAAGGAATCCCTGTAACCTGTAGAAAGTAAAGAACCTCAAAGAAATGCCAAAAGCATTGTAAATAGAAAAGTAGATATACTTAACAATGGCTGCAATATTTGTGACAATGTGCTCTTAAATACAGAGATGAGAAGCTTTTTAATTAGCAGGATTGTTTCTTCTTGAATAACTCTAGTTTTAGCAATGATCTTATCGAAGTTTTGCTGAGTTACTAATAGCCTTAATCATCCTTGGATCTCAGAGAGGACAATGGATTTCCATGTGGGTGTAGGAATACCTGGCAGTTTGGGATCAGAGCACACTGCAGTTACAGACTGAGATGCATGTATGAGGTATTCAAACTGGCAAATTCCTAACTCCCAAGTGTGAGTTTTTGGATGCTCACAGATAAGCTCTGCAAGTCATACTGGAGCAGCAAAAGCAGATGGGTTACAGTCACCCAACAAGTCAGTGAGAAACTGAAATGCAACTCTTGTGCTCCTCAGTTTGGTATCTGCTACAGTATTTCATACTTCAATCTTCCTACAATAAATGTTTTCTTTATGTCTTTCAAACAGAAGGTTTTCCTTTATTAGTGATGTTGAAAATTCTAATGCCTGCCTTCTGACATGACAGCCCTCAGATTCATTTCAGTAAATAAACTCACATAAACAACTAATTACAGCCTCTGCATAAATAATTTAACAGAATAACACCTCTGTGGCATTCTACTTGTAAAAAGCTAGGCATTCTTCATTTTCTTGTAAGATGACCTGGAAAATAAGACCATGCTAAAAATATCCAAGGCTAGGAGCAGGCATCTCATACTGTCTCTAGTTCCTCAAAGTTGTATCTTGTAGGTCTCCAGTTACCACTTATTTATATGCTTTGTTAATGCCCGATATTCTCTTCCTTCTTTGTCTCCACACCTTTCTACTCCATGGCTTACCAGCAAGCACCAACAGAGGCTCTCCCTCAGCACCAGGCAGAGCTCTCTGGAGAAACCAGAAGGCTTGTTTCTCTCTGGAGAAACAAGCCTTAGCTCCTTGCTGGCTCCCTAGGTTCAGGAGTATCTCAGCTTGCTGCAAGCCAAGCTAAAAAATACACATCTATTTTCTGAAATGCTACAAATGTTGCTTCTTCAGGAGTAGAACCTATGGTATGAATGTTACAGTTTTGAGAGTCAAAGTTCTCCTCAGCTTTCCTAGAATGCCTGGTTTTTGGAAGCTGCTTTAGCAATACTTGCTGTCTGCTCTTCCTTGGCTGGTACAGCCAGCTGTTGAGTCTCATACTCTTCTGTTACACTGATGCTTTAGAAATGGTTCATTTGAAATTGGCAGCCTGACATCAGTGAAAACAGCATAATGAAGCCAAAGCTACAGTGTTTTAACTTTGAGTCAACAAAGAGAACTTAATGAAAAAAATTCACCCTTTTTATATTACAGATCAGCCTGCAATAAGCAGGTTGTTCCCTGAGCGACAAAACTCTCTTGACCAGTTCACTGAATAGAGGAAAAGTGTGTTTTCAGAAACATAGGTGTAGGAGAAGAAGGAATCTCACCTGAATCCGTGTCTGAACTCTTTGAATACCTGTTTACATTGGTCGGTGACGTCAGGTTTTGTTCAGATTCTGGCACAGGAGGTTTACTTAGGCTAAAGTTACTGGCTGAACGCAATCCATAGGTATCCACCAGGTTTCCTGTTGGAAGACTGTTGGGACTGGGCCTGTAAAAAAAATCTACATTCCATTTTGGTGTTGTTGCAGCTACATGTGGCCAGAAATATGGATTAGTGTTTGATCCTGGTTTTTCAGCTTTGGGATACAGTTCACCCAGTTGAGAAGCAGGGGATGGCTTTGCAGATGGATCGCAGGAAACTCTCCGTCTCCTTTCCTCCTCTGTCATTTCAGGGCTGTACAGCACAGGTGGAACTGCTTTATCCATCCGGCTCCCAAAGGCGTGGTAGTTGTATTCATGCTGAAGTTTTCTTTCCAGATTATCAGGAGGTACAAATGAGGTCTCACTGCTCTCCACGGGCTGGTTCTCAGGGGAAGCAGCAAACAGGGCTTCGTTAACCTCAGTGGTCATGGGACCCTGAGAGCTGTGTAGAGAATTAGGCTGATCTGAAACAGAAGAATAATAAATGTTTGAAAACATTCAAATGCAAGTATTTAACTTGTTGCAATGATAGTAAGATGTATTAACCTACTTTATTATTATTGTATATCTAAAAGGTTTCAATAAAACATTACTTCCATCATAAAACATTCTATAAAATAAAACACAGCTTTACCGACAAGTAGAACAGATTTTTATCTAGGAAGTACAGGTTTGCTTAAGCTATCAGTGTTAAAATCTCACTAGCTCGAGTAGTGTGAGAATTCACTCTGTACTCTGCTTGTATTGATATCAAGTTTTCAACCACTGAAACAAACACTCCTGGAGGCATTTGTAGGATCTGATTTACTGGTGTGTCTCCTTTGGCATTAACTGGAGTTTGATCAGTGCAAAACTGAGGTGTAACAGGATGGAAAATAATGCCCCTGTAATAACAGGTGTAATTTCATGCAGCACAAATAATTTGTCATTAAAATCTTACTTAAAAGTGATTATGTAAAGTGTTCTGTCTGGGTATGTCATGATATGAATACACTTCCAAAGAATACCATTCTACAATAATGTCTACCAGATAAAATAGTCTGTGTCATCTATACCTTTCAACCTAATTCTCAGTATCAAAGGAAGCTCTACTTCAGAATTGAGCTAGATTGGGTTATAATCTGTATGATGCTGTAGCATTTCGAGACTAAATAAGAAAAACAAAAATCTGTTTGTTACTACTTGTAATTCTTTTTTTAAGGGTAGGACTACAGATGCTTTCTTAAAGTTCTGAAAGCTTCACACTTTTCTATAAGGTATCATACATTGCTTGAAGCAAGGGACACTTACAGAGCACTGTAAAACTGGAATGAAGTGTATGTGTGTGCTTCTATTTAGTTCATATAATGCTAGTGAACTGGGTTCCCCCCAAATTACATTATTTCAGCCCATATTAGGCAGGACCAAAACTAGTTCCTTTGGATGGCTGTATATTAGAACACCTTCAGTAGGACTTGGTCTGCTTGTTTTGCTGCTAGAGAGGGAGTGGGAGGAATAGCTAATACAGAAATAACCCCATCCAAAGTGACAGCTCTTAGCAATTCAGTATTAGCATAAACTATATGGCATCTGCTCTCCAGAGCAAGCTTGAGATGTATGAACAGATCCTGTGGGATGCCTTTCACTACCACTGTCTGATGCCCATTGACTAAAGAAAACCCCCTGCCTTTGACTGACAGGCTGGCAAGATAGCATCTTTCTGCAGTGAAGATTCACAACAAAGTCTTTTGTATTTAAAACATGAGAGCATCTGCAAACTGCAGCAGTCATACACAATTCTTTCTGCACAGGAGATGTAACTACACTCACTTAAACATAGAGCAGTGGGGCTGCCCTAAGTCCATCAGTTCTACTGAGGAACAGTTGTGGGAAACCTGGCTTTGGGGAAGATTTATTAGTTACAGTTTAACGTTACTAATTTAATCGTGTCTTAGATAACTCAGCAGAATTTCATTTCTACTGGAATTTTTTATTCTTTCTTGTAAATCAGTGTTGCAAATAAGATCCTCTGTCCCTTGACATTAAGAAACTTTGGTAAGAGAATTCCAGATACACTACTACAAAACTCTAACTCTATCAGATATATTATCACATATTCGAGAGCCAGCTATATAAAATCGCAAAACATGCAACTCATCCAAGATTTGATGAAAGTATGACAGAAAAGAGAAAAAAACCCTGTCTACTAGTGTTCCTCAGATTCCTTAGAGAGCAAAGTCCTAAACAAAGGAATGATTTACAATTATGTATCCTGGTCATAGTCAAGAGCATTCATAAGAAAGGATGGAGGGGGAAAAGGAAAAGTCTTAATGAAATTAAAGCCTACAAACCAATCAGTTGGCATGACTAAAAAGATGAGAAGAAAGATCAAGTATGAAAAGTAATTATCAAAGTGACCAGTGTAAAGCTTAACGTTGAACGAAATTTTTGCCATGGAAGAGGAAAGCATAAGAGTGTAAAAGGAGATGGGAATTTTAAGTGTAACTTCTGGAGGAAATAACATCTCAGTATTTACAATTCTTTCTGAGGTGCTGAATAATTGAGTCTCTTAATAACCCTTAATGGTAAGGTTACTAGCTTTGTACACAACTTTATCTTTGGCAAATACACAGAACAATTATGTGCTAGTGACTTACCTACTTGACCATTGCTGGTATCTGCTGGTACAGCATCTATTTGAAGGGATTCCATGCTATGCAGCAGTTCATTTGGCTCGGGCTCCATTTTCTGCACATGAGAAAGAACAAATGATCAAATTATAGGCAAAAGCTTAAACAAAGGGAGTACCTGTAGAATATGAAACAGCACAGCTTCACTGTGAAGTGACCTGGATGAACAGATTCTGGGAAAAGATCCCATACTCTTTCAGAAAACACAGCCTGACAGGAAATACCCATTGCTTTGCTACAGGTGGGCAAAATCTTTTCTTCAATGAAGGCAGGGAGTACTGCAGTACATAATACTCTGACTTGGCCAAACAATATCCTTGCCTACATGAATGTGACCTTAATCCAGAGTGGCTCTGGGTTGTCTGACTTGTATTTAATAGCCAGTCTTTTGGCAAGCAATCTCAGGGGATGATGCTGAGGTAAAGGTAGATCTGATCTGTGGATCTGTATTTAATAAGTTCATTCATCAATAGGGAAGAAGAGGTGAGAAATAATTAACATTCAGGTATAGGCACATTGACTTTTATGAAGATTATTAGAAAAGAGGAGTTTAGAGTAAATTTTCAGAAAGAAGCAGTCCAATATCCTTTCTATAACCCTCATCCTCACTTAACTAGAGTGAAGGCAAAATCTACTCCTGTTCTACTCTTTTGATGTTCTGATTATTCAGGCTTTGCTTGAAGTAATTTTTTATTAACCTGCAAAAATTATTTCTCAACTTCCCCAAGTGCTGCTTACTCATAAAATAATTTCCAAAAGTAGAGTTTGTGTTAGTATTTTTTTAATTAAACCCAGTAAGTACTTTCACAAATTAAAAATCAACAATTCCTACCTATCTCTTCCCAAAAAATCTACTTCCCTCCAAAAGCAAAAGGTAACATTCTAACACACATTACAACCATAGGTCCTCAGATTTTACTTGAGTAATGGAATTGCTTGAACAGGGGGGTTAAACCAAATGACTTCTGATCCCTTTCATCCTCAACCATTCTGTGATTCTTTTAGTTAAGAGGCTTCCATGATTGCTGGGCAGGTAGTAGGGAGGCTATGCCCAAACTCCCTAAGCCATGTTGCTACTGAAGCTGTACTTGTAATTCACATAGTGACTTGCCCTGGATCCACTCTTCACAATCTGTGCCCTGATTGTAATGGATGCTTTCCTTCCTGAGAAAGTAATAAACTCACAGCCCATTTCCTAAATAGTTATTTTGTCCCTATGATATGAGAGGTGCATCTGCAGAGAGCTAATGCACATGGCAAAATTTGCCATGGTGCTGATTTGGGGGTGCTGTCATAAATTAGACATATATACAGTTCATACTGGGATTTTGATCAAATCAGTCCAAGAAATCTGTTTCATCAGTTTCACTTTGCAAAACTCTGTGGCTTTTTTGAACAGCTACTGGTGCTTCATAAACATATTCAAATCTGAGCACCTATTGGTTTGACCACAGCATCTCAAAAACCTCACCTCTTCTCAAACCACGACACACAAAAAATGAGTAATTTTTATTTCTACAATTAAAGACTTGGTGAGAAGGAAGCACTTAAAAAAAAAAAGTGCAAGAATGGTTTCACAAGGAAGTTTGTTTTGTTTTTTTCTTAGTTAAGAATACTGTCTGTATTGTCTGTGAGTGAAGTCTATACAGTCAAGTGATTAAATATCTGTGATAAAAAGGTTCCATTATCAGCCCATTTTTTCAAGAAGTTCTGATTCTCTTATTTTCAGTCAGGAAATTATTCTTTTAATCATAGTTTCTAAACTTATAGCCAGAAAAGTAAGACAAACCAGCTTGTACACTCATGAAAACAATCTGAATTTAACTTTTACCTGTTAATATTACTGAGGAATAGCTTCCTGGTCTCAAGCAGGATGAGACTCATTAGACACTGCCTGAAGGCAGGGCAAAAATTACCAAGAATTTCTGAAGTTACTTTAAATTAGATTCTGCCACTTTTTGATTTATTGGAATAACATTTTATTTCATGAGTGAGACTTAGTGGATATATGAGGAGCTTTTGCAAAATATCATCACAGAATCAGAGTGCCCCTCAGGGGGAAACAGACCTTGGGCCCACCTCCTGCTCAAAACAGGGTCACTTATGGGACTGGAGTTGGCAACTCAGAGCTTTGTGCAGTTGGTTTAAAAACCTCCAATGATGGTGACTGGACAACCTCTTTAGGTAACTTGTGCCACTGCTCTGCTCTCCTCAGAGAGAAACGTTTTGGGGTTTTTTTAATTTCACTCTTACATCCAAATTTGAGTCTCTCTTGTTTCTGTATTTGTCTTTTTTCTCTGGTCCTCACACAATGTGGGGGGTGAAGAGTTGTGGGGTGCTGTGAAGAGTTTGGCTCTGTCTTCTCAAACTCCTCACACATAGGAGCAGGTTGATATTTCTTTGTCCTCCAAAGCCGTTGCATGTCTGGGCTGAATTCCCATTTCGTATTAGGGCTAGCAAGGTCTGAGCAGATCTGCTGCCTGCTCTGACACTGCTGGTGCCAGGCAGGCTGTGGCTGATGCCCAGGTCACTGCTCTGCACCACCCTGAGGTTCTTCTTGGCAGTGCACTCCCTGGCTGGCCACCCCTGGTTGGCACTAAAGCCAGGGGTTATTTAACCCCAGGTGTAACACATTCCTCTTGTGCTTTCTGAATTTCATAAGGTTTCCTTCAGCCTTTTCCTTATGACTGTTTTGACTAGCCATTCTAGTTTGGTGCTCACTTTATGTGTGTCCATTGCTTCTGTCAGGTCACTGACAGAGGAGTAACCAGGTCAGGTCCCAGCCCCCTGCACTCCTGCAGCTGCTTTTGGCCTGCAGATGAAGTAGGACCCATCAACTGCTCTCCTCTGGGACTCACCATCCAACCTGTTTTCATCTGCTCATCCAGACAGCAACAACTGAACTTGGGTACAAGAGTAGTTTGGAAGAGAGTGTTGAAAACCTTCTGAAGGTTGAGATAAATGACATGCACTGCTCTGCCCTCATTCACAAATCCAGCTATTTTATCACAGCAGGAAATCATATCAGTCAAGCATGATCAGTGTTGAAGTGGCAGAATCTGGCCATAATTGGGGTTGGGAAGAAGGATTGTGGGGAACCTTAAAATGCTTAGAAAGCTACTCACTTTTAAATTTTTCAGATCTTCTTCAATATTTTTTCCTAGCTCTTCATAGTAAAATGGCTTGTATCTTTCTCTGATTTCTGCAAAAATAAAAGAACTAAGTGAAAATGGTTTTCAAAGGGAAGTAAAAGTGACTTGTACTGTTAACAATCTTGATGGAAAAGGAATGAAGAATGAAGACATCTACGATGTCAGAAACAAGAAAGGTATACATACATTTGTAATTTTTTCACATGGTACATTTAGTCTCAAACAGTAACAAGAACAGGATGACTTCTAGGGATTATTTGTTGTTGTTGTTGTATTGGGTTTTTTTGGTGAAATCGTCTATGATCAGTGGCTGAAAGCATCTTTCCTTGGCTTGCATATGGGGAAATTAGAAGCTAAGATCCAATACAAGCATAAAATTAATCTATTAGCAGCAGATTATATATGTTTAATATGGAGATATTAAATAGGTGGGTTCCTCATGGGATACACATTTCCTCTGAGTATTAAATATATGCCTGCTATATACGAAGCTGTTGGTGCCCCCGTCTAAATACAACCTCAGTTTCCTGTTATTTGTTGGGGTCTTTTTTGTGGGTTGGGTTTTGGTTTTTTTCCCCTCTTTTTGTTGTTTTGGGGTTTTCTGGGTTGTTGGGTTTTTTTTGTTTTTTTTGTTGGTTTGGGGTTTTTTTTTGGCACTATGTATTGAGGCAGAAAGAAGAAACACTGAGATATAGAATTTTTACTTATTTGCTCTTAGCCTCCTTCCCATACCATTCAGCCAAGACTTCCACTGATTGGAAGTGTTTTGCCATCTGACCATATGAAAGGATGATACAGCTATCAAAGTCAGTCACATTGCTTATGGAAGGATAACTAGGACAGCTTTTTAACCTAGAGTATTTTGAATAAGATATTTTCTCAGTCATGGTCAGGATATACTATATTCCTTGATGTTAGTTTTCATGTCAATTTCAGCAATAAGATTATCCTACACTGAAAAGAAATTATCAGGGATAAAGTGTCTTAATCAGCTCCATTCACTTACTAGGATTTCTCAAACCTGCAAATGCTGGATTAGATCCCGTTTTTGGTCATAGTACAGAGAGCATACTTTACAGAACATGTGCATGGCTATTTCAGTTTTCAAAAAATACCCCATCTTATTTCAAGAAGAAAATATTCTTGAACTGTTTTGCTGCATTATAAGCTATCAATGGACACAAACAAATACAAATCCTAAAGTAATGCCTTACCTGCAAAGGTTGGACGTTTCTCTGAATCTTCATCCCAGCATTGCTTCATTAAGTCAATAACTTGCTCTGGACATTTATCAGTGATCTCCTTTATGTCTGGTCTGTTTCCATTCATGATGCCAAAGCAAATCTGGGTTTCATTTATACCATCTGAAAAATAAAATTTCCCATCAGGTTCTGCTCATGGGTTTTGCTACCTTTCCATAGGTAAAAAAACCAATGAAATAGCTCCCTGTATATTTGTGGGTATGTAACACATGATTTCAAAGAAGTCCAGGTTACAGCTACAAATCATTTATATTAGTGAATTTGAACCCATTGCCCTGACTTCCATGGATTAGAGATTTATTTCAAAATTAATGGATTTACTTTTATATGTAAGACATGCGCAGTGTGAGTAAGGGTGACAGAGGTACCTCTCTAGAACCTGCTTCTCAGGTGGATCAGCTCTGCACCAGATATGAACACAAAGATGGCCACACAGGCAACATTTAGCCATTTAAATAGCAAAAAATCCATTCAAAATTATAAACATGTTACTCTGGAATTCCACAGTTGGCTCCTATTGTTCTGCATAAGCCCATTGGTGCGTGTTGAGAAATCAGCACCACACAGCAGAGAATCAGTAACTGACTGTGAGATCATTCTCATTTCCATGTGTAACTAGTCTACCTCAGGAAATAGTGTCCATCAAAGTTTCCATCCTGGCCCACCTGAGGTTTGCCTAATTTCTGCCACCAAGTCTGGTTTGTGCCCACACCATGTAGATGTGAGTAGATTCAGCTTAGATTTCATTCAGATGTTCTTGTCCATGCTTAGAAGTCAGGAATGATGCAACTAATTCCTCTGACTGGCCATGAGGTGCCAAACCAGTGCTATTCTAGGCCATGGGTGATGCAATCTACTAATCTTAATTTTATAACATCAAATATTTAATATTTGTAACTTATTTTTCTGATAGCATCCTTTGGGAAATAACATACTTTCGTATGGCTCTTTGTTAGCAAAAATTGCCCAGATCACAATGCCAAAGCTGTAAACATCTGATTTCTCCACTGGTTTAGCATTAACACAGCGTAAATGCTCTGGGGCCATATAGAAAAGAGTCCCAGCATTGTTCTGGTAAGTGCTCTTTATTTGCTTCTGGCGGACAGTTTCTTCTTGGGTCAGCCTACTCCAGCTCTTACAGGAGGCAACACCGAGATCTGCAATCTGGAAAATGAGACACATCAGAGCTAGCACTGTAATGAAGAGGAGATAAACAAGTATTGCATTCACTGTCAATTTTATAAGGTCTTAATACAAATCTAATAATTGTTCTAAAAATTAAATAGTGAAAAAATACAACTTAAGAAAGGAAAACAAACTATTTTATTTTCTTCTTGTTTTTCTTTGTTTGGTTTGGTTTTTGTTCTAAATAAAGTATCACTGAAAATTGGGAGCCATTAGGCTGAACTTTTATTATTAATTGTGGAATGCTTGCACAATGTGAGGATAGAAGAAATTTGGTTTCACTCATATTGGCATTCTTATTTGAGGTCTGCTTGCAGTGCTCATAGGAGAACGGAAGATTCATAGGAGAAGACTAAGATTCAATCCTAGAATCAACCTATGAGATGGGCAGATATGCCTCCTCTCTCACTGCCCTTTCCATTCAGATTCCATTGAACTCAACCACCTTAGCTCTTCCTTCAGAAGAGGGAAAGAAGAGGATCTAAAATGATGTGATATGTATGACAAAGAGACATGGAAAAGAACAGCATAGAATAGGTTAAAGCAGAGATACCTGGGTACTTTGTGCTTGACAATGTGGTATTATTGAAACTTTAGAGTGCAGTTTCGCAACTAGACTAATGGCTGGTGATGAAGAAAGTAATCCTTCTCTTCTCTCCCCCTATTTCCTATTATGTGGTCCCTCTGCTCCTCTTGTTCCAGGACTGACACTTACCTGGGAAGACCTAGTGCAAGGCAGTCAAGCAGCTTGCTGAACCAAGTGCTCCCCAACAGAAGGATAGCACTGCCAACAAGGTAAATGGTAATCTGCTGGTTTGGGCTCCTAAATCAAGACAGGCTGTTCACATTAGCACCAGTGCTAACACAAGGGAACAGGAGGTCAACAGGAGAGGAAAACTGAAAGAAAATGGGCATGTTTCTCTTGGCCATAGGCAGCTGTCAAACAGAGTCAAGTAACTCAATTACTTCAGATAAAAGTCACTTCTAACTCACTTTTCTCTCTTATTGCCTCTAACTAGCTTATTGTTCCTCTTGAGTTTCTGAAGCCTTGGGCTATGTTTAGAGGCTGTGTATTCAGAGGAAAATCTAGGCAACATTCTGCTGAGGAAGTAGGAGTCCAGGTTCATGTTTACAAATGAGAGGAGGTCTAGTGATAGAGAAGGATATGACAAATCTTTCTAAATTTACAACTTCCTGCAATTTCCCTTTCTAATTATCGACACTGTTAGACACATTCAAGCAGATAGATAGTACAACAGCTGCCTTAAATTATATTTTTGATCAGGCTACTTAAGAAAGCCTTATCTGGTTCTGAATTTGATCCTGTGTTCCAGATCAGTTTGTCATGAAATGTGATGATAGCCTAGTTTGGTCCTGTGTATATAAGAGAGATGAAACCCAACTCCCCATACAATTTACATTTAAAGTAGATCATGATGATGTTTTTATTTTTGGAAAAGAAACAAATTTGTAATTCTTATCTGCAAGTTGCTCATACTACACTTGGTACTATATTAAGCTTGTGGAAGAACTACTTACTAATTTATGTGTGAGAAATAGAAAATGTCAGAGTTCTCCTCACAGAAATTTATTCTATAGTTTCAAACTGTAATGGGGTCATCATTTCAACAACTCACCTTGACCAGAGACAGGATATTTGATGAGGACTGCTGCAAATTCCCCTCAGGTTTATTCCGCAGTAGCCTCTATATTTATGTGTCTTGATCCAAAACCCCACTAAAGTTAATAGAAGGGCTTTGAAATAGGCTTATAAACCATTCTTTGAAGTAGTGTCCTCATGGGGTTTTTTTGTAGCTCCTGGATGTAATTTTAAAATGATGACTAAGGGAAAAGAGGGATACAAAAGAGGAGAAGATAATAGAAGAAAGAAAGAAAGGAATAAAAAAAAGGAAGTGAAGGTAGGAGGAGAAATTACAGCAGTAAAGGACAAAAGACATCACCCATAAAACATTCTATTTTGTTTCAAACTCCGTCTTGACTTTTTTTCACCTAATTGTTATGTTATTTACAGCTTGTTATTTACATTATTTTTTAATGCCCTCAGTGATTTTTTTTTCACAGTTGGAGGAATACTGTGCAAATCTCAGACTCAGAGGTTGTATAGACCACCATAATTCACGATCCAGGGAACATTCCCTCAGTGACAGCTCACTAAACTACAGAGGCATTCATCTACCAAATCCACCAAGTCAGGAACTCTAACCAGTGTGGCTGTGGTGATTTGTGTCTTCAACACAAATCACCAACCTTCTCCATTCACATTCTAACAAATACCTTAATGTGGAAGTCTCTGTCCACAAGGATGTTTTCTGGTTTTAGGTCTTTGTGTACAAAGCCTTGCCCATGCAAATAAAGCATTCCTTCTGTGATTTCCAGCACGAAACGCCCTTTCACTGATAAAGGTAGTGAGAGCTAAAAGAAAGAACAAGAAGTGCCATCTATTAAAAAATGCCACTACAACAATTAAATTAAAACTCAGTCTTTAAAAAAAGTTCCTCAGTCTTAAGGGTACCTCTGCTTAAGCTATGGTAAGAAAAAACCTGCATCACCAGCAGGCTGAGGGAGGTGATTGTCGCACTCAACTCCACACTGGTATGGCCTGACCTTGTGTCAAAACTGTGTGCAGTTTTTTGGCCACAATTTAAGAAGGATGTAAAGACATTAGAGAGTCTCCAAAGGAAGGTACAAAGATGGTGAAAAATCTGGGGAGATATGAGGAAGGGCTGAGGTCACTTGGTCTGTTCAGCCTGGAGGAGACTGAGGGAATACCTCATCATGGTCCACAGCCTCCTCACAATGGGAAGCAGAGAGACCAGCACTGATCTTTTCTCTCTGGTGGTCAGTGATAGGAATGGCACAAAGCTGGATTAGGCAAGGTTTAGGCTGGATATTAGAGGAAGATTCTTCACCCAGAGGGTGGTTGTGATTGTTGGGGTTGTCCTGTACAAGTTGGACTTGATATCTTTCAAGGTTCCTTCCAACTAAGGATATTCTATGGTTCTAAGGTCCTTCTTGGATTGAAATTTTGGCATTAAAATAATTCTAGAGTCACTCCATATTTACAAATATTTGCTACATATTTAGCAAACTCTCCACTTATCTCTACAGCCCTTCTAGAACTTTTTAATCTGTAATTGGTCTGCTCCTCTGTCATGCACAGGAATGCCATTGTCTGCTGTCTCTAGAGAAAGCAGTGCTGCCACTGACTTTTTAATACAAAGAGAAGAATAAGAAATTAAGAACTCCATTCTCTGGCTATGGCACTAACATCCTGTCCCGTTCAAGCAGCTCACCAACCCTAAAGGATGAAGTAATTGACTGCTCACATTCTGTAGCACTTTCATCATGTTCCCCCGGTCCACATATTCCATCACAAGTGAGTAGTTTCCGTCTTCCAAAATGACGCCGAGCAGCTTTACCACGTGGTCATGCTGCAGTCTGCGCATAATCCTGCCCTCTTCAAGAAGGGAAACATTGTACCTGTAAAACAGAAATTACACTGAATTTAGATGCCAGCTCAGAAAGAACAAAGGGATGAAAATCACACTGATTCATGATGAAAACCATGGCCAAAAATGTCAACATCCCTAGAACCCCTGCAATATTAAGCATACCTTCAGCTGATTTTTAATTGATACAGATTTGTTCAGGCCAGGTTATATTCTCTAAGATGCTGCTCAAATGCCTTAAACAGAGACTGTATGTTCAGTCTGATATTAAGGCCTACTTTTCAGAAACTGCACAAGCATTCTTCTTGTAGGTAGCCATGGATGTCCAAATCTTTTAACTGGAGTGAGATCTGGGCAGAGCTGAAAGAGCCTTGGAACAAGAAGGATCAAGATCCACTCCACTACTTCTTGTACAGGTAACTTACAGAGGTCTTGTTTCCAAAGGGCTTCATGCTCAAAATGGATTTCTTACAAGGGAGCCACACACATACTAAATGATGACAGCATTTGCTAACAATTACTGGTTTAACAAGTACCTTGGCCTCAGTACAATCCATCAATAATTATAGGTACATAGCTGGGAGCTCACTAAGGGTCTTAAAAAAGGATAATATCCTTTTTTATATTATCCTATTATATAATGAATAGAAGGATGCTATTTTTATTGTTGTTCCTGTTCTAGTCATCAGACGGAAGGAAGTAAGAAAATATTGAAACTATACTGCTTGCTAATGCTTCCCTGCCCTCTGACTTAAAAGGAAACTGCTTTCTCCATCTGTGTTCCTCTGTATTACTAGAGAAGAAACCAGTTGCTTTCTTTGCATTAGGCTCAGTTAAAAAAATTTGCTGAAGACTTACGGTTCAATATTTTAGGAAATAACAAAATTATGAGCCTTTGTAATGAAAAAATAACACAAACCCAAAAATACACTTGGCAGGCTAGTCCATTCTAACTGTGGTCATCCCAAACTGTCATTGCAGGCTGCAAACTACTAGAATCTCTTCATTTGCTTTCTACCAGCAAAATAGAAACTCACTTAATTTATTTATCATAACCCAAAGTAGAAAAAGCACGAAATTTTGTCTCTCTCTAGTGGATGACTCACGGGAGAGTTTTAGGATTATTATGGCTGTGAGGTAGTAGAGCTGCAATGTGACCTGAATCCACTGAAACAGACATTCAATCTTTGATTAAATCAGTGGGCTTGGCTCACTCTGCTCTTTCTCAAGAGACAGGGTTACATTTGTGGTATTAAGACACATGAGGTTGGAGTCCTGCCTAATATTTTATGTGCATTTAGTTCCTAGTGGACATCTACAGTTGGATAATTTCATTGAAAACATATCTGCAAGTTTGAAAACATCGTGTGGCCACTGAGTTCCTGCATTTCCTTAAGTGTGCAGGAGTCCTCTTGATTCTTAACAAGAGGGGAGAAAAAAAAGAAAATTTTCAGGACAGCTGTTAGTATTGTTTTCTTTTCCCCACATAAAGTACCTCCAGAAGCCAAAGACCTAAAATTATTACACTCCATTTAGGTTTGTCTTAATTGAATTTAGAGGACTTAAACCAACTGAAGTGAAAATCAGAACTGAGATCTGGAACTTACTCAGTGCGCTGTGGTCCTGTATACACTTTTTTTAATACTACATATCCATATTTCTTGTGCAAGCATAAAGAAATTGTTCCAAATCCTCCAGCATCTAGTTGCTTTTTTTCAAGCAAATCCTTGGTGTTCATGTAGATGTCTTCCAGAGACATGGCTGCAGTCTTAGTGGCTTAGCAATTAAAATAAAATCAAGCACCCTCGTGCTCCTGGACCTGCAGTATAAAGGAGGGAAAATGAAGTGTCATTGAAAGCATTGAGCTGTTCCACTAAATAAGTGTACATTGAAGGAGTGGGACCAAAACATAAACTCTCATGACTCTTATGAATGCTCAGTTGGAAACCAAACATGCTGTGGCTCTCACAGAATCAGACCTAAAGATTAATCCTGTCAACCCACTACAGTTATATTCAGTTGATGTAAAATCATTTCTTCACCTGAGGATCTCAAAGTGCTGCTGATAAATAGCTTTTATCCATACAATATACAGTAGGGCGGTACTGTCCCTACACTTCATATGTGCAAAATCCAAACCCCCAGAAAAACCAAGGGCCAGGGTCCCAAGGGCAGGTAGTGCCTAATGATTCTGATAGCTATCTTATTTTCTGAATTGCCTGAATGTGGGCCTGTCAGGTGCCCAGATTCCTGCATAACCCTAAGCTACTTTTTAGGCATCTTTGCAAACCTAAAGGGTTTATGCCTAAAGCTTAAACCAAACAGCCGAATGGAGGGTGAAATGAAGGACTCAGCTTCTGTGGGAAACTTATTTGCCCATGAACTCAAGGTGAGAAGTGCTAGGAAAGAATATGTATGGCAACTCTGCCCATTAAAAAGAAGAGGAACAAAGAAATTATGAAGGCTTGTAGTAACTCCTAAGTGCATCAAGACAAAACCAGAGTTTGGGGAATCCTATGAAATGGGTAAGTAAAAGATTAGTAATAAGTAAGTAAACACAAGTGGATGCCAGAATAATTTTAATCGTTTGATAAGGCTGCAGTACTCTCTTGCCTAATATGTTTCCCAGTCTAGACAGCCCCTGCCTTCAGCACATGCCAGCAAGCTGCTTTGCTAGCACTGGTGCAACCAACAAGCTCTGCTTTTCTCTCCCTCATTAAGTTTTTAACTTAAGCACCTTACATCAGGTAAAGAGTTTGCTGAGAAAAGACAAAGTCTAAGAGACTGGCAGGGCTGTTCATTTTCCACTCATCTTGGGTAACTACAGCACAGACAGTGATGGATGGAGCAGGGAGAAAGGCACCACCTCTAAGTGCTGCTACCAGCAAAAGCAGATTGACTCCTTTGGGTAACTAAGAGTTCTAAATTGTGTAGCAAAGAGACTCTCAAGTTTTTCCAGACCAAAAAATGACTGCTAATTCCTGTAAACCATTGTGCACTTGTATCATCCAATATCTAATTGAAAAGATTGCTTAATGTTGTTGTGAACATCAGTTGCAGCCTAATTTTGACTGCCTTATTACCACACCCTCTTTGGGGAGCCTGGGATCTAAGGACTTAGTGTGTGTGGGAAGTAGGTACCTGAGGAAGAGAGACATTTCAGTGCTGAGTTGGAAATGGTCTGATCAGTTCAATACTGACAAACCACAACAGGGAAGAATAAGTTAATTAAAAAAAAATAAAAATGTGCCTCTAGAAGAGATACATCAAGAGCTTTCTTTTCAAAGTACATATAGAGACTCTACGGGCTGTTGTAGCACAGATAGGGAACAACCTCCCTACAACCAGAGTAGCATCCTCTCTTCAGAGTTTTCTGCTTTGGCTTTATGGACTTCAAAATGATGCAGGCTTTGTTTTGCTGCAGTGCTAGCCTGCATTATGAGCACAGGCCTGAGGATATGGCTGCATTAATTTAGTAAGAAGGTAAGTCCTGCTATGCCTAATAATGATTAGAGGAAATTGTTCTTGTTTCATTTGTTGTGGTAGGGTTTTTTTTGGGTAGTCGTCTTTGGTTTTTTGTGAAGTTTTTTGTTTGTTTGTTTTGGGGTTTTTATTTTGTTTTGGTTTTGGTTTTTGTTTTTCCTTTACAGCAAATCAAACAGCAAGTAACAAATGACTCATAGCAGTGAAAGCATTGTTGCTTTCATAGCTGAGCTTTCATCTCCCTGGAAGTTTCTGATGATGGTTCTCTGGATTTGTTGGTGTGGTCATACTGACTTTTGTGCAGGTGGGGTGGATGTCCCATGTACAAGGGCCTAAATTCAGTCATTGGAGTCAAACATGGCATAAACTAATATCTTGCTTCTTTATCAGTCTTCCTTCCAAGAATAAGTTTGAAGTCACTTATGTATGTTTATTTTTCCATGCTAACAGCAGCTAGGTAGTCGTTATAAGACTTGCATGTGCTTTTCTGGTGAATGCAAAGTAGGTGTGTATTTCTGAATGGTGAATCTCCAAAGTTGCATTAATACCACTGATAGCTTGGGGCTGGCATTCAAGACCATATGCCCTGGCAAAAAATACCTCTGCCCAAAAATGCAATAAATGCAGAATGTTGCTCCTATGTACAATGTTAATTACCAGTTCCTTCCTACCAAGCCACATGTAGTCACTATGACCAAAAGTCTTGGAAATTCAAAAGAAGTCATAACTTCTAAAATCATAATGTGTCTGTTGAAGTGAGCTGGGTAACATTCAAGAAGAGGGAATTTTCTTATTAGATGGGAGGGAACCTTCCCCCTTGGGCATGGTAAGATGCTACTGCTTTTTTTGGTATTCTTAATAAGTAATGAGGTATTCTGAATAGAAGCCGTCTGATCTAATGACGTATTTCAAACCCAGAGTTTTTTGTTTTGTTTTTTTTCCCCCTGTGATATTCATTCTACAATGTCTAGCTAGGCTTTAAAGCAAAGACTAATTATTCTGCTATGCTATTTAACATGAAATATTGGCTTACAATACCTTTAAATGTCAAATTATAAAAAACCAAGAACAGAACCTCAAAGATTCAGGTTCACTCCAATCTTAGTCTTTTTATTGAAATACAGGGTAATTTATATGTATCCTCAGTACTTAGGACACACCAATTCATGAATTACATACCTGTGGTTAAGAGAATAGAAATTTTGTAGCTTAATTTAGCCAACCTTTACAGCAGGTATGCACACTTCTAATGGCTAATTTATGTTCTGTGAAGTAGCTGTCATCTGTGTACTTGATTCATTATAAAACAGTTTTTTCCTTATACTATTCTAAACATTTGTATTCAGTTCGGTTCATATTTACCAAGTACCAACATGTGTTATGAAAATTTTTAAATTTTCGTCACACATGTTGGTAAAATCTCTTCTAAAATTTTACCAGTTGTTAGAAGAGAGGAATTTCTGCCCACCAGTATGACTGGTGTTCTTTAGAAGAGGATAGAACTGTGCTAAGTGGCTTCGCGGCATTCTTCTTTTTAACACCATGATTATGTCCTCTCCTTTAACGCCTAAAGGGCATATAAATTCACAAGAATCATAACCTGGACATTAGGTCATCATGTCATATTCCTAATCACTGTTCAAAAGTGCTTTGCTCAGTTCTAACGATTTGTAACGGATCTGATGCAGTTACAAATCTGTAATGATGAGACCTGTTTGGTTAAGGAGGAGGGCGGAGCACATTAGCACTGTATTATGAAAAAAAATGGAGCCTTTGTAGTCTAATGATGCTCCCAGTGCCTAAGTTTTTAAGAGGTGCTACAAACTTTAATTGGCGAAAATTAGCACCTTTACAAGTAGCAAAATTCGTGGTCACTGAGTTATCAGTCAGTAATGGAAAGGAATAAAAAACAGAAGCCAAAGCTGGTATACCCAAAAGACCAACAGGAGACAAACAGAAGGGCTGCTACAGCTGATAACAAAAATATTGCCTATGTCAATGATGTTGCAAAAGAGGGTATCTCCGATCTGTTGCTGTAAATGTCATAACCCACTCCATCTAAACCTTTCTCTTCTACTCAGATTTTTCAGCTGATGCATCTTTTCACTAAGGAAGGTTTGGTTTTTTTCTTTTCTCCTCTTGGAAATAGCAAAGAAAATACCTGTGTCAGATCGTCATCAGGTACAGAAAGGATCCCACGGGAAGAGGAGGAGAAGCCAATACATGGGAAACAAAGGTGTTATGCAACACAAGTTTTCTTTTACAGGAGCAGAGGCAGCGTGGGAAGAGGAAAGGATGGGATCTGTGCAGTAGCCAGTACCCGTGCAAAGGTGCCACAGTCGGTTCTGGTCACAAAAGTGATTCCGTGTGGGAATCGGGAAAGGCCATCCCGACTGCGGCGCCGCGCCGGGCCGTAGCTGTCGGAGACGGGCGCTGCCGGGCGCTCCCGCTCAGCCCCGCCGCGGCCTCGCCGCAGCCAGAGGCGTCTACTCGCCGAGGAGCCGGGAAGACCTAAGCGGGGCTGCTCTGGCCTAGTTCCTCGTTGGCCGACTTGCCATATCGCCCTTCTCCTCCCGGCGGCTTCCTGCCACCGCTGCCGCCTCCTCTCGTACGCACCGCTCCCCCGCTCGGCGCTTCCCCTTCCCCGTGCCCGGGAGCCCCTCCGCGGTGGTGCGGGATGGGACCGAGCGCTACCCCGACGCCGACCCATCTCACCTCGGAACCCGTCAGCCCTCCAAGGATCAGGCAGTGGCGACACCTTCGCACCCCCCTTGGCGGGATCGCCACCGTGGTTTCGCTTTCGGTGCGGCAGCGCGGCCCCTCCAGCTGCCCCCGCTGCGGCGATCCCGCCTTACCGCGCTCTGGCCTCGGAGGCCCCCACAGCTTCCCGGGGTGCCGCTGGCAGTGCGGTTCGCCCCCTAAGAGGCTTAATAAGTGCCTCTCGGTCCCGGGGGAGGCGGAGCGAAGGAGGCGGCTCGGAAGGCTTTGAGCGGCGCGGAGGCCGCCCAGTGACTGAGTCACCGCCTGAGCCCTCTGAGCGCTGCGATGGGTGCCACACCGTGCCTTTGTCACTGCCTAAGTTCTCTGAGCACTGCAATAGGTGCCACACGGTGGTTCTGTCACTGCCTCAGCTCTCCGGCCACTATGATAATTCCCAAGAAGGGACTTTGTCGCTTCCTGAGCTCTCTGGGCACTCCAGTCGCTCCCACACCGTGGCCCTGTCACTGCCTCTGCTCTCTGAGCACCGTGATTGATGCCACACCTTCACTCTGCCGCTGCTCCATCTCTTTGATGGCTGCGATAGGTGCCACACCGTAACTCTGTCACCTGACGAGCTATCTGGGCAGTCCGATCAGTGCCACACCGTGTCTCTGTCACTGCCTGAGCTATTTGGGGAGCCCGATCAGTGCCACACCGTGGCTCTAATACCTGTCGAGTTCTCTGGGCACTACTGTCGGTGCTGGCAGAGAATATGTCACTGCCTGAGCTCTCTGGGCACTACGGTCGTGGCCACGCCGTGACTTCGTCACCTGTCGAGCTCTCTGGGAACTACAATCGATGCAACACCCTGGCCCTGTCACCTGTCGAGCTGTCTGGGCACTGCAATCTGTGCCACACGGTGGCTCTGTCGTCTGTCGACCCCTCTGGGCACTGTGATCGGTGGCACACGGTGACTGTGGCACTAGCTCGAGCTCTCTGTGCCATCGGATCGGTGGCACACCCTGACTCTGTCCCTGCCCCAGCCCTCTGGGCACCGCAGTCGATACCACACGGTGGTTCTGTCGCTGCTCGAGCTTTCTGGGCTCTGAGATTGGTGCCACATCGTGACTCTGTCGCTGCCTGAGCTCTAAGGACACGGCGCTTCTCCCGCTCTAGCGCTCCTGACTTACCGCGTTCTGGCCTCTGAGAACCCTGCCGCTTCCCGGGGTGCCGCTGGCAATGGGGCTCGCCTCCACCGCCACTTAAATAATGTCTTAGTCCCGGAGCAGGAGGCGGAGCAAAGGAGGAGGCTCGGAAGGCTCGAAGCAGCGTGGACACCGCCCAGTGACTGAGTCGCCGCCTGAGATCAGAGCACTGCGATTGGTGCCTCCAGAGAATCTGTCACTCCTGAGCTCTCTGAGCACTGCGATCGGTGCCACACCGTGCCTTTGTCATTGCCTCCGCTCTCTGGGAACGGTGACTGTGGCACTGCACGGGCTCTCTGGGCACTGTAGTTGATGCTACACCTTGACTCTGCCGCTGCTCCATCTCTTTGGGGGCTGCGATCAGTGCCACACGTTGACTCTGCCACTTCTCCAGCCCTCTGGGCACTACTGTTCATGCCGGTAGGGAATCTGTCCCTGCCTGAGCTCTCTGAGAACCTCGATGGATGCCGCACCGTGCCTTTGTCAATGCCTCAGTTCTCTGAGGACTGTGATCGATGCAGTCAGAGAATCTGTCACTGCCTGAGCTCTCTGAGTAGTGCGATCGGTGCCACCAGAGACTGTTACTCCTGAGCTCTCGGAGCACTACCATCAGTGCCACACAATGGTTCTATCACTGCCTCAGTTCTCTGAGCATTACAATTGGTGTCACACCCTGACTTTGGTGCTGCTCCATCTGTTTGGGGGCTGTGATAGGTGCCACACTGTAACTCTGTCACCTGAGTTCTCCCAGAACTACGATCAGTGCCACACCATGGCTGTGTCACTGCCTGAGCTCTCTAGGAACTACGATCAGAGCCACACGGTGACTGTGGCACTGCTTGAGCTCTCTATGCTACATGATCATTGCCAGACAGTGACCCTATCAGTGCCTGAGATCTCTGGGCACTGTAACTCACTGGCTCACTGTAACTCCAGTTGGTCCCACACTGTGGCCCTGTCACTGCCTCAGCTCTCTGGGCACTGTGATTGATGCCACACTCTGCCCCTGCTCCATCTCTTCGGGGGCTGCGATCAGTGCCACATTGTGACTCTGTCACCTGTCGAGCTATCTGGGCAGTCCGATCAGTGCCACACTGTGACTCTGTCACTTGAGGTCCCTGGGCAATATGATCTCTGTCACATGGTGACCCTGTCACTGCTCCAGCCATCTGGGCATAGCTATTAGTGCTTGCAGAGAATCTGTCACTGCCTAAACTCTCTCTGGGCACTGCAATTGGTGCCACACAATGGTTCTATCACTGCCTCAGCTCTCAGAGCACTACAATCGGTGTCACACCCTGACTTTGTTGCTGCTCCATCTCTTTGGTGGCTGCAATAGGTGCCACACCAAAACTCTGTCACCTGTCTGAGTTCTCGAAGAAATACGATCAGTGCCACACCATGGCTCTGTCACTGCTTGAGCTCTCTGGGCACTATGATTGGTGCCACACGATGACTGCGGCACTGCTCGAGCTCTCTATGCAGTAAGATCGGTGTGAGACCTTGACTCGGTCACTGCTCCAGCTCTGGGCACTACTATTGGTGCCTGCAGAGAATCTGTCCCTGCCTGAGCTCTGTGAGCACTGCGATGGGTGCCACGCTGTGTCTTTGTCATTCCTGAGCTGACTGAGCATTGCGATCAGTGCCACACCGTGTCTTTGTCGCTGCCTGAACCCTCTGGGAACGATTGGAGCCACGCGGTGACTGTGGCACTTCACGGGCTCTCTATGCAACATGTTAGTTTCTAGATGGTGTCTCTGTCCCTGCCTCAGCTCTCTGAGCTCTGCAATTGGTGCTACACAATGGTTCTATCACTGCCTGAACTCTCTGAGCACTACAATAGGTGTCACATCCTGGCTCTGCCGCTGCTCCATGGTGGCTGTGATAGGTGCCACACCGTAACTCTGTCACCTGTTGAGCTATCTGGGCAGTCTGATCAGTGCCACACTTTGACTCTATTACTTGAGGTCCATGGGCATTATTATCTGTGCCACATGGTGAATGTGTCAGTGCTCCAGCCCTCTGGCCACAGCAATTGGTGCCACCAGAGTATCTGTCACTGTCTGAGCTCTCCAAGCACTGTGATTGGTGCTGGTAGAGAATCTGTCCCTGCCTGAGCTCTCTGAGCAGTGTGATTGGTGCCACACTATAGTTCTATCTCTGAGTCAGTTCTCTGAGCACTACAATTGGTGTCACACCCTGACTTTGCTGCTGTTCTATCTGTTTGGAGGCTGAGATAGGTGCCACACTGTAACTCTGTCACCTGAGTTCTCCCAGAACTATAATCAGTGCCACACCATGGCTGTGTCACTGCCTGAGCTCTCTAGGAACTACGATCAGAGCCACACGGTGACTGTGGCACTGCTCGAGCTCTCTATGCTACATGATCGTTGCCAGATGGTGACTCTTATCAGTGCCTGAGCACTCTGAGCACTGCAATTGGTGCCACACTGTGGCCCTGTCACTGCCTTAGCTCTCTGGCCACTGTGATAATTTCCAAGAAGTGACTTTGTCTCTTTCTGAGCTCTCTGGGCACTCCAGTTGGTCCCACACTGTGGCCCTGTCACTGCCTCAGCTCTCTGGGCACTGTGATTGATGCCACACTCTGCCCCTGCTCCATCTCTTCGGGGGCTTTGATCAGTGCCACACTGTAACTCTGTCACCTGTCAAGCTATCTGGACAGCCCGAACAGTGCCATGCTGTGACTGTCACTTGAGGTCCCTGGGCACTATGATCTGTGCTGCACTGTGACTCTGTCACTGCTCCAGCCCTCTGGGCACTGTGATCGGTGCCACCAGAGAATCTGTCACTGCCTGAACTCTCTGATCACTACACTCTGAATTTGCTGCTGCTCCATCTCTTTGGGGGCTGTGATAGGGGCCACACCATAACTCTATCACTTGTCTGAGCTCTCTGAGAACTATGATCAGTGCCACACCATGACTCTGTCACTGCTCCAGCCCTCTGGACACTACTATTGGTGCCTGCAGTGAATCTGTCCCTGCCTGAGCTCTCTGGGCACTGCGATTGGTGCCAGCAAAGAATCTGTCTCTGCCTGAGCTCTCTGAGCGCTCTGATCAGTGCCACACCGTGCCTTTGAACCCCCACTGCCTGAGCCCTCAGGACACTATGATCGGAGCCACACAGTGACTGCGGCACTGCTCGAGCTCTCCATGCAATAGGATCATTGCCAGATGATGACTCTGTCACTGCCTCAGCTCTCTGAGCACTGCAGCCATTGCCCCACGGTGGTTCAATCACTGCCTCTGCTTTCTGGCCACTATAATTCTCAACAAGTGACTTTGTCTCTTTCTGAGCTCTCTGTGATTGATGCCACACCTTGACTCTGCCCCTGCTCCATCTCTTTGGAGGCTGTGATCGGTGCTACACTGTAACTCAGTCACCTGTTGAGCTATCTGGGCAGTCTGATCTGTGCCACACCGTGACTCTTGTCACTGCTCCAGCCCTCTGGGCACTACTACTGGTGCCAGCAGAGAATCTGTCACTGCCTGAACTCTACAGGCACTACAATCAGTGCTGGTAGAGAATCTGTCACTCCTGAGCTCTCTGGGCACTGCAATCGGTGCCATACAATGGTTCTATCACGGCCTCAGCTCTCTGAGCACTACAATTAGTTTCACACTGACTTTGCCGCTGCTCCATCTGTTTGTCACCTGTTGAGCTATGCAGGCAGTCCGATCAGTGCCACACAGTGACTCTGTCACTGCTTGAACTCTCTGGTCACTACAATCGGTGCCACATGGTGACTCAGCTCTCCGGCCACTATGATAATTTCTCAAGAAATGGTTTTGTTGCTTCCTGAGCTCTCTGTGCACTCCAGTCGCTCCCACATTGCGGCCCTGTCACTGCCTCAGCTCTCTGGGCACCATGATTGATGCCACACCTTGACTCTGCTGCTGCTCCATCTCTTTGGAGGCTCTAATATGTGCCACACCATAACTCTGTCACCTGTCGAGTTATCTGGGCAGTCTGATCTGTGCCACACTGTGACCCTGTCACTGCCTGAACTCTCTGGGCATTATGAGCCTTGAAAACATGGCCATGTTATTGAGACTGAGAGCAGGTTGGGAGTTCAAGGCATTTGGCCTTTGTCTATGGAAGATTTGGAGCTGGATATGTGGGGATTTTTTTGTTCAGGAAGGGCCGAAGTAGGAGTTTATTTTAACTCTTTATTTATTTTTAACTCTCAACAGAGTTACCATCACACCTAACAGTCCTGGGACAGTTTCAGGAATACGTAACCAAAAGAATCGCCGTTTCAGGAATACATAACCAAAACAATCGCCATAAACCACATAGTTCAGCTTCCTCTGGATATCAGGTGCGTAGTTAATACAGATTCTTTTTGCATTCCCTATGGTGCTTTCAAGTGGCAATGACAGTAGACCAATCGCATATCAACACTGTAGGGCAGTAGCAGCCTACAATTATGTTTTTAATTTCTTCCTTTGCTGGTCAGCAATGCAGTATTGGTGCTCCTAAACCACCCATCTACCCTTTTCTGCTCTTCCAGGGATGGCTCTGTGTGCTTTTGCCTTGTGCTGGCCCAATGTACATCTGCTGGGAGCAGAGGCTCCTCCCTTGTAGCTTTCTGGAAGGTGTCTCATGGGAAAGACAGGTGGGACACAGAAGGATGTGGGCAGCTGTAGGTATGCAGAGATAGGACAGCCTTGGTGATCACTTTCAAGATGAAGTTTTGTCTCTGAGTATCAAAAGTGCCCCATGATGAGCAAGCTGAATAAAATAAATAAATAAGATTTTGCAAAAAAAAAAAAAAAAAAAAGAAGAAAAATAGAAGTTGACAGTGGAGCAAGTGGAATTGATGCAGGACCAGCACATTCCTGTTTTCCACTCAGTCTGGAGGATCAGCTGGTATCTGACAGCTCCTGACGCAAGGGCTGACCACACTTACTGTAAAGAAGAGACTCGGGACCAAATGCTGAATTGTGACACTGAGCTCACTGTACTTTAAATGCAGCAATTTTGTGTCCATCCACATTGTGAGGTATCACAAGGAGAGCATTATGAAACTTGCAGTCCAGAGAGGCTGGGACATTTGTCAGGTAAATAAAGCAAATGCAAATATAGATATGGAATCTCTAGTGGGTCAATTGTTCAGTTTTGGTCTTCTGCAAACCCACACATTACAGAAATCTTTTGATAACATTTGACCTCTGAGGGGATTTTTTCTTTCTTTGGTCAGTTGGTTTGTCTGGTTTGGTTCTTCTTCTGCTATTTAGCTTTGCATTGTGTATGGGTCCAAAAGTGTGGTCTAAAGGCAGGAAGAGAGATGGCTGAATTTATAAGAATGGCTTGGTTAAAAACATGTCAGTCTTATTCAGTGGTGATTTGCCAACAAGCACTACACAAGGAAAGAAACTGTCATTGATTTGTATGTGCTCAGAGGTCAGTGTTGCCAGTTATGACATTCCTTCATTAAATGAATAGGGAAAATAAACTGATCCAGAAATGCAATCTGAATTGTCTTAATTCTGATTGAGGAGAAGGAAAGATTGTCTTGAAATGGACAAAAAAAGATTGGTACATTTTTAGTGCTTTTCTCAATAATGAATTTATTTGAGCAGAAGTCTTCAATTTTAGCATTAATGAGAATTTAATAAGCCTATTAGTTTTCTTTTAACTCTAACTGAACTTCCATTAATCTCAACCATTCACATACTTTGTACTAAAAATCTCAACCAACTTACTAAAACTTAGTGCTACGGTATGTGTGGTAGCTGGCAGGTGTCTGCCAGATAGCAGCAAGCACAGTATCCTCAACATACAGGTCAGTCTGGCATTCTTCATCTAATAAGTAACCCCACTAAGCTCTGCAGTTGTTCCAAAGCAGTAATGTTGGTTTGACATTGGAACTTCTGCTTTCACCTCAATTTCCTTCTTTCCTGAATAGTTTGCTAATTGAACACAGTGAATAGAAGGATGATTTCTCTTCTATGCAATTTTAAAATATTTGTCCTCAGATTTCTCTCAGTAACTTTATTGTTCTCGTTAAGTCTTTAAGGTGTGAATCTGCTTTCCCCACAACTTAGATGTGTAACACGTTCTTCCTTATTCCCTTTCACTTTCCTTCTCCTATAACAGAGCTGTTCAGCCAAAGCAAATTTCCTGCTTCTGCAGCTTAAAGACTTTGGCTCACATACCCCACAGGAGACACCTGCAACAGCTTGGGGCAGCTCTGCTTCCTGGGAAATGTCTCTGTCTTCACTTCATATGGGAGCAAACAGGAATACTGACCCTTTCCCTGTGGTGGCATTTCCCAGTCTGGTGTATCAGCTTACACTGAGCCTCCAGAGCCTGGGCTCAGCATATTTATTATCCAACTAGTCCCCAAGGAACTGTAAGGCTAGGGTGTGACAAGACTGCCACAAAGCAGGTATGGCAGATGCACAGAGGCCTAGGTGTCATTTGACAGTGACTCAGGGGATGGGTTCTTATAGAGGCCACATTCTTTTAATATCAAAGTGCAAAGGCAGCAGTGAGGTGAGCTGGTCAGAACAAGAAATTCAGTAGCTAAGCAAGAAACCCACCCCTTGCCATATGCACAAACAGGGTGAACAACTCTAAAGCACAAAAATAATCCTGCTACAGTTCCAGGTAAAAATCCTGGCTATTAAGAACCAGATAATTCATTTGTCCGATAGATCCTGACCCATAGACAGCCAGTGCCCCTGCAGGTTTTCAGGTTAATGCTCTGCCTCACTAACTGCTGGTGCTGGACATCTCCAAGTACACCCACTGATGCTGATGCTGGAGGGGAAGCAAACACCCTCCAGACCCAAACACCAACATTGAATGGTGTGAGCAGGCAGGCAACAGACAGGATTCCTTTTTCTCTCTACTTTGGGTAGATGCATACTTTAAAAACGGGAGCTGTAGTCTACAAAGGAAGGCAATTCATGCACATATCACTACATTCATCTTCAATTTTTCTCTTTTCTGGTATCTGTCATAGCTTTAATATTGCTGTATAGATAGGATCTGGAGAAGCCTAAATTGGATCTGGAGCCTAGGGCTGCCCACAAGGCTTTCCAGCTGTTTAAGACACTTTGCAACTGTACATCCCTTTGCAACAGTACTCATGATCCGGTTTTGTTGCTCCAAGGCATAAGTGTAGTGCTATCACAATCCACCTTGGGCTTTTAAAGGTTGAGTATGGACACCATATTCCCTGGCAAAGGAAAAAAAAAGTGGCAACTGGTACAAAAAGTGTTAAAATAAACTTGGCCACATAGAGTTTCACAAGCAGCAATGGTGTCATCTGCCATGAAATATCACACACGTTATCAATCACAGGGAAGCAGGATGACACCGTTTAAGTGAACAAGGAGAACAACACAAAGAGTTTTGCACCCAGCCTTGAAGGGAATCCCTTGGGAATCACTGAGGATAAATGCCATGTTGCCAGTTAAACTGATAGATGTAGTATTCAAGATTCTTAAAATATATTTGAATTAGGAGATTAGTGTTCAGGTATTTAGATAGAGCATCAAAAAGAATGGAACAAAAGAAAATCTTGTCTCTGTAGCCTTGCACCTGAACACTACTTAAAATACCACTCAGGAGAGCAGTCTATGGGTTCTTCCTTCCAAAGAGTCTTCAGGCGCTGGCTCCAGGCAACCAGCATCTCCTTCCTCTTCTCCTCAGAGACATTCTCTGGAGCATAACAGATGTGAGGTTCAAGGACTTTGACACCACAGAAGTGCATGATTCCATGCTGGATATGAAAAAAAAAAAAAAAAAAAAGCCTCAGGTAATATTTCCCCTTACTTTCATTTGAAGAACATGCAAGATTAAAATATTTTCTGTTTCTCTGATCCGATATCAGTCAGGTTCTCTAAACCTGTGCATTTATCAGGAGAAGGGAAAATGCAGAAGTTCACTACTGTCCAGGCAGTCACTACTGAGGGCATTCAGAAGAATGGCATACAAAATACTGAAAGATAAGGGCAACTTCATTTATTCTGCCCTGGGAAATTTATTTTTAACTGGTATTAATCCCACAGAATTGTCCTCTTTGGCAGCTGTTCACTTTGCAAGGATCACAGGAGGCCGAAAGTTCGTTGTTCAGTTTTAAACTCCTCAGATGGGTGTCTAACTGCAGGGTTCCACATCTACTTCTAAGATAGGTTTTTTTTAACTTTTTGCCTCTGGCTTAGCCAAAGGTTCCTGTAGGAAGGCTAGTGCCAGTGGAATCAGCTCAACTTGCCATTTTCCCTCTGTGTGTTTCTGAATTTAGAGTTGTGTTTCATGTTTTTGCCATGTTGACCGGTGAGCTCTGCAGTTGGACAGCTCCATAGGAGCAGGCAACTGGATGGGGAGGAGACCATGGAATTTTAGCTCATCTCCTGTATTGTATCAAGAAGAAGCTGGCTAAACTTGCCTTACTGTAGGGGGATACAATATAAGAAATTAAAGGTAGCATAGGAATTAATCTTAGCCCTCAAGGAGTTGTAGCTGAGCCAATTATTAGAGATTAGGAACAGGCCTGATCTCACAGGCCACAGCTGTAGCAAATAATAAGAGTGCTATAAAAGAGTGGATTGCTTGGTTGAGGGGGAACTGGAGTCAGTTGGATACTGTGAGAAAAAAAAAAAAGAAGAATCAGTGCTTAGAGGAGCTGACTAGGAGAAACATCAAGGAGGTATGAAACTCTAGCACTATGGAACCTTTGCAGTATAATGATAATAGAGCTATTGCAATATAATGACAACACCTTAACACCTGTATTTCCCAACCATGCTGGGTACTTCTGAAAAGAGTAGCAATTAGAAGAGGACTGCTAATTTTTGTGTTGACTTTTACTGCCAGGGTAAATGTGTGGCTCCCCTCCTACCCTCCATCCTACCTAAATTGGGAAACCACGGCAAACAGAAATCCTGCATGACTGAGCTAAACGAAATCCTGTAACAGCAGGGAAACTGAAAAGGCCGACAGTGTTAAGCTTTCTCTACATTCTAATCTAGAGGAAGGGGGACAAAACAATTTTAAAAGTCAGTGGACTTTTAAAGTAATCCCAGGATTTTAGGTAACAATTTACAACCTGCAGATCCTTGGAACTGGCAACTTGATTATTAAATATTATATTTCATATTAAAAAACCAATAAAACAATTGTTTAAAATAGATGGAATAATAAAAAAATATGTAGAAAATAGCCTGTTCATATAATATACCTGCATGGGCCACAGGACATAGCGAATATCACCACTGATACCTTCTTTTGAATACATCTCTTGGCTTGCTCCCGTGGTGAAAGAAAACAGGGATAATTTGCCCTAGAATTAGGAAAGTCATGGTTAATTAAGACATGTTTAAAGAAGGGTGCCTGAATGGTTCAAGAGATATTCAAGTAGACCTGGACAGCATGGATTTCTAGGGGAAAGGGTGACTTCTTTCCCAGAGCTTACATGAAGTGGCAGTTCTGAGGCAAAGATTGATGCCATACAATTAGACAGTGGATTGTGTGTCTTTGGGAAGTGTTAGGTTAAGGAAAAGCAATTATGTGTCTGACACTTGTGTGAAGCAGGGCTGATACTTTATTTCACCATAGTGTAAAGTGAGAGCTCTAAACAACTACAATGGAAAATAATGAACAGGCCCACATAATACATGGTGCCAGCCTTGACCTTAATAAAACAAATCCAAAAACATACCTGGAGCAAACCACCGTCATAAACCTTTGACAAATCATAAGCAAAGCCTTGGACCAAGACTCTGTCCATCCAGCCCTTCAGGATTGCAGGCATGTTGAACCAAAACAAGGGAAACTAGGCAAGGAGAAAATGACCTGGTTAGCACAGAGAGTCTGGGCCACCCTTAGGCCTGGCTTACAAATCCTGTCCTCTGAACCTGCTCAGCTCCTGTATGTACCTTCTCCAGCTCTCTGTCAGCAGAGGTAGTAACTATGCCTGGCAAAAGAGGCTGAAGTGCTTTGTTTGTGGTAACCTCAGGGCCAGACCTGAGCATCTCCAGCACAGCAACACTGTGGTGCATGTGAGGGCTTCCATCCAGAATAAAGCTGGAATATGATGAAGGAGGGTGCCATTTAATTCAGATTTAAGACTGTACAGAATCATGTCTCCTATGGCTGAAATGCAAAAGAACTGAATATCTTATTAGCAGGATTGATATCTGGTGATGAGTTCTGATCTGACAGTCTGGTGACAAAGGCCAGGGGATCATAGGAAAGACTTATTTTCAAACCCTGCTGACATTATGTCACCAAGCCATGTCTATGGTCAACAGGGACAAAAAGAAATGTAAGGCTACTACTTCCCTTCACAGTTCTTTGGGATTTGTAGACAAAGGGGACAGAGCTGCCATAGTGGAGAATGGACATGGGCTGTAAAGTTCCCTAATCAATTCCCACTAGTGTTTCTGCAACTCAGCAACAAATGAGAACAGCCTGCTTGGGAAAGCCCAGTTCCCTGACTTCACTGGCTACTCCCAGCTCCTTGACCAGGAAATAATCCTTCCCTGCTTTCTGCCAGCCTGCCTGACATCCATGGTCACATATGTCTTTGTGCATCCATCAGGAAGTTTGGCCCAGTGTTGGGGAGTCACTGGGTTGCTGTTGTTTCAACCTGCATCATTGTGCTACTCAGTTACTGGATTTGCTTTAATAATGACCCAGCTAATTGTACTATTGATCTGTAGTTTTACTGTACCATTACCTAAAGTCAATATCACAACTGAACTCTGTTTAAAATGATGACCTGGAAAATCAGCAGGTCTGCTTCCTGCACTTTCTTCTGCTCTTCAACCAGGTCTTTGGACAAACCTCCTCTCTTGTAAGCTTCCCAGGTTTCCACGCCATAATTGAAGGCTTCTGGGTTGTGCAGGTGACCTGTGGGTAGAAATGAACAGTCATTCCTTGCCCCCTGTGCAGTATCAGTGCCAGACAACAGCTGAGTGCAGGTTGCTGTTCACAGTTCTAAACTGAGTTACTGCTTTCCATTTTTCCTACATTCTTGTCTTTGCTGGATATTCAGCACCATCCCAGCTGATGGTCACTTGATTTTAAAAAGGGGAGTAATGTAGGGTCTCAGAGTTCTGAAGCTTCACTTTCCTGTAGCAACACAGGAAGTGCACTATGAGGACCTAAGGTTGCCTCAGGACTCTGGGGATGCAGGTGGAAGATTTAAGAGAATGTTGTGAATTGTTCTGCCTCTGCCTTAGGGCTTCCTGAGGCCATGCTGCACTTGTAAGCACTATGGAGCTGCTTTCCAGTCTCTGTAACTGGGAAATTCACCAAGGGATGGGGAACCAGTATTGGCCAGCTCTACTGATTCCACAAGCAGGTCATCAGTCTCTAGCAGAAGGCAGGGGCAGCTGTAGCCTCATGAACTCAACTCCAGCAAGTCCCAGAGTGGTATCTGAAGGCGTTTCCTCTCTGTGAGAAATGGACTTTAGAGGCTGGGTATGGACACGTGCTAATGTGTTTCTTCCTCTCAGTAATCTCACTGTGATACAAAGGTCACGTTCAGGAGTGGACTCGTAGAAATGCAGATGTCTGGTCATGAATAAGTTTCTTATTAATGAAATAAGTTTCTCATTAATCTCTTGATGATCTGAGGGCGGGAGCACCTCTCCTATCAAGACAGACTGAGAGTTGGGGTTGTTCAGCATGGGGAAGATTTCAGGGAGGCTTTTTTTTTCAGCCTTCCAATGGGGGCCTTACAAGTCACTGTTTTTGAGAGAAGCAGACTTTGGCTGGGCTCACCAACAATGTCATTCCTTGTTGCTCTGGGCTCAAACTGCATGGCGTACAAATCCGACACGGTGACGCTGCAGCCCTGCTTGGTCAGCTCTTCCACAGCAATCTTCAGCAAAGATCCATTGAAGGACTTGGGCTCTTGATGTGCATAGACTATCAGGACTTTTTTCCCTGGAAGCAGAAAGAAATCCAGGAGACCATTTGGAATCTAGGAGGCAGGTGCAGAACAGTTTGTAGAGTTGGGGTTCTTTCCTCACTCTTTCTGCAGTGTCTTTTCCCAAGGACACAGAAGCAGTGAAAGCAGAGTGACAGTGGCACCATTTGATTCCTGCTCAGCAGCACTGATTGCAGCCTGTGCCCAGCCCAGCAGTTCTGTGCTACCCTGGGCTTTCCTAGGTGGAACTCAGTGGGCAGAGGGGCTGTTCCATATCCGGTCACACTGCCCTACATCAGGAAAACCCAGCCTCTTCTCTTGAGACATTTCTGTTGGTCTGATTCCACTACCACCCAAAATGCTTTGCCAGGTAGATTGCCTGAAAGTGTAAAGGAAACAACTTCTTAGAGGTCAGAGGAACACCTTCCTACCACAGTGGTGGATCCCTTCCTGATCTTTCATTTCAGTGCTGTGCAAGTTACGACACTGGGGTAGACAATCTAATCTCTGACAAAAAAAAATACCTGTTGCTCTCTACAGAAGTTACTGTGATTGTGCTGAAGTGGGACAGGAGCATCTTTAATGTCTACTGTTATCAAAGTGGAGTCAAGTTTAGCTGAGTGGCCAAGCAGGTGTGTAGGGATGGAATATCTTAAAGGCATGTAACAAGGCTCTGCTCAAAGAGCTCTGTGGTGTGCTCAAAGTTTTATTGAGCATAGGCCCTACAATTTTTATAATTCTCTTAAAAATCACTCCTCAGTGAAACAAAGGAAAGATTTTGTATGGGGTTGTTGTTGTTTATAGATAACCAGAGAGGGAAATTTACAGGGATTATTGAAAATGACAGGGGGTGTAAAACATGCAGCTCCTGTTTCCTGACTGCCAATACAAAAACTCAGGCATCTCCTGAACTCAGTTTCTCTGCAGCACAGCTTCTGGATGCGGGTACACAGTGTCCATGAAACAAGAGCTATGCAAAAAAGCCTATTAAAACTTGCAGGTTGAATGCTATCATAAATTCAATGTGTCTATAAACCCTTTAAACCCCTACTCCATACTGTACTCTGGCAATTTCAGAAGCAGTTACAACTTTGCTGTTCCTGCCAGATCTCAACAAATGGAGCTCAGTAACTGGATGCTGTCACGTGCTCCAAAAGGTGCTAAGTTTGATTCTGCAAAATGCCTTTTTGTTTCCATTTCGGTGGAGCTGGGGGCACTTGGGCACAGGGTTTGGAGAGACTGGAGTTTTCCAAGGCACCACTTCCTGAGGTAATTTCAGTCGTTTGGAAAAGTAAGACTTCAGTGGCCCAGAGGCCCCATTCCTGAGGTGCCCAGCGGTCACCCTGGAGCGGGCAGCGTTTTCACCCGCGCTTGCTCTTACCTGCCATTGCTGGGGAGCGCTGGGGAGCTTCACTCTTGGTAATGTGGTACTGCCTGAGAACTCAAGTGAGAGATTTGCTGGTGAGAAACATCAGGACCAGGTGCGAAGGGAATCGCTGTTTCAGCGGGAGATGTGCCGTACTGTGACTACGGGCACCCAGCACAGCCGGGCACTGGCCGAGCGCGGCCCGCCGGAGCGGGAGGGAAGGCCCCGGCTCCCGGCCCGGGCCCTGGAGCAGGAATTCTCCCCCGGCCGCCGGACTGGCGCTTGGCGGCCGCCTCGGCCCGGGTTGCGCCGGGTGCATGGCGCCGCTCCCGGTCCCGTGCTGCCCTCTGGAAAGCGGCTTCGGAACAGCCGCCGGCGCCCCGGTCCCAGCGCAAGCCGGGCTGCCCTTACCTGCTCCCCGGGGCCCGGAGCGCATCTGTGGGTCGCTGAGAGCGGCCTCTTCCCGGCGGCCCCGCTGCCCGCCCTTCCCGGGCCCTGGAGCAGCGCCGGCGCGGGGCGGGATCGGGATCGGCGCCGCCCGCGGCTCCCGCTCCGCTCGGGGCCGCGCTCGGCCGGGAGCGCGCCCCCGCCTCTGTGACAGCGTGTGACACCGACACCATCCCTGGATATTTTTTTTTTTTCTGGGTCCCTGCTCTTCTCCAAGTACAGAGCTCGTCCTTCATTTCTACCAGCAATGCGGTATGAGCGCTCCTAAACCACCCATCTATCCTTATCTGCTCTTCCAGGGATGGCTCTGTCTTTGTGCCTTGTGCTGGCCCAATGTGCATCTGCTGGGAGCAGGGGCTCCTCCCTTGCAGCTTTCTGGAAGGTGTCTCATGGGAAAGACAGGTGGGACACAGAAGGATGTGGGCAGCTGTAGGTATGCAGAGATAGGACAGCCTTGGTGATCACTTTCAAGATGAAGTTTTGTCTCTGAGTATCAAAACTGCCCTGTGATGAGCAAACTGAATAAAGAGCTTCATTGAGAGACTTTTGGGTGGGGTGGGGGGAAGAAAAGCTGAGTGCAATCGTTTCCAAACGTCGTTTGGGAAACAAAGTTGACAGTAGAACTGATGCAGGACCAGCAAATTCCTGTTTTCCATTCATACTGGATCAGCTGGGATCAAGAGAAGAAGAGTTTAATGCTCTGACAGCTCCTGATGCAAGGGCTGATCACACTTACTGTAAAGAGGAGATTCAGGACCAAATGTTAAATGTGACACTGAGCTCAGTGTAGTTTAAAAGCAGCAATTTTGTGTCCATCCACACTGTGAGGTATCACAAGGAGAGCATTACTGAACTTGCAGTCCTGAGAGACTGGGACAGTTACCAGGTAAATAAAGCAAATGCAAAATCGGATGTTGTATCGCTGGTGGGGCAATTGTGCAGTTTCAATCTACTCCTGCAATCCAAAACATTACAGGAAGCTTTTTTGATAGCATCTGATAACTGAGCTTTCCTATGGTTTGTTTTTTCTAATTTTGAGCTTTGCATTATTTATGCAGCTGAAGGCTGGAAGAGAGGTGGCTGAATTTATAAGAATTGCTTGGTTCAAAAGGTATATGTCTCATTCAGTGTGGTTTTCCCTGCAAGTACTAGGCAAAGACGGGGAGATATTGGCATCTATTTGCATGTGCTTAGAGGTCAAATCAGCTGATTTTTTTTGCCAGCAGGATGAAAACTGCTGTGTGTGAAATTTGCAGGTGTCATTGCACCATTGGAAAAATTGTAGGGACTGATGAATTAAAAGCATCAAATCTCCACAGTGCTAGACCAAGGCCGCCTGGAATGCTTACCTCGTTCCTTAACTAAAAATGCAATCACAGTAAACTTGTGCCATAATGGGAAGATGGCTTTGTATTTGTTTTCCTGATATTAACTTTAAGGGCTGCACAGTAGTAGTAAACTTTGTCAACAAAGGTTTAATAATTAGGTCTCCTTTCTCTCCTCCTGTAGTTTGCTGCCAGGTATCTCTTTAGAGACTTTTCCCCTCTCCATTTCTCTGATGAATTTCAAGTTCTGTAGGGACCTGAGCATAATCATTCTCTGGTTGTCCCTGGCTTAACACTCTGCCTGGTCCAGCAAGGATGAGCATTCTCTCACACAGGAGTTTTCCAGCTCTGGAGATGACTCATGCTGGAATATTAATTCTGGGCTCTATACCCTGTCCAGAACTCTGAGGATCAATGGGCAAAACTCCAAGAAAATACTTGTCTATAATCTTTCTGCAATGTACCTTTTAATCTAAAAGTAAAGCATTATCTGGTCTGATTGACCCCTCCTGCTGTCCAACAGCCATGAATATTATGCTGTAGAGCTGATTTTAGAGAAAGAAGCTGTGATCTTAGCTAATTTTGCATAATCTGTGCACCAAAACTCATATTGTATTTCTCTAAGCCCTCAGAGGACTAAGGTGGGAGAAACTGCAGCAACTAACAGAGCTGATGCTTGTGGAGAAGGGTTGCATCCCCCTGGGGAGTATGAATGCAGAATGGGAGATTCCAAGGGACTTTGGAATCACTGTGGTTGGTAACTGACTGCAGCCACAACTTTTCACTGTAGTTAAGTTCAAAAGAGCACTACCTGACATTTCCCATAGATGCTGCGCTGTGGTCTAGCAACAGATGGCAGAAATACAAGGGTGTATGTGTAGAGTACTTTGAGAGGATTTAATTTTCTCTTGGATTCTTACTGAATTCCAGGAAAGAACCACCTTTGCTCTGGTATGTCTCACTGGGGTGCAACTGCATTTGCAGTTTTGGCAATCTGTTATGTGGACAAAATGGTTAGGTCTTGGTTTATTCCCTCTGTTGGATGTCAACAAAATGCTTTCTCATTTCATCAAGGGCAATACAGAAAAAGCTAAGGGTTATTGTGGCTCCATAGTCCTAGGGAAGAAGCTGGTCATTTGTCTCCTTTCTGAGTTTTTCAAACATATCAGGCCTACTGTGTATTCAAGCTGCATGGAACTGAGCATTTTAATACTCTTAGAATGATGAGGCAATTATCCAGCACTGACTTGAGTGTAGTGTCAGCTTAAATTCTTTGCATCTTTTCTGTAGAATATAGCCTCTTTAGGCTATTAGATATCCAATAACACAGTAGGATTTTGAAAAGAAAAGTAATGCTTGCATTGTGCATGGTATTAGTTATTGGCTGTTTCTCTCTTCAGCCCAAACTTTTGCTGAATACTTTATTACAAAGCATATTCCTCTGCAAGCAGGAGCTCACCTCAGTGATGTTGCTTCAGGAACCCAATATTAAACCCCAGAATGAACTACACCTGGCTTTAAATGTCAGGTTTTTTTTAAACCTGGATTGAAGGCATCTTGCACTGACTGCAAGACATCAGTCTTGGTTTCTCTAGGCTATGAGGCTTCTTAGTAACATAGTTCCAATGGGTGTGTGTTTGTTTTCCTCTATTGTTCTGCAGTTGCAAGCATGTTTGACCTGCCATTTCAGAACACCAAATAAAAGAAATACCATCATGACTTCTGGAAAAAAGTGTCATAGGAAAAGATCAGACCACTGCCTAGACATCTGTGGGAGAGCAGGACCACCAGCAACAAAAACCAAATCCCCAGACTAAATGTGGAAAAGCATGTTCCTTCACACCCTTTTCCCTAGCCTGAAGTGCAGCTACAAGTTACTCACCTAATTCTAATTTCATTTTCATGAAATCAGTGTTGGTTTGGCAGGGTGACATTTGACTTTTAGCATAAAGTGATTTAGAAGGACAATTATTCTTTAGTTCAAAATGGCTGTAACATTTCCAGTGCTGCTAAGACAGCAATACTGCCACTTCTTTTCACTCTCCTTATTAACCACAGATGAATGGTTAATAAGGAGAGAGATGTTGGTTTTCTATATGGTAAAATTATCCCGAGTTTTGGAAAGGTGTGTGTCAGAACACACGTGCAGCCCAGCACAATGCCCTGCAGAGCACACACTGCAGGAACATCAGGACAAGGACAATAATCCTTGGCTCCACACCCACTGTCACTGCACAGTTGATGGCTTCCAAAGCATTGCAACAGCAGCACACTTGTGGAACCTGACAACTTTGGCTCACATGCCCCACAGCAGACATCTGCAACAGCTTGGGGCAGCTCTGCTTCCTGGGAAATGTCTCTGCTGAATGTGGCCCTTCACTTCATACGGGAGTGAACCAGAACACATGATTGATGTGAGAGGGCAGGAAAAAAAGAGGATTCCATTTTGTCTCTACAAAGGGTAATCAAAATAGGGAAGTCCATTTGATTTTAGGAAGTTGCATACTTTGCAAATGGAAGTTGTAGTCTACAAAGGAAGGCAATTCATGCACTCACTGATCTACGAAATCTGCCTTTTTTTTTTTCTTCCCTTTTTCTGCTATCTGTTATGGTTTTAAGATTGCTTTGTAAATATGTATAAAAGCCTAGGGCTGCCTACAAGGCTTTCCAGCTGTTTAGGACACTTTGCAACTGTACATCCCTTTGCAACTCTACTCGTGATCCGGTTTTGTTGCTCCAAGGCACAAGTGTGGCGCTCTCACAGCCAATGACAAGTGGCTTTTAAATGACAAGTTTGGTATGGGCAAGGTATTCCCTGGCAAAGGAAAAAAATTGTTAAAATAAACTTGGCCATGTACTTTACTTTTTCGCAAGCAGCAATGGTATCATCTGCCATGAAAAATCACATGTATTATCAACCACAAGGAGGCAGGATGACACCATTTATGTGAACAAGGAGAACAACACAAAGAGTTTTGCACCCAGCCTTGAAGGGAATCCCTTGGGAATCACTGAGGATAAATGCCATGTTGCCAGTTAAACTGATAGATGTAGTATTCAAGATTCTTTAAACATATTGAATTAGGAGATTAGTGTTCAGGTATTTAGACAGAGCATCAAAAAGAATGGAGCAAAAGAAAATCTTGTCTCTGTAGCCTTGCACCTGAACACTACTTGAAATACCACTCAGGAGAGCAGTCTATGGGTTCTTCCTTCCAAAGAGTCTTCAGGCGCTGGCTCCAGGCAGCCAGCATCTCCTTCCTCTTCTCCTCAGAGACATTCTCTGGAGCATAACAGATGTGAGGTTCAAGGACTTTGACACCACAGAAGTGCATGATTCCATGCTGGATACGGGGAAAAAAAAAAAAAGCTTCAGGTAATATTTCCTCTTACTTTCATTTGAAGAACATGCAAGATTAAAATATTTTCTGTTTCTCTGATCCGATATCAGTCAGGTTCTCTAAACCTGTGCATTTGTCAGGAGAAGGGAAGTAAGTTGCTGTTAAACACACAGGACTGTCTTCTTTGGATGCTGTACGCTGTTCATTTTGCAAGGATTAGGGACAGTCTAAAGTTCATTGTCTGGTTTGAACCTCCTCGGATTCTTCCTGAATTGCAGTGTGTTTCACATCTACTTCCATGTTGGTTCCTTGGATTTTTTTTTTGTTTTGGTTTTTAAGCTTTTGCCTCTGGCTTCAACAGGAGGCTTCAACAAAGGTTCCTGTGGGAAGGCTAGTGCCTGTGGAAGTTCAGCTTGCCATTTTCTCTCTGTGTGTTTCTGAATTCAGAGTTGTGTTTCATGTTTTTGTCACATTTGCTTGTGAGCTGTGCAGCTGGACAGCTCCTCAGGAGTGAGGAGCTGGTAACTGCAGAGGGGAGGCGATCGTGGCATCCTTCACAAATTGGATAACCACGGGGAACAGAAATCCTACATGCTAGAGCTAAAGGAAAGCCTGTAACACCAGAGTCGCTGGAAAAGCTGACAGCAGAAGCTTTCCCCAGATTGCAAGCTGGAGGAAGGGGACAAAACAACTTTAAAATTCTATAGACTTTTGAAGTAATCTCAGGATTTTTGAGCCCAGTTTATAACCTGCACATGCTTGGAACAGGCAACTTAATTATTTCTTATTATGTTTTGTATAAAATAATCAATAAAAGAATTGTTTATAAATAGCTGGAATAGTAAAATTAAAGCAAAAATTAACCAAATATTCATATATTATACCTGCATGGGCCATAGGAGATAGCGAATATCACCACTGCTTGCATACTTCTCTTTGCTTCCCCCCGTAGTGAAAGAAAACAAGGATAATTTGTCCTAGAATTAGGAAAGTGGTGCTTGAGTTAGACATATTTAAAGAAGAGTGGCTGTATAGTTCCAAAGGTATTTGGGGGAACCTGGTCAGCATGAATTTCTAGAGGAGGGGGTATCTACTTCCTTCTCAGGTGTTCCAAGGATGGCCAGTTCTGAGGCAAAGATTGATGTCGTACAATTACATCACTGGATTGAGTCTGGGCTTTGGGCAGAGTTGGGTTAAAAGAAACCCAATCATGTCTGACATCCTTGTGTGAAGTAAGGCTGATCCTTTTTCTTCCTTATGCAACATTTGGCAAACTGTAGCTGGAAAGCCCTCTGTTACTGTAAAAATCTCTATTCTTGTCCTCTCTGACTGCAGAATTTTTTTGCTAAAGTCCCCCTTCAAACTTGGTCTTGCTTAACCACCATTATCTTCTGCTCCTGTGATTATGGTATTAGCCATGTACTCAGCTTCTCTCATCTCAGCTTTAGCTTCTGTAATCGAACTGACATTTTTCCAGTGCAGTATCCCAAATACTGAGCCTGTGCTCCATCTGAAGCTGTGATCATTGGGGATTATGCCTATTTCTGTCAGCAAGGCAGCCATTTCTGAAATTTAAAGACACTGGAATGTTTGAAATTGTTAAGAACATCAGAACTAACAGAGATTAACATGCAGTGAAATAAATGTGAAACTAATATTGATTGATTTTCAATGCTGCATTTGTTACCAAATAAGACCTATCAGAGATAGTGGGCCAGAATTTTGCAGGGATATTCCCAGTGCTGTGGGGAATTAAAATGACATGTAGACATACTGCTCTTGCCAAATTAAAAGCTACAGAGAGGAAAATGTTCAAAGTAGATAGTTGCGACAGCGGCTCATACTCCGAGAATTTCAGATCTCTAATTAAGTTTTATAGTTCAACTCCAACCTTTGACATCTAATCCCAGGACAGGACTTTGACACCTAATGTGTCAGTGATTACAGATGAGTCCTATAGTGGTGGGAAGACAGTAATTTTTGGAAATGAATTGATTTAAACTGTTTGCAAGCTGTATGCTACCACAGTATATTCTGATACTCCTAATAAATGATAAACGCCACACAGCAGGCCAATACAGATCTCTAGGAGATCACTTAAATCTTTAGGAAATGCTGCAGTGTCCTTATTTTCTTACCCTCAAGCAGTGTGAACAACCCAGGAAATCACTCAACATGTTACCAAAGCAATATTTCAGAGCAGTGAAAAGTGAGCTCTAAGCAACTACAATGGAAAATAATGAACAGGCCCACATAATACATGGTGCCAGCCTTGACCTTAATAAAACAAATCCAAAAACATACCTGGAGCAAACCACCGTCATAAACCTTTGACAAATCATAAGCAAAGCCTTGGACCAAGACTCTGTCCATCCAGCCCTTCAGGATTGCAGGCATGTTGAACCAAAACAAGGGAAACTAGGCAAGGAGAAAATGACCTGGTTAGCACAGAGAGTCTGGGCCACCCTTAGGCCTGGCTTACAAATCCTGTCCTCTGAACCTGCTCAGCTCCTGTATGTACCTTCTCCAGCTCTCTGTCAGCAGAGGTAGTAACTATGCCTGGCAAAAGAGGCTGAAGTGCTTTGTTTGTGGTAACCTCAGGGCCAGACCTGAGCATCTCCAGCACAGCAACACTGTGGTGCATGTGAGGGCTTCCATCCAGAATAAAGCTGGAATATGATGAGGGAGGGTGCCATTAAATTCAGATTTAAGACTGTACAGAATCGTGTCTCCTATGGCTGAAATGCAAAAGAATCGAATATCTTATTAGCAGGATTGATATCTGGTGATGAGTTCTGATCTGACAGTCTGGTGACAAAGGCCAGGGGATCATGGGAAAGACTTATTTTCAAACCCTGCTGACATTATGTCACCAAGCCATGTCTATGGTCAACAGGGACAAAAAGAAATGTAAGGCTACTACTTCCCTTCACAATTCTTTGGGATTTGTAGACAAAGGGGACAGAGCTGCCATAGTGGAGAATGGACATGGGCTGTAAAGTTCCCTAATCAATTCCCACTAGTGTTTCTGCAACTCAGCAACAAATGAGAACAGCCTGCTTAGGAAAGCCCAGTTCTGACTTCACTGGCTACTCCCAGCTCCTTGACCAGGAAATAATCCTTCCCTGCTTTCTGCCAGCCTGCCTGACATCCATGGTCACATATGTCTTTGTGCATCCATCAGGAAGTTTGGCCCAGTGTTGGGGAGTCACTGGGTTGCTGTTGTTTCAGCCTGCATCATTGTGCTACACAGTTACTGGATTTGCTTTAATAATGACCCAGCTAATTGTACTACTGATCTGTATTTTTTACTGTACCATTACCTAAAGTCAACGTCACAAATGAACTCTATTTAAAATAATGACCTGGAAAATCAGCAGGTCTGCTTCCTGCACTTTCTTCTGCTCTTCAACCAGGTCTTTGGACAAGCTTCCTCTCTTGTAAGCTTGCCAAGTTTCTACACCATAATTGAAGGCTTCTGGGTTGTGCAGGTGACCTGTGGGTAGAAATGAACAGTCATTCCTTGCCCCCTGTGCAGTATCAGTGCCAGACAACAGCTGAGTGCAGGTTGCTGTTCACAGTTCTAAACTGAGTTACTGCTTTCCATTTTTCCTACATTCTTGTCTTTGCTGGATATTCAGCACCATCCCAGCTGATGGTCACTTGATTTTAAAAAGGGGAGTAATGTAGGGTCTCAGAGTTCTGAAGCTTCACTTTCCTGTAGCAACACAGGAAGTGCACTATGAGGACCTAAGGTTGCCTCAGGACTCTGGGGATGCAGGTGGAAGATTTAAGAGAATGTTGTGAATTGTTCTGCCTCTGCCTTAGGGCTTCCTGAGGCCATGCTGCACTTGTAAGCACTATGGAGCTGCTTTCCAGTCTCTGTAACTGGGAAATTCACCAAGGGATGGGGAACCAGTATTGGCCAGCTCTACTGATTCCACAAGCAGGTCATCAGTCTCTAGCAGAAGGCAGGGGCAGCTGTAGCCTCATGAACTCAACTCCAGCAAGTCCCAGAGTGATATCTGAAGGCATTTCCTCTCTGTGAGAAATGGACTTTAGAGGCTGGGTATGGACACGTGCTAATGTGTTTCTTCCTCTCAGTAATCTCACTGTGATACAAAGGTCACGTTCAGGAGTGGACTCGTAGAAATGCAGATGTCTGGTCATGAATAAGTTTCTTATTAATGAAATAAGTTTCTCATTAATCTCTTGATGATCTGAGGGCGGGAGCACCTCTCCTATCAAGACAGACTGAGAGTTGGGGTTGTTCAGCATGGGGAAGATTTCAGGGAGGCTTTCTTTTCAGCCTTCCAATGGGGGCCTTACAAGTCACTGTTTCTTGAGAGAGGCAGACTTTGGCTGGGCTCACCAACAATGTCATTCCTTGTTGCTCTGGGCTCAAACTGCATGGCGTACAAATCCGACACGGTGACGCTGCAGCCCTGCTTGGTCAGCTCTTCCACAGCAATCTTCAGCAAAGATCCATTGAAGGACTTGGGCTCTTGATGTGCATAGACTATCAGGACTTTTTTCCCTGGAAGCAGAAAGAAATCCAGGAGACCAGGAATCTAGGAGGCAGGTGCAGAACAGTTTGTAGAGTTGGGGTTCTTTCCTCACTCTTTCTGCAGTGTCTTTTCCCAAGGACACAGAAGCAGTGAAAGCAGAGTGACAGTGGCACCATTTGACTCCTGCTCAGCAGCACTGAGTGACTCCTGAGGCACTGATTGCTGCCTGTGCCCAGCCCAGCAGTTCTGTGCTACCCTGGGCTTTCCTAGGTGGAACTCAGTGGGCAGAGGGGCTCTTCCATAGCCAGTCACACTGCCCTATATCAGGAAAACACTGTCCCTCCTATTGAGTCAAGAAGGAAAGAGGAAATATTTTCTATGCTGTAGCAGTTGTTTATAGATAAGAAGAGAGCAAAATTTATAGGGATTATTTAAAATGACAGGGTCTCCAAAATATGCAGCTCCTGTTTCCTGACTCCCAAGGCAAAAATTCATGCGTCTCCTGTGGTCAGTTTCTCTGGTTCACAGCTTCAGCCTGGAGCAACACCTGCCAAGTGACAGGCAAGTTCATGGTGTCACAGAAACCTAGTAGAAACTGAACTGAGTATTTGATGAAACAATAGCTCATTTTTAACGTAAAATATAAGGGGCAATTATTTCACGAGGATGCACAGTGTCCATGAAACAAGAGGTATGCAAAAAAGACAATAAAACTTGAGGGTCAAATGCTATCATAAATTCAAGCTGTGTACAAACTTTTTACATCCTTGTCTATATATTATTCTGGAATATAAAGAGCAGTTGCCTCTTTGCTGTTCCTACCAGCTCCGAGCAATCAGGGAGCTCTAGGGAGTGCCTGGAGATGGACTAGTTCCCCAAAGCGCTCAGTTTGATTCTGCAAAGCTGCCAGATGCGGTATTCCGTAGTTTTCCTGGGCCTTATATGAGTCCAAATCCGGCTAGCGAAGACTCTAGCCCACACGGACCCGCACAGACAAAAGTAAAAGACGAGAGGCACTCTTCTCCATGTGGGTACAAGCATCTTGTTTATTGGCTTGGTGGTAAGACACTCAGGTGACGGGGCCACCCAGGTAGAAAAGAGCGCACGGGACTCTCACACAGGAGGTTTTATACCCTAGGGGATGGGGGCGGGGGAGAGAGGATGGGATGCCCTTGGGGAGGGGCGAGGGATGCCCTTGGGGAGGGGGTACCCATGGGACAGATCACCAGGTGTGTATAACGGGGGGGGGGGGGTGGGGGGGTGAGGGGGAGACCATGTGATGAGGGAGGGGAAAAACCATTCTCGTGACCTAACCTACTCCGTAAAGATTTCGCATCACCCAGTGCAAACAACTAAATAAACTATTTAGTGGAATACAACAGCCAGATTTTTTCCCTTTTGATAGAGCTGAGGGCGCTTGGGCAGAGTGTTTAGAGAGACTGGAGTTTTCCAAGGCATCACTTCCTGAGGTAATTTCAGTCGTTTGGAAAAGACTTCAATGTCCCAACTAAACCTCGCAGAGGCGCCATCCCTGAGGTGCCCAGCGGCCACCCTGGAGCCAGCTGCATTTTCACCCGGATTTGCTCTTACCTGCCATTGCTGGGGAGCACTGGGGAGCTTCGCTCTTGATAATCTGGTGCTGTCTGAGAACTCAAGTGAGAGATTTGCTGGTGAGAAACAGGACCAGTTGCGAGGGGAATCGCCGGGTGTATCGCGCCGCTCCCGGTCCCGTGCCGCCCTTTGGGAAGTGGCTCCAGAACGGCCCCGGCGTCCCGGCCCCAGCGCCAGCCCGGCTGCCCTTACCTGCTCCTAGGGCCCCGGAGCACACCTGCGGCCGGGCTGGGAGCAGCTGTTCATGAAATCACTGAATATGCTGTGCTGGAAGGGACCCACAAGGATCACCGAGTCCAACTCTTCCCGGCGGCCCGGCCCTAAGGCAGCGCCAGTGTGGGGCGGGATCAGGATCGGCACCGCCCGCAGCCCCGGCTCCGGCTTTTTTTTCCCTCTGCACCTGGTTTCGACTCCCGGCAGATGAAACTCTTGTACTGTGAGTGGCAGTGAAAGGTCAGTCCGTGCTCTTCTCCCCTGTTCGCCGGTGATTTTGTGGACTTGCAGCGTGTGCCGGCTGAACCACCTCTTTCCTGGACTGTTCTTTGGGGGCGATCTGTTTTCCAAAACCGCTTTGTATTTTCAATCCTTCGCAGGGCTCTTCCCTGCCCCTGTATCATTTCTTGAAGCGAGGGAACCAGCTCTACACATAGCTTTCACACTGTGGACATGCCTTGCATATACCCAGTAGTCTGATGATTTTCTGCTCTGTGGTCCCTATAATTCCTGATGTAAAATTTGTGCTTTTTTGACTGCTATGGAGAATTGAACTGATGAGCACGTAGAATTATCTGTCATAATTAGAAGATTTTACTCCTGTGTGGTGATAGTCAGCTCAAAGCCCTTTATTTTAAAAGTGAGGCCAATCTGGTTGTTTTGTCTCCCATAAGCATCTTTTAAGGTTCACAGAGACTAAAAATAACTTTCACTTGTCTAACCTGCTGAGCAGCATACAGAACACTGTGCTGGTCTTAGTTCTCACAGAGGTTAGAAACAACCCTTCTGCTCTATGAAAGACTTACCTATTGAAGGAATTTGGCACAGGTTTGTAGCTTAAATACTATTCTTCAGATATATTGTAGGTACACTTCCGTACTGGTATCTGAAATACTTTTACTCTTGATTTGTAGCCCCAAACCCTCTAAAGAAGATGAATAACTTTTATTCTCCGAAAATCTGATCAAGAAACTTGATAAAAATTGATTTTATATTGATTTTCTTGGGGCAAGCATTGGGCATATAGCAGAGGATGTTGGAAATACTTTTTTTTTTTTTTTGATAGCTGCAGTATTTTCTTATTGGTCTTCGTATTTAGAAAGTTTATGAGTTGGATTTAATTCTATTTTCAGCTTGAGGGGAACCAAACACACATTTTTAAAGAATGACCCCCACATCAAACTGCAAGTTGTTTATTCTGGAGTGGGTACATCATCAGTTCTTGTTGAAGCTGTTTCACTGCAGAAAAATACTTTATGTTTTGGTGAAGGAAAAGGGAGAAAGTGGTCATCATTGTATTACTTAAGCACTGGGATGACCTTGGTACAGGAAAGCTCCAGTCTTTATGTCAAGAATTGCTGAAACTTTTAACATGCAACAGCAGATAAGTGCTGTAGTGAAGCACTGCAGAAGATGAGGGTAACCCAAGTTCTTGTTCACAAATCTCTTGGGGAGGATTAGAGGGAAACAACACTCAATGTTTGGTAAAGAAAACCTTCCTCATGTCCAGTCTGAACATGCCCTGGTGCAGCTTTGAACATTCCCACTGTCGTTGGATCCAGGAGAGAAGAGCTCAGCACTTCCATCTGAACCACTCTGAAACAGCCAGGTTTGTTGCTTCAAGGCAGCAAAGAGTTGAGTCATAAACACAAATTTCTTCAGCAATTGAACTCGATAAAAGTTTCCTCCTCCCATTTTATCAGATGAAACAGCACACAATGTTGTGATGCACAGTAGCTGTTGTATAAGTTTGTGTGGAAATGCTGGCAGTGTATTTGTGTGTGTATGTGTGCATTTTCTTCTATACAAATTGTGTACTGTGGGTTAGAGTGCAAGGGATGGTATCTTAGAAAATAAACAAATTAGGATAAATGAAATATATTAGGATATAAATGCAAAGGAACTATTCTTACGCCTTTTCCTAGGATTGATACAAAGTTTACAGTATATAAATGCTTTAAGACACTGTGTATCTGAAGGATTTTTGTTGTGCCCTCTAGCGCCCAATGCGAGGGTTTTACCTTTACAGCAGAAGTAAAGCCTCCGCCGAGGACGAGCATTTAATCCCTAATGCAAATTAAAGGTTTTAAGAAGCTTTGCTGCCAGTGATAATAAACAGCAAGGAAAAACGATGCTAAAAAACCGATAGTGTGGGAGAAATCCTATTTCAGATTAGCTTTCCATGACTTTTGCAGAGAACACAGCTGCTGGGGGAACAGTTCTAAGCAGTGAGTACCGTGGTTCTGCACTGAAAAGGAAGAAAAAAGGAGAAACTGGGAAATAATATCCAACAGAAGATAGGTCTTTCCCCCCCGTACACATCACAATAACACCGTAGCTATTCCTAGGCTTGTTTTGTCATGTAATAAAGATGACAGTCACTCTTGTTTTGCTCTTTCTCCTTAGAGCAGAAAGGTTGATGGTCTTGTGCAACAGGAAGGAAGGAAGGAAGCAGGAAGACTGTGTGACTAGCATCCTCTCACTGTGACCTTTTTCTTTCCAGCCTGTCTGTATAGTGATGAGTAACAGAAATTGAAAATGGTAACCTCTGGGGTTAAGTCTGTACTACAGTCTCTAAATCAAAAGCAAACCAGGAACAGGGATAGTATCCCAGAGAACATCTCTTATCAGTTGTTTAGCTTAATTTTAAACTTGTGATGTTAAATATTTAACACTATGAAATTATATAAATTAAATATATATCTAAGGTTTTTATCTGTTTGAAATGGAATTGCAGCTTTTGCTAGCAGATCTTTGCCTGGGTGTAAGAGGACTAGTTCAGTCAAATACAAATTTGTTACTTTCAAATTTTTAATCCCTTCTGTAATTTTTGATTGAGGAGTCTGGCCTGAAATGCTCTTTTGAAGAGAGGCTGAAGTTTCAAATCTGACTATGAATTCTGTCTTTGTTTGTAAAGCACAGCATATCTAGGATTTGTCTTTGCATCTGAATAATGAGAATCTTTGCTAAATGTGACTATCTTTCTTTGCCCTATTTGTGATAGCAAAGGCAATAGGTAGTGTCTGCACTCTCCCTCAATTACTTGTGGAAAATTTAATGTAAATATAGAGTGACATTAACTGGTACTTAAAGAGGCAATAAATAAGCAGTTTAATTTCAGGGCAAGGTATTTGAACTGAGAATGGCAATGCATTAGCTATGATATTAAAGAACTTCAATACATCTGAGCATTGTTTTCTGAGAAGGCATTTTAAAATCTGGTGATATTCAACAGCTCTACCTATCTGACTTTGAAATAGCTTGAAACACAGTTTTAAAGATTGTGGGCTTTTTCAGGAGAGAGGTGAAGAAGGGACTAAGCAGATTTTCTATGCTAATAATTCTTCCATATATGAAACAAAAACTTAGGAGAACTGTTTCAATAGTCATTGCACATCAAAACTGTTTTCTATCCCTAATGTAAGATTTGCATTTGTCTTTTGGGGATAAAAAAAACATGCATCATGTTGGCATTCTGTTTTCATATTCAAGCTGATGCTTCTTTGGATTTGAAAAGTGGTTCTGGAAAGAAGCCCAGCTGCTGCCTGAAGTCTGTTATGGTGGAGGATAACAATCTTATACAGCTGATCAGCCATAGAGAGGCAGTAGAAAGTACATAATGTGCTGCCTCTGGTGAGTCCAGTGACATGTGTGGCATTATGTTTCATTTTTTCATTTCAGAAGCAACTAATTTTAGATGTTCTTTCCAAAGGAATTTTTACAGCTTCTTCTTACATGCCAGAGTACTAGTCTGAAACATCTGCTGGCAGGTGACTCCATGCACCTGCAAACCCCATTGGGAGAAAAGCCAGGGAGATGAAGAGGGAGCACTCACTTGCTCAGTGTGCTGTGACCTCATCCTGGCAGTTTTTTTATGGGACAAACCCATGACAGGAACTTGGTGATTGCTTTCCAGTTACTGTTGAGCCTTTCATTGACTTGGAATCAAGCTATGATATAGGATCAAGTCCTGTACAGGAGCACACCATCCCATGAGCTGAGCACTAGCCATCCTGGTAAAAGAGTCATCAAAGGAAAATTGTTTTAACACACAGTGCCCTGCCCAGGCTCAGGATTAACAACCTGGCGCTGGAAATAGTGAGCAGCTCAGTGACAACTGGCTTCAAAACAAATCCAGCTATTTACCCAGAGCAAAAAAGAATAATGTTATGCAGAGGACATAATTCTGGGGGGGAGGCTCCTCTGGATTTCCACCAAAAGCAGACTGTCAGTAGGAGCAAAGCAACCTCTCATTTTCTTTAGTGCCCTGACACCAACTAACTGAGCCTGTTGCGAGCGACAGAATAGCCAGGACGGCGCTTGCCCCGCCGAAGCCCAGCTGGGGGTGCTGGAGAGCTGGGAACGGCACCGTGAGATGCTTTAAACTCCTTGAGCTGCGCGGAGCAGCAGGTCCACCCCCATACCAGGGTGTTTTCTCCCTTGTCTGGGTAGTTGCAAAATAAATAGGGAATTAATCCAAATCTTTCTTGTGTTTGTCAGGTGTGGCTCTGCTGAGCAGCTATTTGGTTGCTTCCACCATCCTTTCTTGGCCCATTTTATATGTCAGATAAAGAATCTAGATACCTTGGGTTTCACCTGTACTTTTAACAGTTTACTCATAGAAGAGATGTTGTCATCATAGTACTTGATACAAACGAAGATTTATGTGTGATGGATAGGCAAACTGATGCTTAGAGACTGAGAGACTCGACAAAAAGATACAACCACCTCCAATCTGCCTATGGACAAAACTTCAGCCCTTTAAACTGTGTGCTGTCCAATCTGTTATGCTCAAAATCCACCAGGAGAAAACTTTCTGACTTAGGATTTGACCTGGAATTTTATAGGTAATGATTGCCTAGCGTGAAACACAGGAAAAATCCCTGGAGCCTGAGCTGGGATCCAAACTCCTCTCTGCACTACCAGGGCCTGCCAGCAGGCCATAGCTGTGCTGTGCAAGAGCTGCTGCTGCCCGAGCTCTCTTCTGCAGGTGGGTGTCTCTCCAGCACGGAGGTGCTCTGACTTCCCCCTGTCCTCACCTTCTGCTCTTCTACAGTTTCGCAGCTGAGGTGCCCTGAAGTGCGAAACCTGCGATAAAATTCTCTCCAGGGAGACAGGGTTTCAATTCCAGTCTTAATCATTGGGCTATAACATAGAAGGGGAAAAATAAAATAATCAGCACGTGCATGCTTGGGAAAAGATATGTAACAACTTCTGAGTATGGGAGTGGAGGCCTGTTGGTAGTTGTCCCCCTGGGATGAACCAAAATGGTTGGGGAAGCAGATGATTCAAGACACATTCCCAATATCACTTGCTTTTGCATTCCTGTTGGCTAGCAGCAGATAATCTGTCTTTCTGTGGCCCTGGGACTCCCGAGCCCGAAGCCTCTTTGCCAGGATGTCCATGTTGGCTCCTCTCTCTGTCAATGGACTATGTGCAGGCTGCAGCTAGCAAAGGGCTGCCTGGGGGAGCAGCTGGGGTTTGGTTGGTGGCTCTCTGGAAAATGACTGCTTGCATCCTAACTTCTTAGCCCCTGCCAGGTCAGGGCCTGAGTGTTGCCATGGGCTGCTTGTGGGCTGTGATTCTCTCAGACAGATACTAGGTTTATAACATTAATATACAATATAAGCCTTTGCTAGGCTGGGGCGTTACTACATCTGATAGCTACTACTGCCCCCTTGGGATTCCATTTATCAGAGGTGTGCAAGGGTAATCTTCACAGAAATGTAACCAGTGCCCATATATGCCTTCTCCCCATGCAGGGAAAGGAGGAAGGCATGCCCACATGAGGAGCTGTTCCTCCAGTACACTGCAGAAGCCAGCTTGGTAAGCAGCCCTGAAGGGTAGATGTTACACTTTTCCAGAATGACCAATACAATGTTTTGGCAATTGACAGAGTGGCAGTAAGAGCAATGCAAATTTACATATTCATACCAGTTGTTATTAATTCAATTATTTCCTTGTGTTTTGGGAGTTCTGGTTTGAGAAATATTAAGTTTGTTGCTGTAGTATGAACTAAAAGTCACGTAACTCAGTGTGCCCCCTTGCTTTAGATTGCTTCTAGCTTGGTCTGCATGAAAGAGTTGGCAAAGACTTGTGTACAGCTCAGAAAGGTCTGTCCCAGGCACTAAGGGGCATTTGTCATACAGCTATATGTGTACTTCTTTCTTTTCATGTTGCTGTGGGGTATCCCCCTTTGCTCCCAGCCCTCCTACGCAAAAGGCACAAGCACAAAGTTACTTCCCTGCAGCACCCTAACTAGTAGTGCAGATGCAACACTACTGACATAGAACCCTTACATTTGAGAATTACTTCCTTGCCACACATCTGCATTGCCCAGCCCCTTCCCCTCCCCCTCTCTTTGCTACCTGCAGTATTGCAAACCCCAAGAGCAATGAGCAGAGCTGAGAAATCCCCCAAATTCAGTTATCCGTGCAGCTACTCAGCATGACTCTCACAGCACTCAACATGTGCATTGCTTCCCCCATTGGGTTTTTTGTCCTTTTCTGTGGCCTGTTGTTCATCTAGCATCCTGTGTTCACACCACCTCACAAGCCAAAATAGTTTGTTCTGGGATTAATTTCTGTGGTTCAGGGGTTCAACCTGACAAGTAATGTAGCAGCACTCAAAGCTTACAGCAAAACCCCAAGTAGAAAATTGAAAGAGAAATAAGTTCCTTTCCCTCTCCTCTCTCTGCAAACTCAAATGATCAACCTAAAGGATTCTCCGTACATTTTTGGATAAATAGACATCATAGCCGTTTTTTCTCCCTTTTAATTGCTCTGTCCCATAACAGAATTCCTCACGATGCAGTTTTACCTTGTGGGAAGATAGCATAGCAAGGTATGTGTAATTTCTTCCCGTTCTCAAACTACTGCAATGATAGCACAATTGTTCCTGGAAAAGTGTGCATTAGTGTTTGAGATAGTGAATACACAAATATGAAAAATTATTGTGGTTTGGAGGTAGGACAGTCAAAGGAATATGTGCAAGTTGGGGAAATAAGAACAATTCATTTCTTCCACTGGCAATCTCCTTGGGCATGGGAAATTCGCATAGACTCCTGTTTTGAGCAGTCATTCGCTCAAGTTCATTTATCTTGATTTTTGGATGCCTGTCTTGAAACTGATGGGGTGAGATCACCAAAGGACCACTCAGCCCCTGTATCAGCATATTCCTTAGAAACCCTTGGCAATAGGCACTCATGAGAGCAAGCTCTGGTTGAGCTCTCAGAAACAAAAAGCTACTTTTGAAAGAAGGGCTTTAAGGCTAAGGTTATGAAAATGCTGGTTATCATGAATGCTTGTTTTGAAAGGTCAGCTAGCGCCCAAGATGAGTGTTCCAGGAGTGAGGGAAGGAAGGGCGTCTCCCCTGCTGCTGCTGCTGCTTCTCTGGGGAATCACAGCACACAAGTGACACGAATGCTGACAGCATTCTGCCCCCCTGCTTGAAAAGGGGCCAAGGATGATGAAGCTTAGATGCACTCTGCTCAAGAATATTGTTGCTGTGACCGAAGGTTGCTCCATTACAGCAGAGCTGTAAATTATGATGGTGGTTTAGAGCTGATCTTAGGAGACCTTGTTGCCACGTAATAGGGTTATCTCTTCAACCAAGGTTGTTTTCACTGTAAGAAAGGATAGGAAAATAGAAATATGAGAGAAATGGGAACAAGAACATGCACTACATGTTCTTGTAGTAAACAGGGTGCATAAATGAGTAATGGAATTGAGTTTTAAAAAATAAGAAGAGATTAGAAACCTCTGTGGATACTCAGTCATCTGCTTTATTAGTGATATAATAGGATTTGGACAGGAACATTTAGTCTGGGACTAACAGAAACCAATTTTTTCCCTTCTTTTTCTACCAAAATCTTTAACCAAGATGTGCATACACTGCTCTCTTTCAGACATCTCTGTTTCATGGCAGACTTCAAACTTTTTACTTCATCTGTTGCAGTACAGGCAGATTTAAATACACAATAGTAATTGAATACACAACTTGTTGGCTTATGGATCACACTTGAATTTCTCTGAGCATTGCTCTAACAATATCATAGCACAAACACTGAGCTGCTTGCATAACCTCATAGATGTCGGTGGTTTTGCTGCAGAGGCATTTAGTCAAACGATTCTCCCCAGCAATATGTTCTGAAGCACATTGGTGTTTTCAGGCCTGCTGGAAACATGCCAGGCTTCTGCTGAGCTTTACATGTGCTGGGGCATGACTTGGATTAAGGCTGTGTGAATGTATTGCCTTCAGTGTTCACTAATTATAATGGTTTCATCCCTTATGATATAGTGACTCATCTCTTTATTTGCATGGACGTGGCAGGTAATGCTCCTAAAGCCCTTCTTATGGTTTCTGATGAGGACTGATACTTGACTTTCTAATGCTCATGTCCTCTCCTCATGACATTGCTTCTGGAAAGTCTTGTTCTCAAAGACAAATTTCAATTTCATTTTGATTGCCATATCCAGCCTCCTTGCTTGACTTGCCACCCTGGAGCAGTATAAAACATAAAATCATTCTTTCACTATGTTGAAAGGTCTCTAGAGAAAAATGACATTGTGATAGTTCTTTGTGTAGTACATAGCATCTATTATTTTCTTTCTCACTTGCACAACAAAATTGTATTTTGGAAAACTGCCTGCTTACAATTACATGCTGGGATTCATATAAAAGATTATGAAAATAACATTTTTCTGAAGCAGATGTGGGACTGCATGCTTGTGTATGGATCTGTGTGTGTGAGCACATTGCTAACAATTTTTTTAATCCATACCATCCTACTCAGTTGCTGTACTGAACAGCTGTAGTTTTCACTTTCCTTTGAACCCTGCTGAGATGTTTTCTTGGGGTGGAGAATCTGTGTGATGAGGAGGAAATGGCAGTGGTCTAGTCAGATGTCTAGACCACATCATTTTTTCCTGGCCCCCTGCAGAATGTAGAGGCAAGGGGTGTGTGGATGAATGATTTTAGGCTGAAGGTGTGTTACACGACATACTAACCCCTCTGTGCTACAGGACATGTTGTGTTAAAGGGAAAGCTGGCTCAGAGCCAGCAGCATCTAAAAAATGCAGAAATCATGTGCTGCCATTTGTTAGTGGTGCTGCTCAGGAAGGTTTCCTCTGGTTTCCCCTAGAGTTAGAAAGACACACGCAGAACCAAGGGTTGAGCTGCCACTTGTGCAAGTTTGGGCTTTGGGCTTTAAAGATGAACTCTGTTTTTCCCAGAGCCCAGGACTGTGCCGTATCATGAGCCAAACTGTACTTATAATTTTGGTTCTTAAATGAAAAATGTGGGTGTGTGGAGAGAAATGATTGTATGTAAATGATGTCACGCAACGTGAAAGAAGAGAAAGTGAGCCTTTGTTTCCCTCTGTACGTGATTTTCCAAATAGAGCAACCTTTGCTGCATTCAGATAGTGTAGAGGACTAACAGGAAAACAGCTGTCAGCATGAAAACCAAGAACAAGTCTTCTGTAGGATCCTGAATCAAAACTAAATAACTTGCATGAAAATAAGACTGTGAGTCTTGGATGTAAGTCTTCACTATTGATAATAAAAGAAATATTTTTTTTTCCAAAGAAAGGCTCATCCTAAACTGGGTACAAGTCTTTACTTAATCTTAACATCTATGGAGTACAGAGTTTAAGCACTTAGCTGAGTTATCTCAGTATGTAGTGTCACCTTTTATTGCTTGATACCCTGTGTTTATAAAGCCAACCTAGGCAGTCCAAGATGCCATTTATATTACCTGCTTAAATATCTTAAATTTTACTGGCAGTTTTTAATGTCAGAAGTACTTTTATAGTTTAAGAGGGCCTGGATTAGCAGTAATTAGAATAACTAACAGTTACTGCAGACAGTCTAAGTACAGCTGCAATTACAGCCACCTCCTCTTTAAAAGTGAAGACAAAAGATTTTAACCCAGTTTTTAATGAAGTTATATCTCTGTGTCTGTATTCCAAAACTCTACCTTGGAAATGAAGCCATATTCATAAAAAGTCTCACATCTTTATCTCATATTTGCAGTGTGAAAGGAAGGATGAGCTGAATTTCTTGGGATTCGAACTGCTACTGTTGTTAAATCTAAGAGGAACCTAGTGACACAACTTCAGTGGACGTACTTCCCCAGTAGGTGCCTCTGTAGGATTTGATCCATGGAACAGTGCAGTTTAGTATTCCTAATAAAGAATATTAGGATTCTTGGCAGTACTCTCTATTACAAAACAAACAGACATCTCACATTCTCTGTCATTCAACACTTTTATGGAGGAGCTGTTATAGAGGAATTGAGATCAGGTCTCCATGTAACCACCAGGCAGGGGAAAAAAAGGCGCTCAGAAAAAAGCTTTTCCAAGTACCCACCTTAATACTGAACCCTGTGAATGAAAGTCCTGTGAAGTGAATTGATTGCGTCAAACTGCAGCCTGATTCTGCAGCTTCTCACTTTACAATGCTGGCTTGTAAGAGCTCTTGCAGGAAGAGCTTGTGAAAAAGAGAAGTTGTTTAGAAGTTTCCTTCCTTCCTTCCTTCCTTCCTTCCTTCCTTTCCTTCCGTCCTCTCCTTCCTTCCTTCCTTCCTTCCTTCTATTCCTCTCCTTCCTGTCCTTCCTCTTCCTTCCTTCCTCCTTCCTTCCTTCCTGTCCTTCCTTCCTTCCTTCCTTCCTTCCTCCTTCCTTCCTCCTTCCTTCCTTCCTTCCTCTTCCTTCCCCTTGCCTTCTCCTTCCTTCCTTCCTTCCTTCCTTCCTTCCTTCCTTCCTTCCTTCCTTCCTTCCTTCCTTCCTTCCTTCCTCCTTCCTTCCTTCCTGTCCTTCCTTCCGTCCTTCCTTCCTTCCTGTCCTTCCTCCTTCCCCTTCCTTCCTTCCTCTTCCTTCCTTCCTCATGTCCTTCTCCTTCCTTCCCCTTCCTTCCTTCCTTCCTTCCTTCCTCCTTCCTTCCTTCCTTCCATTCCTTCCTTCCTTCCTTCCGTCCTTCCTTCCTTCCTTTACCTTCCTGTCTTCCTTCATCCTTACCTTCCTTCCTTCCTCCTTCCTTCCTTCCTTCCTTCCTTCCCTCCTTCCTTCCTTCCTTCCTTCCCTCCCTCCCTCCCTCCCTTCCTTCCCTTCCTTCCGCCCCTTTCTTCCCTCCCTTCTGCCCCTTCCTTCCCCCCCCCTCCCTGTTGGACTTCTGTGGAGGTGTCTAAGTCCTAAGTCCTGCTGAATATTTTTGCTGAATATTTTGGGATTTGTTTGACTTGTGCATGTGTATTGCACAAGCTTTTGTAAAGGAAGTCATGAGAGAAAGCAAAGGGACCATAAACATAATGAAATTACATTATGAGTAACAAAAGTACCACCAGGCCTGTGGGCCTCCCTTTCTCCAGGATCTGCTTCAGCCTTCATTTCCTTGTAACTGTATTCTGTGTCTGGGCATTGTTTCATTCCACACCTGTTTAGAAAGCCTTTCCCTTTTTGGTGCCCCAGACTGCCTCACACACAAGTAGTGCCACGATGTCCCCTGTGGTGACTTACCAACATGTTGGCCAGGAGCAGCCCAGTGCCACTACTAGCCCAAGGATGTCAAAGCTGGGTAGAGGTAGACAAAGATGAAGAATTGGAAAATGAAATGTGATGGAGCTTAGGAAAGCCTTCAGATGCTGCTGGGGCAACAGAAGGATGGTGGAAGCAATTGCTGCTGTTTCCCTGATGGCTGCTGTCTCTCTGAGTATACCCATCCCTTCATCTGTCTCTTGCCTTGCTTTCCAGAGCTTTGAACAAGACAAAATTGGCCACTTCAATATCCTTCCTGAATCATGTGCATAACATCTTTCCTTTTAATTCTTCAGAAATTGAGTGAAGCTGTAGAGTTCAAATTTTACTATTCATATATTCCCTGCAAGTGCTCCCTGGGCCCAGCATGGTCCCAGCAACGGGACTCTGTGTCACCTTTTCCAACAGGCAGCAAATTGACTGCACTTGTATAGTGATTTTAATCTAAATTCCTGAGAAAAGGCCAAGATCCATAATTTCACCTCAAAAACTTGAACAGGTACATCATGCTGTCTTGTATCAATTTTACTGCCTTCTTGTTCTATTGCTTTAGAAGAACTTTGTCTGAATACAGAGGTATTTCCTTGTAACTGAGCAAATCTCAAGTTTACTGCTGAGTGTGAAGTCTTGCTGCCTTGAAACGTGAGCCCTCTGTTTGGAATGGCAGAGTTCTGAGAAGAGAAGGGAAAAGATACAAAGGCTCATCTCTTAAGAAACTGATTTTTAGTTTGAAGGAATTCTAGAAGTGTGTGGGAAAATAAACATGAGATGAAGCCTAAACCAAAACTCCGATAATTTATTTTGAAACCAAATTTTAAAAAACCAAAAAAGATCCTAAAATCTCATCATGTCCCTTTATTAAAGGCTAACACTATCTTCCAATGAATTTTTTAAGTGTCCTTTAAAAAAGTTAAACCAGTATGATTTCCTCTTGATCTTTCTTGAGTTCAACTTGCGACTGTTACTAGGAGGAAGTCGCTGCTGATGTTTTGCATGAAGTTATAGTGTATTGCTGGTATGTTACAACTTATACAAATTGAACTTCTGCCAATTACTTCTGTGCTCACCATAAGAAGCTCAATCTTGATGTCAAAGATCAGAAATAGGATAGTGGTGTACTGATGGGCTGCCTTTGATGGGTGATTTTGTTTAGTTTTTGGTTTTTGGGTTTTTTTTCTCACAAATGCAGTGTGCTAGAAATTTTCATTGAACTTTCTGTACTTAATTCAATTTAATATCAAGGGCTGGATTTGTAGATGCTACTCTAGTCCTTTTCAGACCTGCCTGGAAAATCACTATGACAGAGAAGCTCATGATATACTCATGATTTTCCCATCAAGGGAAGTCCCCACTTGATGGTGAAGCAAATCTAGACCCACCTCTTGTTTAGAGGCAGGTGAAAAAATTTGCTTTTTGGCATATTGGCTCCAGGAAAATCATTATTCATCCCAGTCTTCCTGTGTAGTTATGGGGTTGGGTATATTACAGATGCTACAGAAGGCTCCTCTTGCCTTGTTGCTTCAGGTGTGTGTCAGGCACAGTTTCATATCCAAGTCTCCACTGAGATAGCATGCAAGATTAAAACCAGCACATCTCTCCAGCCACATAAATTTGGATTAATTTTTTGTGAACTTCTTTTCCTTTTAGTCACTACATATATGTGCATATACCTGTATTTACATGAAAAGTGTGTACTCTCATATGTAATAAAAAGTAAAGGACAGAGTATAATGCCTGCACAAATGCACAGAATTACATTTTTTCCTTCCAAAGTAGAATTTTTTTCCAAATATTTTCTATTAGCAAATGCAGCAAAAATGAGGTAGCCATTTTCACTAAAATTATATCATGAATATTTCCAAAAGATCCAAAAGCTTGATACACTGACTGCATATAAAATTTTAAAAACTTGAACTGGAATCAATGCCTTCCTACTTGTTCTGTGACCTTGGACCTTTCCTGGCTGCTTGCTGGACTCCCAGATGCTTTTTACAGAGAGGGTTTTTCCTCCATCTAGACCTGTAGCTCTTCAGTTTTTTATTTGTAGGGCTTACACAGTTTCCTATTTAAACATATCCTTTTCCTCTCTCACATTATAAGAAAATTTAATTTAATGGAGGTCACTTGGGAGACTCAATAACCAGTGTTTTTTGTAATATTTCAAATATACAGTAAGGTAAATTTGTTAAGTACATTTAGGAGTTTCCTGGCAAAGCTGAAAGTAATCATCTCAGGTTTATGAAGTTCCATTCTTTATCAGGGATCTAATGGTTTGCCAAACATACAGGAAGATGATAAATCATATTTAATGTGCTGAATGATGGCATCCAGTCAGCCAGAGAAAAAAGTTCTGAATGAAACTGCACTTCAATTTTATTTCAGGCTGATTAAATTGGGAATCTGTAACTAAGGGTTTGAGTTGACCACCACACTGACTTTTACAGCCAACATTTACCAAAACTGACAGAAGATCCCTGATGTGTTTTCACTCCTTCACAGGACAGTAGAACAGTGTTTTCAGCTCATTGTTTTCAATCTCCTGTAGGGAGATTGCCTTGGAGATAAGAGTGCTCCTGTGCAGGTCCCAATCTTGTGCTTGGCAACTCCCCATGCAGGTATGAATGAGATCCAAGGCTGTGGTGTGGAATTGTTCAGGAACGGTTGGTTTCGCTGTGAACTGTGCTCTCAAGCAAGAGGAACATATTCTACCAACATTTTCTGGTAACCCACAGCACCCACATCCTCTGCAAGTGAGAAGCAATATGTAGCAAGGATGATAAAGGTGCTGTGTATGCTCCCTGCCCCTCACAGGTCACGATGAGGTTATTAATGATAGAAAACTCCTAAATGTTAGCACTCGGCCCCCAGTGCAGGGCAACCACTCTTCCCCTCACCTGGAATTTTTCTTTGAAGAGCACATTAAAGGTTGCAAACAAAATTTTATGTTTGTCTTATGATATCTGAATTACTCCACTGGCACAGTATTTGCTATTACTGTACTCAGGTGAAAAATAAATTGTTCCTGCATTAGGCTCAACACAATGATGAAATAAGTTGCCCAGCACTATTCAGAGGAAGTCTTTGGCAAAACAGCTTTGGATATATTTTTAATAATTTTGTGCTTTCCTCCAGGTTTTGAATAAGTGGTAATAGAATGACAGCAAAATGCAATGTTATAAAGAGAAGTTTCTCAGGGACCGGTCAACAAACTGATGACAGCAAAGAAATACAAATGGCCCTGCTGTTGAAGGTTTTGTTTTCATTCTGTGTGCCAGGAGGAATCTGCTTCCTGATTAGTGTGTAGAAATTGTGTGGTGTTGCTTTAAATAGCTGTCATGATCTGGTGCATTTCTCGATCTGAAGTGATTTGTAAATCACTGTGGCCCTTCTACAACAAGCAGATGAACTGACATTTGTATCAATAGAAAACAGTTTGTATGAACCCTAGAATACTAATGGAATTTCTTTAGATGTTTGGCTTGGGCATGAAGGAAAGGCATTTGGACTATCTCAAAGATTTCCGGAAATGTAAGCTGCTTGGTTACCCTCATCTGTATCTGGTAGTTGGTCATTCTCTTCAGCATTTCAGGACAACAAGAGACTGAATGTTCAATGATACCTAAAGTGAGCCTAATTTTGGTTGGAAAAGACTGTGACTTGCTTTTTTCACAGGCCTGTTTCCTGATGGTAGTTTCTGGAACTTTGCTGTCCTGGAAAGTTGTTCTCCGTGCCTTGCATCTCATCACAAGCTTTCTCTGCCATCTGGCACTCTCAGGAGCTAAGCCAGCTTTCTGCCTTGCCTCACTACTCCCACTCAGAAGAGTTTTCAGAGCAAGGTAGAGTTGCTCATACAATTGCAAGGGGGTCCTTTTTCTTAACCTAGGACAGCACTGTAGAGATTTTCCTCTCTTTTTGTGTGGGTACAAATGCTTTGCAGAGTCTGGTTGATAGGTCCAGTGTGGCCACTCAGGGAACTGGAGAAGGTGGCTGTTTCATCTGGTTTTGCATTTGAGTTCAAGTGGCAAAAAACTGGCAGACTCTTCATTTGCCACACAGACACTGGTTTCCAGGAGTAAGAAACACATTGTGGCTGGTGAAAGAAAGATTCACTTGTCTGAAGTCACAAAATAAATCCTTGTTTTTTGGTGACAACTGGCAAAAGGCTTCTGGAGAACATCATGAAAGGAGAACCAGAAGTCTCTGGGAATTTGCCCTTAGAACAGGATGACTTGTAGAGGGGAGAACAGAGCAGCAGACTGGTAAGACGAGTCAAATCTGTTGAGGACTTTTGGTATAGGGATGTTAGACTAGAGGCAGCTGCTTGTTTCACCCCTAAGTGGGCTACACATGGCAAAGTTGTTTGAAGATATAATGCAAGCATATTTGAATAAAACCATGCAGCAATTATTCTTGCCTTGGCATTTAGTGCTCCAACGTGCTGCCTAGCAGTTTGAAATAAGTTATGTACTGAAGACTGGTAGGGCATCAGTAGGCCCAGGGTGCGTGTCAGTCTAACCAAGAGGTGCATCCTGATGGCTCTTGCAGAACTTGACTTGGGTCTTTCACTGAGGTAAACCAAGGCATGGACATTTGTCATGATTGCCACCTGGATCTGGGGTGGTTTTCTTAACCCAGAGGTGAAGGTTTTTTGGTGTGCTCAAATTCACAATAGAGCAAGACTCTAGGAGAAGGATTCCAAACATATTACAGTTGAAAAGGCTTGACATGAACACCTGCACATTGATCTCATTGCACTGCTTAGTAGAAGAGTCATATTTCTTTGCCATGGGTCTAAATATTCCATTATATTGTTTGTTCACTGCTTATTTCATCAATCTGAAGAGAAGGAGAGCATAATATGGACCCAAGTATCTCCAAGCAAGACTGGTGTGTGTAATGTTCAGTCTCTAACCGATATTCATTTTACTGCTTTATTGTCTTTCATAAAATTAAAAATGTTTCTTAGTGTAAAATATCAAAATAACAGTTTTACTCTGACCAGCATTTTTACCTTCTTGGATTTTTGGTTTCATGTTTGATCAAAGTTCATTTTTTCTTTGGTAATGGAGTCACTATTAAAATATCTGTACATGCAAAAGAAGAGAGTAATAAAATTGGGTTATTGAGATTCATGTTATTAATTTTTAATTTCTTTAATTTTTGTATTCTTCATGTAAAAGTCAATCCTTGATTTAGACTGTGACAGGATATATTGACAGACTCCCACAAGAAACTATTAATATAGATTTTTTTCCCCCTGTGGCTCTTTCTCAGTCATGCCTTCTTAAAATAGGGGGAGAGAGTAATAACTTAACATGGATTAGTATCAGTGGCATAAGGATCTAGTGGAACTTTTTCTTCTCAAGATGCAGTGTAGAGACAAGAAAGGAAGTGGGATGTCAAGTTGGAAGCTTCAGGATCTGATTCAGATACAGAATATATAAGTTATTAATTTCAGTGTTTCTCTGAATCTTCATTTCATCACTGACACAAGAGAAAAGGCAAATTATGGAATAATGGGTGAAAGAATGCATACTATGTAATGTATGTCCACTGAAGTGCAGCTACAAAGTTTACTCTTCCAGCAAGAAGAGTAGTCCAGCAAGAATGCAGAATAAAGAATACTGGTTGCACTACTTCAGTGTAAACAAAAGATGTCACTATCAGACACAAAAAGCACTGAGGTAATTAAAGCTCGTTCTGAAACTATTCAGATCTTACCATTAACCTTTAATAATGATTATTTTTAGTTTCTTTCTTTCTACAAAGGGAAACCACTGAAGACACTCTGTGAAACTACTTCATCTTAAAAAAACCCCAAAACCCCTACCCCAAATTCTGTTTTAAAATGTTCCTTTTTTGATAGGAATGTTTATAGAAATGCTTCCAAGTTCCTGTAAATGCCCCCACGTTTCACACATCTACCACGTGAAGCTGTTCTTGACCCCAAAGAAGATGTGACTGAATCATTAAACTAAAATGAAAGAAGAATATGGAGAATAGAAAGTGTGTGAATTTTGAGGACAGAACACATAATAAAGTGGAACAAATGGGGAAGTTTCAAAGTAGTAGATATTAGAGAAAAAAAATTGCACCAAATGAAGAGATTTTCTTCTGCACTCATCCATATTTCAGTGAGGTTAAACTAAGTGCAGTAGGACAATGTCTGGTGCAGCATGGATCTCAATTTTCCTGATCCCACAGATATCATCTCCTATTGATTCCTCAGAAGTAGGACTGGATTCATGTGTTGTAATCAGGCCAAGCAACAGGGCAGTATTTTTACAAAAGGAGCATCATTAGCAACAAAAATTGACCTGCAGACACAGCCAGACTCCTTCCAAAGTCAGTTGGACTGGCCTATCCTGCCCTCTTGTTCTGATTTACTTCCTCCAGAAATATCTTGGGCTGCATATGAAAGTTGTTACATGGGCCAACTGTCCCTGATCCAGCTTTCCTGAGAGTTTCATCTCTCCTCTCTGCTTCTCAAATGTGATAGAGCAGAATGTGGTCCTCAGCCTTAACTGAGGTTGAGCTCCCAGGAGTACAGGCCATTTTCTCAGAACCAGTATCAGGTAGAAATACCATATCTGCATGCATGATCCTCTTTATCCCTGCTTCCAGTTCTGACTGTGCATCTCTGCTGGGCTATTGAAGTTCTTGTACTTATTTTTCAGTCTTTGCTTTTTGTGTTGTTTTTTTTCCTTCTTTCCAAAGGGTGAGCACAAGATTCAGAGAGGAGGTAGTTCATGGGAAGAAAAGAATTGTCCCTCTGTTAGTCCCTTGGGGAATCTTTTTGATGCTCAGTACAACTGGAGACTTGCATTTATTTCTCTGTGAGTCCTGTCTCTTCTGGGGAACTTCCCCATTTAGGGGGAAATCCACATTCAGCCACAGCTGGGGGAATCCCAGGCAGCTGGACAAGAGGTGAGAGGGGTGTAAAGGACCTAGAAATTTCTTCAGAGAAACTAAGGCATCTCTGTAGGCAATCCTCAGTGCACACCAGTAGATGTAACTGAACTTGGTAGACCTGTAGACTTGAGTCCTAAGCTTACTACCTGTTCCATGGTGAAACAAGCTGGCATCTTGGCCCCACTCCCTGGAAATAACAAGTTCGGAAAGTTGGTGAAAGCATGTTGCAGAACCCTATGGGAACTTTTGCCTCACAAAGCAGTGGGGAGAAGCTGAGTAAACATGTTGAGATTTCATCAGATGAAAGAAGAGGAGAGGAGGCCTCTGATATTTGCAGGATTAAAAAATAAAGCTTAGGTTGCTAGAAGGGATGCAGGAATTTCATGTACCAGATTGGGTCACAGACTGGTGGGACATTATGCAGGGAAGATATCTGTACCTGTACATGTGTCAATACACAGGCAGGCACAGCGTGACAGGAGCCAGGCTCTGTAGCTCAGCTGCATGTGAATACATCTAGAAATTATTTCCCTATTTATTTCCAGGTCTGCTTATGACTATAGATCACTGCGTCAAGTTAACTGTGGACATTATCCTATGCTGTGTTTAGGGTGAAAATTTATATAAAAGTTTGCCTTCATTTAAACAGTTTGTTCTGTGAACACAACTCAGAAAAATCAGTAATTTTGAACCTATCTAAAACAAAGGAAGTTTTTCTATTTCTTTCACAGGATCTTTAGACCAAAATATAATTTTCTAGCTGAATAATGGAAATGTTAGTGGTTTGAACTTACTATAGATAAAGGACTAGAAAAAGCACAGTGCTGCTTTTTTCCCATCTTACAAAAACTATAAGGTAGATGACATTATACAGAATTTCTTAATACAGAAGATGTATTAAGAAATAATCAAATGTTTACAGCAGAAGATGTATCAAGAAATAATCAAATGTTGATAAAAATGATCAATTTTGGATCCCATAAGATCTTCCTTGAAAGGTGAAAAGCACCTTTTATTTTCCTTACCTTGGCACCTCCTTAAATCAGGTATATCAATCAGCAGAGTGTAGTGTTACACTAAATATATCATGCCATACAGCATTTAATGAAAGCAAACACATTAAATTCAGAAAAAAATCTAAAAGTCAAATTACTTCTGCTTCTTAAGAAGTTTTCATATTATGCAGAAATTCTATTTCCTTAAGCTATTTCTATCATTGCTACCTTTTCCTCAATTTTTTACATATGCTTCTGTAGAGTAAAGTGGTTATATAGTATATTTAAAATATACTTTAGTTGCCAATTCACATTTTTATTTCTAGCAATTTTAGGATATTCCTCTGTAGCAGTTCTTTCCAATTACACTTTTATAAAATTTCATATATAGATCAAAAATCTTCACTGTTTAAATAAATCCTTATATGCAAAAAGCTTTTATTTTTCTGCTCATGCAACAGCTTAGTCACTTTACTTGGCACTCATATAATATTCCAATAGCTGACATATGTAGAAATTATCCTGTAATGCACTAGATGCTGATTTATAAAAAAGGTATTCTAAAATAAATCTGCTCAGGTGTAAATGTTAGGGAGCTCATCAGAGCTCTTAATTTGCGCTGTATTTATTAATTGCTTATTGATTCCCAGGGTTTCCAGACTGAGCATACAGATTCTATGGAGTCATTTTACTTGACTGTGGTGACATACGGGATGCATCTGCTCAAGTAAGTAAATAAGATTAAACTAAATAACTTGATACACAATTATTTGTGATGTGCATGCATTTATAAGTCTTGCCCAGAGTATTTCAGAAGTAAATTTTATTTGGAGAATGTGTAATTTACAGGAGGATTATATAATATATATTATATATATATTTAGGAACGCTGTTCAGAAACATATAATAATACAAGGACAAGACATTATTCATTTTCATATATTTCTATTAAAATTAGAATTTTTACTTAGGTACCATAAACCCCTTTGCTGTCAAGATGGTTCTCTCCTCTTGGAGCTTATAATCTAAGAGTAACCCAAAAACATAGCAGTGAAACACAGTCTGGTAAGGAAGATGGAACTTAAATTATCTCACTGTTTGCGTAATTGGGACTCACATTTGTTATAATGGAGCATTTTACAGGGAAACATGAAGGCACACATCAGCAAGATAAAAGAAATGAGCAAAGGTGTAGGTCTCAAAATGTGACAGGTGTAACAGGATATTTGAAAGGACCTTTCATACTCAGCATTTCAATAGGAAACATGCAGTCATTAGATTAGGGTCTAGACTGTGATGGGTCCTACAAAGGAAAAACTGCATGGGTTAAATTTCACATGATTTAAAAAAGAAAGAATAAGAGGTGTCTCAAAAAATGAGATGAAATAAAAAAATTTATTGTAGAAAGTTTGTCTTTGCTGAAACACTTGTGTGGTGCAAGACTGTGTTGCCAAAGCCAGGGAAAGCAATTACTGGGTGAGAACAATTAACCTTAATAAGCTTCCACTGATGATTACACAGGCAGAGTGAGTTATTGGGAAAGACAGGCTGAGTTGTTAGCCTGGCTAAAATGATTCATGCCTAGAGTGGAAATTAGATATGTAAGTGATGAGTATGAAGTTGTTAAGTGAACCAGGGGAGTGGTTATTCAGAGGCAAGGGGCAGGAGAAGGGAACCAAACCCAAGATTTGATAGAACACCCTTAACCTCCTTGCAGTGCTGGGATGGAAGGAAGATGCCCCCAAAGAGTTTGTGAGCTGTTATAGAGGGTGGAGGAGAATCAGGAGAGAATGGAGACCCTGAAACCAATGAGTGTGAAATTTTCAGAAATGATGTGGTTGTGCCAAGAACAACCAGCAGACCAAGAACTGTAAGCTGCAGTTAAGAAGCCACTAGAGACTATGATGAAAACAGTTTAGTTGAACTCAATTACCAGGAACTGAACTGGTGGAGGCCTGAGATGTAATTAAAAAAGCCAGCTCTAGACAGTGTGCTTATAGGTGCCATGTACAACATACCTGGAGTATCCAAAATCATTAGTTAAGTGCATTTGCTAAGTAGAGACCATGTTACAAAATAATTCTAAAAGAAAGAGCTCTTCCATGTTTCAAGTATCAAACCTGCAAGAAATAGCTGTATTTAGTTAAGGGAGAACACTGGTAGTGTAGGATGAATTAGTTGAAAGAGATTAAAATGCATTAAGGAAGAAAAACTGAGTGGATGGTTTGGAAAAAACCAAATCGCATCCAGCATGAAAGCCTCACCGATGCAATGTAATCAAATCAAAACAAACCCAAACTAATAATGGTACATAGTGAAAAGAAGAAAAAAAAAGAAAAATAACACAGCTGTTGGAAAGTAAGAACTAGAAATAATTGATAGAGTTCAGAAAAAATACATTTTTAAAATCAACAGGAAAAGCTTTGTTTTCATTGCACTGATTTCAAGGAGAAAAATATGCTGCTTACATTTCTGTCAATGTGCTGCATGTGAATATTTGCAACGTGTATGTGAATTTTAGGCATTTGCCTTATTGATAAAAATTGTATTTATCTGCTTCCCAATGAATCTTATTCCAACAGAAATTAGAAAAAATTTGTAGAAGTAGCAGAATTAAGAATATAATATAATCAAGGTTATTTGTGCTGGGAGGAGAAACAGGCAGGCAAGAAAAGCTTGTCTGCAAGAGAGACCAAGAGCTGGAATAGGAAAGGAACATGATGGCAAGACAAGATGTTAAATGAGGAAAGCAAATAAAAAATTAATACTTGTGAGGTGAGAAGAAGGAGAAAGCCAAAGAAAAGGCATGAGCAATTGAAGGCAAGCTAAAGTGCTGAGGAAAATCACAGTGTATTTAACCAGTTATCACTGGAAACTGATGGCTTCTGGTACGATTTAGTACATGTTCTATGACATCCTGAAAGTTCTCAGCCAGAAAAGAGACCTATTATATTACACACTAAATAGCTGTAAGGACTCATTTTAATAGCTTTTCCTGCTGGGCCTTTTTTGTGTGAAATAAATTTCTTTTCCCAAGTATCTTCTTTCAGATCGCAAGTTCCAGCTCTGACTTTACATTTGCCCTTTTATTTCTTTCTTTTCCTTTTTTTTTTTTTTTTTCATGTGAGAAAGATGGTTAAAAGCATTTGCTTTGCTCTGGATTATTTGTTCACTCTTCAACTCTCACTTTATGAATCTATACTCTTGTATTAGAAGGTTCTTCTGCTGACGACTACTGAATGAATGGTATTTCTACACAGAAGCATAGGGAAGCTACCTTTCATCTTTTCTTTCCAAAATGGGATCAAGAAGCTGCTTTCTCTGTAGGTTCAGTTTTCTTCAGTCCTGTTAATTCTGTCTTCATTGCCTGTGGTGGAAGATCAATTTTTTTTCTTCCTTATTCAGACTAAAACTCTTCTGGAAATCACCAGATTTGTTTGAATGTGGTCTGTATGTCAGATACAGAGGTAATACTTTAGGGCTAGCTTCACAACAGAAAGCTAAAGGGATTGATCTGAATGGTGAAATGAAACTTGGGAGTACTTGGAACATCGCAAGACAGCAAACCAAAATAAAATATTTTAGGTTCTAATTGGAATGCACCCAAAACTAACAAAATGTTTCAGTCAGGAGAAAAGGGTGAGAAAGGCTTTTGGAAGTTCCTGCAAAAGCTGAGATTTGATTAAAGCTAATCTTGAAGTTCCCCCACCCACATATGTCACCTGATATTCAAAATACTCTCAGAAAACAGAAACTGTATGGAAGATTTTAGTTTCAGCTGCATTTCCTATCCTAACTTACAGGACCAAGATGAAATTACAGAAGTTACTCTCACTGATTTTCTTAGAAAGTGGAATCTCTTCTGAAAGGCTGCAGCATAAGAAAAGATGCTTTTCTTAAAAGGCTGCCCTTTAAAAGCTGAAGCAGTACAACCTGATGGTGGTGTTTTGTTGTTTGGGGTTTTTTTTTTGGGGGGGGGGGCTTTTTTTTTTTTTTTTTAAATTTCTGTTTAAATCTCTCCACTCATTCAAAATATCCACTTATTCCTTGGAAACATATTTTAAAATATATTCCTTGCTGGAAAGATGTTAAAATTGTCATACCCAGAAGAAGGTTAAGAGGATGGAAACAGTGCCATCCCTATTTTTCTGAGGGGCAGCTTTTAGCTTTCGGCTATGTTTACCCTTTAGACTTCAATAGGTGAATAGATACCAAAGGCAGGTTTAAATAAAGAACTCTGCTTTCAAAATGTAAATTAGATGTCTCAAAGTCTTCATGTATTTCAACTGAAGCACTCCTAATTCATATGAAGCTCTGCACTGTGGATTTACTGGAATGGAGGAAACAACACCAAGTGTTATGAATCTTAAACTCACTATCTTTGCAACCACCCTTCCTGTCGTGCAATAGTAAAGATATGACATGAGAACCAGAAGGAGAGCAAAGACCATGGTATTAATCTTAATTTTAGTTTTTAGAAATTACCTTTCATAAAAAATTGTCTGATTCAGACAATTAAAAGATTAAGCCTTTTATTAAAAGAAAAAACAAATGGAAAGCGAAAAAAAATTCTGTGAAACTGTAGAATATCTCAAGTGACTCACCAAAAAGTGCAGGGAAAAGCCCAACCAAATAACCCCCACAAAATGATGTACATATTAGATGTAATAAAGCTCACATCTCTGGAACCCTGTCTTAGGTCCCTCATTACTGAAAAGGAGGGATGAGTGTAAGAGATTTGATGTACAAAGGAACAGCAATGTTGAGATACAGCTTGAATATGTAGTCTTAAAAAGCTGGACAAGAAAAAGATGGTACTTAACATTGAGACTGAACTTGAGGATTTTGGAAGAAAGGCTTGAAGTTCTGTCTGGGTTGTCTTTAAACTGATGGCTAGACACCATGAGAAAATACTGAAGCAGGGTATTTATTAGGGAAAAAAACAATTGTGAAAGGCCAAGGCTAGCAGGGAAGAGCTACAATAGCTGCATTTTTGTGTGAGATCTCCAATAGCAGTGGGTGGTACATGGGAAAAAGAAGCAGAATCATTGAGTCCAAGACTTACTTAATTGAAGTTGGAAGGGATCTCTGGAGGTCACATAGTCCAAGCTCCTGCTCAAAACAGGGAGCATGTCACAGACAGATCAGGTTGCTCAGGGCTTGCCCAGTTAGGTTTTGGCTGCACACAATCTCTCTGGGCACCTGTTGGAGTGCTTAACCACCTTCCCTATGACCAGGCATGAAACTCTAGAAGACTGTGTAGGATGTTGGAGAATGGTACAATCGTTAATTTTAAAAGGATGATTTCAGCATTAGAACAAAGTGCCAGAAGTTGTCAGTGAACGAGGTTTCAGAAATGGCAGGTCAAAAGCAATTTTGTATAAGCCCTAAAAGTATGGTACAGAAAGAGTTGAGACCTTTCTAAAAGGCTCCTCTGAGCACTAGGAATAAGAAAACTTAAATTTTATTTTCATTGGTATACAGACAATTAATTCCTATGTGATTTTGCAGATGTTATTGCTTTCAATGGTTGACCCGTCCACATTTCTAAATCAGGTTTTTGTCCTCATTTGTCTGATATGTTCATAGTCAGATACTTTTCCCAATGTTTAAAAGATTCTGGGGAAGCAGAGACAGAATTAAAAAGAAAGGTTTAATTAGCCGAATGCTTTCAGAAGCAGGTCTTCTTTTGGAGGTTCTTTTTGTCCCAATACAAGATGAAATGCTTTATAGTGCACAGCCATCACCCAAACTCAAGGTCAATAAAAATACTGTCAATTTTGTTGAAAGCAGAGTTAGGCTGACACTTTGCGGTTTGGAAATTCTACCCAGAGATGACAATTGAAACTACTCAGAATATTAACTGTGATGGAAAAAATGCATAAGTAATAATATTTGAGACTGAGAGTTATATTGCACAACTAGTAAGGCCATGTACTTGAATAGGTGCTAGATCAGCTCAGCTTTCTCACCTCCATGTCACAGGCACTGCGATACCCAAGGCAAGGCAGAATTACTGTATTATAAAAAGGGTGTCTTAGGGGGCCACAAAATAATGAAACAATAGCCTGAATGTCATAGGCACCCAACAAGCAAGCAAAACATGGATCAGGCCTACAGCTAAACAGCATCCTGGATGTTTATTCAATTGCTGAGTAAAATTTCAGGTCCCAGGGAGGGACATGCACCTTGTCTATGTTTACATTACCTGCTGGAGTGTACATTGCCTCCTCACAAGGTTGTGCATCTAAGCTTCACTGCCAATGTGCCAGTGAGTGTAGTTGTGAGGTGAGACTCCAGTCAAGTTGATGTTTGGATGCAACTAAGGCTGGTACCTGGTCTCAGGAACTGGATAGTTTTCTTCTGTTTCTTAATCTTGAAGTAGCTTCAAAGCCTGTCTTTCATTTCCAAGAAGTGTAATGCTTCTGATTTTTCTGCTGCATTTTTGCTGAAATAGCAACCTTCTTGCTGGTCAGCCACCAAACTAACATCACAAGAGGGTCACTGAAGGCTCACTAAAAAGAGATCTGTGTCTAAAGCCAAGAAGAGCCAAAGGCCACTTTAAATTTGACACTGTTCTGAAGTCACCATGGAAGAATTCCACCTTCTGTAGGAACAGCTGTCATCATCACTTGTTCTGAAGAAGAAAGGGTTTTCCCCTGATTTTAGCTCTGTGCAGCTAGGTAACCAACTAAAGGAGGTGATATTTGATTCAGTTCTGCATGAAAAAGTTCAGGCTTTGGAAGCAAGGACTTTCATGCCTTGACTTAATGTACAGGGGCACTTTTGTGTCACATTTTATTTCAGCCACTCTGAAAGTGGTGAGTTTGCATAGAATATATCAAGGGACATAATAGTCTGGAGAAAAGTTTCAAGGAGGAAAGAAGCCATCACAAACTTTAGAGATCTGGCTGGATTTATGCTATCAGACTGCAGAAACAGAGTAATCTTTCTTCCACAGAGGCAGAAAACCTGCGTACAAAATACAAAAGCTGTTGTATTGTGTGATGATTCATTACTGCAACAGAAATTGACATGCAAACAAATTTACACTTTCTCATTTCACATGAGCAGAGGAAAACAGCTTCTTAATTTTAAGAATTAGCATCAAGTCTTTCAGTAGATAATCAAGTATGCATTGAAGGTGCCAGACTGCCAAGTGCACCAGAAGGTGCACAGAGACAGAAATCCTGCCTGTAACCACAGAAAGGCTCACAAAGGCATCAGCAGTGTAGACTTCCCAAACACAGACATACAGCAATCTTGTTCTAAGGGTATAATTCCTTCCATCTCTCCCTCCCTCCTTCCCTCATACTAGAAATGGTTGAGTGATCTCTTCTATGTCAGCAATTTGTTGGATACCTTTCAGACTTGGGAGCAAGTGATAGAGCTCTGCTGATTTCAGTCAGTGTTGCACTTGATGGACTGGAACTGGTTGATTGTCACCTTTTGGTTTCCAATAGAACAAACTACACTGGCAGTTTTTGAACACACAGTCACGCAGTAGTTTGATTTGACTCAGCAAAATCAACTCTTTTTATGAACGTTATATTTTGAATTCCTTTTACAGGCAGAGAGGCACTGAATATGCAGCATGGGCAGCATGTCATAGCTCCTGTTCCTGAATAGTTGGTGCTTTGCCCTGTTCTATTTCCTGATGAACTACGCAAAAAAAAATTATTTCCTGTCATTTGTGCTCTAAAATTATCCCCACTGTTGGAGTGAATAAATCAAAAGAGGTCTGCTTGTTCTAGAGAGCATCCTGCTGCTCCATGGACTGTCCACCAAAATGTCAAATGGAAACACTTCTGTCAGATCACTCCCACGGGTATCAGGTGTGTGTAAGTGGAGGAGGCTTCAGCAAGGATGGGACAGAACAGGCAGGGAGTGGAACAGCTGTTATCATTTGTGAGAACCCTTTTTCCCTTGAACTTCTTGGGATTGGTGTTTCAACCAGTATAAGATATTGCCACCAGGACTAGCACCAGCTCTGCTGCTCAGCTGAGACCTGTATCACATGTAACAGAGAAACAGTCTTGGGAAAATCAGACCAGCAACCACCTACCCCAAGGAATATGTAGCTTTCATCTTCCACTAGCCCTCCTCCTTCCTACATCCTTTCTCCTCCATACAACAACACACAAAGAGACATGGAAAAAAGTTAACTTGCTCATCTTTCTCATGTTGCTTCTCTGTTTCCTATATTGAAGGATGCAACATATTTGATTAATATAGATGCAAATGCGTCTGTCATAGTCCTGCTGACCCCAAGGTGTGGAAGGAAGGTGAATCTAGTGAAGGGAAGGTGAATCTAGTGAAGGGAAGGTGAATCTAGTGAAGATGTTTAGATTCATGCATTGTATTTGTAAACTTCTTCAGGTTTGGAAAAGCTGTGGTTTTTCTTTAGCTCTGGCTTTCCAGTCATATTTTCTGGGCACCAAATCTCTGGAAACACTTCCAGGAAAAGGGATCTTGTGGTCCACCTGTCTGAGCTAATTTTTCAAAGCAGTTTTTTTTCTAGTAGCTTTTGACTCCATTATTTCTTTCCTACTGTGATATTTTATATTCAACTCTGCAGAAAACCTGATGCCATTAAGCTAGAGCCATCCTATTGTTCTGCAGTGCTTCCAATTTGCATGGAAAATTATTCATGTTAATAACTCCCCATTGTTCATGTCTTATCTTCCTAAGTCATGTCAGAGAGCTACACAATGCGAGCCCTGCTGTCACAAGGTTTCTGTAGACTTGAAGGCATGAAGCCATTTGCCTTCAGTGAATTCAAATGAATTAAAGGTTTTAGGGACTTATGTAAAATCAGACAGAATTCTTAAGATTTGCTTTATTTCTCCTCAGGTCACGTTATCCACCTCTGCCTCTGCTAGCACTCTTTGACCCAAATACTCCTGCCTGTGCTACTGCTGAGCCTTGTGTGCCAGAGGGAGGCCACCTGTCGTTCTGCGGCAATGGGAGGTGTTCAGCTCACAGTGCAAGGGAACGCTGCTTTCTCAGCTGTCATCAAGTTAAGGTGTTGATTACAGATGTCACTTGAATTCAGCAAACAATATTTGGCTTACCCTTTCATTCACTGCAAAGGAGTTTGCCTGTTTCTACAAACCATAACTGCTGGTCAAGTGAAGTTAACAAGGCTTTTAGGTTTATTGCGCTTTCCCCCCATTTGTACACATGCTCTAGATAAAAAATAGTGAGGTTTTAGCAGTTAGGTTCAAAAGCATGTTTTCTTAATCTTCAAAAACTGCTGACATGTTCATATAACAATAAAAAAGTGAATGTTTGATGGGCAGAACTACCCTGATATAAGATGCAGTGTCTTGTACATAATCACAGAAAACTCTAAAATGATTTTAGGCTATAGGGGAGTGCTTTAAAAAGCATCAAAGCATCTTTTCAGTTGCTTTTTAAAACCACTCTTGTTTCTCAGTTTTTAAGCACTATCACTCAGCACTGGTTTTGCTTCCTAATGTTGATTTACTTTGAGGTGAGCTTTTGTTTCACAAACTTTGTGAAACACACCTGTTTACACACTTTGGCAATATGAAGCAAACCTGAAAATGGCTCAGTATGTATTATTTCATAACTGAAACCCAGTCAGGTTTCTTTTGTATTTTAGTATAATATTGTAAGCCACACAGGAAACCTACCTTCATTTCTATAGTGACTTATTGTAGAATATTTGTTCAGATATTATCAACCATATGATATATTAAAATTACTCAGTGTTGGCACCACTCCTAAATACAAGCCCATGTACATGCATTATAGCTCCATTTGGATATTAAGAGTATAAACTGAGTTTCATTTTCTGACAGATGACAAATAAAGTTACCATCAAAGCAGGTGGAATAATAATCAGATGAAAAGAGACACTGTGAAATTTCCTGAAACATCTTTTTTCATTATTTACAAAAAGATAGGTCAAGTGTATCTTGTATGACAAATGGTGCTCCTTTTCCTACTGAAATCAGTGACTAAGCTACTCTGACTTCACTGGCAGAATAAGCTGTTCCTGCTAGGCAGTAAAAATGCAAACCCTGACTGTGTCTTCATGGAGTTCAGTATAAACTTGCATTAACTCCACCCAAGTCTAACTGGAGTTTGAGTATTGCATTCCCTCCCAGTGGGTTTGACTCCTTCTGAACAGATTACAATTGTTCAGAATGAGGAGACAAAAGTATTCTTGCTTACAAAACAGGTTTCAAAGAAATTAGTAAACGAAAAAAAAAACCCTTAGTAATTTTGCTAATAACCTGAACATTCAGCCCACGTTATCAGCATTGCCAGATGGATTTCAGTGGAAATATGCTGCCTTTTCACAAGTAGTGCTCTTGGAAGACTACACCATTTTCTCAGGTTAAGGGGAAGTTTTAACATAAGAAGACTAAAACCTTTCTGGTCTCAAAGGCAAATATCTCTCCTTGCTTTCCAGCACTCCAATTTCCCCCAGCATTTGTATAATAGCATTTTTCAGAATTTTTTTTCAGAGGATTCCCAAACCTCAGAAGGCTCATTAAAAAGCCTTCATTTGAAGGAAGATCCTTTTTGTGAATTAGTAATGGGTTAGAGGATGAAAAACAAAGGTGGGAGCTACTGATCATCAGTTAAAGGAATTTTCAAAAAGGCAAGCATGGGAGATCAGGACAGGTCCTGCATTGTCCAACACACACACATATGGGCTGGAAAAAGATGGTGGATAGCCAAAGTTGCAAATGATACAAAGCTGTTTCCAACAGTCAAAACCAAAATCTGCCTGAGAAAATAACACAGGAATCTCTCATTATCAACTGACTGGGTAGTAAAATAGCACAGAAAATACAATGCTGGTAAATAGAAAATAGTGCATATGAGAAAAATACAGCCCTAATAAATGCAGCCCAAATAACTGCTTCTGAATAAGCAGTTGTCACTCAAGAAAGAGCTCTTGCAGTCACTGTAAATGTCACCACAAAACCACCAGCTTAACATTCAGTCCAGGGACTGGGTGTGCCCTTGGCTCACAAACTTGACCTGCTGGTTGCCAGAAACTGGAAGATATAAAAGAGGAAGGAACCTTCTGTACTCACCCTGTTTCTCATAGGTATCCACTACTTGCCACTTCTGAGAGAAGATGGAGCTTTATGGATCTTTGTTATGGCCTAGAACAGCTGCTCTTACACCCACTGTCAAACGAACAGTTCAAGAGACTAGCTCTAACCTGGAGTCACAAAGGAAAGTGAAACCATAGAGGTGCACAGCCTGAGAACCAATGTGTCAAGTTCAGACAAAGGACCAAAGCACCAGAACAAACATAAAAACCTCAGAAGAGACCACAAGGAGACCCTGGATTAACCCTTGCCAGTTTAGAAGATTACTGGGTGTTCTGGTGCTTTACCATAGGGTTGACTGACAGTCCAAAATACCACAATAAAACAACACAGTAACACCTGAAGAGTTCAGAGACAGACATCTCCTGCAACTGCAAGGAGTTCAGTAGATGCAAAAAGAGACAGACATTGGCTTAGAGAGCAGAGTGTAAGCAGAGAAGAGAGTATCAGCAGTTCTAACAGTTTTTCCCTCAGAAGGAGGCACTGGTTGAAAAGATAACCAATGAACTGCCAACCTGAAAGCAAACAGTAGCCATCCAAGACTAGTAATGCTTCTGTGACAGCTTTACTGATGACTATGACTGTAGTGCCAGACAAGGCATATTGGATATTATAATATCTGAAAACATATTTTGCTTAATGACCCTGAATTTACACCATGTGCAGTGGAGCACAGGTTTACATATCAGCACCAGGTGTCCATCTGTACTTAACTGGGTCACACCAGTGGGACGGTCTGTCAGCAGTGGATACTTTCCTCAGGAGACATAGTGCTCACCAGAGGATGATATTAGAAGAACAGGGATTTTCCAACAGCAGAATTTGAAGTCCTGGCATTATTACTGCTTCCTGAGCTTGACATGATTCACACCCACAAAGGTATTTAACCATTGCTGAGAGTAGTTGCAATCATACCGATCCAGGGTGTCTCAGGTGGCCATATACTTAGAGAGAAAACACATTTTTAACTTTAACTTGCAGAAGGCAGGAAGGCAAGAGGCACTGAGTTTGCTGCTTAACCTGAGAACATCTTAAGGGTTTACACCTACACACTCCAAGAGGCAGGTTTCTTGGCTGTAAACATGCTCTGTGCTCTGCTTTCCACTCATCTCTTGTTCCTAGCTGTGCTACAGATCATTCCCAGACAGCACAATGAAGTGTCCTGGACATGCTGAATCACAGATACATTGGAGCCAGAATTTTTAGGTAACCATGTAGCTTGGAAGCAACTTTGGAGTAACTCTGCTGACACAGATAATGGCAACAGGCTATAATGATGAAATCAAGTGAAAACTCTGCTAGAAAAAACAAATACTTAATGACAACACTCTTGTATCAAAAGTGAGCCACAAAAGCAGCAGTGCAAGGGCCTCACAGGGTAACTGAATGTTCTTGGAGAATATGGTTACATAACTGTTTGTATTAGTTTTTCATATGTGGTATTTAAGGGCTATTATCTCAAATTTTGGCCAGGAAAACACAACAGAATTGAGACTGTTTTCAATTTTTCAAACACAGATCTTAAGACAAATCCTATTAAAGAGAAGCTCTTGGGAAAATGGCATCAAAATAAAGATCTCTGTCCAGCATGCTGCCTGGAGGCAAGCCCTGATTACTGAATGCCACACTGTGCAGTGAGTATCATGTGATGATGGAGGGACAGGCAATTATCTCCTGGCATTGACCACAGCTTTTTGTTGCACTTGATTCAAAGATTCCTGCTGATTTTGGGGGGTCAAGCCCTAATGCCTCTCAACTAATGGCTGAACGTCTCAATGATGTTCACCAAGTTTCAGTGGGAAGATCACAAAAACTGACCTCTGAAGAGGCTCCATGGACCCGACAAGAGGAGTCCAATGGCTATAATGGTCTGTGGGCCTCTTCCATAGAGTCTGTTGTATTTCTCTAGGATTACATGCACAGGGCCTGGAAGCAGAGGTTAGGCTATTATAACATTATTTTTCCATTTGAAGACACTTTGACGCGTGCCCAGAGAGAGGAATACATGCTTAACTTATCAAGGGAATGCATTTGGATATTTTCACTCACACTCAGCAATGGACTATTCTTAGTAACTAATAATATGCATGTGCCTTGCAGCACGCTCTTTGATAGCCTTGTTTCTATTCCTTAGGGATCTAAGATTTTACAAAGAATCCTGGAGTAAAAGAAAATGTCTTTTTCTTTTTATAACATGGCAGTTTACAGCAGTGAAAAATAAACAGAGCTGCTGCTAAGACCACTTCTTTCTTACAAACACATTTAAGGTAAAAGTATCAGGTTGACCTGATAAATACCAGGTCAAGGCAAAGCAGTACAAATGCAGAGTTAAAACTGCCTGCTATGACTGTTTAAGAAATTACATATTTTTTATCAATTTACTGAAATCAGAATTTTCAAGGGCTATTATTTTTTCTATCTCTATTTTCTAAATGTTTAAACCAAGCTTCCCAGAGCAGTCCCAGTATCTGCACGTCATCTGCAATCCCTCATGAGGTTTAAGGTGGTTTAATTTGTTTTAAGGCCTGAAGTACATGCAAACAAAATTAGCTGCTGGCAGGTTTAGAGACACAGAAGTGAAGTAATTTGGTACATGGTTGCCATGGCAGCTAACCTACATCTAAATTATCCTACATGCTTCTCGCAGCCATTCTCTGGCATTGTTCCTTCTGTCTGAATTGTTGGTTCCCTTTTTTTTTTTTTTTTTTTTTAAGCCCTGCCTTCTGCAAAGTCCTTCTTTGTGCCACCTTGGCCTCATCTGCTGGCTCAGCCCTCACATCCTGGCACACTCTACAAGCTGCTGCTATTACCCATTAATGGAAAGGAGAAGCAAGAGGAGTACAAGTACAGTCTCCCAGCTACTCTGCCTGTTGAGAGCAGCTTCCTGAAAGCTGATTTTCACTGAAGAAAACCACAGTGGTAATTCCCCTCATTTTCAGGACTTAAAGCTTCCGGCAAAATCATTGATTTTGATGAAGTGATTGCAGATTCACAGAGATATAGTAAAAGCCAAATTTTGCCTTAAGAAAGCAAATTTATCAAACTATTAATGATCTTTGGTCTGAGGCTACAGGGCAGCAAATCAAGGTGTTATCTCTTCTATCCAGAGAAAACAGGTTTTGAAATGCTTTGGCAATGTTTATTACCAAGTAGAAATATTAAAAGAAAGGGCATGAGTCCTCCAAGGTCTTTCCCTACCATTGATCTCCCACTCAGCACAGTTAGAAAAAAAAACACAGTGCTATTTATGAATGTTAAAGTTTTGTTATTTATTTCTGATGTAACAGTTCCATTCTGTAAAATTGCTCTGTTTCAGAGGAAAACCATCTCACTGGCTATTTCTGACCAACCATCCTTTTTATCTCCCTTCTTGCCACCTCTGAGAACTAAATTGTGACGCTGCTTCCCAGGAACCCAGCCCAGGTCTTATCAGTTCCTGACAGGTCACAGATAGCTGACATGCCTTCTGCCTATGGCTGCATGTGACCTTAGGGTTTAGTGAAAGTGAGATCAGAAGATAAGAAGCAGAGAGTATTTACTTAATTATTTTTAACATAGTAAGCTCAACATAGTGTCAAAGCAGAAGTTTTCTTGAATTTTTAAGAAGATTCAGTTTCATTATCAGTTTGGTTGGTTGTTAGTTTTCAGGCAATTGCCTAGAAGACAGTCACTGCTGTTGAAGACTTGACATTGCCAGATACATCTGTGTGTGAAGTCAAGAAGTGGGGATTACTCTATTTATGATCCTCATATCACAAAGAAGTAGGAAAATATCTGGATTTGTGGGATTACAGGCAATGCTAAAGTGATCTCTTTTCAGGGATACTGCCTGAAGACTGTGAGATTCAGCCAGAGCTTTTTGCTTTTCTCTGAGTTCATTTATTCAGTCCAGTCATCTCAGGATAGCTTGCTTTTTTAAAATGAGCTTTGGAAATATTAAAAACCATGAAGATACTAAGCAAAAGGAGTAAGAGAAGTAACAATGAATCTTGAGAAATAACAATGAATAAACACTTTATGAGGATTTGGGCTTACAAAAGACCTGCCTCCATAAATGCATTCTGCAGTATTTTATTAAACAATTGGCTGAAGAACTAAAATAATCACTTTTTGGAAAAACTGGGTAAGAGAGGCAGGTCTGGTAACAGTATCAGGATTGCCCCTGTAAATCTGTGGAGAGGCAAAGGATGTACTATACACAAGGGTAAATGTTTAAGAGAGAATTGGATTTCCTCTTGCTGCTTTTTAATTTTGGTATGTTATATTCTTCCACTCTAATTTTTGTTCTTTCACTGTAAAACATTGCATGCATGCAATAAAAGTTTAATATGGGAAAACAGTGCAGGCTGAAGTAGGCATCCTGAAGAGAGTCACAAAACTTGAAATCAAAACAGAGAATCACCCTTCCCATTCAGAAGAAAGAGGATGTTTAACACTTCCTATTCAGATAAATGTCAGATACAAAGTTAGATATACTTGTATTACTTGCATCTGTATTGCCTGATATAATAATTTCATATTAACTCCCCATGCACAGTACTTTTCCAGGGCTCTTTGAAAAAAGGTCAGAAATATTGTTATTCCCATATTTTCAGATAAAGGAACTGAGTTACAGGGAAGTAAATTGAGAAACCCAGGCTTCCAGCAAACTGACCACAATGCCTCCCAGTTATCCTGGACCTCTTATCACAACACAGATCCCTGCAGTTATTAAGGATATTTTTAATTTTTATCCTTCTTGCCAGAGTCTCTGACAACTTTCACTTTGGGGATACAATGTGTTTAGCAATCATTACGGTAAGCTATGATTCACACTGTTTGTACCCTATTCATATTTTGTGTGGCATGAAAATAAAGTAAATTACATCCTGGAGAGCTTTGCCAATGAAATATTAAAGCCAATATCTGAGATAAAGCTCACTGCTGTGCTTTTCAGCAGTAGGGAGGGAGAAGGGAGAAGGGGCAGCACATTAAATCTGATGGCTATTCTTCCTGGCTTTACAGAGAGACTGCTCTGATGTTTTTGAGGCTGATGATGACACGATACAGACCACAGACTCTGTTGAGCCTCAGGGAGGGAGAAGTTCAGGAATGGTTTTTTATCTTTTTATGTACCCAAACTTAACTTCTGTTGGCTTTTAGGTGTGCAATTGGCTTCTATGGGAACAGCATCAGCTCTTGATCAGGCTGGTCCTGATTCCTGTCTCTGTGTGCACTGGTCTGACCCCTCAGGGAGTGGGTTTGTGGTTCTTCAGCTTTCTACAGGGCTCATTCTCTGAATTAGTTCGGTCTTGGGACAGACAGGTGACACAGGTTGCCTAAGGAAAGGGGAACCGAGGTGCTGTCAAGGGTAGCATGAGGATGCCAATGTTTGATTGCAGCTGGAGGTTGTGAAATTGTTCCCTTGGGGTTTGCTTGTACTGGCAACCACTGACACTAGGTAAGCGTCCCCTATCACTAATCTATCCATTACAGAGTTCATCAATCCATTATTTCATACCTGGCCTTGCTGCCCATTGGCTTTACCATGTTCTCCATCTTTCACCCTTTCACTGGACTGCAGATGCCCCTGACCTGCCCAGTCATACCAAAGTGTGCCCAAAAAAATGACATCTTCACTTTTTACACACATCTACCACTGACACAGGTATAAATGAATGGGGAATCTGATGACGGCCACACAGCAGTATCCTCCTTTGTCTTACATTTGAGCCACTAAGGATTTCAGGTTTTTTAGGTAGTGTTTCTGCACTGATTATTGGGAGAGACCTTATGCAGTAGTATCCTGTCTCTGCATATTTAAGCCCTGTCTATCCCCTATCAAATTAACTCCTGGGCTAAAATTTCCCTCACTAACCACCAGATCCCCATCACCACACCTCGAAAAACACATCCCCATGGGTAGAGGGATGTGACTCTATCATGTCACGCTGAACTGTGCATTAGGGAGCAAAGCAAGAGGGTGGAAGTAGTGAGCATGGCTTTGAAGCCACGCCTGCCACGGCTCAGCAAAAAGCATCTTTCCCTGCTTGAGGAAGATGGTTGGACCAGACAGCCTCCAGAGGTGTCTTCCCACCTCAGTCACTATGATCTTGCGATGTTTGCGTCAAACTATTTGCTCTCTCCTGTGTGTCCATCTGTTTGAGTTAAGGACACGAATGTCCTTTGTCTACCTGCGATGCCAGCTTGCCCGCAGCGTGGTTGGGATGACAGAGCAGGAGCCACCGCAGGTGCCCTGAAAGGGCACAGGCGGCCGGGAGAGGCTCAGCTTCAGGGGTGGGCAGCGGCACACCGGAGCGGCACGGGCTGGGAGCGGGCAGCTGTGGCAGCAGCCCCCGGTGCCCAAGGCCTGGTGCCGCCTGCCAGAGTCCTTCCATAGCCGAAACCAAACGGGTTTCGGGATGACGGAGGCGGGCGGGCAGCACCTGCCCGCTCCCGCACCGCATGCCGCAGCCCTGCCCTCCCTGGGCGCACTGGCGGCGGGTGGTCCATGCCGAGGAGCGACCCACAGGAGCCAGAGCCGCCGCTGCCGCCGCCCCTGAGTCACCGCGGCCGGCGCTTATTCATCCTCCTCGGAACGCCCGCCGGGCGCCGCTGGCCGCGGCAGGTGGGGCAGGTCTGCGGAGCGGGGGTCGCTGGGATGCGTAGTTCCTTGGGGCAGGCGTCGGCGGCGCGGCGCGGCGGCGTGGACTACAAGCCCCAGGGCGGTCCGCGGGGGCCGCACCGCGCGTGGGGCGGTGGCGGAGGGAGGTGGTTCCTGGCAGCGCGGCCCCGCGGCTCTCGCCGCTCCCGGGGGCGGCCGAGCGGAAACCCGCCCCCAGCCGCCCGGCATCCAGGAGGGCGACGGTCGCGGCCAGGGCGAGAGGGATGCGCCTCGCCCTGTCCGACAGCGGCGAGCAGCGGCCGCCCTTAATTAGCCATTAGCCCGTCCCCAGTCCCCCCTCGGCAAGCACTGTCCCATGAACGCCGACCTGCCGCTGGCAGCAGCGGCCGACGGCTTCTCCCGCGGTGCAGGCGTGCGGGTCGCTTAAGCCATGGGGAATGGGATGAACAAGGTAACCCCGCTCGTCGTTGTCGCCGTGCGCGAGTGCATGTGTGCGGGCAAGCGCAGCGAGGCCGGGGGCAGCTATCCCTCCCCGCCTCGGGGCGGGCGGGGTGCCGCGGCGCCCCCGCCTTTGTCTCGCCCCTGCGCCGCGGGCACCCGCTCCCGGAACAAAGGCCAGGGCAGGAGGGCTTTCCCCTTGGGTTTTGGGAGTCCCCCGCCTCGGGGCGAGGGCGGACGGACGAAGACCGCGGCCGCGCCGCTCCCTCGGGGCGCGCCGCCCTCCCCTCCCCAGCCGCAGCGCGGGCGGGCGTGAGGGGCGCCCTGGTTTCGGAGAAATGCCTGGGCTTCCCCTTCCCGGGCGAAGCGGGTTCCCGGCGGTCGGCGAGGGCCGCCGTGCCCCCGGCGCTGGACTTCAGTGCCCTCTCTGTGTCCCCCAGCCCCGGGGGCTGCCGTGGGGCAGAGCCGGCAGCGGCTGAGGTGCTGCAGGAGCCGGGGCGCGGGGCTGTCAGCGAGCGCCGCACTGAGCCGGGTCGCTTGGGCACTCGCTCCGCTCCCGAGGCGCGGAGCAGCCGCTGGATATGGGCTATCGCTGGAGGGCTGGGCCCGCCCGGTGCCGTTGGGTCAGGAAAGCGCTCGGTCCCAGTGGAGATCGCAGTGAGGAAGAGGAAGGAAGATGGATCTGTTTTGCAAAGGGTGTTGGCCTTTTGGCAGTAGGGGGCTTATTGTACGCCCCGATTCCCCTGGCATGTCATGGTGGTTACCTAGGGGCCACTGTGATTTTTCTCAGTATCTCCATCTCTGTTTAAAACCCAGGTTTGAAAGTGTGGTGGTAACTAGCCTTTTATATATAGCTTACTATGAGGAACAGAAGTTGAGTCATCTCCTCTGTCTTACATCCTGCTTTGAGTGCTCTGGGAGTAGCTTTGCTGTATAGCCTCTGACAAAGCAGAGGAGAACAGCTAGAAATAGCTCCTCACATTTTGTCCCAGTCTTACATCCTTGCCCCTGGAAGGATCATCAGATTGATGAACATCCAGAGTGCTTAGTGTGCCACCTGAAAGGGGAAGCCATTCCATCCTATGGATAGAGACATTGAAATAGAAACCTTTGGCAGGGCAAAGATCTGGCTCCTGAGGAATCGAGTCAGTGCGTAGGAGGTAGAACCTCCCTCGGTCCTTTTCTCAGTTTTTGCCTTCAAAGTCTGGGAATAATGCTGTGATACTAGCTACTCACTGATATTAGCCTTCTAGAAATGGCCAGTTAGAAAGAAATACAGCTAGAGAAATTCCTCTGAGGCCTCTGGTATATTTGTAGTATTTTTCTTGGAATGCTTGAAATTATCAGAGTGTTTAGAGGGACGCAATATGGGATGCTTAAGTTGCAGTCTGGGGAGGAAAAAAAAATAAAAAAAAAGGATGACTCTCAGCCCTTTGAAGCTGCATTACATTTTACTGTGGTACTGTGTGGGTAGGAATTGGCAATCTGTGACTGGCCAGTTTGGTCATTTTAATTCTGTTAAACGTTGCCCTGACATTTACCACCTGGTGCTTTCAGGACAAGCATAACACTGCTTGGATTTTTCTCCCCTTTCTTAAGCTGTATCCAAGAGGTTGAGCTCTTCAGCAGTTTGGGAAAGGCTGGCTCCTTTCAGGAGGCTACAGTCATGTTGGGTACTGGCCATCAGCGTTTATATTTGTATGGGTCCCACTTGTTGGTCTGGAACTTGCCACCTTCCGAATGTGCCCCTGGATCATCTCTTCCTCCCGATCTCCTGAGTTGGTGAAGCTGGAGGGGCAAGGGGAAGCATGGAGCCATCAGTGCAGATGCAGGTGGTATTTGCTTGACACAGTGTAGTCAGTCACTACAAATTGCCTTAGTTTCCAGCTGAAGTGTATTTCTTGTGGTAGAGCTGTATACGGATGGTAGGAAAAAATAATCAGTTTATTTGAAGGTGGATTATTTCATTTAAGGCATCCCTTTGTACAGATGCCAAGGGAAGAGGATTAATGATGGCCTGGAATTGGTGTGGTAAGAAAGAGCTCCAGGGACTGCTACAGCCTCTGGATGCTGATTCTTTCTCAATGGCATGGTTCCCCTCTTTATTTTTCTATCCCATTATACTGGTGTATTTCATAGCAAAGAGCAATTGCATGTGACTTTTTGTGGTCATTAGAGTGATAAGGGCTGGAGGCCTGGCATTCTTTTTAGGTGAGGTTTATCTTTATCTTTGCTATTTTTCTCTGTAAAATTAGCCTGGCCCAGTTTTTTTTCTAAAGCCCATCTTAACCTTCTAACATTTCCCGAATTAAACTGAAAGCATTTGTTCATAAATACCTTTTTTATTCTGTTCAGAGAAGGAGAAACAGCTTGTGAATGTGCATTGACCTGCCTAGTATTAATTTTCAGTACTTCACCTCTTTTTCTTGTATTTTTAAGATGTATATTTTACAGAATGAGTAATGGGGTCTGACTTAAGAAATTGTCTCAGCAGTCTGATTTGTGTTCATGGTTAATGTCTGATTTGACTTGTATTCAAAGTTCAAGTTGAAGTCTGTGGTTGAAATGTAGAAAGATGTTTTCCAGGAGCTGAAGTCTAGCGGCTGAGATGGTGATCAGATTTGACTATCTGTGAACAGGATCTTGGTGAAGAGCTCTTCCTGGGGTTTAGTTGTTGTTTAGTGCTGTTAAAGTTAACTGACAGTTATTCAGGTAAACTCTTCAGAAGATTCGAGTATTATCTCTGTGAGAAGGGCAGATAAGCCCTGTTTGTTGTAGGAGTGAAAAAGAAATTTATTAAGAAATTTAAACCAGTGTGGCTAGTTACAGCTGAGGTAGCTAATTTTAGGGAAGTCAGAGAAGCTGTGCCAGTTCATGTCAGCAGCAAATTCCTCTTGCTGATGTGTGCCACTCTCGTGTACTACTGGACAAAGGTAGGCTTGTCTTCTCCTTTTGCAGTGCCCCGACATCTCTGAGAAAGCCCCATGGACTTCTCTGGAGTGCCCATCAGTACTAACACAACCAGAAGCTGTGTTAGGCAAGGAGTTAGATGCTTTATTTATAAGCATTTGTTGATAGAGGAAACAGCAGCAAAGTAGCCCTTTAAGCCATTTTCCACAGAGGTGTATTGTCAGAGAGGACTGACAGAAGCATTAGCAACTGCTGTCTGTTCCAGGGCTCGGTCTTTGTGCAAGGTGGAGAACGTGAACTGCTGTCGTGTGAGGTACAAGCTAGGACAGACGTTGGTGTCCTTGTCCCTTGGCTGTGCATTCTTTACATCGGTTACTCGGTCTGTGGTCATTTTCTCAATGTTTCAGATCATATAAAGAGGCTACTGTTTTTATTCATATAGCAGTGGTTGAGAAGTTCACAAAAACAACCACCTTATTTTTCTACTCTTCTGACTCCCACCCCTTCTCTCTCACACGCCCCTAGCTGCCATCAGCCTTCATTTTGCACAGCCTGGAGTTGCAGTTACTGAAGGCAGTGTGAGATGACACAGCTGAAAGTTCCCAGCCATAGTTAAGTGCTGAAGTATTAGTCAGCATGACATGAAGATTCACTTCTTTTCAGGTAGCTTTCACCCATAGTAATGTTTCTTGCTTCTAGAATGACTAGTACAGCAGGGATAGCATCTGTCCTTGGTTGCACGGTGTCCTAATTACCTGACTATCATACAGCATTGCTTCCTGATGCACAAATGCAGACTTCTGGATTTTTCCTCCATTGCCAACAAGAAACCTCATTTCTGCAACTCCCCCAGTGTTTCTCACTATCTTTAATTTCTAATGTCAAAGCTTAATGACTGTGAATTGAAATTAGTCTTTTATTCTCTCTTGAGAATGCACATTTGATGCAGAAATAATGTCCTGGAGTTTAAAATGCTATAGTCTGCAGCAGTAGTGGTGTGATGGAAGATTTGTGCTGCAGATAGGAAATACCAGACATCTATTTTAAAATTCCAGAAAGCTTTTAATTTTTTTTTCGTTTTTTGTACTGAAGTTGAGGGAGTTCACTGGGGTGATCTTGTTAGTGAAATTCATTCATAACTTGAGTCCCTTTTGCTTTAGAACATGATTTTGTTTGCAGAATTTAGCCTCTTTGGCAGTGACACTTGAGTACTGTCCTGTCTGGAACAGCTACAGGCTTATTTTTCCTAATCTAGGATGCACCATTAGACCTGCACTTCTAGCAGTGTCATCGAGAGTGCTTGAAATGCTGAATTGTCCCTTGAAATAATGAATCTTGTGCGCATGGAAGGGGACAGCAGGATGTCGTAAAGGTTCTTTACCCTACACAATACCCTGGCATTGGAAACTGGCCTGGGCATTTTTGCTGTCTTTGTAAGAATGTTGAATTTGTACAAATGAAGACAGAAGGAAAAGGAAGAAAGCTGTCAGTTTATCTTTGCAAAATGTACAGGTGCCTGTACTAAAAAACCTTAGTTTTCTTGTTGAACCAGTGCTGTCAATCAGCCCTTAATTTTCAAGAAAGTGTCTACAAGAAGTAAGGTACAACAAGGGTCCTGGAGAATCTCTTTTTGTATCTGGGGGAGAATTGGGCCCTGTTTTATAGCTGGTGTGACACAGCAGGTAGAGAGTGATCACCCAGCAAAGCCTAAAAGGAGTAATGTTTGCACAAACCAAAGCTGCAAGGAGTGCAAGAGGTGCTGCAGCCTTTCTGTTTCCCACAAGGCTCGATAAATAACAGCGAACATGATGCTTTGGCCAGATGAAAGCCGTGAAATTAGGGCAGGTCAGAAGTTTGACAGGCTCTTCTGCTGGCCCTGCTAACCTGTGCATGGTGAGCTGGGTCACCTTTCAGCAGGAGGGCTGCAGTGATACACAGTCTGTGGCAATGATCCCTGATGAAAAGTCCTTCATGACTTTTGGGACATCACGGCTGCCGGATTGAGCTAAATGGGTGGAGTTTTCCCTTTAAATAGCTGTGCCTGAGAGGCTGTTGCTGCTGTTGTGGTGACACTGGGGTGTTGCTAAGGCTATAGGAAGTCAGTGCTGATATATCTGTATTGGTGGTATGCTATGCATGGACTGAAGAAAAATGGATCGTATTGTTTCTTCAGCACAGTTCTGATCTCCTTAAAGGATGTGGGTGTGGGTCAGAGACTTTAGGTGGCAGAGACCAAAAATCTTGGCTGGCAGGGTTGGTGTGCCTGGCAGTTTTTTGATGTCTGTACTGCCGTTCCCAAATTTGGAAGGGTTATGAGAGGGTAGGAGGGGTAGCACTAGTGTCACCTTCCTCTGTGTCTGTGCATTCACGTGCCCTCAAGCACATGCTGGTCCTTGGGCAGACCTTGGAACTCCTTGAAACTCCTGGTACCTGGTACTTGTTATGGAAAGAGATTCAAGTGAAGTTAAAGAACATCCTGTAACTGACACCTGTGCAAGTGTCAGAGAGTGTGGGGTGAAGGGGTAGATCTGGAAGAGAAACATGCATTTCACAGACTTTCAGCAGTTCCCTTGCTATGTGAACACACAAGTCTCTGTTTGCAGTGATTTCCTCTAAGAGCTCCACAGTGCTGCAGCCCTGACTTGCATGGCTTTGCACTTCAAAAGCCTCGAAGGATGTCATTTTGCAGGGCTTTGTCCAGCTTCCTTAGCAACTTTAGGCAAATCACCTTTGCTGTGTGAAGTTTCATCATTAGTTCCATGAGGGTAGCTGTTACCCTGCTGCGGGGGGCAGGGGAGGGCTGTGTTGTGAGGCTGCTTCGTAATTTGTAAACTACGTTTGCTGTCCTTGGAGAGCCTCCATTAAATGAAAGAATCCCCACGATTAACAACCCCCTTGTGCCAAGGAATACTGTCAAAGCTCAGCATGCCTAGAGCTATCTGGTCTGAGAAGGTTGCAAAAGTTGTCAGAATGTTTTAGATTGCCTTTCACAATAGTCTGCTAAAGTAGTATGTTCCATCCTGTATGCAAATTGAACTTTGTCAAATTGTCTTACCACAAGATATCTATATTTGATACTATATTTCTTTCTCACAGATTCTGCCTGGCTTGTTCATTGGCAACTTTAAAGGTAAGATTAGTTTTATTATTATCTCTAGGATTACTTAGCAGGGGTCTTAAGGTGCTGTTTTACAGGCACTCAGAATTCTCTGGCATCTCTGTAGCTTTTTAACCCCATCTTGCTTCATGTCTGGATTCACCTGGTAGCACTTAAAGAAGAACTTGTTTGCTCTCTCGTCTGTGTGCTGTGCTGCAAGTACTTTGAGAAAAGTAAAATGAATACCATCTCCTTGGAGCATGCTTCAGCTGGAATTCCTAAACTTTGGCCTGCCTTAAACGATTCCCGTGCTTGGCAAGCAAGACTGTGAGCCAGGCAGATTCTTTGTAAGGCTTATTGCAAGTCCTCCTTATAAGCAAAGGCTTACTATACCTCCTGCTCATTGCTTTCATTATTTTGGGTATTTATAACAACTGCTAAAGAGTTCTGTTGTCACCGCTTGTGAGGCTGATATGTCTGCTGGTTGCAGCCTCACCACTGATACTCACACTGTCTCTGTTGCAGATGTAAGTTTCTATGGCTTTTTTTTTCCTTCTTGCATGAGGTTTATTTTTTGTGCACAGAAAAACAGACATATTTAGAAATCACAGGAAACCTTATGCAGACATCCAAATAAATGGCCTGTTCCCAAAACACTCTCTTAGCAGCAGTTCTGGCTGACTCTCCCTACTCAGAAGTAAACCAGTTGTGCATGTACAGTGTTTTTGATAGATGGAGACCCCATATTTCCTATGCTTGGGTAAACCTTCAAAGCAGGGCTCACACGGGCTCCTGCAATAGATATCCTGTCCTTCCTGGGCTGTCTGATACCACACCCAGTCTGTTAAGGCTGGCAACATCTATGCTGGATTTAGATGGTGCTGCACCTTTTCTCTGCCTCATGCTCACTCTTCCTTCCTTGCCTCCCCATCCCAAAACCTGTGAGTTCGGAGTTTTTTGCCTGATTTACCTGCTTCTGGATCTGCTGACCCATACTGTGGATCCAGTGCTTGCTGCCCCTTGGGACATGGAGCTGATAAGTTTGGGAGGCAGCCCAGAGGTACATGTTAGGTTAAAAGCTGCTCTTCTGCCACACCATAAACACTAGTACAATGGCTACTGTGTGAGGGACTTAATCATGCCATGGTAAGGAAAATGAGAGGATAGAGGTGATTTCATGCTGATAATGAAAGGAGAAAAAAGAAAAATATAAGGAAAAAAAAAAGAAAATAAGGCCAAAAGGGTAGTTTTAAATGCCCTTTGGATGGACCACTGCATGGTCTTATGACAAAATTAAAACTTGGTTGCAGCCATGTTGCTTCCTCTTTTTATTTTCTTTTCTCTTCCTGAAGTAATTCAGGCAAGGGGTGGAATTGAGAAAATGTTGGATTGTGGAGTCCTTTAGGTTTCAGGCAGCGTGGGCAGGATGGGCCCTGGTAACATGGCTCCCAATCAGTCCCTCTCACCGTGGCCATCCCGCTGGTAAGCCCTCACCCAGGGAAGTGAAACTCAGCAGGAGCATCTGTTTGCTGGTGCAGCTCTGTTTTCAGAGCAGGGGACTTGGCCAGGGTTGCAGAGTGAGTCAGCATCTCTGCCCACACCAGGCCTGTGGCCCTGTCTCCCCGTGTGCCTTGGGAGCAGCCCTGGAATGGCATGGCACGTCACGCCCGTCTGGAGAGCAGGGGAGGGCACGTGGAGGTGCTGTGGCTGGGAAGTGTCTCTGGGAACCTCGCTGAAAAAGAAGCAGAGTGTGTAATGCTTCTGTTTACCTCTGGAAAAGAGAGGAAAGATGAGTTGACTTTAACCCTGGTGCTTGTTTTATGGAGTCTGTTTTTTAAAATTAATTAAAAACACAAACAAAAATGTCCGTTTATTTACTGCTATGACCTTTGCTCATATTGCACTTAATCATTATCTTCTACCCTCACAAGTACCTGTTACAATCTCAGATAAGCTACCATACCTGGAGAGGAAAAGATAGGTGTTGCACTACTTCACTAATATGAGAGCGTGCTTTTACAATTGTTACCCTTTTCTGCGTTCCTTGTCCCTCAACATCCCCTTGCTTCACTGCTTAGGAGCAGTTGCAGCCAGCTCTCTGTCAAGTCATCCCATTTAGGAACAGGTTGTTGGTTAATTACCAGTGTATTTTTCTGGAGGAGTTTGATCCCGATGTTCCTGGGGCATGTTCTGATTTATGAGACTTTTTAAAAAAGTGACTAGTGAGCATTGAGACTGCCACAAAGGGGATCACTGACTGAGAAATACTAAGCAGCATGTGCAGCTGGGGTTGCTCAGAGTATCCTGATTTGGGCAGCTGAAATGACTAGCTACTCATAAAGGCAAGGGTTTACAAAATTATTTCCATATGAATTTTTGATCAGTCTCCCATTTTTCAGCTTAAGATTGATAGCTTGAAATTGAATAAAGGTGTATCTTGTCAGTAAAAGGAGGAGGAAACATTGAATCCCTGGTGTTGTGCGTCTTGCCCAGATGCAGGGCTGAGAATTCAGGGCACTGTCTGAGTCCCTGAGCTGGGGTGGAGAGAAGGCAGCTTCTCCTGAAGTTGAGTCAGGGAAATGTCTGTAAATCACTCTGATCTGCCCTCTGGAGGATAGTCTTTCCCCAGTGGCTCCTCAGGGAGCCTGGGTATGCACAGTTTCCAGAGCTAAATCAAAGAATCCCACTCACACTCCTGTCTTGCTGCTGCATGGGAGACCTCTGGGAACACTGGCAGGCTGGGGGAAGGCACAGTTCTTCTAGATGGGTGCCTTTCTGCTCAATGAAAGTAGGATGTTTGAGGTGTTAAACACTTATTCTGGAGGGCTGTTGTCTGGAGAAGGCATTCAGGAATTGCTCTGATTGGGGAATTATTATTCACCATTCAGCTATATTTCTGCTTGTAGATCTAGTAAATTTAAATACAGTCTATGACAGAGCAGTGCAAATTCTGCATTTGACTGGGAGATAAACTGAGGCCCAGAAACAGCTTGTGAAATAAACCTGTGGCAGAAATGGGAGCTGAGCTTGCTGGTTCTGCTTCATTTGGTGCTGCACAAACCTCTAAGCACATAGGCTGGAGAGGGGCTTTAATAATCACCTTAAGGGTCTTGAGGGTAGAAAGTTACATGTAGTGCTGATTATGGAAAATACTGAAGTATCTCCTGAAATCCCCCTAAGTCGACAGAGCTTGAGTATGTCTCTGAAAACCTTTCCTGAATAAGCACAGATCTTGGCATGTGTTCAAGTGCTATTTATCTTACAAGCTCTATAAGCATGATTCAGCTCATCAGTAGCACATGAAAAGTGTCGTATGCTCCTGAGAGGTTATATTTGAGATTGCACAGCTAGAGGGCAGAAAAATTCAAGAAGAACCATAGATGTCCATATAAAATATAAGACTGAGTCTGGTCTGATAGCCCAGAAGGAAACAGCACTTGGGATTTTTCTGTGAAAGTGAAGTATTTATTTCTTTGCAAGTGGCAGAATAGCAGGCTAAGAGGGAAAAAAGAGGGAAAAGAAAGAGGAAGTTAACTCTTCTTTTTGCCTCTGGTTTTGGAGAACATTTGTTTTGTTTTGTTTGTACCTTACAGATGAAATGCAGTCCTCTCAAAAGACAAAGAATTTATTGTGGGACTGCATGTCCACTTGTCTTCTGCACTGGAAACCTGATGACCCTTGAAAGTCACCTGTGCTCACAACAAAAATGGCTGCTTTGTTCCTTAAGGGATTGACAGGACAGCCTGTTTCTCTGCAAAAATGAAAAACAAAATCTGTTTCTTCTGATGAGAGATTCTTTGGGGATGTTCAGTTTGCTTCCAAACCAAGAGATGTGGCAGTAGCAGAAACCAGAGAGTCAAGAGTGTTTCTACCTTGAATATTCAAGAGCTTGTGTTCTTCCTTGTTTGTAATCATTCAAGGTTTTTCCATGGAACATTTGGGGGCTTTTTAATTTGAAGGGGAAAGCCACAATATGAGGTTTAGTTTCCCCAAATAGTCCAGTGTTGCTGTGATGGTCTGGAGAGTCTTGGGGAAGTTTCTGCCCTTTGCATTACTAAGTGTATAAGAAGGCAATGCCCACCAAATAGTTGTGCTGTGTTTCTAAAGTCAGTTAATTCCTGTTCTCATCTGCTGCTATTTTTTTAAGTTCCATTTCCGAAGGCTTTATATCAGATACTGAAAACAGGAGATGATGGAGATACCATTTCCTTTTTCAGCTTCACCTTTTGAAGGAAGACTGTTGGTACTCCATTAAACAGAGTACTGATCTCCTTTCCCCACCTTTCTTGTTCCTCAAAAAGGTCCTTCTGAGAGGATGGGACAAAATATATATCAGAACAAAGTGTGGAGACAGGAGAGGTGGAGTTTTTGTTCATGTACACAGTTTGTGTGTGTGTGTGTCTGTAGCTGCACATAACTGGATTCAGGAACAAAACTCTCCTCTTGGGAAACCATTCTCAGTAATAGCTCTGAGTGCTCTGAACCACTGCAGAGGATGTTCTTCTTTAGGTGGCTGTCTCTCTATCTAGCTCTCTCCAAAGCAGAAGAGAAAGTGTAGACAAAAATTTGCTTTATATAACAAAACCAAAAAGATCTGATGATGGTGAAATTTTCTATACATCTGCAGATTGAGACTTAATACTGTTGTACATGCTGGGCTGACTTGCCTTGTCTGAGAGGAAGTCCTTATCCCTCACCTTGCATTTCTGTGGAGGCACTAAAATACTGAAGAAAGAGAATGGTTGTAGGTACATTGGAGTCTTCTGTACTATTGGAGTTGTTCAGTCATTGATGTGCCTTAACTGCAGTGGTTGGACCTGTGTCTCTCTTTTGCTGATGGGGGATGGAAGCACACTGCACTAGGTGATTTTCTCCCCAGCCACGCAGTAAGGCTTCCCAGAGCTGCAGGGAGGCAAATTCTGAGGCCCCAGTCCCATTTTGATGACTTTGGCATTGCTTTTTGTATATAAGTGTTTGCAGCCCTCTGCGTGAGTAGAGGTTAAGCTTGGAGTCATCGTATGAAACTGAGGGAAAATAGGCTAAATGTGGGAGGGAGAGAGAAGAGTTCCCCAGTGTGAATTGTGTCATTTTGTGTGAAGAGAGAATTTCCCAAAGGCTTTACTCAAAAGTCCACATCTTCATTAGCTGAGAAGCATTTTGCTGTATGAAACAGAATGTTAGGTAAACTGTTGTTGAAGAATAATACCACATTTGAGGCACCCTTTAGAGGATGCACAGGAGTGGGCTCTGATAGGTAGGTTTAATCATAGCATTTGAAAATGGGGTGTTTCCCACTGTGATTTCAAAATGTGAGCTTGGATGTGCTTGTGCAGCATTGTGCTACAGCAAAGAAGTTAGAATTGCTGTGGTGGTGGTTCTTTTGGTTTTTGGTGGGTCTTTACCTAACTTCTAAATTTTTTTTGTTATTTATGGTATGAGACTGAGTGACAGGATATCTTATTTGTACTGCTGTTTAAATAGCCTTATCTGCAGTATCTGTAGTGACTTAAGGCAGGTGCTGGGGAACCAGGGGAATTTCCCCTTTTTAAACTGTTTGAAGTTTAGATCCAGATAGTAGCTGGGAAGCTTTTTCTCCTCTGCTTTAGTGAATTGAATGCTTATTTTTCAAATGTACTAAGGACTTGCTGGCTACCCGGTAACATAGGTCTGGGATGGCCATTTCCAGCTTGTTTCTAGGAATATCTGAAATCTCAGTGTATAGTTTTGATTTGCTGAAATTCCTTTAGCCCGAGTCTCTGTTAACTGAAGAACTAAGGTATTTCAGTCTTTTTGGGTTGTACTATGTCCATTTGGCCTTTCAAACTGGTTCAAAGCAGTCAGCATTTAATTTGGATCGAATCTTCTTTTAAAGCAGTTTGCCTTGTGTGGCAAGACATTTCTTACCATGTAGGTCATACTGACAATTAGAGGCTGGGTTCTCATTGTGCTGGGTGTACCTTAACACCATGAGTTCCAGCCAGCAGGCTCTGAAGTTTGCCCTTAGTCTTTGTAAGACAGAAAACAGTGATTTTTTTAGGGGCACTTAGGCTGATTTCTGGGTTTCCAAATCCTTGCCTGCTTAGGCATTCCCTAAGGAACTGAGACTGTCCTACAAACTGTTAAAAAAATCTGAAGGTCAGGTGGATAAGAGAACATCACCTGGCAAGCATTAGCAGTTCTTCTTTGAAATGTTTTCTCTGAGATTTTTAGGAAATTTTATTTGTTCTGTGAAGCTAGGCTTTAATTCTGTTTCAGACAGAATTTGTGTTAATTCTCTCCTAAAGGATTAGGCATCTGTGTTGATCATGCAGGCTTGAGCAGTAGTGAGTAAAATCTTTGCAGTTTTGACTCTTTTCTTCGTTTTATTAGCTGTAGAGAAGCTTTCATAATTGGATTGGGTTTAAATTTATTGCTTGTTACTCTGCTCACTTGGATCTTGTCTGTGGGGCAGTATAATTAAATGTCCAGCTCTTCTTTGTGATGTAGAAAAGGCATTGAAACTTTATAATAGGTGGATAAGGCGACCCAAGAGATGCTAATTGAACTCTTGCATGTACATAAAGAACGTACAGGTGATGCTATTATTTTTGTACCTAGAGAGAGCCGGTTTGAAACCTTTGTGGTCAGTGCTCTCTTTTTGTGTGCAACCAGGCTAATGTGAAAAGATTGTATGGGCAGGTTTCGAAGGCAGGTGTTCCCATCACAAAGCCACTGCTGTACTTACCATGGTGTGCTGTGCCATTCTCAAGCAAAAAGGACAAAAGTAGATGGGCACAAGCTAACTTTACCTGTACTGGTAGTTCTTTCAGGTTGTTTTTTGACCTGCTGATAGTTTAGTGTGGGGAAAGTTGCTCACTGATGACAGATTGTCTATTTTACCCTTTCTTCTCATAGAATCAAGCCCATAGTGTTGCCGTATCTAGCATCAAATTTTCGGTCACCTCAGTTTTCTTTCCAGTTTTGAATGTCTGAAACCCCTTGGTTACAGGTCTAGGAACCACCTTTTCACAACTGCACTTCCTTGCTGTAGAATTTTGCTTTTTCATACATTTGATATCTTAATCACCTGTCTCTCTTTAGACTTAAAATTATCATTTGTATTGGTTAAATGCACATTTTTCTCTGCTGGTTCACAGAAAGTAAGAATATTGTTATCGTCTTGGCTTGTCTGCAGAGACTTCAATTCAACTGATATGGTTGGCTTCCCTTCTCAGACCTGGATATCACAGGGTCTGTTTCCCAAGTGAAAATGTATTCCCTGAAGGGTGATTTGTGGGTAGAGAGGAGGTCAGATATTTCTTGTACAGCTCTGAGTGCATGTTCAGATGGCCATCACCTGCACACAGGCATGCACAGGCTTACATTTCAGATGCAAAATACATGAAACTTCTGACTTGAGAACACATTCCTGAGCCACTTAAGCTTAGTCTTTATATAGTATATAATTTGTTTTGGAGTTAGAAGTGTGTCTTCCCGTTACCCACTCTGATGATGATGTTCTAGAACAGCTGCATTTGAGGTTTTGCCTGAATTTATGCAGCTTCAAAAGGAAATGTATCAACAATAAGTAACTTTTCAACATGCACAATGGAAATGCTGTTTCAAGAGATTAAAAAAATTATCTTCCTTTTTTCCCTCTATCACAGATGCCCGAGATGTAGAGCAATTGAGTAAGAATAACATTACGCACATTCTTTCAATCCATGACAGTGCCCGCCCTATGCTTGAGGTAAGAGTTGTGGGGGACTCCACAGTAAATCCTTCCTTTGCAGTTGACTGTCACAGTCATCTTGGGGTTAATTTTTTGTTCCGTGCAATTGATGTTTTGAGACTGATTTTCTTGAAAGCTGTAGTTTTGAGATCCAGCCACAGGTTTTGTTGTTGCTGCTGTTATAACAACAAGAAATGTAACTGACAAGGGAAGAGAACGACACTGTCAATCTGTATAACACAATAATGGGATTATGTTATTGATTTAATAGGAAAGGTAAGTTTCTTCCTGTGTGGAGTTTAAGCATTTCATAAACAGCATTCCTTCCCCAGTACTAACCCTTCTGTGTACTTGGGCCCCTTCCTTGAATATTTATGGCAGATAGGTTTTCAGTCCTTTTCTATGTGAAATTGCCTTATTTAGGCTTGGAGTATGGAAGCAATCAGTGATCCTCACATAATAGATCTAAAATAGCAGGGCATCTGTAGTCTCCAAAACTTTACATAAAGTATTATTCCCATTTCACTGAAGGGAAACTCATCTAAAGACCTGTATTTACTGTGTTATCTTGAGCAGGGAAGGATCTGGGAAGAGGATACAGGTCTCCTTTGTTGGAGTTCTATGATTTCTTCTTTACACCAGCTTACCTTTGAGGGGAGTCTGCCTGGGCTTTGCTACATCTTAAAACCTGGCTATTTGATTTATGTCAGGAACTATTATCCTCTAAAATTTGTTCAGTCCTTCCCTGTGTTCCACTTGTCATGAAATGTGGCAAAGTCGTGGGTAAGGCAGTTGTTGGTATTAGCCCTCATATGCTGCTGGGAATCTCTGCTTTTCTTTTTCTTCATGCAAAATGTCTCCAGTGGTTTCAGTTCTTAAACTACAGAATTTCCACTTCTCCCAGGCAAGTCAATAGGTAAGCCAAACAAGAGGTGTCCCCAGTCACAATCAAACCCAGTATCAAGGTAATGGTGAACTCTGGATTGACCTTGAATTTATAAAAGTGCTGAAGCAGATTTATAATTGTGCTTCATAAAATAAAATATGCTTTAGCTGTTGACTTTGTTACACTGTCCATTTGATTTGTGTTGTCCCTGATGCTTGTTAAGTCTGAAGCTGAATTCAGTCTAAGACTGAATTTTAAGAGTGCTTTTAGTTGAAGAGATAAACATTTGTGCTGAGCAAAGGAGATGTCATGTTGCCTCTAGGGTGCTGGTCTTTAAAATGAATGGAATTTTGTTTTGTTTTATCATGATTAGAAAACTGGGAAGACTGATTATGGTACAGATCAGCTGCAGGCCAGTGCTTCTGGTGGTGGTGGCAGTTTTGGCAGCCCACACACCACCTCCTTGCTTGTGGTGATGCACCTGTTTGTGAGGCTGCATGGTAAATAGAACTGGGAGCTTTTGTGGTTTAAATATAACAAGGTCACCATTTCTTCTTCTAGTTACCACCACAAAAGACATGAAGGATTATGTTTACCCAGCTCTCTTCCCAGTCTGGTTCACGGCAGTGTCTCAAAAGTAACAGTGGCACATGGACAATATGACAGGTGGAGGATGGACTTGGTTTAATCACCCCTGCTTCCAACTGTGCCTTTGATTTTCTCTGCATACAGTATAGTTCCTTTAAAACTCCTCCCCAGTTCCTAAAATGATGTAAGGATTTCAAATTCCATTTGTTTGGGAGCTGAGCTAATTTTGATTACTTTATCAGTCATGGTCTTACTGCGGTGATTGTTTGTGACTGAATGCTTCTGTTTAGGAACAAGAGCCTAAAAAACTTCTGTTAGGTTTGGTTACTTCCTTTGTTATTTGCATCCGTGCCAGGTTTTAGGTGGGTTTGTTTACAGCTTGTGTGTCCACATTGTGCTTGTGCTTTCATTGTCCACTGAAATCTAATAGGAATGTTTTCCCTATGTGTATCCCTCACCATCTTTCTCCCCAGATTTCACTCATGAAAAGTGATAACTTTTGTGTTCATAAAATCATCTGATATTATTCAGACTTCAAGAGATGCAATTGCAGTGATAAGGGAATATCTCTTCCTTGAGATTCCCTGTTTCATGTGTATGCATTTATATTAATGCTGATCACCTGTAAAAAGCTGCCTTTGCTTCTGCAGTAGTTGCCTTTGTCTTTAACTAAAAATATTTTATCTCCAGTATTCCCTAGTCCTGTAGGAGATGTAGGAAGCTGTAGGAAATTCTACAAATAATTCATTAGACAAATCTTTTTATGCATGCTAAGAAAGGTAAGTGGTTTTAGACATTGAAAAGCCAGTACTGTTTCAGTAGCATGTTATCAAAGAGAATTTGGTGTTTTCTGCCCTTGTATGGAACAGAGAATATGGATGCATACTTTAGCTCTCAGAAGTCACAAATTAACCACATCTTGCTTGTCTGATTTCAAAGTTTCATCACTGTTTTGATGGCATAATACCTCTGAATGGAGCACTTAAAGTGTGTAACAGAAGTACTGATTCTATACCCAGTGGGTCTTGTGGGTAGAGAATGAAAATGCCCAATCTCTCTGTCATCATAGTCAAGAATGCAATACTGAAGAGATGGAAACAAACATCAGTCTATGCGGTGAACACCAACTTGCTACAGATTGTAAAACTGTTTTCTACTGTAGTAACTCAAGGCATTGTCCCTCTCTGTGATGTTACAGACTGTTTTTACCTGGTTGTTTGAAATGCTCACAGTACCTTTTAAAAAGTATGCTTTCCTGTGTGACTTAGGTTTTGGGTATAGGTTGCTTCAGTTCCTCCTAAGTTAGTAAGCTATTAGAAAATGATTGAAGAATTTCACAACTAAGTATTATATTGGTTTAGGTTACATGTGCCTACTTATATAGATATACTTAAAAAGAAAGTTTTCTTATAGAAATTAGTTTTTTGACATTATCTCAATCACCATTTACAAACCCTTATGGATGTCTGATTCATGGTGGCTCATAATCAAAGTTTAGGAAGTCATTTCAAGCTGGAATAACAGGAAAAAGTAGGTATAAAATTAGTTGGATTCTAAGACTTCTTACACCTTTAGACATGGAATAACAGGAAAAAGTAGGTACACCTTACACCTGGAATAACAGGAAAAAGTAGGTATAAAATTAGTTGGATTCTAAGACTTCTTACACCTTTAGACATGGCTAGCTTGCATTAAGTGCAAGACACAGAATTGTTTGTAAGACTTCAAGTGATTTACACTGGAAAAATTTTGCCAAAATCTGGCTTGAACTGTTTTGCCATATTGCCCTTTAGTTCTGTTTGTATAAAATGTTTCAAAGAAGTTTTTCCTCTAATAAAACTAACTTTGAAATATATTCAGAGAGCATTCTAAGGCTATTGTTCCAACGAAGTGCACCATTATTATACAGCATCTTAACCAATTTGGTGAAAATTTTGTAGTTTAAAGATGCGTGTTTATGGCTCCTGTGGTACAAATACCTATCTCATGGAAAACCCCGTGAGTAACAGGTAGCATGTCCAGGAGAAAGGTGTGCATGCCATATGGAGCCAGGTTTGTTATTTCAGATGTAATGAGTGAGAGCAGTGTCCAACAGCACCATGTGTGCTCCCTCAGATGCACAGGGGCAGCAGCCTTGGTGAATCAAGTTGTTTCCTCCAGAGCACTTTGGATGGCTGCCCATGGGACACTCACAGATGTTTTATAAATCCACATAAGAGCCATGAACAGAGGAGTATAATTAGGTTTCTTGCCACCTGCTTTTTCTATTCTATTTCTTCGTTAGTTTAAGTTTTAAAATTTCTATTCAGAATATGAGACACTGAAAGGTGGATGGGGAAATATATCTCCAAGTGTGCTGTGCTTTAGATAATAGCATGTCTGACCTGTAGGATCCATCCACCAGGTTGTCTTGTGTCTGGACTTCTGTAAGGCCTTTGACATGGTACCCTGCAACATCCTTGTCTAAGTTGGAGAGATGAATGTGATGGCTGGACTGTCTGGTGGATGAGGAATTGCTTTTATGGTCACATCCAGAGGGTCAGTAGCTCAATGTCCAGATGAAAACCAGTCATGAGTGGTGCTCCTTAGGGGTCTGTATTGGAGGCTCTGCTGTTAAATGTCTTCATCAATGACATAGAGGGATTGAGTGCACCCTCAGCACATTTGCAGATGACAAAAATTTTTGTTTTAGTTGCTCAAATTAAGGTATGTAAAGATAAATGTTGTTAATCTTAACAGAAGAATATGGTTTCAGGTCCACTGAGGTGTTTGTCTCTGGATTTTCCAGGTGTTTAACCCTCTTCTGGGATTTCTATGAAGATGAATGTGGGCCCAAACTAAATAGATTGTTGATGTGGATTGTGCAGCAGCTTGAAAACAGCTGCATCTTATTCGAAAGTGTAGGCTGTGGTGGACAGTCATGTCCAAGAAGCTGAATTTACAAGCATTCCTATTCATTCTCTCCTCATTCCTCCCCACAACCACAGGTTTAAATGCTAGTAGAAGGAAGAATGCTTCCTATGCTGCATTGGGCAGTGGTTGCTGTTTGCAAAGCAGGAAGGGGGACAGCGTGAGTCCTGGGACAAGGAGGAATATTGAGTTGTTCTTGTCAAACAGGTGCTCAGACCCTGTCCCAGGGAGGTGTCATCCCCAGAGAGAGGCAGGGATGTATAGGCATTCTGTGGGTCCCATTTCTGTGTGGAAAGTCCGTATCAGAGCTGTATGTCATTGTGGCTGGCAAATGACGTGTCTCAGATTCAGGCTGGAAGTAAGCAAGACTTTGAGCGTGTGGGTTAGTAATTGCTGGAATATATTTCCAGAGGCAAAGGTGGGTTTTCTTATATGCTCCATTTTTGTGTGGAAATTGATTCAGGTGGGGCTGGGTTATAGCGGTCTTTCAGCTTTGCATTTTAGAGCCAGAGCATTTCACAGTCCAAGGTCTGTCTGAGACACTTTGAGGTGCCAGTTGTGGTGACTGTTGTGAGCATTGCAGACATCTGTCCATCAGTCAGGAAATGGACTGAAACCAGCAGCTTCTTTCTCACAGTACACCACACATTTGTCAGTTACCAGTAATTCTGCTTCGGCTCTTGACCTGCACCAGAGGTTTGATCTAGTAAATGTATGAATCCCATTACCAGTCGCCTGTAATTGTGGAGTCCTTTGGCATTAATTTATTTATAGCATTATCATTGTCAGATTAACTCCTGCTGTGTCACAGGAAGCTTTAATGCTGCACTCATCTGGTAGACATCATAATGATCACAGTAATGTAGATTTTAAATCAATGAGCGTTCATGTGGGCATGCCTGTACTGTCCCCTGCCACAGAAGCTCTCAGTTGTTCCCTCAGTTAATGAGGAACTGCATTAAGATTAGCTTTTTGCATGTGTGCTGCCTCAGTATGCACGTCAGTTTTCTTTCTTTGTTTTCTGTGGCTTCAGAATATTTGTTTGGTTTTTATTTTCAGTATGTTGATTTATTTCCCGCTCATTCTGCAGAGTTAGCTAGAGCACCCTAAGAGGACAGTTATCCATTTTTCCTTTGTATTTGTTATTAACAAATGCCAATTCGATGCCATTAACAATATTGTCTTAATCTGGTATGTACTGTCTCCAGAGCAGTGGTTTTCCCCTCTTTTTTCCTGAATTTGACTACCTAAATAAGTGTTGATTTGGTGGGTGGGTGGAAGGATGGGGCAGGCAGAGAAAAGCTGGTTGCTGACTGAACTACTGTGTGTGGTTTTGGGCACCCCAATATAAAAAAGACATTGAGCTATTGGAGAGTGTCCAAAGAAGGGCCATGAGGAAGGTGAAGGGCCTTGAGGGAAAGCCTTATCAGGAATAGCTGAGGTCACTTGTTCTGTTCAGCCTGGAGAAGAGGAGACTCAGGGGTGACCTCATTGTGGTCTTCAACATCCTCAGGAGGGGAAGTGGAGGGGTTAGTACTGATCTCTTCACTCTCATGAGCAGGACTTAAGGAAACAGCATGAAGCTGAGTCAGGGTAGTTTTAGGTTGGTTTTCAGGAAGAAAGTTTTTCACCCAGAGGGTAGTTGAGCACTGGAACGGGATCCCCAGGGAAGTGGGCACAATACCAAACCTGTCAGAGTTCAAGAAGTGTTTGGACAACACTCTCAGGGAACATGGTGTAACTCTTGGGGTGTTCTGTGTAGGGCTGGGAGGTGAACTGAATGATCCTGATTGGTCTCTTCCAACTTGGCACAATCTATGATTTTATAATCTCTTTTGTCCAGTCTGTCAGCTTATGCAGCCAGCATGACTTAAATGAAATGTGTCTTTGGAAATAAAGAACTTCTCAGACAGGTTGTCTTATAAAGAATTTTAGATACTTTTTTCCTTTCAAATTCTAAAATTTTTATCCTACTAGAAATAGGGTTTCAAAGACTTAATCTGAAAGGGAGCTGAAAGAGAACAACAGTTAAAAAGCCTTGTGATGATCTGTTAGAGAAATCTTTCATACTCCCTGAGTAAACAGTCAAATGCATTAATAGAATACAGGCAAAGAAAAGATGCTGTAACTGGAACAGAATCAGTAAATGTGAGGAATAGAAATTGTGGAAAAATAAGGATGCTGTGGAGAAGATGTATAACTTCTCCGCACCAGATTCTCTGCTGAATGCTTTGATATACCTGTTTTATAAGGTATTAAGGATGAGAAGCTTGCAACTGGGGAAATCACAAGAGGAAGTGCTGAATCAATATTATGAATTAAAAATAAAGTGTACAACTGGCTGCTAAATTCACTTTGGAAGAAAGTGAAGAGCTAAATGACTGAACACCTATCAAAAACTGAGAAATGTTTATAAGATCAAATGGTCATAGCCTGAAGACCTGGTATAGGTAATGAATTAATACAAGCTTGCATTAAAATATGGAATCTTGCTTCATATTTTTCAAGCCTGGCTGAATGTTGTAAGTCTTAATGCAGTTTTAGCTGAGCTTGATAATCTTGCATGTTTACCCGTGATCTTTAGACTATACATGTATGTTTTTTTGGAACAGCAAAGTCAGCTATTTTAGAAGAACTGAGCTGGCAGCTCTGGCACAATGCAAGTAATCTGGTTAGCACAGTTTGTGGATTGCATTTTTGCAGGTATTTAGGTTCTGACTATTGAAACCTGTAATATCTGCAGTTAGAACTTAATATGATAACTTTGGCCTTATCTCCCTTAAGTTTTCTAATTCTTTCCTTCTGTTAAAAGTTAGGGGAAACTTCTTTCTGTCATGGCTGCACTTTCTGGGTTGAGGTAATATTTTTATGTATTAAAGGAATTACCCTTAAAAAAAAGAAAAAAGAAATCCTGTGTTATGCCCCCAGTTTCCCCAGATGATAACTTTGGAAGTGCTGAAAGCTGCTTTAGTGATTTGTTTTGTAGTCATAGATTCAGAGAATGGCTTGGGTTAGAAGGGGATTTAGAGACCATCTCATTCCACCCCCCTGCTTTGGACAGGGACACCTTCCACTACACCAGGTTGCTCTGAGCCTGGTCCAGCCTGGCCATGAACACTTCCAGGGATGGGGCATCCACAGCTTCTCTGGGCAACCTGTTCCAGTGTCTCACCATCACAGTAAAGAATTTTTTCCTATAATGTAAACCTACTCACTTTCAGTTTGAAGTACTTTTCCCTTGTCCTATCACTACGTGCTCTTGTAAAAAGTCCCTCTCCATTTTTCTTGTAGGCTCCCTTCATGGACTAGAAGGGCACAATTAGGATACCCCAAAGCTTTCTCTTTATCAGGCTGAACAATCCCAATTCTCTTAGCCTTTTCTTCTAGGAGAGGTGCTCCATCCCTTTAAACATCTCAGTAGCCCTCCTCTGGACTCTGTCCAGCAGGTCCTTGTGCTCCGTGTGTTGAGGGCCCCAGAGCTGGATGCAGCACTCCAGGTGGCGTCTCAGCAGAGCAGAGCAAAGGGGCAGAATCCCCTTGCCCTGCTGACCATGCTGCTTTGGATGCAGCTCAGGATGCTGCTGGCTTTCTGGCCACTGAATGCTCATGGCTGGGCTGTGTTGAGCTTCTCATCCACCAGCACCCCCAAGTCCTTCTAGGCAGGGCTGCCCTTGATCTGTTTATCCTTCACTCTCTGACGACTGTCCTCACACAGATAGTAGTCCAGAAAGCATTTGTCTGGACTCAAAGGCATATCACTACTTAATATGAACTAACTAAAAAGGGAAATACTGGGAAACCAATCAGCTGTATATTTTTTTTTTTTTTGAAACACAAAACGTCAACATATGTTTATTCTGGAGAGGTGCTCTCAGGAAGTGAAAACAGCCAATCTGTTAAAACTGCATTGCAATATTGGATAGCATGCAGAAGTCCTGAACTGTAAAAGGCCTTTCATATATGAAAATTGCATCTTGATGACATGACAATTGAAGGCCCTGCTGGGTATCATTGAGCAATATGTGCAGGCTCTGTTGTCATTGAGATCCCACCCAAACACTTACAGGAACTGTTAGAGAGGGAGATGGTAAGACAGTCTTCAAAATCAGAGGTGCTAATATCATATAGCAAGGTCATGGCTGTTGTATAAAGACCAGCTCTAAAATTAATAATTTAGTCAAGTTGGTCTGTTGCATTTCCATCCGTAGCACTAAACTCATGTATCACCAGTGTTAGAAGCTGTTGGTTTTCAGCCATTGTGCTAACTTTGAGAGAAAGTGTACAAGCACTTCTTCTAACAAAACCCCTTAACTTTCCTCTGTGATGTTTCACTGTCTTTTCATGGTAAAGGTTTCCCCTCATGAGATGTTTCAGAAGACCGTGCTGAGCAAAACAGCTACCATTTTTCTTTCAGGTGTAGCGGCCCCAGATGATTCTAGTTTGAAGTAATGCCCTGTCTGGGGCATAGATTCTGCTTGTGAAGTTGGGAGCTCTGACTAATTTTTCAAATATTACCCCAGTAGCTCACTACAAAGCTACCAACAGACTTCCACAAAGCAGCTCTTAAAAGTGTGTCAAGCCAGGCCTTCATGATGGAGTCCCCCTGGCAGAGGCTGCTCTGGTGATGCACTGAATTAGTTCACAGTTTGACTTGCTCATCACACATTAGCTGTGTCGAGGGAAGCATGTTCCTGTCATGGCAGGTGGCAGGGAGGAGAGGATGAGAACTGCTTGGAGCTTTCAATGGTGAGCTGTTTGCATGAGGGATGTTGAGACCAGTAGATGTCTGGTGTTTCTAATTGCTTGGTTATGATGTTAACCAGAACAGGACAAGTGCTCTGACCTGCCGCTGCTGAAGACACGATGTGGAATGTGTTAACCCATGCTTCTAATCACAGAATCATAGAATGGTTTGGGTTGAAAGGGACCTTAAAGATCCTCTAGTTCCAATCCCCCTGCCATGGATGGGCAGCAACACTTTCCACTAGACCATCCAATCTGGCCTTTAAAGTAAAGAATTTATTTCTAGTATCTAATCTAAACTTCCTCTCTCTCAGATTGAACCCATTGCCCTTTGTCCTGTCACTAGGTGCCCTTGTAAAAAGTAAAGTGAGCTTATTCCAGAGGTGTAGTGATCATGTTCCAGCATTCCCTTAAAGAAAGAGGCAGTTGTGATGTATTGTTTTATTTTAGCACTCAGGGACCCCCTTGAGGGTTCAGGGATAAGTGTGATTGGTAGTGCTCAGATATGCCCTGACATGCCTGGGAGCTTGAATAAATCGTGTTAGTCAAGGCATACTAACAAAGTCCTTCCTCTCAGTTGAAGTCCTGTAAATACTCTTGGTGTTCCCTGAAGGAAATAAACCACAATTTAATACAAAGTCATTAGTGTTTTCTCCCACTCTGCATTCTTTCATGAGACAGGTTAGAACGAGAATTCAGGGTTAGAATTAGAAATAATAACCACAGCTCTGTGCAATTAAAAAAATCCTTAAATTTTCAACATTTGCCTCTTTTAATTTTAGAGAGGAGAGATGGGGAAGGAGAGTTTTAACAGGACACTTTCTATTTGTGATTGACACATTCCAGCTTTAAGGAGCTTTTCAAAAGTGTCACTGAGACTACTTCCTAAGAAAGCTATGAACCAGCATTGTAAAAAACTCTGACATTGTATTACTCCTGATAGGAAGAATGAAATGTATGAACTCTATTGCAGAAGCATCCCATTGGCTGCTGTTCACATTGTTCATGTAATTTCAATTTTGTTTATAATATTTTTCAAAGCCAAACCTGAGTGTGTTGTTCGCTGAAGTCAATTAGTAGTTATCCTGGGCTGAAACACAAATGCATTTTCTATGAGTCATTAATAAAATCAGCACTAATGGTGATTGCTACAGAAAGCAACTGAAAGGACAAACAAACGGTTGAACGGTTTTCAGTTTAGCAGGTTCAGTTTGGTGCATTACTGGACTAAACCCTTTATAAACTCTCATTGGTTTGGCTTGAGGAAGCTTTGTGCCGGCTGTTTCCCACTATAGCTTTTTTGCTGAAATGCCCCTAAACAAAAATAAGTCCTCCTGTCCTCATCTGTTGATGTGACGACTCAAATTAACACATGGTTTTTGACTAACCTGAAAGAACTTGCCAGGTGCTGGAGGTTTTCTATTTGCATCTTGGTTCACAAATATAAGTTTAGGGTTTTATGTTTAAAAAAAAAATTCTTGGAAATCGTTGATGGTATCTTTACATAAATTTAAATAGAGAAGTTTAATGCCAAAAATACAATACTGCTCTTTTTGAACTTTTTTTACAGACCCTTCCCCCTACTCTTTGCCCTTGGAGAGCAGAAATTTTGTAATTTCAGGTTCTTTCCCCCTCTCCTCAACTTTTAAAATCTGACACTCTAGATTCAGGCTTCCAGTGCTAACTAGAACCTCAGAAATGTATGTACAGCAGCAGCAAAGATGATATTCTGAAAAATGTCTGCAAAAACACTACTTGGAAAACCCACTGAACATGAAATAATGAGTAACATTTTTAGTCCTTATTCTCGTGCAAGCTGTTTTGTGAGTGCTCATTTTATATAAGAATCACTGGACAGTTTCCTTTCACACATAAAACGTACATTAGTATAGTTAAGATGTAATCAAACTGATTCTCATTCTCAGTGACTTCAGAGTATCTTCGACCATTGCAAAGGAGCAGCCATCTGTATAGATGCTGCATTTGTCTTACAGTACTTTTTGCACTTTAACCTGTTCACAGCTGAAATCATTCTTGGTATTGTACAATTGAATTTGTGTGTGCTCTGCAAAGGTCCTGTTTTCAGTCATTGATCCATTAGCTGACATTTGGCACTTAGAGATATGTCATTCTGCTACCACAAAATTCTACAAGTTCTTCCAAAAAACCCTAAATGCCAGTTTTTTCAAGCTTAGTTAAAATGAAGTTGGAGTTTTTAAAATAGGATTCTATTTAAGTAGAATACAAACAGAGTTTTCTCTATACTGGACTGTTGTGTTCCTGAGCACTGAATGAAATACTGGATTTAATAACAAATATGTAATTACCTTTTTTAAAAGCTAATGATATTGGGAAAGTCTTGTTCCTGAGTCTTATTGACTTTTCCAAATGTGACATAACTGTTCTGTTTCCAATTTTAGTAGCTCAACCTCTAAAATAGTTAGAAGTTTGAATATTGACAGAATTCCATTAATACGTTATTGACTGTAGTGTAAAGTTACTGCATATATATGTATGCACCTGAAATCTGGTTTAATCCCTTGATATTCACTGCAGTAGAACTGGCTTATAATTCCAGAATCTGTGATGAAAGTGTTGTTGTTTCTCAAATAACAGTGAATTTTAGAAATTTTACTTAACTCTCCCTTGTTTCAGCTTTGACAATCTTGAAATCTGAATACTTGCCATAGTTTTGTTAGCTCTCACTGTATCGGTTTAACTGCAGCACTCAGTTTCAGGGCCTATGAGAGAAATCTAGTTTTGGTGGTTACTCTGCTGAAACAGAAAACAAAAAAGTAAATTATATTTTATTTTACTGATTTTTTTTTTTTTGGACAATGATAACAGGTTAAGTAACCAAAAGAAATGGAAGCACTGCTTTAATTTGATGGGGGCATCAGTTAGGATCACCATGTTAGTAATAAGCAAAAAGTCTGGGGAGGTGTGTGTGTGTGTTGGAAGGTAGGGGTGTTTGGTGGTAAAGGTGATTGATGAAGAAAGGAAAGTGAGCAGTGATTTCAAAGTAAGAAGTGGAAAGTAGTAGTGAATTGAGATGAGCAGAAAAATGCTGTGTTCATCTCATTGCCCTGGGAGCTTGGGTCTGTACCCATTTCGTATGTTTGGGATGTTATATTACCTAATAACATACATAGATTCTGTGTAATTAAAAAGGCTGGAGCCATAGATTTTAATTTGGTACTCTGAGGAAAAGTGTGTTTGGAGAGATAAAGCATGACTGACACAACTGTCAGCTGAAGAAATTTTGGAATAACAATATATATGCAAGAATAACAATATATATGCAAGAATACACATCCCCTTTATTTATATGCAATAAATAAAGAGGATGTATTACTTCATATAGGATTTTAAATGATGTTTCTCTTTTCATCAGTTTTTAGGCTTTACAAGCTTTTCCCTTTGTTTAGAATAAAAGCCATGTTTTGAAATGAGTAGCTGCTCTGTAGCACCTAATTTAGAGTGTGTAGGTGAAGTTGGCCCAATACGTGTTTTGAGTTGTTCTGTCCTTCCTTCACTGAATAATTTTACAGAATTGTCATTTTGTACAAAGGAACAAAGTGTCCTTAATTTAAAAAGATGTAAATAAAGACTTCCATATGGTTGGCATAAACTTTGTATTTGTCTTTCCATCTTTATTGATATGCCATTTTGGTTCAACTGGGACATTGCATCTGCAACTGGATTCAGGTTTATTTAACGAAATAAACCTGCTGACTAGAGACTAATTTAGAGCCTGTTGAAATTTTCACAAGAAGCTGATTTCAACAGTCTTTGATTTAGCTCACTCTTTTGTAGTCCACTGTTCCACCTAACATTTTATGCTTTGCAGTTTGAGAATGGCAAACAAACTGCTAGGTAAGAAAATAGTGGTGTTTCTGTCTTTCTTGCATGCTAGTACCCTATATTAAATATTGTAGGTAGCTGTTTGTTTGCTTGGCATAAACTGTTCTGCTTGAAAGGTCCCTTTGGGGACCTTCTTTGATGGTACCTGCAGTCTATGTGCACAGGAAAGACAGTAGTGTCTTGGGGCACAGATATACAAGTATTGTGATCCTGGGTAGTTTTTTTCCAAAAAGAGTCACAAACAGCAGGGTTCAGCAATTGTGTCTTCCTATTGCTGATATGTTTAAAAAAAAAAGAAAGTCTATACAGTATGTGTGAGGAAAATCTTAATTCATGCAATCAACACAGGAATAGCTACACAAAAAATCCCGAGTCTCATGTATGAATACCTGCCTCATACAATCTTGTGGTGATGTTGTATTTCAAGTATCCAATTATGATGAGTAGTATTTGATTCTATTATTATAATTATTATTTCAACCAAGAGAAGCAAAACTAGATGATAGGGTGGGATCCTCAGGAGTTACCAACTCTGGCCAAACTGTGTTTGGCTCGAAGTTGCTGAGAGTTTCACTGTTGATTTTTGTGGGAGATGGGTTAGGTCACTGCACAGTATTTTTGAAATCCCACCTCTAACTATTTCTGAGTTGAGTGTGTGATTATTTCCTCACAGGGAGGAGTCCATCACCACAGCCTTCCAAAAACACAGGTGATATACATCAGTCAAAATACCAAATTCCAGTAACTTAAACCATCTTCTTTCTGAGAAGATTTATTAATAAAGCTAACAGGCTGATGCTGAGCATTTGCAAGCCCAGTAATGAAAAGTGTGCTGTGAGCTTCACTGGAAGTTGTAAGTGCTGAAGATGTCCAGGATCAGGCTTTGGATGAGCAATTTGGGACCATGTGTGGTCTCTCATAGGCTGGTTTCATGCTTGCTTGCAGTAGTTGGACCTAACCAGCCATGACAAAAAAAGGAACACTGCAGGTCTTAAATTTGTGCTGGGTGCTACTTCTGCTTTTAGAGTGAGCACGATCTGAAAGCTCCTCTGCACTCAGCCTGTGAAAAGTACTCAGCATGTGCCATAGCTTCTGAAATCTGCGGAGTGACTTTGCGTCAGTGCGTGCTGGAGGAGCGAACATTCTGGCGTGTAGTGCACTCCAGAGCTAACCCATCTCCTGCCCTCAGTTTTTAATTTTTCAATGGTATGGAGTTGCTAGAGGTGATGGGGAAAGAATAACATGTAAATTTACTTTCGGGTCTCAGGTCCTCATTCTACTGGAGTGACTCACTTGAAGTGATACTAGTGTCCAACTTAAAGCTCTCAGATGTGTCATACAAATGCTGATTATTGTAATTAATCTGTCAATATAACTAATTATCCTTGGCTCAGCAACCTATCAATATAAGTGTTGCTGCTACACTATCTTTCTAAATTAGTGTGTCTATACAGGTTGTTTTGGATCAGCTTTTGGCTGTGGAGCTTTCCTGGTTTCCCACAATGTTTCCGACTGTTTCTGATTGTTTCCCACAATCTCTCTGACATAGTGGTGAAGTTTGTGCACCTGGCAGAGCTGTGTCATGGTGCTGGGGTCAGGATCTCTTGTAAAAGGGCTTGCTCTTTGTGCAATGGCAAGGGAAGAAACAAAGTGTGTGTAGGGGAAATAAGGAGGGGTTTCCAAGACAGCAAAGCAAAGGGGTTGTAGATGATGCTGCCTCAGGTAGCCACACACTTGAGCAGTGAAAATTCCACTTCTTTCCCCAGCTGGCAAATAAAATGCCTGGTGGGTGCAAATTGTGTTCCACCTTGTTGGCAAAGGATCTCTTGTACATAAATATGCAGCTTTCCATGTGTGATGTTGAATGTGTGGGATTATTACAGGAGTGTGCATCATTACAAAAGGATAGATTTAGGTGCATTTTATAATGGCCCTTTTGCTTGAATTCTTGTTTTTACAAGTGCCTCTGAAGAATTCATAACTCAGCATCTGAGATAATTCAATAAGAGTTCCTGTGAATAATGTAGTTTTTGTGTGTCTGAGCTGCAGATTGTATTCTGGAAGTCATATTTGAGAAGTCACCTAAATGTGCTTTCAAAAGTGTTCCATTTCTTAACAGTCATAGGAGCAAAAAAACTTTTGAAAATAAAATGACAGTTGAAACGAGCATTGACAATGCAAAGCAGTAGTGTAGGATTGTAGATATGTTGGTTTAAATATATCCAGTAACATTTTTAATGCATCAGAAATGGTTATCTAACTTCCCTACTTGATCTGGTAACTTACTATGATAGCTGACTAAGAAAGAGAGGCTAATTTTGTGGAAGAAAAGTATGAGTTTTATGGTTGTCCTTCTTGAATGTTTACAAAAATAAAAAAACAAAATCGACGCCACAGACATGTTTCTTCTTTGAAATAAATTTTGTTTGGTTTATCAGCTGGGTGAAGAAAAATGATTTTGTGAGTTTAAAAGAAACTGCATATCACAATTTCAAGCTGTAACATTTGTTCAGAGAAAGGCAAGGGCAGGAGAAGATGCAACTTCATTTTCCTGGAAATGTAAGAACAATTGTGATCTTTTTAGTAAAGATGCTCCTTTTTTTAGAAGCTCACTATTGAGCCTTGGGAGAAGCATGACTAAGCTATATGCTGGTGCCATGGCAATGTGAAAGCAAGTCTTTTTAAATCTGACTGTATAGAGATGATCTCTGAATGATGGTGTTGCTTCTTCAAAAAAATTAATATTCCACCAGTCTAGAGCAGGATTTGTGCTGTATGGATGAATGTGTTTAACATGAATCTTTTCTTCTCATACCTTTTTGCTTCTTTACACAGGGAATGAAGTACCTGTGCATTCCTGCTGCTGACTCACCCTCGCAGAACTTGTAAGTATTTTTTTAAAGTAAATCACAAAACCCCAGAAATCCCATGATGCCTATTTTAAAATTTGCTGAAAGCTCTCATTCTGATCTCTAATGAGTATTACACAGATGTGGGGTCTAATCCGTAAAGAAAACACAGCAACACTTCATTTCAACCTGCTTTCTATGTGTGCTTGTAGGAGTCTCAGTATGTAAACACTCTTGATTTGTGGCCTTAAACTTCAGGAATTCCTTAGTGAGTCTGGGCCTAATTCAGTCACAGTTTATTTTAGCCACTGTTTTTGTAGATCTTTGTGTTTGGCTCCTCTATTTTTTTTTTTTTTTTTTTTTTTTTTAGTGCCAACTGCAGCCATTAACAAAATATTTGAAAGAGGTTTGAAGCATGGTGCCTCAAGGGTTGAAATAAATTCCTCACAGTGGGCCTTCAAAACAAAATCCCTGTATGCAAACTACCCCTGTGACAATCTGCTGGGGACTTCTTGAACCTGCCTCAGAAGTCCCTGCTGCTCTTAGTATAAGCTGGCGTGGCAGGGAGTTTTGTGCCCTGCAGTGACTCTCACCTTGAGGACACAGATACAGCAGCTAGGGTGTCCAAGCCTTGCTCTTTCTCATCTCTGCTAAAGTTCACGTAATGCTAATTGATTTACCCCTGGTTTTAATTGAGCATGGCAAGTCTTGATTCCAAAGAGAAATCAAAACAAAAGAACTTGGATGGTGACCAGCTCTCTCTTCTAGAGCTCAGTGTTTATGTTGGGGAGAGGTGAGGGGGGTTTCAGCCACATCCTGCTACCAAGTTTTGGTAGAGAAACAAGTAGTAGAAAGAGGCCTGCTAGGTGCGGAAGGAAGTTCAGTGCTGCTTTTTTCTTGTATCACAGCAATTTTCTGGCTCATGCTTTTGGGGGATATTTTTAGAGCATGTATTTCTCATACTTTAGAAATATTCCAGTGTGGCACTTGGTGTGTGATGATTTGCCTTTTCATTCTGCATTTCTGTCATGATTTTAGGGGAAGGGGAAAAAAAAAGCACCACACCCCACCCGCAATAAAAAACACCCTAATCCCCTAAATTTCAGGTCTGTAATGAGAAGACACAGAGCTAATGCCTTTGTCATGGACAACTTCCATGGCCTTAATATTTAGAATAAAAATAAATACATTTAAAGAGATGTAATTTTGGGGAGGAAAGCTAATATGAGATTAGAGGAAAAGATTCACGTCATTAATTGTTCATTGGCATTTTGAAGTGTGTAGCATTTTTGACAACATTTTCTAAATCTGCTTCCTTTGTTAATTGAGATCAATTATGAATGGAAAGAGAAAGGATGGCATTTATGATGAACATCAAACAATGTACAATTCCCTCACTGCTAAATATCAAGGAGTTACATTGAAAAACCAGCTCCTGTGCTCGAGCTGTCTGGTGCAGTACCAAGGCTCTTAAGGCTTCAGTAAGAAGATAGAATATTTGCATGAGTATTGTTTCTGTTATGCTGCAGGCATCTAAAATACTTGCTTTGGTATCAGGTGGTTGCAAGCAAACGTCATTACTTCTAATACTGATACATTCAATCACTTAAAATAAAACTTGATGAGTAACTGATTTTTCTTCTTTTACTTCAAACAGTCCAGGCCTTCAAGTAAAATCAAATCATGATGCTCACAAATAGCACCCTCGCTTGCTCTGCACATGCAGTCTTCTGAAAGAAAGAGGAAGTTCTTTTTGTTCAGCCTGTGAGGACTGGATGCAGTCTCATCTAGGAGTGGTTAACCACACTCCCTGTGCCCACTGTGGAGGGAGGGATAGCTAGGGAACAGGAAGGGAATTGGTCCCTCTGCAACATCTTTGCATGTCTACCCTCTTCTTAAAGAGGGATTATGTTGGTTTCTTTCTAGGGAGAAAAAAACAACCAAACAAGCAGCATCCTGTATTGCAGGTCCTTGTGTTCTCTTAGCAATGGTTGACAGGCACAACTGATGGGGTGCACTCTGCTCTCCTGCCTGTTTCCCTACAGCAAGGACCACCTGGAAGCCTTTTACCCACTGAATTTTGGGACTGTGAGCTCTTAATGCACTTCAGCTCAGTTTTCTGAAGGAAACCGCTGGTTTCTTGTGTGTATAATGCACATTTAGTCCTAGAAAACTTGTTTAGTGGAGTTCTTTTCCTCAGAGGGATGACTTGCCAGGGAAATACAGCAGGGATTCCCCTGTTAGCATGTGGGTGTTCACTAAAGTGTCTCAAAAGCTTTGTTTTACTCCCCTGTTCGGCCCCTAGCAAGCATAGGGAGAAAGCAATTGCGTTTCAGACTCAAGGTACTTCCTAGATGTTAAATCAACGTTTTCCCTGGTCTGTGAGAATTTTACCTTGGGCCAGTAACTGCTCCAGAAATGTCATCCTCTATAGAACTCATCACTAAAAAGTTATTTCTATAGAAATAAAACCTTCCCTTCCTACCCTGTTTCAGTTAATTGTCTTTGGCTGCCTGTTTCTAAGGAATTAACATCTAACAGTCAGGTGATTAGTGGTGATAATGCAGAAGCCAGGTGACCTATTAAGAGGAGAAAATTTTGGTAGATTATTTTTCTTTCACATCACCAAAGGAAAGAAACATCAAGATGCTTTGTCCTATCTGATTTGGATGCTGTCTTCTTAACCTTTGTAAATCTTTGTAGAAGTCTAACTAGCAACAAATGAAAATATAGCTCTGGTATCATAACTCTGCTCTTGGTCTAGTTTTGAATTATGCAGCGTGCTAGTGGGTAAGTTTAGATAACTTCCACAGCATCCTGGTAGGGGCATTGTGCTGGTGCTTCTTCCTGTGGTGTTTTCCCACTGTAAAGATGATGCAGTTCAGGACCCAGCTTTTAGCTGGGAGATGTAAGAGCCAGATATCATGTAATAAATTGTCCTGAAATCCAACAAATGGGCTGCAAATCAACACATTTGTCAAGCGCTTTCCTGTTAGAGATGATAGTCAACTGTTCTGTGGTTAGTGTAAGACTTACCATTCTTCTTTGTGTCTGGCACTTGCCACACAGCTAACTGGTCCTCAGTGTTAGTTTTCATCTAAATATGGTGTTACCGTAACCTTGAAAATGAGTTTAGGCAACTGTGTGTGCTGCTCCAGAAGAGCCCCTGATGCCATAGGGCTGTGGAGGAGTTCATAACCTCCTTTTCTCTGGCTCAAGGTAAGGAGAGGCCAGGGTGCTATAGAGGAGCACTAATTCTAGATGTGACTATTTCTCTTCTCATTTTCATGAATGCCTGTAAACACACTTGAAAGCACATCAGCAGACTGAGTGTCAGTAGAGAGGAAGGGTGAAGAAAACTGGGTGAATGGAGTTCACGATGTTTAGTACCTATGCACAGTCACGGATATTTTTCAAACCAGTGTTCAAAGTGTCTTACCAAAACTTGTGCGAGATCATTGAAACAAATTCACTGGTGCATGAAGCTGCCCTCCTGGCCAGATTTTCTAGAGAGAAAAAGAAAAGATGAGAAGATCAGGTCAGATAATACAGACCTAACCAAGCTGCATCTGAATGAATGCTTTCAATCTCAGCTAAGCTCTTCATTCTGCAATAGCAAAGTCTCTTGCACACATAGCCAGAGGTCTCATTTGTCCTCTAAATTTGTTTATGTGAAACCTCTTGTGATCCCCTGGCAGACCGGAGCACCATGATTTGTTAGAACTCAGCCAGCGACAGTGGTTTGGTGTGGCAGTCTGAGTACACATGCATTTGTAAGGCTTTGTCTTCACTTATCCCACATGCTTCAATAGTTCCTTTAGAAACATAAAAGCCTTAGTTGACCTGCTGTCCTAAGGCTTGGGAGTGCATTGTGCCTTGAGATTTTCCAAAAAAGCTGCTCAAGTCTTCTCTAGCTGTGTTTTCCATTTTGTATCCAGTGATGCAGGAACCGAATTGGAGAGGGAGTCTCGTGCTTGGGATCTTCTTTTTGTTTATTCCAGTTAGATATTCTTGCATTCACAAGGTTTTCAGGCAGTGACACTGTTGCATCAGTGTTGTCCTTCAGGACAGGAGTGTTTACAGTATCAGCAGCTGCACTGTTAGGCAGGAAGGGAAGCTTCCTTTTATGTGGGTATTCCTGATTTTTGTGTGGCTGCTGGTGCTGGGCTGAGGTTTTTTTTTCTTTTACCCTTGTGGTATAATATTCACCCAGAAAGGGGAAACATCTTGAATACAGGACGTTGTGTTTCATGGGTGTTGAGCGCAATGTGCTTTCAGGTTTGACCTTGCCAGCAGGCCTGGCAGTGACTGCCCCCTAAGAACCTCTTTCCTCTGCCTGTGTTGCCCCTACCGCTTCTGCTTGTGAGCTTATTGCAAGAACACTCAAAGGCCACCATGAACTCTGGCTCTGTTGAGCTAAGAGGTGCTGCATGCACCTGTGGTAAACTGCAGGCAGCACCAAAGGCTTCGCAGTTGAAAAGGCGGGGTGTGCAACTTGGAACTGGGAAGCAAAGAGGCAGTGCTGCATATTCACTCAGATGATGACAGCTGCCTGCCTGCTATCCTTCACCATGCCCCACTTAAAATGAAAGGGGCATGTGTAAAGGATAGTGAGATTATAAACCCTAAAGTTTGCAGATGGAATCTTCTCTAGGTTTTCTCCTCTGCTGCTTTAAAACAGGTGGGCTGTAGACTGACACCCTGCATATGAGAAGGGGTACTTCTGTCTGAAAGGAGAAGACTGGAAGGAACTTAAGAAGACAGGGCTTGAATTGAGAATTTTTTCATAGCAGAGACAAAAGGAAGTGATTTCACATAGCTGAGCAGAAAGTCTTAATGCTTAGACATGCCCTGGCATATGGCTTGAAGGAGGAGGTAGAGTTAGAGATAAGCATAAGTTTGGGTAGCAGGTAGTGTCTCTTTGTGAGAGACATTATGTCTGGAGAGCTGCTCGTGCAGTTGTGCTGAGTTCCAGACATCTGAGAACACAAGGACATGTGAGGTCAAGTCACTGCTTTTAAGAAGAATCAAACACAAACCGAAATACAGACTTGACAGTCAGCAGAATAAAGTTTATCACACTGTAGTGCCTAAAATACCAGTTTCTTACTTGGATAGAGTAGCAAATAACTTACACCAGTGAGTTCTGTGTTTCATTGGCAGACAATAACTTTTACTTTGTAAGACCTGTATTCAGTTCTAAATTCTAGAAACAGCGTGAGGTGAGCTTTCGGATATATTTCTTTCTTTCTAAGTAGTGATTTCACTAAATGCAGCACTTTCTTTATCCTCTTTCTGCTTTTGTTTTCAGAGCAAGGCATTTCAGAGAGAGCATCAAATTTATCCATGAGTGCCGGCTCACAGGTGAAGGCTGCTTAGTTCACTGGTATGTATACTGCTCACTAAAAAAACTTTTTAAGGGTTTCTCTACCTTGATTTGGATGTTCATAATTTTAATAAATTAGTGGTCATCTCCCCTCTGTAGCAAAATCCTCTTGGACTAAATTGACCCCTTTATTCAGAAAGTCCCAGAAGATTTGCAAATTAAAGCCTTATGCTAGAACTTTGGAGTCTCTGGGATGGGCAGCTGCTTGGACATGAAAGGAGCCCATGAAATTCTTCTTGACCTTCTCTTATCAAGCATTTTTGTAGGATTTATTTGACTAGGAATGTGTTGGCTGAAGACATACTATTTCTTTCTCGTCATTTTAATCACTGTATTTCTAAATGTAATTTCCATAATCCTAATAATGTGATTAGTTTCTCTAACAGCTGTTTTGGTGACTTCAGAATTGTTAAAAAAATCTGTCTGGACAGAAATTTATTTTTTTCCCCTCTTTCTTTTCTTTAAACTGTTGAAGCATTCAAATGTTGCATTTGTTAATAGCAAAACCCTGATTGGAGAGATGCTCCTGGGTCTGTAAAGAATAGAAAAGGAAATCCCACCCTGGGTTTTTTCTTGCTGTCTGCTATTGGTTGTAGTGTTTGTGCTGTATGTCCAAAGGACAAATCTGAGTCTATATCTGGAATCAGAGTCATCTCATGATTTGAACACTGGACTTGTACACAGGCCCTGAGTATAAATCCTCACTTTGCTATTGACTCATGACAGGGCTATGCATGGGCCATTTGGTCAGTCTTAGTGTATGGAAAACAGGAATAAGTAGTCTGAATACTGATAAAATTTAAAAAACCATAAATTTGTGAAGTATTCAGAAACATAAAATGGCGAAAGGGTCTGGTAACTATATTTTTACTGTGCTAAATATAACTCTGTTTATTCTCTCAATAGAAATGATTCTGAGTTTGTCCAGTGTTTTTCAACTAGGCATAATGAATGATTCTTACTCTATCCCAGCTTTTCATCTGGGGAAACTGGAGTCCTGAGAGTTTAAGCTGCACAATGCAGTCAATAGCAGAAAGAGGAACTCAAGCAACCAGACATATGTACCTCTTATTAGTTCAGTTAAAGTTCATTCTGACCCCATGAAATTGCAGCCTTTTTTCATGGTGGAGAGGACACAGTGTTATTTTACTGTTCTGATCTTTATAAACAGAAGAAAGAAAGTGGGTGACTTACTTCTGCCTTTTTAAAATCCAAATCTAACTTAGAATGTGTGCACTGTCCCCTGCTTTTGTGACTACTTTATGCTTATTTCTTCCTTTTCAGCCTCATATGAATTACCACTCAAAATCCACTTTCTTGATCATGTAGATTTTTTTTCTGCTGCATTTGAAAAAGTAGCACCAAAACCATTTAACTCAAATATTATAATATTTCTTCCTCATGGCAAGCAACACAGCAGTCTTTGATGTTGAGAAGTGATGCTTTTAGCTGTGACAGGTGAAGTGCAGCACTGCTTCAGTGCATTGCACTCTCTTTTCCATGCAGCCTTGCAGGTGTCTCCAGGAGTGTCACACTGGTGGTTGCCTACATCATGACCATCACAGACTTTGGCTGGGAAGATGCGCTGTCTGTTGTCCGCGCGGCGAGGTCCTGTGCCAATCCAAACATGGGCTTCCAGAGACAGCTGCAGGAATTTGAAAAACATGATGTTGATCAGGTAAATGAACTACAACAAAGAATGGGAAACACAGCTCCAAGTCAGATCATGAGCTACTTCTCACTATTTTGTGGTCTGTGTGGTTTATCTGACTCCCCATTTTTGCTTTGAGGGAATGGCTTCTTAGCCCAGCCAGTTCCGCTAAGGAGATACAGATCGATCTGAAGGTATCCGGGAATGCTGGGTGGGAGAAGGGATTAGGCACAGCATCTGAACACCTCATGCCCAACTGTGCTGTTAATTTGGTGGTTGCTTCTTGTGAGCTAAGACACACTTGAAGATTAACATCTTTAGAGGGGTAAAAGGTAAAGGGTGAGTTCTCAGAACATAGGTAAAAGGCCAACCTATAACTACCAGTTGTATAAAAGTAGTGAGTTTCCCCCCAGCACATTCATTTGGAATAGTAAGCAGGAAAGAAATCATCATCACAAATCTTTCATGTCCAGGAGTTAAACTAAGTCCTCCTGATTTGTGTGTTGTGACTCCCCTCCCACCTTGTGTGGCTAAGACTGGATAAATTTTCTGATGTTTAGGGCAGCCTCAGATCTGACCCTTTTTTTCTTATTAGCCTTTTGAAGGTTTTGTAGGACTAGGAAAATCAATGAAAGGGTAGGATTGCTAAAGGGGTTTCATAAAACAAAAATTAGTTTCTTACTCCAAAAAAACCCCATCCTACGCAAAAGGCCGGCTCCCTGTGGGTGATTGGTGACTTCCACTTACATTACCAACCTACTGTGGCTGTCCCTTCCATTTTCCATTGCTCAGCATGTTCTTGTTGTGTGGGCTTTTGTGCCTGTTGTGCTTATTAAAAATAACAACAACAGAGGCGAACCAAAGTCGGAAAGCAAAATACACAAGACAAAGGATGTTGGTTTTTTTTATTCCATCCCTGTCATGCTGCTGCAGAAAGTTCAGAGTTTAGAAATTACCATTTGTTTTGCCTGATGCAGTTAGCAACTGTAAATATTTGCTTTTTTTTTTTTTTTTTTTTTTTTTTTTTTTTTTTTTTTTTTTTTTTTTTTTACATTTAACTGAATGTTTCCTGGATCATTTTGAACTGGTGACTGGTGTAAATGGTAGAGTAACTGATTTTTAAGAGACAAAAATCAGAGAGGGACTTTCCAGACTTGTCTCCTTCCTCCCTTACAGTCATTTCTACTCTAATTGGTTTGGTCTAACAGCAATGACAATTAAGGCTGTATGCAAATAGCCTGATAAAGACAGTAACGTCTCTCTTTTTTCATCCACCATGGACTGTGCATTCTGTCTTTATTCACTGAGGGGGAGGCAGTAGGTTGCAAAAAGAGTATCCACCTGTATTCACTGGCTGGGCTGTAGTTTCTTACTGTCTCTTAAGAGCAACCACATCCTCAGCAGGTGTCTGTTTACACACCTGATTTCGGTGGAATGATGCCATCTGCCAAGGGCGGGAACTTTTTTCAGATTTCAGCAGCATTTGGTGTTTTGCTGTTCCACTAAAGGGTGGTGGTATCCTGTGGCCACTCTGGAATGTTGTCCTCTAGAGCTTGGTCTTAAAGGATGAGGTTTAGTCACTAAGGTCACCATATAGTTTGCACCTGTTCCAAACTTCCAGATGGTACCTTGAGGCTTCAGATTTGCCTGAGGACCTCTTTAAGGAATGGGAGGAGGTATCTGTGTTGAGGTCTTGTCTCCCAATATCCTAGTAAATGACCTTTATGGATTCAGCTATTTCATGAGCCCCAAACAGAACAAAGCTATGAAGGTTAAGGTTTGAAAAATTAACATTATCCCCACTGGGACACAACAGTTGGAGTCTGCATTTACTAGCTGCTTCTGCAGGTGAGCTCAACAAAATTGTCAGGACTTGGACAGTTCCTCAGCTCGAATTGTCCTCAGATGGACTCAAATTCTCCAGCAGGCAAAGAAGCTGCTGTCAGAGCTGAGTGGATAGGAAAAGTGAACTTGTGAAATTTCCACTCTTTCCTATAAGACAGAGTTATCTGTTGGCAGGTCCAAATCAAGAAAAATGAGTGGGGGATTTATACAATATGCACTTATGGAGCTTGTTGGAATACAGGTATCATGTGATAAAAAAAATGTGGGTTTAAAATGAGATCGCATGACAAAAGAATTGTGTTATCAGACACAAAGATACTGCCTCAATCTCTGGAAGCACCTGAGCTGAAAATTGCTGCAAGCTGAGGAAATGGCCAGGGAAGAGGTCCCAGCATTATTGCCCTGCTGTTGCTTGATTCTTTCCTTATCATTTATATCTGGTTACTCTCAAAGCAGGATAAAGAGCTGGACTGACCATCAGCTGGGTCTGGTACACATGTTACCATGTACCAAATTCAGTCATTCATATCAGTAACATATGGGGTCCTATTCTATAGCTTGTAAAACTCATAGACTGTTTCTTCCTAGAAGACACCTATTGGAATATACACACTACATTTTTTACTACTGGTATTTGCAGGCTCAAGACAAAAAGCCTGTAAGAGTGGTTCACTTTCTCATCATCAACCTTCTTGCAGCCTGTTGTGATTTGGGCAAGTTGGCTGATCATACTGGCTTCCATACTAATTCCTCTTATTGTTTGTGTATGCAGCAGGAACAGGGAGATTTTAAGTCCAGGATGTCCATTCCCAGCAGGTGTTCCTTACTCTGTGTTAGTCCAGTCAGCCAAGCTGTTCCACAGATGTGTCATTTCAGGAGATGTAAAGGGTCTCAGTGATTTCAAATATGTGTTCCTGTGCTGTGCATTCCCTGCTGCTGTTGAAGGTCATGCAATATTTGCAGTGCTTTTTTTTAAACTATATATGATCCTAAAGGTTATTGAAATTCTGTAGGACAGGAAAAAGAATTACTTCTCCATCCATTTCATGTTACTGTTTCATAATTTTTTATATGTCTTTTCAATTTCTCCAGTTCAGGCAGTGGCTGAAAGAAGAATATGGGGAAAACTCTTCTCAGGATCTGCAAGAAGCCAAAAATCTTCTGAGCAAATACAAAGAGCAGGCAGAGTTGCATCAGACTACTGGAGGAAGGCAGTGGAATAACAACTTCTCATCTGTGCCATCACTCTCATACAGCAACTACACAACAGAGACCTAGTTGCAAGAGGTTGATTTTTTTTTCTTTCTACTTTTGCAAAACATCTTGCCATGTTTTCCATCCCATCTTCAAGACTTTCAGCAGTAAGCCATGCAAACTGTTGATTTATAGAAAGCTTCTTGATGACATTAAGTGTGTGTGTGTATGAGTGTGTTTCACACAGTTTGGTAATTCGGGCAGGATCAAGCTCTGTTTATGCCCAGAGACAGGATCCAGTTACTGTGGCTGAGGCAAGTCTGTCTGCCAGCCACAGCTATGTCCCCTTCTGCCCACATTGCCTGGCATTTGCTGTGAGGTTAGCTCAACTCCTCTTGTTGTAGGCTAGCAAAGGGCTTGGAGAGATGAAGTCTGGTGATTCAAGCTGTGGCAGTTTGGCATCTCTGCACTCTTAGTGTGGCCAAGGTGTTACTGCACCTGAAGAAGGGAACTCGAGTCTGTGTCTCTGCTGCTCCTGCTCACAGTCCATTGGCAGGTAATAGTGTGGAGGTGGGTGTGAACTTGAGTGCAGGCTGAAAGCTGGAGCAGGTCAGACAGGGGCCCAAGTAGCTTTCCTCCAGCAGTGGCATCTAGGAGAGAAGTGGGACAGACAGCTCTGAGTAATAACACCTTCAACCGCCACCGTTGTCTTTGCTTCAGTGCCCGTGAGACTGAGCTGTCGGCAGAGCTGCCACAGACCAAGAGCACCCAGGCTGTTACCACAGCTCAGCTGATGTGCAGTGATTTAAGCCGTGGTCCCTTGAGTGTGCATCTGGTCTCCCAGCATCAGCTTTTCTGGGGAATAGTTTATCATGTCTCCAGAGCCACTGAACTCCATTCCCCACGGAACACGTGCCTCTTCAGCACACGCCCCTGCGCACACGATAGCGCGTCTCCAAAGAGTGGGCTTGGTGTGAGTGCGAGCACCTGTTTCTTTGCTTGTGCTGTGGTTTGCTCTTTGACTTCAGCTACCTCAAAAATGCTGTTCTTGTCATTGTGGTTGTAAATGCAACCTTGAAAATTGCCTTGTGTAATCATAATCTAACACTGAATGAAGTAAGTGGGTGCGTGTGTGTGCGAGAGTGCGTGTGCACGTATATTTCAAAATGTCTGTATTGGAGAAGTGTATTGTTTTCTTTTAAAATTGCCCATATTTCTCACTGGTTTGAAGATTGAGTTGTTGGAATTCAACTTTCCTGCCATTTAAACACCACTATATATTTTGCTGTGATCAGATTTATGGGAATTCATTTGTACAATATATTTTAAACTAGGTTGAAACTAGGGGCCATACTCCGCTCTTGGTTAACACTGTGTTTTTCTGGAATGGAGCCATTGCCTGACTGAAGCAGCTTGTAAGGGTGTAACTTCAAACATGTCAGTAGGGGTGCTGGGCAATGTATTGATTTCTGATGGTGTAATTTGGGGTGGCCCTGATGCCAAGATCATGATTTCTTGTCTTTGACTTGGAGGATGGAAGGCCTGCTTTTCTTGAAGATTCTAGAAAATAAAAAGTACCACCCAAACAGCCAAGATAGAAAACTAAAACCAAACCCTTCATTTGTTCAAGTGTGGTATGTATCATGCTAAAAGCTGAGCACTGAGTGAGGAGCAATCAGCCTACTAAATAGTATCCAAATTGTGTCTCTTTCATTTTCTTTGGTACTCTGGCCTCCCATTCTTCTACAAGAAGAGAGTCACAAGATTCCTCTACATGTGATTTCCTGCTTGCAGGTGGCAGTGAATTCTTTGGATGGGAGCAAGACTTTTGGGTCAAGTAAACTCTGGGTGTTAAATATTTTTTGTTAAGTATCATAAAAAAATATGTTATGGCCTGTGAAATATGGGTCGTGCATATCAATAATTGCCTAAAAGGAAAAAAGGGAATGGGGTGGAACTGACTTGTCCATTTCATCTGAGGTAAGCCTGCATCAGGGTTCTCATTGCACTAAGTGCTTGAAGTATACTGAGCACGATGAGAGCAGGATAATCATATCTTTGTTGCAGTAAGGGTGCTGGATTTGGGAAAAGTGCTGGAACTGACCTTGTTTTCAAGCTTGCAGCTAAATGAACCACTGCCTGTTTGGTATATCCAGCAGTTGCTCTGTGGTTGCCTGGTAAGAGGGGTATTTAGCTGTTCCTGAAGATGTTGATCTGCAAATAATAGTCTGGTTAACAATTCCAGCCCAGCAGTGTCCATGTTGGCAGTCCCTTCTGTGCTCTGAGGGTAGATGTAATAATTGGAAATGTTTTCCTCGGTAACAGGGTCTGACACATGTTCAGGATGTGGGTCCATTTGTTTAACCCTCTACTCATGATAGCATACGTAGGGCAGCGTCAGCTCATCCCCAAGGGGCAGCTTTGGCAGAAATATTCTGCCTATGGTCTTGCAGGTATCCAGCCAGTCCTTCCTGTAGCTGGCTGCCAACGTTGTGTATCCTATAACACTCCTGGCACTCTTGTTCTATCAGTAATAATGCTGTGGGTGCTGGTAAGTTAGCAGTTCTTTTAGTGTTCTGACACATACAAGGCAGAAGGGGAGATATCTGTTAATTTTCATGTGTCCAAGATTAATCTGCACTGGTTTTTTTAAATAGTTTGGTTATCTCCAAAGAGTCAGTCCCTTGAACAGGATCTTTTTTGGAACTGAGTTTGGCTTTAAGGCCATATAGCAAACATCAGTGTGTGTTTTGCTGCAGCTCCAAAGCAGATGCAGGGTAAGCTGGGAAGACGGAGGGAATGCTGCATTGTCAGTGAGTGGAAGTGCCTCTCTCTTTTTGAAAGGCAGAAGGGGTATTTTCTACAGTCTCCACCTTCAACATCTTGTGTAGTGGTATTTGGGTACTGCATACTGCAGGTAAGAGCAGTACAAGAGTAACAGCAGTCTAAGGAAACTTTAATCTGGTTTGTCCATGTAGAGAGCAGAATGATGGTTTGCCTCCTAATTACCACGGGTGCAGAAGAGAGAGCTGCAGTTCTCACCTTTAGCCTTTTGGAGAGGGAGAGGAGCTAACGCAGGCTGAGAATGTGACATGATTTGTCTTCCAACCAGCCTTTCACTGGCAATTTGTAGGACTTTCCAGCTATCTGGAACACAACTAGACCCAATTCACCTCTTAGTAGTTGGCCTTTGTAGTGTAGATGATGCATTCAGTTATTTTGTTTCTGTACTTCAAAACACTGTCCTCATTTTGATGTTCACTGGAAAATGTATAAAGTTTATAACACCTTATTGGATATTCAGATTTGAAATGTATAATCGATTTTTTTTGGGCTAAACTTGATATCCATGTGTGATTATAAGCAAATGTCTAGTGTTTTAGAATGTAGGTAATGGGTAAATGCATTAATAGTATTTATTACTAAGTTTTTTAACCTGGAAAAAGTTGCTTCCTTACATTTTGTGGTTGAATAGGAAGATATGGCAAATCATATCTGTTTTTTAAAAAGGGTTAATAACTTTGGTTGCTATAATGGCCATCACCTATAAAGATGTCAGTGAAAAATTATAGCAATTATTCCACTAGTTTAAAAATTCTGAATCTGGTAAGCTTCTTGATTCTCTGTCTTCCTCTTCCTGGGCATCTTAGCGAAGCCTTGATTGCTTTTTCCAAATGTTTGTATTTAATACGTTCTACAATTTTTTTATAAATAAAATTAAATGTTAACACCTCATCTGCTTTTGTATTTCTTGAAATCAATGATAGTGTCCAGAAGGTTTCTACTCGCTGTTTGTATCCCTGCAGGTACAGTAAGAGTACAAGACTAACTAATTTTGGTGTTTTGATTACTTTTTTCTCTTGCACACAAACTTCTTGAAACTACTCTTCTTTTCAGCGACTGCTTCCAGGTGAGTTCAAGAATCTTCAGCACAAGCACCTCTTGATAGTCTCCCAAAAGGATCTTGCATGTCTTACTGATTGTTGCTGGCCCATCATTGAATGGGGTATGTGGTGAATCCTATGTTTTTTATTATTTTGAAATACCTTCTTTTCCATAGCACACTGACTTAGGGCTTATCCAGCTGTAACACTTACCTAGTTTTCAGGCTGCCAGTGTTCAAGGCTCTCAGTAGTGGTCTGTCAGAGGAAGCTGATGTAAGTGGCAGATGATTCTCAGGGGAAAACATTAGAAAACTTAGAGTGTAAGGGAGGAAATGCCCCGTTCAAATTCCCACAGATAACTCACTGCATTTCTGGTTTGACACTATCTCTGTTTAGAGAGCATTTCTGACATTTGGGCAGTTGGAAACAAAAATCCAAACCTAAACCAAAAAGCCCACCAACTTGAGATTATAATCAGACAGATCATAGCCAGATCTCATGGCCATTTCAATCATTGCTGAAGGCTGAACTGCCTTCACTTATCATGAAGGCAGAATTAGATGCTCAGGCACAGTGAGTTGTGACTCTTGTCTTTTTTCCCCTCTCCTTCCTCTCCCAGCACTTGTTATTTTATATACTATTGGGAATGTGTGGAAGTTGATTCCTAAGGAATCTTGGGCATTCAACGAATCAGTAATACTCTCCACTAGAATAACGTAGATGTGTCTGTAGATAGCTCTGAAAGTGATAGATGCATTTTGTTCAAATACATTTCATAATACATAATTCATCTTCAGTGTAAATGGGATGGCTCGGATTTTATTAATGTGTGTTTCGGTCCTCTTCATGTCTTTCTATGAAGAGACTTTAAATTCAATACAGCCTGCTTTGTGACACTTGAATTAGTAGTGTGATTACCTTCTTTCTCCCATCTGTTATCCATAGAAGTGTCTTAAATATATGTGCTACAACACTGATGAGACAGAATACATGCTTAAAGTATAATCCCTTCTGATCTAGGGAAACCTCATAAGCTTTAGAGAAGGCTTCTCCTCTGCCTAAAGGAAAACAACAGTTTCTAAATCAAAAAATGCTTTACTGCTTAATCTTCCTTTTGACCACTTAGTACTTTTCAAGGGTAATTTTTAACCAAATCACATGCAAAAATTGTGCTGGAACCGTGGTGCTGTATTGCTGTTCTGACTGTGTATCTCATTCCCTCCAGGGTTATGTGGAACTGTTGTGAGTTCTGGAAAGTGGCAGTTTTGATCTGATTCCTGGAGCTGAGGGAAGTAGAAGTCAAACTTGCATGTCCTTAGATGTGCTTATAACCTGATAAGGGGTTTTGGCTTTGCCAGCAAATTATGAGAGTCCTTCCACCTCCTCAAGAAGATTGCATTGGCAGGGGGAAAATGATGATGGTCTGTAGAAAATATTAGCATGAGGAAGATGATGTTGCACTGTGCAGTGTTTCTGTAGATACCCCTCGAGACACAAGGCACGTGACAGAAACAGCTAATTTCATAACTTTGTTCCCAGCAGAGCTTTAAATGTGGGTCTTGTTTTCCATGTGGCCCAGCTCCTGTGCTTAACTATTTCACTGCTACATTTAGCTGTTTTGTCCAATATTATTATTCTGCCCTCAGCCAAGGAAAAAACTCTTCTTTATATATTTGAATGTGTGCTTAGCTCCAGTGAATTATGCCAGCTGTGTTTTACTAAAACTGAGTAGCTTGTGAGTAGCTACAGGTCACACTTTCTGTAGTCACTACAGGTGACTTCCTGTAGTTTTCCATGTAGTTTCTAGTGTAAACATTAGGAGTGGGCGCTAGTGAAGTGTGAGCAAGATGTGTCCTTTTGCCATTGAGCAGCTGCATAGCTCAGCCCTAAGACTGAGCTGTTGTAGGAGACTTGGTTCTGCTCATGTGAGCCAAACACATCTGCAGTGAACTGGGACTAAAACTCACTTGCAAGCAGCCTCAAAAAGTGGGATTTTCAGCCAGACCTGAGCCCAGTTTCCATTTTAGATGAGACAATTATGAATGTGCAGGCTTTTTATCCTCCGTTATTTATTGAACTATGAGTAGAGAGATCAGAACCAATACCCTGAAGCTGCTTGAAATGTGAAGTGTTCTTAGGTTGTTTGCTTGATTGGTCATTATTCATACAGGTATTGGCAACACAGTGTTAGAGCTGGGAGATGACATTTACATATGGACCCTTTGATAGTCTGAGTTCTGATTCTCCTTTTTCCCTTCTTTCCCTGAAGCAAGTGAGTTTTTATTTAATTTGTCAGCAGATAATACAGCGAATGGGATTTTTGTTACAATTTATTGCATTTCTTCCCCTCCTTACATCCTTTTACCTTTGTTTTCTGTGTGTGGGTTTCTTTGGGGTTTTGTGTTTTGGTTTTTTTGTGGTTTTTTTTTTTTGTTTTTTTCAAGTAACTAGTATTTATCCCAGACTTCTTGAGTCAGGGTAAGTGCCAGTATGTGGCTTGCAAACAATTTGTTTCCTGTAAGTATGTATTTATATTAATAAATGCTCTTGTTATAAGGTGGCTGATTTACTTAATTGTATTAACAATTAAGTAAATTTTGGCTGTCTGTGTATCTGTCCTGTTATGACTGGGGTGGTTTTCTCTGAAGCTTGATGTGCCTTTTGTTGGATGTTGTCATCTTCTGTGGCCTTATGGCTCTTGTACACCACTGGATGCTTTGGATAACTAACACTGATCCATGACAATGTTAAGTCTGCCATTGAAAACATTCAAAAGGGATTTTTTTTTCTGATTTCTATGCCAAATGCAATGTTCATTGGTGGACCTGTATCCTGTGCAGGTTACTATTAATTGCAAACATTTTACCTGATCCTCTCCTTTACATTTTAAGGCAAGATGGGACTTAGTTGAATGTTTCTAAGTAGGGAAAACTCTGTCCTGTGTTTAGAGGAAGTACATGTTGAAGGTATCAGAATTATGGCTGTTTATATGCATGCTCACTCTGTATTTTTCCAAGGATTGCATTTTGGAAGTCTTTGCAAGTTAAGTCTGCAGCATGTGACTTGCCCAGCAAAACAGCTTATAAAATCCCTCAATGTCTCAAAAGAAGGAAAGAAAAGGTAAAAAACAAACAAAAAGTTCATATTTTTGCACATTTTTTTGGAGGCTGTGTGAGTGTGCCTCTGTCATCTCTCAGCTGGGTAAGGCTGTATGAAATTAACCATCAGTAATAAGACTGGAGGATGAATGGGAAAATGTATATGGATACATTATGGATATTAAACTAATATAGTAATTCATTGGAAATGCACTCTAGACTCTGCTGTCACTGAAAGAGTCTCAGATACTTTTCAATATTTTCTTTTCTTTTAGAGTTGACCTTCGTTTCCCTGAGTTGGTCACCATAAATCAATGTTTCCCTTGGGAGATCTCACACATTTCTAGCTGGGCTTCTCTCCTTTAGAATTATACCTCCCTGATAATGCACAAATTTCATTAATGGCATAGAAAAGGTGCCAAGAGCACCAGTGTTGCAGTAAAACAGGCTGTGAGTTTCCATAATCCTTTTTGAAACAAAGGGCGTGTGGTTTTGACTTACCAAGAAGGCATACTGAGACCCTCACCTTTGTCAAATCCATAAAATGCCAGACTGAGCAGCATTTAGGATTCTGTTACCAGATCTCCTACCATTTGCTGTGTGATTATGCAAGTTATTTCTGTCTGGTTTGCTTCATTTTCCCAGTAAAATGGGGAAGCAGCTACAACTTTCCCAGGTACAGCTTTGAGATGCTCCCAGTGAAAAGCACTGCATCAATGTTGGTTGTTGTCAATTGAGGTACCTGCCCTCCATCACAGGGGTGGTAAAATATGTTTGTAACAGAGAGATCCTGAGGCAGGGCAAGGAGCTGTGGGGGTCTCAACACCTTCATCCCACCTGCACATGAAGGTGCACAGGATGGTGGTTGGATGTAGATGGGAGAAAATTTGGCATCTTACTCCTCTGGGAACCGTTTGCTGTATTTCAACATGAGCAATAAAGTGCAGCTGTCTTAATTTCTTAATGAGAAAAAAATGGAGTGAAGAGCAAGAGGCCCAGAGCAATTCTGGTTGTGACTGTCCTAGGTGAAATGAATTCCTCGGGTGCATCTCTTGGACAAAAAATTGCAGGTAAAAATTAAATGCTTGGGATATGTAATGTGCTTGTGATTTCAAGAATGATGGGGGGAGCAGTAGATGGCAGGCCAAGGAGGAATAGCACATGGCAAAAAATTAAAACATTGGATAGCTAAGGATAACGTGGTTAGAGCTCATGAGCCATGTGCTGATACCTTCCATGTACTCCAGGAAAACGTCTGCAAGCTAAAAAAAAAAAAAATAAAAGGGATTCTCCACAGCACTTTGGATATATGGCTGTGGTGATAGAAAAAAAAGTGTTGTCCTGATTTTCTTGTTTTGGAAAGAAAGTGCATATGGTGAATACATCTAATAAAGGCTGTTCTGGCAGATGAGAACTGGAGGAAGAACAGAATCAGTGTCTCCCTGGCCAAGCTGCTGCTGCTACTTTTGGACTGCTTCATGGAAGACATGAATTTGATTCATTTCCAAAGACAGCTTGGAAACTTCAGGCAGCAGAGGAAGGGACTCCCCCTTGACTTAGCTGTTTTTCTCTGAATGCACTGCACTCTGCAAAATGCTGTCAGTGCTACCTCTCAGGTAATTTCTGAGGGAAGGTCAGTGCGTGGGGATTCAGCGGTCAGGGAGCCTCTGTGGCTTGAAACACACTGAACTTCATGCAGGGTTGGGGAACTTGCAGTGCTTGCTGTGGGCACCTCAGTTAAAAAAGAAAACTTTACATTTCCAGCCAGAGTAGATGCAAACTGTATTGGAGAAGCCCCTGTCTCTCTACTGAGGGCCAAAGTCTCCTTGTCCTCTCCAGGGTTGCCTCGAGCACTAAGCTGGGTAATTAGGATCCTATTTGTCCCTCCAGGCTTTCCTTCCTCCCTTCAAGACTGAATGGAGGTGATTGCTGGATTCTGTGCTGATTGCTTGTTCAAGAAAGCCGAACAGTTTAATCCATTTTTAATTTGGAGCATGTATATTAGTGTGATTAGAAGCTAATAGATTATTTACCTAGCTGAAAATAACTCGTGTGGGGACCAGGCTGTGGAAATAGCAGAGGTAAGAGTAGGGAGAGCATTGTTTGGTGAGTGCTCTGAGAGTGATTTGCCAGCTCTGATGGGAAGCAATAAAGGGGAGGAAGAGACAGTAATCGGTGAATCAATCCGCACAGCTCATTTAAAAATACCTCCTTTTTTGTGGCTTTGGTTACAAGAATGCTTTGTGGGCTGCAGAAGAAAGGCATTAGTAGCTGTTTAAAACCAGCCATATTCTAATTTAATATTTCATGAAGTACTTTGAGCCTCTGAGCAAGAGAATTTCCACCTGTGTGCTTGCTAGGGGAGGGAGGGCAGATGGGCAGAGGATATTTTAAACAAGAGGTTGCAATTAAAGCAAGAAGGAGCCTTCTGTAAGTAGTGCTAGGTTGCAGCTGGGTACTTTTCTTGAGAAGGGATGGAATGACACATAGCAACCCCATTTCAATAGAAGATGCCAAGATGATGCCTGAAGGAAATACTTGAAAATGGAGTTGTGTGAAATGACCACGTTCTCCTGGGAGGTGGTAATAAATAGGGTCGTGTCTCCATCACCTTGAGTGAAACCTGCACAGTGAGGAGGGCTGCCAGCTGTGCATCCCAGCTGGGACAGGGCATGCCCTGGCTTCCTAGAGGGCAGATGAGCTGGGACAGGCCCAAGTGGTTTCCTGGCCAATTGCATGAGCTGTACCCCAGGGAGCTGGGAGCTGATTGTGCACTGGTTCAGTTTGGGAGAGGATTAGCCTGACCACCTGCAGGGGAAGCTTTAAACATTTGAGTGCAACCCTAAGATAAGCCTTTAATGCACATTTTCACAAGTCAACGATGCTTTTGGCAGTTTTGCTTTTTGGCCATCCTTCAAAGCAGGGTGATCAATATTCGTGGTCTGTCACACATTGTTACAGCTTCATGGAACAGCAGCTTCCCATTCCGGGATGACTTTAGCCAGGCCCTGCAGGCACGCAGTCATTCCTGGAGCAGAGTCAGAGCAGTCACAAAAAGGAAGACCTCTGCTATGATATATCTTCCCTTCCACCTGTCAGTAATAACTAGATGTGGAAGAGATTATGAAGATCCCATCTAGAGAGGCATTATTTATTTATTTAGATAAGACTACTGATGGAGTGTAGCCCAAAGTTAAGGTTTCAAAAGATCTTCCAGCAAGGTGGTGTATCCTGACATCTGATAGCAGGAACAATGAACAAGAGAGTAGTTTGAGTTATGCAGGTATCTGCTGGATCATCTTTAAACATAACACATAAAATTTAGTAGAAGAGAAAAGCTTGTAGTCATTGTAGAACTTTGGGCTGTCATCAAATTTCTCTTTTTCCTGCAGTCTTCTAGAGCTTTGCATCAGTGACTCTCAGTTTCTGTCACTGTTGGTGTGTTGGGCAGCCATGGTGCACACTTGTTAAGCCCTGGAGGTGAACAGTCATAACATATAGGCTGATCTTAAGGAGGTTTATAGTGCTCTAGCTTAGTGAAGGTAAGGAGAAAAACATAATGACATTTTTAGAGGAAAGCCAAGTCAGGCTTTGATTTTGGTCTGTTGGTTTCCTGCTGCTTTATCACAAGAGAAAAACTCTACAAGCAAATAGTGGCACTTGTGGGAACTGGAAGGAAAAAATGGAGGAACTTTCAGAAACTCTGTAAGTTTTCTGAGAAAGACACAGTGAGGTACAGTAAGAGTCTTGTTCTGGAATTAATGAGAGGGCAGAAAAGATGGCTAATATTGTGTGTAATCAGAAAGGTGAAAGGAAAAGGACACTTGGAGAATTACATTGACTGTAGTATCTCAGTGCACCAAAAAGCCCCCCAGAACCCAATAATGGAAACATGACCAAACTGATGGTTCTAGTCCAGAGTGAATACAAAACTAGCTGCCAGTGAGCTGCACTTGACAGGCCAATGGTTAGAGCACCATTCCAATACTGTGGAGCAGGATTACGAGGAAGGAGCATGAATGCATTGGTAGAGAAAATGGGGCCCAAAGCTGTTCAATATCCTCCTAAGTGATCTGAATTATGAGATCAAGGATACCCTGATGAAACTTGGTGATGATACCAAACTGAGAGAGGAAGTGGACACTTTGGGAGGGAGAGCCACCCTGCTGGATAGATTGAAAGAACAAGTGAATAAGAACCTTATGAAGGACAAGTGTAACATCCTGTATCTTGGAAAACATAATCCAGGTCTGTATCACAGACTGGGATCTACTCAGACCCGGGGTTGGTCCTGGTGGACAAGCAGCTTGAGAAAAGAAGGCTCAGAGAGGACTTTATCACTGTGTCCCAGTATTTACAGAGTGGCTACAAAGAAGATGGAGACCCCCTTTTTAGAGGAGTCCTTAACTCCTTAAGAGGAGGAAAACATGAGGGGTAATGGATATAGGTTACTCTTGGAAAGATTACTATCAGTCACAAGAGGGAAATGTTTCCCAATGAGAAGAATGAAGCATTGGAATATTCTCCCCAGGCAAGTGGTGGATTCCCCAGCACTAGATGCTTTCAAGAATCAGCTGGACAGGGTGTTGGGCCATCTTGTCTAGACCATGCTTTTGCCAAGAAAGGTTGGACCAGATGAGACATGAGGTCCCTTCCAGACTGGTACTCTGTGATTCCATGGTAAGATTTCGGACTTATAGGCTTAGGCTACATGAGCCCAAGCTGACTTCTGATGTTCTCCTGAACAGATCCACTTGGTACTGATACTTTATATTTTAAACTCCTGCCCATGCAGAGAGGTGAAGGGAGCCAACAACCTCTTCTCCCTTAAGCTCTGAGGAGCTTCATGGAAGGGCACCGAGGTGAAGAGTTTTTCTCAGTCCTGCAGGTATAACATCAGATCCTTTGCTCGTGCTCTTTAGTGGCACCAGCAACTATCCTCACCCCAAGGCACTGGAGGCATCTGTGACCTTCTTTGAACAGCTTCTGTGCTCTGGAAATGTGAGTTAGTATTTTGAAGTGTAAATTTATAGACTGAGAGTTGCTAAAAGGATCCTATTTGATCTCTGGCGAGTGTCAAAATTATGAGAACATGATTCCAGGGGACCTTTGAGGGAAGAGGAAAGAATTGGTCCCAAGCAGAGCCCTTTTAATATGGATTTCCAAATGAGCCTTGGGCAGCAATAATGATGTTCTTGAGTTCCCTGTCAAACACTTTTTTTTGCCTAATGAGGACAGCCTGTCCTGCTGCTTCTCCAGTACTCCATGATGTGTTCCTCATTTGCCTTCTGAAAAATAAACACCAGTCTTGAAGCCTTCTCAGAATCTACACGACAGGACTTTATCTGACTGCCTGATGTGGAAGCACACACCTATCCCAGACAGGGGATGACTGGACTACCTAGGCACTGATCTCAGTCATACATTGCACATTAAATGGATATTGGTCCAGGCTGGAGTTTAGATGGATTGGGGAAAACATCACTGAGGCTGTGTCCTGGGACTGCTGTCAGTCATATGGTGCTGTCAGTGCTGTGGTGACTTGGAAGTAACTGTGGCAGTAAAGTCCTTGCCCCAGAGATGCCTCAGGAACCCAATACATCTGCCATTTTATGTGGAGCATTTGCTGTTACTCAAGAAGCTTTACTGTGTCAGCAGGGAATTTTGTTTGCATCCCCTTACATGCTGCTGTCTGTCCTTTTAAAAAAGTCTTTTAAAAAGTCATTGCCTTGCAGCTGTGGAGGGAAACCTCATAATTCACAGCTACTGGGGCAGTGTAGCAGCAGGCAGCCCCTTGCATTGGCAGGACTGGGACTGTGTGTCCCTGTGCAACAGGCAGCTCCTGGCCTGGACACTTTGTTCCCCATCAACAAAGAGGGGGAACTCCTCCCCAGTTCAGGGACAGCAGGATTTGACTTTTGGCACTTTAAGTAGCAGTTTAAGGCCACTAAATGGTAATTTCTTTCTTTTTTTAAATTCCCCCCCCACCTCCTTTCTCAAGGCAGCCAGCTGCAGTACCAGTGTGGGGGAAAGGCTCAAGCAGCAATAGAGAGATGTAACAGGATTTTGTTTTACATAGAGATGCAGTGGGATTTCATCTCACTTCTCATATCACCAAGAAATTCTCCCATCTGCAAGGACTAAATGAAAGAAAAGGGTTAGAAAAAAACTTCAAAACAATGTAGCATGTTTGACAATATGCTTCTTACATCAGCCACTGACTTGTGTCATTCTGGACAGCAAGAGCTGGGGAGCCCTAAGAGGATTTTGAAGACCTTTGTAAGGCTGGTAGGACTGAATATCCAGAGGTGAGCTGTGCCAAGACAAGCCTGAGATGCTGCAATAAAACCAGTGGTGAGGTATTCATACCATCTTGCTGGGACCAGTAGCCCATGGTGCCTTCCCACTCAGTCACAACCAAAATTGCATTTGCTATAAACAAGCATAACAGACAGCTGGGTTTTTTAAGGGCCACTGTATTTATTGACCCAATCCACAGCAAAAAGGAAAAAAAAAAAGAAGAATTATGTAACAAAATGAGTAATGCTGAGTGGGTGAGGGAATTTCTTGGTGTTTTCTAGCATGCAGCTACCTTCAGCAGAAGTGTGTGTGGCTAAGCTTTCATCACTGACAATGTGAAAAAAAATATTTTGCTTCAAAAGGGAAGCATTCCCCCATGCTAGTAAGTCACCCTTCAGAGCATCCTTCCTGTTCATGCTAACCATGAGTAGCCATGCATGCAAAGATCTCTTCTTTTTCACCACTAAAAAAGAGCAACCTGGTACAAAAGTCAATGAAAGAAGCCATCCAGGCAGCATCAGCTGTCAACAGTCACTGCAGCTGTTCAGTCCTCAGAAGGTGTCGTGGGCCTGCACCAACTGCCAGGCAAAATTAGGAGAATATTCAGAACTTTCCTGAGATAGAGTGAAATAAAGCCAAGCAGGCAATGTGTCTAATAAGGGGAACATTTCCCACTCACTGGAAGGAAAGCAGCAGTTCAGCTGCCATTGAGAACTTTCCCCTCTACCTTTGTTCTGACCTGCCCTTGGTGGTCCCAGGTGCTGTTCCACTGATGAGACAGTTGTGGATACAGCATGACACTTGCCATGGCCCTTCCTTTTCCAGTGGTACCAAAAGCTGCTGTGATCTGGGGTGGAGAAAGGTGGGAGGAGATGTAACTGTGTATCATTACTCTAATCTCACATATTCATTGTTCCAGGAGACATTTCCAAAAGCAGCCAAGTGTCTTTTTCTGAAGGGTCTGCCATGTCACAGTGCTGTGGAGCTTCCTCCTGTCCCCTGACAACAGATCAGCTCTTAAGAATTTCCCCTCACATTTAGTGGGTTTATCCTCCAGCACCCAGGATGAAAAAGGTGCCAAAGCTGCTTTAGGCTGAAAGATGCTGATGTCCCAGGAGAGAGGGGTTACTTCAAGCTTGTCGAGCACTCTCCATGCTCTCATTCCCTCTCATTTATAGAGGTACCAGGCAAGGAGGACTCCAACACAAATGTCCCAGTTGTCACAGGACTGCAGAAGGATGAATTTCCCCCCGCAGGATCTTGCATTAAAGCCCCTGCCCAGAACAGCTGGCCAGTGAAGAGCTTTGTGGGGCTAGAGCTGAAACCACTGACCATGCAGTGGTTCATCTGGTGCTGTAAAGTGATTTTTGGTTGGATTTGCTGTGACATGTTTTTGAAAACTTTTAGCAAGCCTTCACCAGTTTATGTGTGTGCTAGACTGATCATTGATAGCAGGAGAAATTCTGACTTGCTTCCCCCCGTTCTCGCCCTCCACCGAAATCCTTGTTTACAAAAACCTGTTTCCTTTTAAATCATTCTCCTGCACATCTAATAGGGCCAAGCTGCTTCTTTTCAAAGTGAACACCACGGTACATTCATTTAGGGCTTGATTGCTCACTCCCTGTAGATCACAGCCAAACTCACATTCTGCCCCTGTGAATGATGAGCCAGGTCTCTCCTCAACACAGAAATGTAGGCATGTTATTTTTGTTCCTGCCTAAAGAAGAGCAATAGATACATGGGGTTTTTCTTTTTCTTTAAATACTTTAGGTTCTAGCCCTCCTTGCTCACTAAGTATTTTTCCTTTGGGGCTCTGGGTTCCTCTTTTGTCTATCAGAAAGAAGAATGTAACAAACTGCTAGACCGTCACCACCTCCTTCTCACAACGATCTGCATGTCATCACCATCTGTTCAGTAAATCAGGGCTGGGGATTTACCCCTCGCTAATCGAGACAGGACGAAACCAAATTATGCTTGAAAAGGTGAAGCTCCTTCCACAGTGCTGTATGTGCCCCAAGTGTGCCACTGGCAATCCTCCCAGTTTCTTTAAAGCAGGGAAATCCTAGTGGCACCCACATTGATGACTTTTGTGGAACTTCCCAAAGCTCCCTTCCACCTGAGTTCCTTTCTCTATCATTTTAATCCCTGCTTTTCAGAAAGATGCTCCAGTTCAAAAGGACAGAAACCTCAGACAGTTTTAAATTTAATGGACAATTGTAGTAGGCAGCAGGAGCAGAATTGATGATACATACGCAGTATATATCTTGTGGGGGGTTTTAAAAAATATTCAGTGCTTAGTTTTTAGTGAGTTTTCTTGTTGTGCCACCCTAATCCCTCCCCTCTCCAAGTAATTCTCTTTTTTAACAGGGCTCCTTGCAGCTCACTTCCTTGGGAAGTGGAACCTCAACCCCAAAATATACAAAACCAAGCTGATCTTTTGAACCCAGAAAATTACGTGGGTTTGAACTTAGAGGAAAGGAACCCAGGCACGTTGCCAGCATTTGCTGGTATGAAAGCTGGCAACAGCTGGTTAAAGTATTTAAAGTGGTTGTATGTGCAGCCTCCCTTCCCCAGGGCATGGGCTCTCACAGCCTCCCAGGGTGCCCAGCACTGGGAGTGTCATCCAGCCACAGACTCTTGACAAGTTCAGAATGTGCCAGGAATCAAACAATGTGTCAGCCACACAGTGCTCAGTGCTCCCCAATTCCCTGGAAACTCCTTCCTTGCTGGAGGACTGGATTTAGGACAGTGATCCCGGGGGTGTCCCAAGCAAGGCGCACAGGTGACAGCACTCCTGTCACCTGCTCTATACTTGTCCCACAACAATCAGCCTGGCCCTCTCCTTGTGTATCCCACAGTTTGGAAACAGACTCCAAAAAATGGAATGTTTCCAAGGCAGGAATTCAGTCTTACCTTTTTCTTTCTGTGATAAATCGTGTTTAGATCAGGTACCACCTCTGGAGCAGTCCCACTTCTCCACTATGGTGAGAGTCCATCCCTAGTTTGGCCTCACTTCTGTGATCAAATTGCAGTAAGTGTTTTTTGTCAGTGCTCATCATATTTGGGATGTCTTTGAGTGCAGTCTGTAAACTGCCTTTATGGGAAATACTCTGAGGACACAACATAGCTGAAGAAATTTGGTCAGGTGGGCTGATGGCTGAAGTTCCTACCTGTCACCCCATCTTTATAACTGCAAATAAAGGAGGTTGGATATGAAAAAAAGAGAAATCCTATAATTTGTATTTGCCTCTTCCACTGGATGAAGGGTAGCACAGGTTCCCAGGTGACAGTGAGCTGGACCTGTTGCTCCAGGGCATAGGGGACACATGGCCACACTGTGCCTCACATCTCTGGCAGAGGATCATGATTCCCTTGCCTCCATGCCAGCAGTCCCTGGCAGTCCTTGGCAGCTGCCCTGCAGAGATGGAAGGCTCAGATTATCTGAGTTAAGGGAGAGGTTGCTCTCAACAGTTCCTGGCCGGCATGAAGTGCTTTCCTTATTTTTTTTCTTTAATTTGAAAACTACTTAAAGTTTTTTCTTTTCCTATAGTTTTTTGTTGGGTTTTTTTCCCCTCTAGATTCAGATTTATGACTGCTGCTTGCTGATGAAAGTAGCTGGAATACCAAAGGTTGAAATGCTTTGGGGAGGTGGGTAGGCTGTTCAATCAGGATACAAGGAGCCTCCTTCCTTGAGGAGCAGGAAGTCCATAAAAATTTTGCTGTTGGTTTTCAGAGGTGGAACCCAGGGTTTCCAAGCTCTTGGCCTGACATCTGGGCACTGGGGAAGGGCACCACACTGCTTGTGTGCCACACTGGTTGGGTGTGCTTGCCAACTTTTTCTTTCCAAAGGAAAGCCACAGAATAGCTAATTTGCATGTTTTTCTAAAAACCTAAAAATTTTGCAGTTAATGTATGGTCTTATCTTGCACTGGACTTGGCCAGTGTAGGTTAACAGTTGCACTTGCTGATTTTCAAGGGCTTTTCCAGTGTAATCCATAATTCTGTAATGACTTAGGAGTGAGGACAGGTGGTGAAGGGCTCTTTCAGTCCTGTGCACAGGCTGATGTACAGAGGCACGAAAGCAGCCTAATGGGAATTGGTTTGAAATATTATTGGCTATGAAGGAGAGGGGAAGTACAGGAAAAGAAAACAAAACATCCACCACATCCACCTAAAATAATGTCAACTGTGCTCTGAGACTCTTCTACAGACATAGCTATGCTTGCCAGTTTGCTTTGTTTCTAGTAGTTTAAAATGTCTCTGCAATTAGTATTATGGGAAATATATAACTGACTAATACCATTTTAGGAGTCACTATTTTAAATGGAGGAACTGCAAATACCCTTCCCAAATGAGAAGGCAGCTCTTATGACACCAGGAGTTGAAGTTGCTACAATAGAAGATGTGTAAGTTTGTTTGGCTTTGTTTGAACCATGTTAGACTGCTTACAGAGCAGGTGCTTTCCTGAAAAAATCAAAGTAACCAGAAATCTGCCCTGGATTTCCACAGTGTCTCTGAATTCATTCAGTTACATCCACAGACATATTTCTGACCTATGAATGACTTCTGAACTCAACCCCATGCCTCAGAGCTGTTGACTAAAGCGTGGTGTTGGGAGGTTTTAACAGTGCCCCTGGATGGGTCTGAGTTGTGCTGCTGCTTTGGGCAGTGGAGGGCATCATTCCACAAGGACTTGCAACAAGGGATTGGCAAGGACTTCTGAGGGATGAAAACCCATTGGTAGAAACCTGTGCCACCAGCAACCTCCACCTTGGGGAACAGGTTTGGGACAGCTGAAGGTGTAGACAGGTAGCTGCAGGCTTTCCAAAAATACTTTTAGGGGCTTAATGCACTCCTGAAAATGCTTTTACCAATGTCATTTGTCAAAGGGCTTCAGCCCGAGGTTTGCTGGGTTCCTGAAGAGCCCTGGTCAGGGTCTGCACTTGAGAGGGGATCTGGGGAAGGAACTCGCTTGCTGCCACGCTCCTGCTCACTGGTGGGTCTGCTCTGGGCTGCAGCCAGAGTGCAGAGCACCAGACCTTTACTGAGCACCAGGAGCTGCCCCCATGAGCAAACTCCCAGCAGAGCCATGTGCAGATGGAATGCCAGGACAGCCAGGGCAGCCAGGACAGCCAGGACAGCCAGGACAGCCAGGGCAGCCAGGGCAGCCAGGGCAGCCCTCCCAGCCTGGCAAAGCAGCACCACGGAGTGGGTGCCCCTCACTGGGCACAGGTTCCTCTTCTGCACCGTGGAACTCCCCCTGTGCTGATGCCCGAGGGGATTTCACAGTCTCTGGTGCAGAGGGAGCCCCTGAACAAGCCACAGTCCTCAAAAAGTCTCTGCTGCCAGACTTATTGTCCCTGGAATACAGGGACAATAAGTTTGACTTTGGGACTGAGTTCACCCAGTGGTATTTTGGGGAGCCAGGAGAGCCTTTGTACCCAGAGAGGAAGGGAAACCTTCCTGAAGGAAAGGAGGAGTAAACTGCTGGGTGCAAGAGCATTTAATATGTGTGCCCCACGGCTCTGCACTGCCCCTTTCTGTAGGGACCCACTTCAGAGAGCCCTTGGCAGCTGCTTGACATGACATCTGTCTCTCTTTGTTTTTGTACCTTGTGTGCAATTCCCAGGTGAGTCAGCTGGGACTTCAGAGGGGTTTGGTGAAAGCAGAAGCCATCTTTTTCTGCACCGAGAGCTTGTTAGAGACTGTTGAGAAGAAACAGTCACTTTTCCTGGCATGCCTTTAGTCAGTGTGACCTTAAGAGTGTGAAAAGCAGGGGGCCCGGCAGTGACTGCCGTGGTTAAACAGCAGCAAGAGCATTTTCACAAGAGGACTTCAGGCATTAACTCAGAAAACTTCCATGAAGGCAGCAGAGCTTTTCGGTAAGGTCTGAAGAGTCAGGCACTCGCAATGGTGTGGAAAACACCAGAAATGGATGAACAGGCTGAGAGGTGCTGGGGTGTTTGTGTTACTAGCAAGGCTGGTTAGGGAGGAATAGTCTCTTGGGATATGCAAAAAGCACCCAGTGATGCAGCGTTTAGTGGGGACACCACAGCTGAGTTATTGATCAGAGCTTTATACTTTGCAGACCAAAATGGTGGTCCTACATATTTTTGCCATCCTAAATGGAAATGGGTGATGTCCAGAAACACTGAGTAACAAAATCAGCAAAGCTAATGAGATTAGAATGTCTTACTCATGAGAAGACTGATTTGCAAAGGCCAAGTGTGCATGTAGGGGTCTGGCTTTAATCATCTCCTCCAACATTTAGGCAACTGGAGACAGTTTTCTAATAGAGTTCTTGCTGCACAAAGCAAGCAACCAACCAGCCAGATAATTTCCTACATAGGTACTCTCTGGGGATTTTATGACTGACTTTATCTTCTCTTAATATGCAACTTACCTACCTCTCCATCTATACATGGATTTCTTTGGACAAGAGCAACTACTTGTTCTTTTTAATATTCTCCAGTATTTGAGAAAGAAGGTTTTTATTTTTTCTCATTAAGGGTTTGACCTAGTGCAGATCCAATCTGCATGTTTCACCCTGGTCTCAAATTTGCTGGTTTAAAAACCACAAAAGAGAAGACATGAGAAGTGCTCCTTTTACGGTGATATATTTCAAGATGGTTTTATACTGAGTGAAATTACAGCTGGCACCCTGAGTACCACACAGTCTAAACCCTGCAAATTGAAATTGGATTTCTAGTAAGTCTTTCAGATGCCTTTTGGTAAAGCTGTGGTTACTGGTCTTGATTTATGGTAGCAGTCACCTCCAGTACCAAAGAGGTATTCCAATGTTCCAAAGGTGCCTTGGCTCATGACTGAAATGATTTCTCACTGGCCCTGACAATGCTTTTTTTTGGAGAATGAATGGTGTGTTACAAACCCAATACCTGAAAACGCCTGCACTTCTCACTTCTCCCTCCGAACGCGGTGATAATTACATTTAAATTTCAGAAGATGGCGTTGAAGATTTGCAATTAATATCCTAAACCTCCGGCGCAGCGCGGTGACAGATTCTGTGACCTGAGACGTTGCAGCAGAGAGGATGTGGATGGATGTGCGCTGGGGACGTTAGAACAGACCAAAACCAGAGTGTCGTGGTACGACACATGTGCTTGAAACCCGAAAGGCGGTGAGAGAGACTTTCGTGCAAGCCTGGAGCTCGCACCTTCATCCATCAGAGCCCACCACGTTAGGGCAGGAGGCTCTGGAGGCAGGCGAGCCAAGGGGCTCCAGCCCTGGCGCCTCAAGATGGGCTTTGCGGAGGCAGCATCCCCTGGGCCCAGCGGGAGGGAGCCGCTCCCGGCCGGAGCTGGTGGCTGTCCCCGCTCCCGCGGCTGCCGCCCCGTTGGGGCTCGCTGCCTCCGGGGCCGGCGCCGCTGGTGTTCCCCCACCTTGCCCCCAGTTCACACCTTTCGGGCTGCCAAACACGGAGCAGGCTGGACGGGGAGAGCCCGAGCCCTGGGGGGGAAAGGAGGCGGGTATGTGGCTAATTTATCCCGGCTCTGTGGCCCGAGCAAAGAGGGGCTGGGTCGCAGAGGGAGCCGGCCGGGGGGGACCGACCCCGAGCACGGCGTGGGCCGGTGGGCGGATGCCTCCGCGTCTCCCCGAGCATCCCGGGGGCCCGGCCGGCGCCGTCTAGGACGATTCTGGTGGGTGTAGCGACCTGTGTCTTTACAGTAAAAGCCGCCCGGCTCTCACTGGTAGGAGTTTCCCTGGGCTATTTATGTATGTGCGTCTGTCTGTAAAGATTTAAAAAAACCCAACCCAGCGGGGACGCGCAGGGCGCCGGGCTGCACGCCTTGCCGCCCGCAGCGTGTTTACCAGCAACGGGTATGTGTCACTGCCTCAGATGTTTTCCAGCTCGCCAAGTCCCCGCTCCCCTTCCCCTGGCTCCACCTCCGGGCCCGCCTCCCCCCGCCCGGCACGACGCCCTCCATCATATAAAGAAACTTCCCGGTGCCGTCGGCCCAGTCGCTCTGCGCCCCGTCTCAGCAGCCGCCCGGCAGTCGGCGGCCCCTGCCCGCTCCCAGCGCGGCGACAGAGGTAAGCGAGGGGCGGCCGAGCCCCCGGGACCCCCAGCCAGCCCCCGCGGGCTCGGCGCTCCCGCCGCGGCACCCGGCGGGCCGGGCAGGGAAGCGGGGTGGGCGGTGCGGGCGCCTCAGTTTCCCCCGGTGGGCACTTCTCCTGTGGCTCCTTGTCGGCGCCTGAGCGAGCCCTTTTTTTTTTAATTATTTCTTTCTTTCCCCTTTTATTTCTTCCCCCGCCTCATTCTATTTTTTGCTTAATTTAAAGCAAAAGAAATAACACCCGCCCGTTATCTGCTCTTGAGGTGACGGCGCGCACCGGCCCCCAGCCCGGCCGGTTCCCGCTACCCTCGGGAGGGTCGCGGGAATGTGTAGAAGGGATCCGCTTCGTGCACATATGTGAAAGGGGGGGAAGCGACTTTTTTGGGGTCTTCGCACGAACTCCTACGGGCTCGGCGCTGGGGAGCCGAGGTCCCGAACGCGCCCCATCCCCCCAGACGCACCATGTGCAAGGGAGATGCCTGGGGACCGGGTTTGGTGTCCGGGGGGATGCTGCCCCTGCGAAGACGTGTAACGGGTGCGGAGCGGTGCTGCCCATCTACCCACAGCAGTGTGCGCCTGTCTGGCAGGGGTCTCGGAACGGCTCCCCATGGGTAGAGGCAAAGATTCCTGGGTGAGGAATCGCTTAATTTTGTTAGATGTAATAGGGAGGTGGAGTAGGAACCCCCCAAACTAAGATTTAGGGCATTCAAGCATTTTCCAGATCGGTGAGACAAACCTGACGCCAGGTCCCCATCCCTGGCGCCGGTGTCCTGGAGTTCGCACCTTCCCAGCGGGTGCCCATCGCTGCGGAGCCGCGCCGCTCTCCGTGCGCGCCTGCGCCTCTGCGCGCAGCCGTGGGGCTCTGTGTGGTGGGCTGCCGGCTCCCACGTCCCTGGGGACATAAGTGCCCTTCTGCCGGGCTCTGTGGGCTGCTGTCTTTCCACTTTTATGTATATGCAGCGTATAGATTTGAATGTTGCTATGTGTGCGTGCTGGGAGCAGTTGGAGGGGTAGATATGTATAGGACATCATGTGTTCAAGTGTGTCTTGCTGAAGGGAGCTTGTGAAAGCTGCTTTGGTGTTATAGATAGATGCCATATAAACCCTAACTGCGTGTGAAGCCCTCCGAATCGTGTGCGTGATATGTCTGATAGCACATATGTGCCCCATCACGTGCGAGCCTGTTTTAATGCGACTTTTCCCTCGTTTGGTTGAAAAGTAAACTCCCAGTTGAACTCTCAGCAGGACAGGGGAGCTGTGCCTTAAGTCACTTACAATAAAAACTTCAACGACCGATGTCTGTTCATGCATAACAGTATCGGGACAGGGGGAAGTCTGTCAGAGTCTGCAGCACAGGCAGTGCCCGGGGAGGGCCGTGGGGGGCTGTGCCCAGTTTCCTGAGGCTCTCTACCGTGTTTCCCGGGGCCCCCAGGGCCCCGCTGCGTGCCATGGCTGCTGTTTGGTGCGGTCTGTGTGGCATCAGGGACTGGGCACCGCTGGTGCAGACCTAGCCCAGCGCTTAACCTGTGGGTTGGCCTCTCCCCACATCCTGCCCATTTCCCCTTCCTCAGCAGCCTCCCAGAGAGCCGGTGCTTGGACGTGTGTGGAGAGGTCAGCTTGGTGGGGCACCCCAAAACCCCCCGCCCAACCTCTGACACGAGTGGCATGAACTTGGAGCCGGGCGAGTGCGGGATGAACTCAGTGAGCTGTGGCAATGGGAAACTCCGCCAGTGGCTGATTGACCAGATAGACAGCGGCAAGTACCCCGGGCTGGTGTGGGAGAACGACGAGAAGAGCATCTTCCGCATCCCCTGGAAGCACGCTGGCAAGCAGGACTACAACCGGGAGGAGGACGCCGCCCTCTTCAAGGTAAGGCTCAGCCTGGGCTTGGCATGGTGGAACGCTGGCAGGGCAGGAGGGGTGATCCTCACCATCCCATCCTTGCCACCTGCCTCTGCAGGCTGGTTCTGCTGGTGGGCTGCTGCTGGACAGTGCCTGGCTGTGCCCTGGTGTCCCTGTGTTTGTGGGACAGCCCTCCCTCCCCCAGTTCTGCGTGGAGCTAAATGCTTCTGGGACCACAGCACATCTGTTTCCACATTCATTCCCCTTTCTTATGCCCACTGAACTGTTTTTTGTACCTCACCATGCTGCTATTTTACAGCCTAAACCTGTAGGGGGTAAATTCATGAACAATTCATGCACATGTAAGCACACACATGTATGCTGTTTCAAACATTGTGCCTTGTACTTGATTCTTTTTTTTTTTTTTCTTTTTTTTTTCTTTTTCTTTTTTATTTTCCGGCTCTTTTGATTATCTGAAATGTTTCCAGGCTTGGGCTCTTTTTAAAGGAAAGTTCAGAGAGGGCATTGATAAACCAGATCCCCCTACCTGGAAGACAAGATTAAGGTGTGCTTTGAACAAGAGCAATGACTTTGAAGAACTGGTGGAGAGAAGCCAGCTGGACATCTCAGATCCCTATAAAGTGTACAGAATAGTGCCAGAAGGAGCCAAAAAAGGTAAAGCATCTCAAATTCCCTGTGTAACAGAATGTGAAAATGTCTCATTGCAAGCATATGAGGACTGAAGTGTGCTTTTCTGGAATGACCCTGTAGCCTTTTAAAGTCTTTTAAGGGACCAAAATGAGGGCTCAAGTGCAGCTTGTTCTGGTGACTTGAGAGGCTGCGTCTGCAGGAGAACTGCTGGTGTTTGAGTTGGAGCATTGAAAGGGAGCCCCTGCAGGAAGATGCAGACAGGCGCCTGCACATCACTGGGGGAATTGCTCTTTTAGCTGGAGCCTCCCTGCCAGTTCTGTGTAGTGAGAGCCAAGCAGGCAGCTCAAGGGACAGGCAAAAAAAAAAAAAAAAAAAAAGGCATGCTGGATCTAGGTTCTGAATACAGGGAAGAGCAATTTTGGGGCAGACAGTAGGTAACTGCCTTGGGGAGAAGAGCTGGGAGTGAAGGATGCCCAGCCTGCAGCCTCCAGGGCAGGGGCAGGGAAGGGGCAGGCTCTCCAAGAGGGCCCCGGTGCCTTCCTGTGAGAGGAGAGGCTTGGCTGGGACGCACTGTGCTGTGGGGCACTGCAGAGCCCACAGGGACAGACTGCCCAAGGGTGGCCAGGGAGTCCAGTCCCAAGTGGGCACTTGAAGGAATTTTGGTCCTCTCTCTGTTCAGTGGCAGGTTGTATGGATTTGTCTTTATTGTGCCGATTTCAGATTTCCTTAAGATGTGGTTGACATAATTTATTTTCATCCCTCTGGTGAACGCAGGTGCAAAACAGATCAGCATGGAGGAACAGCCATTAATGATGAACCATCCCTTTCCAATAACATCTCCTTACACTGCACTACCATCCCAGGTATGGCATTAGTTGAGTGTTTTGATTGGTGCCTCTGTGCTATGTCTGTCCTTGCTGGTGGGGCTCTCAGGTTCTCCCTGTGAAGAAACTTCATTATGAGAACTGAGAAATTGAGAAGCAACTTTTCTAATGTCAGATGAGGCCACAGGGCAATTGATTTCCCTTGGTGTTGTTTATCCCAGAGTAATAGCTCTTTTCTGTTGGACAACAGTTCCTAGTGCTCTGCCATTCTGTTGGTGCCAGAATGCGAGCACCCAATGAAGCCTTGCTCTTTCAAGCAGACATTTACCAGCAGTGCTTTGACTGCCTTTTGTTATTCCACTCCTCTTATTATTTACACCAGTGGTGAGAAACTCATTTGAAAGCCTCATTGGTGGTGGTGGCCAAGTGCCATCCGCGTAGCCTGGGCACAGCTCAGACCTCCATGGGCTTTGGCAGGGAGACTCAAGGAGCTGAGATGAGAGAGCTGATGCAACGCATAGCATTAGTTCTGACAGCTGCCTACTGAAAGAATACCTCGTTAAATTGAATAGGTGCCGAACTACATGGTGCCCCATGAGCGGAACTGGAGGGAGTTTGCCCCGGAGCAGCCACATCCCGACATTCCGTACCAGTGCGCCAGCATCCCCTTCGCCGCTCGCGGCCATCACTGGCAGGGGCCCGCCTGTGAAAATGGTAAGACACCCCTGTTTAGGGCTGCTTGCTGAGGCTGGCCACCTGGAGGAACCCCAGATTCCTCAGGCTTATTATTTGTGGCTTTGATTGGAATTAGCAGATGTGGATGTAGAGGAGTGCTGGGTTCCCTTGAAAGGGACCCACCTTTGTCCTGGCTTGTATCCGCTGCCACTGCGTGTGTGGTGTGTGGGCTGTGCAGTTCTCTGCATTGATAGAGATCAGCCCCCAGAAGTCCTCAGCTGTCTCAAAGCCCTGGGCAATAAAGAAGGCAACCAGCCCTCACAAAAACCCCAAATGGGAACATATGTTCTTTAGCTTTTCTCTCTGATTTTGGACTTTTTGAGGCACACACCAGTGAGGTTTTCCCTCCAGCCTTGTGGGTTAGACTGACATTATTCTCCCTAGGGGAAAGCTGGAATTATTACTTTATTTTAGTGCTGTGGCAGTGGGACAACTTGTCATGGATTGAGACTCTCTTGGGGCCGGTACAGCAGAAACAGAATAAAGGAATGTTTCCTTCCCCAAAAATCTCACAGTACCAGAGCCTAACACAATCATGGCTTTCAAAGCTCTGCATCTGTAGGAAAAAGCCCAAATTGTAAAAAATTGGCAGCGCTGAAGCTTGCAGGGAATAAAACGTAAGAGAAAGGGAACTGTGTGCTGTAGACCCTTGCAGGGTAACTCACCTGAGGATGCAGGCATTTGCTTTGTGAGGAGAACCACCTGGTTCAGAAGGGCAGGAAAAGATGGGAAGCAAGAAAGGACCCTTGGAGTAGGTGCTATATTTTCAGAGGACAGCTGTCTCCCTGTTTTGATGCAGAGATCTTTGGATCTGCTAAAAAGTAAATACTCAGTGCACTGTAACTTTTGCTAGTAGTATATTGGAATTATTAGGCAGTATGTTTTGCTCTTTAGTTGAGTTATTTGCTAATAAAAAAAATCAAGGTAGCAAGCTCAATGAGCTCTGCCCTGAAATACATCCTCTGCAGCACTTCCACACATTTGGATCCTTTGCTGAATTTGTAGGCTGTTGTTAGTGGTTGATAGTGTGTTTCTCACTGGGCTGTAAAATGCATCAAGAGATGATGGGTGTTTTTTATCCCAGTTACTCCAGCTCCTGATTGTGGTGAGTTTTGCAACTGGGAAAGGTAAAGTGTTCTTGTCTGCAAGTCAGTTGCATCATCCTCCAAATGCCTTTATTGGCATTAAGAAACAGTGGGAGTACATCAGTTGTCCATGGTATAATCCACTTACTCAAAGGCATCTGTTGGAACAGTTTAGTTGTTCTAAATAGTAGTTCTGCTAATAAAACCCTAATAATCTTCTGCTGCACATTTTTCTTCACCTACATTTAAACAGTGTTAATCCCAGCTTTATTATTGTACCCATCATGAGTAAAGTTTTTTGGAAATAGGAATTGTTTCATGCAGGCGACTTTTAAAGAGCACTGTAGCCTAGTTAAAAATGGAAATTATTTCTTTAATGGAATAACATGTTAAGTAAGGAAAAGGACTAGGAGGAATACAGAAACACTAAGGGATTATTTCATGCAGACCCAATTGAAAGTATAGTCCAGGTAACATCTGGAGTGATTGGTAGAGTTGGCCTTCGTGGAGGAATTGGGAAAGAAGACCTTTTTAAGAAGAAGGGGAAAGAGAAAGAGAGTGTTCCTGTTGGGCCCAGGAAAACTCACTTTTGCATTGCTGTGATCTCTGCCCTAGCTTTTTCTCTAGGATTTAGGCCTCTGTCACTGACTTTTGTTTGTGAAAACAGGTTGTCAAGTGACAGGAACCTTTTATGCTTGTGCTCCTCCTGAGTCCCAAACTCCTGGCATCCCGATTGAGCCAAGCATAAGGTCTGGTGAAGCCCTCGCTCTGTCAGGTAAGGTCCATAACCCCCCAGGCTTCCTGGGGAGCTTGACAAGAGACTCTCACTTCTGACTTGCCCAGGCACCATCTCTCCTTTCAGACTAAAGGAAAAAAGAAGAAGAAAAAAAAAGCAACCTCTTTAATGAGTGAATTTGGTTGTATGGTTGTAAGTCTGTTTTCTAGGATACTTAAGCATTTCCAGCCCCAGCTCCAAGGGATGGAGGTGGTTAAAGCTTATGGAAGTACTTTGCTAGCTTGTGGTGTTAGTGCTGGGTTGCTTTGGTGAGACACCAAATCAGGCCCTCCAAGGGGAGTTTGGCAGTTTAGGAATGTCAGTGACTTAAGGCTCAGGTTTTCGTTTGGGAGGATCCCCCCAAAATGTGTAGTGCTTGTAGTGCTCCTGTTGGTGCCATCTGGCCTTGCTCTGCTTTGTTATTCCTGGTGGAAAAAAAAAAGACATTCAGGAAAGAAAAGGGAAGTTGTTCATTTCAGCCAGGTTTGCAGATGTCTGGATGCTGGGGAACTTTCTAAGTAATTTTTGGAAAAGGTGTGGGATTGTGCTTTTCACGGAGATAGTGGATAGACCTGCAAAGTGCTGCTTGATGGGTGTCTTAAGTGGGATTGTTCTCCTGAGCCAGGGTCAGTGTGGGTGTGTAGATGTGTGTGTCTCTGTGTGTGTATGTGAACATACATTGTACACACATGTATGCACTATAGGTATTTTTTTTCAGTGCTGTGTGAGTTCGTAGGAGTCAGCCAAGTGGACCAAATGGCCATTTGGAAGCAAGGCAGGGGATTTTGGGTACAGCCCTCTTGGAGCTGGAGCCAGCAGTTGCTTTTCTCCAGGCAGCTGAGTGCAGCTTTGCAGGTCCCCTGTGCAGGAGCCTTTTTTATGCAAAGTGGGGGGAAACACAGCTACTTCCCTGTTAAATCTGGGGAAGTGTGCTGAGCCGGTGGGTTTAACTGTGACGTGAACTTGGAAAATGTGACCAACATCAACTTTTTCTGTGCAGATTTTTTCTTTTAAATGGAAATGTGAACTTGGTGGGATTTTAGTTCCTACCAAATTCCCACACATCAGTAGCCCTTTTAATAAGATGAGAGAGCATTAATGCTGCTGTGCCCCAAAAATTTTACTATTTATATTATTTTTATTTTTTTAACTAATATGAACTTTTGGATGGCGCTGACCACTGGTCTCAGAAGTTTTTTGCAGACTTGTCTCTTGGCCTTAGCACAGATCTGAAACATTAAATATCCCAACTAATTTATCACAGCAATTGTTTTTTGTTTGTCTGTTTGTTTCTCCTTGTAGACTGCCGACTCCACATCTGCTTGTACTACCGTGAAATACTGGTGAAGGAGGTGACAACTTCCAGTCCTGAGGGCTGTAGGATATCCCACGGCCAAAGCTACGAGGTCAGCAGCCTGGACCAAGTTATCTTCCCTTATCCAGAGGACAATGGCCAGAGGAAGAACATAGAAAAGCTGCTGAGCCACCTGGAACGAGGAGTGATTCTGTGGATGGCACCTGATGGCCTGTATGCTAAGAGACTTTGCCAGAGCAGGATCTACTGGGATGGGCCAATGGCGCTCTGCAGTGACCGACCCAACAAGCTGGAGCGGGACCAAACATGCAAGCTCTTTGACACTCAGCGCTTTTTAGCAGGTAATTCCCACTATGGCCTTGATACCCTTTTGGAAATGTCACCTGGTCACTGTCCAAGTCAGCTTTATGGGAGTGCTCTTTTCATTAAAGTGAGAATTGCCCCTTGATACTTCTGGGCAAATGCAGCCGAGGGGTGCTTGAATCCTGAGTAATCTTATAAATTCCTGCTCTCTGCACATTCAATGCCCCTGCACAGACCAGCAGGAGTCAACTGAGGCTCAGCTGGTGACACCCAATCTCTCACATTTCTGTATGAAGCATAAGGAGGAACCTAGCAAAATAGTTTTTTCCATAAATTGACACAGAAAACTGGATCCTCATCTTGGATTTGCTAGTCTAAGTCCTGGGTAGGTCAGTGGTCTGCACTTGCACTCCTCTCAGTTTGACCCAGAGCAAGCCTGAGGTCTTGCCCTGACTATACAAATTTCAGTAGCAAGCCTTCTTTTCAGTCTGTGCCAGTGTCTAAAAGATATCTAGGAATTCAAAAGGGTTTCACAAACTCTGGAATTTCAGGACTGCCTAATATTCTGAGCAAGGAGGCGCATTCCTCACCAGAGCTCTCTGGAAAGGTCTCATTTTGCACAGGGCAGTGCAGAGGAAGCAGGGGAGTGCTTTAGGACAGTGCCTTCTCCTTACAGCCCGTGAAGGGAAGGGGCAAAGCTTCAACCCCACTTCCCAGCACACCTGCACAGTTAGAGAGAGGAGAGCTGTCCACTCAGAGAAACTGGTGGGGGATGGTCATTGTCCCAGAGGACAGCTGGGGCAGCAGGAATAGATACTGGTCCTTTATGGGTATTTCTGGCATCACTTAGAGGTGAACTAAGTTGCTGTGGTTTGGTGTGTTTTCTTACTAGAACAGGGCATCAGCACTGGCATGATACTCTCAGGGGAATAATGCCTTGCAAAATTTAAAAAAACCCCAAGAAATGAAATCCAAATCATCAGTTTTAGCATACTTTATATTCCAAGGTTGATACTCTGTCCTAGAGAAACAGCCAAGAAAAAATTGCATTTAAAGAGAGAAATCTTATATAGATGTGAGAATTGACAGTTAGAAAGGGGAATTTGAGGTCAGGCATTGGGTTGGGCTTCAATCACATGCTAATTTAAAGATGTATAATTCTGCGCCTGGTGATGGTTTTGGAAATCCCTTTCCCTTTTCTCAGGTGGTTTTTTTTAGATGTGCTCTGGGTTCTTCCAAATGGTTGACAGGACATCTCTTTTTAGACCCCTAGCCCCAAGGATAAGCTCAAGCAATAGTTATTTTCCACCCCTCCTAAATTACTTATGCACCAGTGCCCGTGCAAACCCAAGTGTGTGGTTGCAGTCACAGTCTGTGGCGTGTGCAAAGTGAGTTTTTGCATGTGAAGTTTTTTTGCTCAGTGAAGTTTAGAAGTGAGTTGCCATGGGCCTGACACATCTGCTGTGTTAATTGAATGTGCTGAGGTTCCAGCCTGCAAGCATGCTCAGGGATTCCCCTACGCTGGGAAACTGGGACTCCCCTGGGAAGAGAGGCAGATGATCTCTGCCAGGAGAGGCAATCATGAACAGCAGAGAAAGGGACAGATGCAGAACTGCTATGAACCAGCCACAGCTCTTGGGAAGCCACTGAGGAGCTGAACCCTACGATGCAAACTGCACTGGAGCACTGGGGCCTGTGCTGAGAAGCCTCTGCTGCTGAGAAAGCTAAAATGGGGCAATAAATCAGAAACCAGGGGAATGGTCTCTGTGGAGAGAGATAAATGCATTGCAATTGTTGTAAATTGGGCTGGGTGGAGGGGTAGAAGAACTGAGGAAGAGAGCTTGGAGTGTGAGGATGGCAGCCAGAGAACAATTGGTGGGACAGAAGAAGTGGCAGCTGGAGCAGGAGTATCAGGAGGTGGGAAGGGTTTGGGGAGGCACATGGGGAGCCCTTTGGTGTTGCATGATGCACTTGGGCCTGGAAAGGAAGACAGAGCTAGCAGAAGGTTTTGGAGGATCACAGGGCTGAACTCAAGCCATGATTATCCTGGTGCTGGGAAAGAAAGGGCTTTCTTCTCCAGGTCTGTGCTGTGGGCACTCCCACGGGTACTCAGAATTTGGAGAATTGCTGAGGCCAAGTAAAACAAGGGAAAGAGGAAGTTGAAAGAAGTTGCACATCAGCTGGATTGGTCTTGGGTGGGTCGTCCTTCTTTGTCCTGTAGCAGCACGGAGGGAAGCAGAGTCCCTTGGAAAATATCTCTTCTTTCTTGCCTTATCTCCAGAGGGGCACGGCACACTTTAGGAGTTTCTGGGGAGACTTTGGAGAAAGCTACATTTTAGTCCATGTTTTAAGCAAGCTTCCCATTATTTTCCTTGTTTAACTGGCCCTCTCAGTAAGAGTAGTAGTCCAAGCCAGGGTTGGGATAGCCACTGAATCCACACCTTGGTCTGAAAAGCTTGCAGTTAGAGTAGGAATGGCAGGGGTGTATTTTGGGAAAAGATGCATTTGTCATGTCAAGTTCAAAGGCTCTCCTTTCCCTTTCTGGCAGGGAAGGTGCTTCATTATAATTCATTTGCTGTAATATTAATTGCAGCTTTTTCCAGAAAGCACGAGCAGGGTTGTTAATTAAAATGGAATATTTACCTATCAGCTGTGTAGAAACACAGCACTCAACACACACTTTAGCAAGGATATTGTGTTAGATTGAATTTTCTCTTTTCTGGTTGGAAATGCAGGATCAAAACACCAACATTTGGTCCACAGCACTGGAGATTCTGGTCTGAGTGGGAGTACCTTATAAAGGCTTCCCCTGCTACTTTTCACTGGGGACTCTGACTGTGAGAATAATAACATTTCATCATTTCACTTTGCACAAGGTTATGGGTCAGCAGAGAGAGTGCAGGGGCACAGAAGACACAGAAAGCTCTTTTGCTGGCTCAGTGCATGGCTGAAGTAGAGCCCTTTCCCCTTCCTTACCTCAGTGTGATAATGACAGTGTGACAGTGACCTTACCTCTGTCACTGTCTGGCTGTGGCTAATTTTTGTGCCTGGCAGTATTTTGTGTCTCTGGCACTACCAAGCCATTTCAGTGCTGCTCTTGTGTGTCTGCTTGAATGGTTCCCTTGAATGGTACCAGCACTGTCTGCTCCAGGGGTTCTGCTCTCAGGGTCCCATAGAAGTACCAGCTTGGAAGACATCTTGGTTTGTGCATATGGAATTAATTGTGAGGCAAATTAACGGAAAAGTTGCAGTGCTGTATCCAGCTCCCCCTGATCCGAGGGAAGGTCTCCAAACCCAGTGCCTTGTGCTTACCTTTTGTCTTTTTCCTGACCTCTCTCATCAACCCCTGGAGTTACTTTATCTTCTCCACTGTGCTCCAAGGTCATCCACAAAGTCTGTCTTACTGGCCTGCACTGGTTTTGACTGGAGCAGGGTTAATTTTCTTCATAGTGGTCCTTGTGATGCTATGGTTTGGATTTGTGACCTAAACAGTGCTGATAACACAGGGACAATTCAGCTGATGTTGAACAGTGCAAGCACAATGTCAAGGCTTTCTCGTTGTCTCATTCTGCCCTCACAGGCTGCAGTCTGGGGTGGACAAGAGTCTGGGAAGGGGCACAGACAGGGCTTCAACAATCCCAGCTGAGGGATATTCCATTGCATATGACCTTGTGTTCTGCAGTAAAACAGAGCATGGGGGAATTTGCCAGAGGTTACTGTTGCTTGGGCACTGGCTGTGTGTAGATCAGCCAGTCACGAGTGATTGCTTTTTCCATCACTTGTTTTTCTTTGTTTTGTCTTCTTTGTTTGTTTCTTTTTACCCATTAAACTGTCTTTATCTCAACCCGCACTTTTTTTTCCTTTTGCCATTCTGTTTTTCTCTCCCATGCTGGTGGTGGGAGTGAGTGAGTAGCTGTGTGGTGCTTGCCTGTCTCCCCTGATTATTCCACAACACGGTACTTTCTCTCTTCCCAGAGCTGCAAGCCTTTGCTCACCACGGACGCCCGCTGCCGAGATATCAGGTCGCTCTGTGCTTTGGGGAGGAATTTCCAGATCCACAGAGGCAGAGGAAACTAATTACAGCCCATGTAAGTAGGATTTCTGCCTTACCTAAAACAAGCACACTCCTTGGAGGATGTGAATCTGCCAGTCAGGCTTTTGTGCCTCATGTAGATTATGAGGGAGGTAGTAAGTTGTTGAAGATGCAGCACTTTCCAGAGCAAGGTGTAATCCCCAGATCTGCCAAGGACTCACTGGAATCCCTCAGTAGGGCAGAGCACCTGATTTTTCCCTCTCTACAGAGCATTTTGTGATCTGTTGCAAATCCCATCTAAAGCTGAAATGTACCTGGAAGTGCTGGGCTGTACTGGTATCACCAGCAGCCCAGTTGTGCAGCTGCTTGAGCTGCCTGGCCACTGCAGGTTGTGGTGCTTTTACACCCACTGTGCCTGAAGGTGCTCCAGAATCCCAGCTTGCACCTCAATGGCCTCAGCCCTTGGTGGGATGCAGGGGCTGCCTGTGCAGCTTCAGGGTTCAGTAGCTGTCAGGCTCGTGGGCTGGCTGACCTCAGTTCACACACACTCAAAGCTGCTGTTTCGGGATGCTCTCTGAGAGAGGGTGATGGTGGAGACTGAGACCAGGTACTTTCTGAATTGGCTGTATTGGCTCATAAAACCACAAGAGAGGTGGTGATGCTCACATTAGTGGCAGGGCTTCACTTACTGTATCCTTGAGAAGAAAACTGGTGTCTCTTAAATTTTTCGAAAGCCCCTTCAGTAGCAGGATGGGTGCCAAGTCAGATTCTGCCATAAGCTGTGGCCTCTGCTTAGGTGTGTAGCTTTTGTGCTGCTACACTGCTGACACTGCTGCCTGGCAGATCTCTGGGGTGGAAGTTGAGAAGCTCACAAATCCATCCTGAACTGTGCAATGAATAGTTAGAGATGGTTGCCCATCCCTGACTCCCCTTCAACTTTTTCCCATTCTTATTTTGGCTTTCCAGCTTTCTATCCCTGCTTCGTAGCATCCTCCCTCCAGCCCCCTTATCCATCTCTTGTCCTCGTATCTTCTCTGTGAACCTGTACCTCCTGCTCTTTCCAGAGCTTTGCTTCCCCTCTGCCAATTGCTCAGCCTGCTCATCCTCTTGATCTGTCCTGGCTTGTGGGCTGGTGGGACTCTCCCATCAGTTATGCTGAAAGCTGCCTGGGGCACCTGTCCCACTGCCTTCCCATCTCCACCTTGGCATTTATTTCCTCCAAAACAGTGCCTGTATCTTTTAATATGGAGGGATTGGCTGACCAGCAGGAGAGGGTTGTGGACAAGTGTCATCCAGCCTGTCCTTCACTGAGAGTAAGGAGAGCTTCAGGTGTTTGCTCTCAGTGTACAGCTCAAATATTTACAGTCAGAGCCCAAAGCCCTGAGAGGGAGTGGTGGTTTCTGAAGAGACAGAAGCGAAGGCAGTGTTAACTCATACAAATCCCTCTTGGTGGTTGAACAAATTTCTCATCAGAGCTTGAATGAACAGAAACAAAAGTAACCTAAAATGTTAGGTTGAAATCTGTCTTCAGACACAGTCATTTGGCGACATATCTCAGCCTACCTGAGGGCTCCAACATTTCAAGTTAAGTCCTCAAAGTACTTTGCAGTGCAGACAAGACTTTTGGCATGTTCAACATGTATTTAAACACTTGGAGTGGCCATGGGCATGAGTGTCCTGTGGGCATTGCTCACAGCCTGGGGCTGGCTAAGGGGATGCAATTTTTGATACATCATTTGTGTCACTGCTACAGTCCCTTATAATGAAGGTGGTGAAGGTAAGGAGTGTGTGCAGGTAGTGAGACCCTTGGCAGCAGAACTAGGCTAGGCAAGACCTAGTTTAAAACAGAGATTAGTGAAACCTCTAAAATTGTATTCCCATTCCAGTAAGCGGAACTGTTCTGCCCCGACTTGTTTTTAAGTTAAAACCACCCTGAATAACTTAGATGAGGAGCTTGAAGTTTTGTCACATGTCTGATTAACATTTTGTCTGTTCTTAAGGTTGAACCAATGTTTGCCAGGCAGCTGTATTACTTTGCTCAACAAAACAGTGGACATCTGCTGAGAGGCTATGATTTACCAGAACTTGTGACTAGTCCAGAGGATTATCACACATCTATTCGCCATTCCTCCATTCAGGAGTAAGACCCTCAGAAGGAGTGGTTTTAAAGGCACTGTTAAGATTGTGCAGAGTGGAAGATCAGATCTGGGTCACGATTTGGACATCCACAATCCCAGCTGGATGCGTTCAGGGGTACAATGATAGGAAAGTGAGCAACTAGGACAACTGTATTGTACAATAAAATTGACGGGTCTTCAACATTTGGATGCTGCGTCTCACATGGGGTTCCACTGTTGCTGAGAATTAACTCGAAACTGACAAAATGATTGCTGTGTTTACGTTTGCTTAATGTTCTTGGCTTTTGAGGACCGATCCTTACCGAAGACTTAAATCCAGAGTTTACACTGTTACCTTTGCAGGGCTATTTATTTTGGATTACTGATCTCAGGGAAAGTACATAAATTTGCAGTGTTCCCAGTTTGAAACTGTAGCTACTGTAGGTGGGTAGCAAATGTAGATGGTTTATTGAGAATAGCTAATACATGTATGTGGTTATAAATTTAGATTCATAAGTGTGATGCCTATTTTCTTGTATAGAATATTTCAGTGTATTTTTTGAAAACAATGCAATTCTTCAGAGACATATTTTTTTAATGCCTGACTGACACTTGTCCTGACAACGAATTTTGTTGCTGCCATTGTTGTTATTGGATTAGCCTCCATGATAGCAGTTTCTAAAGTAATGCATTTATGGTACTGTGTTAAGAAGAGTGACCGTTCATCTCCTATTACCTGTGAATTTAGTGGATTAACCACTAAAATTCTAGAGTCCCAAAGAGCAGGTTTATAAATAAATTGTTTTTTCCTTATAATTGTAAGCTACTATGCATGCATTATACATACACATATATATGTACGTATGTATGTATGTATGCATTAGAATTAAGTTGACAGACCTTGCAAATAGCACAGGAATGGTCCAGCTATCCCTTTTTGATGTCACATACATAAGCCAGGTTAAAAAAAACACCACCCATGACTTAGAGCCAGCTCTGCTGTTTGTGTGCACTTGCAGCTTTCTTCCAGTGGTACTGAAATGAATGTGAAGGGAGAGCTCAAGGAGAGCAGCATTTAGCCTTCTGTACTGAGGCAGTCAAGGAAATACTTGTTTGAATGTTTGCAGAATTTGATGCAGTTTGCAGCTTTCCATGGTAGGGTGCTGTTAGAAGGACAAAGAAGTCTGTTGGGTGTGTGTGTCAATGAAGTTTCCTTGCTGGCAGGCAGACCATGTGGTCTTAGCAGCTTTCACTCCAGAACATGATCCCCCTGTGCTTAGCAGACATACTTCACTTGACTTCCTAAATGAGGAAGAAAAAACGGTACTTGGTCTGGCAGCAGACTTGTGTTAGGGACTTTGAATTTATACATCTTAAAGATGCATACACTTTTGGGATATATTATCCCCCTCCTTCTCCACAGTGCCAAGCAGAATGAACAGATCATTTCTACTTTGTTACTTGAAGGGTTTTTTTGCCTGGCTTAAAGATTTTTGTAGGGGAGGCCTCTTTCTTAGACATTAAAAGCAATGCTCTAGGTGACCATCTGAGATTCGCTTGTGCTTTTGTCCGGCGCGTACATTTTACTGAAAGGGACTTCTGTGTTCAGACTTAACTGGTACAATACAAATATTTGATGTGTTTTTCACTTTTTTTCTAGTGGTTGTTGCTTCATATGCTCATTGCTTCAGCTCACCTCTTGGAATAAAGTTCTATTTCCCTACCAACTCGGTGCGTATGTGTTGTTTTCAGTAGTGGGACAAACCTGACGTGTGTGGTTCTGCACTGTGAACCTGGGCAGCGCTGCTGGCTGTCTATGGGGAACTCTGTTCTGAGCCAAAAGTGCAGAGAAAGGTCAAAAGGTAAGGATTTTTGTTTACGGAAATGTCTGCAATATTAGCCACAGGTAGCAGAAAAAGGGAAAATAGGGAGGTTCCCCTTCAGCTGTTGGTTTCCAGGTCCGTGGACAGTACAGCAGAGCCCCTGCCGCTGGGGATCTGGTGCTGTCATGTTCTGCCTCTGCCCCTCCAGGGCTTCTTGGGCTGGGGACCAGGCTGGTACTCTCCTGCCCAGCCCAGCATGTGGGGATCCTCTGACTGCCACTTAGCTTCTGGTTGTTAGAGTTTCCAGTGCACTTTAAAGTGAGTAAAGCTAGGAAAGGGTGTGAAGGACAATGGTAAAGTGAACTAAAGTAGCGAAGTTGCAAAGAAAACAGAGTTTACCAGGTAGCCCCTCTTTGCTGGAAATCAGGGTCCTGAGGGGTTTTGGGTGCAGGAACTTACAGAGCAAGCAAGGTGTGAAATAATACAGTCACAAGATCTGTAAAGCGTCTGAAGATGGGGGGGAGAGTATTTTCTCTTTTTGTGCAGACTCCTCTTGACTATCAAGGTGCATTATAATTTTTGGCTTTGGAATGTGCTTTTAATTATTGTCCTTGGAGTAGCATAATTTAAAGCCAGCAGCTATGGAGAGGGAGGGAGGGAGGGAGAAGAGCAAGAGGCACCATCTAATTTCTGGCCAAACACAACTTGCATGGAGGAATGGTGCAGGGGGGTGAGTGGAAGGAAAATCAAGCTGTTATTTGTACCATAAATTGTTTTGCAACTTAAAGCTGCATCTACTTTTGTGACCATTTCTTGCTGTTCAAAATAACTATGAATCCCTAAAGTAGAGAAAAAACAAAAAGCAAACAAGAAAAAAAAACCTGGAAACATTTTCTCCTTTTAGTATCTTTTTTTACAGTCGCTGCGTGAAAGCATTTGAGGTACTTCCTACCTCTCTTAAATTCTGTTTATAGTTTCTGAGGTCTGCTTCCTTCCTGTTATGTTTTCGGTGGCGTTGTAAATGACGTTTTACTCCTGTCAACACTGAAGGCATAGCTGTTTTTTTTTTTTCTCAAACGTTTTTTGTGTCAGTATTGGTTTTTCTGATTTTAATACAGCCACAGTTGCAACCGTTTCTTGAAAGGAGTTTGTAGCAGAGAAGCACCTTTATTCCAAATTTGGTTCTGCTGAGTAGTTTGTCTTTAAACTGTGTTAGCCTTAGAGGGGTTGTAGGTTAACCAGAAGCAAGGAGATATATTTTAAGCTGAAGTACAGTGTAATGGGTTTTGTGGAAAAAACGCAGGATTCACGTGAAAACCCCTGTGGCCTTTTAGATGGGCACATTCATGGTGTTTACATCAGCGTTTGTCAGCAGCGTGGAGGTGGGGAAACACCACCCTCGGCACAGGGCTTTCAGGAAAAAGTAAAGCATCTTCTCCTGCACGCTCTCAGATCGCTGTCTGTGTATACTTGTAGAGAGGCAGGAGGAAAGGAGGAGGAGGAAAGAAAGAAAGAGAAAGAGCACTCACCAGAAAGGCCAAGCAGATTGAAACAATCGTATCTCCTTTCCCAGGCAGAACTGAGTGTCAAATTTAGATGAACTTGGATGGAAAGATAATAAAGATTGCCAGGGTGGTTTTTATCTGAACTCTGATCTGGCTGGAGTAGGCTGAGAGCTACTGATTTTTGATTTAATGCTTATGGGTTTGGTTGGCTCTGAAGAGATGTCAACAGGTCCCTGTGACTTGGTGTAGTTGCAAGGTAGCTGTGTGCAGCCATTCCAGCACTTAACTTTCAAGTGTGTAGTCAGGTAAGCACATCCTTGTTGCATCCCAGAGGAGTGGTCACATCCACTGTGACCCACAACCAGCTCCACTGCTGAGCTTCAGGAGCCAGCTGGC